>NC_045610.1:22297977-22922977 GCF_009762305.2 Zalophus californianus
TCTGGGCCCCTAGAAGGGTTGGATTTCTGGCAGGTCAGAGCGGGGGCGGGGGTGGGGGTCTTGAGAGATTTCCTCCTGCCTCCTGCCAGGCGGGCCTTGACTCTGCAGTGGACCCTCCCCAGCCCTTGAGCAGGATGGTGCACTGCAGGCATCCTCAGCAATGCTGACAGGGAGCCCCCAAACAGCAGGCTGGGGTCCGGCCAGAAGGCTAACTGCTCACCTCAGCTCCCGGGGGGGAGGGGGGCGCAACTGGGACTCTCAAGGAAACCGAGGCAGGGCTTCCTGCCCAAGCAGGGCGCCTGATTCATGCTTACTGATCACAGGGCTTAACACAAAGCCTCTGGAGGGACCACGCACCAGGGGCCTTGATCCCTGCCCCTTGAGAGGGATGAGGCCAGGCACAAATGGCCCAAGTCCAAGGCAGAAGGAGAAAAATCGATACCTTGTGTTGGTCCAGAGCTTGGAAATTTACGGAGCACTTCCACAGTCTCAATCCCCAAGCAATCCTAAGATATTGGAGCATCCATTGCTTACTGTGCTCTAAGTTCTAGGCATTTTTCTAAATGATCTGCCTGTGTTATCTCATTTCACCCTCACAACAATACTGTGGGTTAGGTAGCATTACCAGCATCTTCATGCCACAGATGGAAACACTGGGGCACGGAAAGGCTGAGTAACTTTGCCAAGGTCATCTGGATCCTCAGCAGCCGAGCAGGGATTTGAGCCCAGGCAGTCTGGCTCCAGAATCCAGGAGCCATTTCTAATGGTGCTGGGCACTTTGGCGAGTATTTCTACTCATAATAACAGAGAGGAAGCAGAGGCTCACTTCAATCAACCACCGAGGCCTCACAGCCAAAGGTGAGTGCAGGATCCGAACCAGGTGACTCACCTGTGGTCACACCCTGCATGCAGTTAGGGAGCAGAACTGGGGTTTGAGCCCAAACCCTCAGATTTAAAATACAAGGAAGACACGAGTTCAGAGCAAGGAGAGAAATTCTGTTCTGTCAACAAATCAGGAAAAGCTTTCTGAAGGGGGCAGCATTAAAGACAGACCTCCAAAGTGTGGAGCCAGGCAGAGGGGACCATATGAGCAAAGGCACAACGGCGGGGAAATGGGAGCAGCGAGCAATCCAGTTTGGATGAGGGCAGGACACGCGCGGAAGGATGGTCCAGACAGAAGGAGAGACAGGTGCATGGGGAAGCCTTTGCCACCTGACCTTAGGCAAGTCACTTCACCCCTCCGTGCCTCAGCTTCCTCATCCGGAAAACGGGGATGCCAATGGTACAGACCTCATGGGAAGTTGCGGGGGCATAACAGAAAACATGGAGAAAGTGCTTAAGCACCTATTATGTGCTGACCCCAGGTTCGAGGCTTAATGGAATATCGTTTATGTCACATTCATTTTTTTTAAGATTTTATTTATTTAATTTGAGATAGAGAGAGCACGAGCAGGGGGAGGGGCAGAGGGACAAGCAGACTCCCTGCTGAGTGGGGCTGGACTCGGGGCTCCATGCAGGGCTCGATCCCAGGATTCTGAGATCATGACCTGAGCCAAAGTCAACCACTTAACCAACTGAGCCGCCCAGGCACCCCCTAGATCACATTCATTCTGAAAGACAAGTATTATTAACCACATTTGACAGATGAGAAGATTGAGGCTCCATGAGATGAAGTATCTCAGCCAAGGTCTCAGAGCTACCAAACAGTGAAGGGAAGATTCAAACTCCGACTGAAATCCAGGAGAGGCTGCCCGGGGCATCAGGGAATGTGGACCTGCCTGGCTAGGGCAGGTAGTCAGTGGGGAGTCCTTGAGGTCTCAGGGGTTTGTGGGTGTACCTGCCAGGGACCAAGGCTCCCCCTGGCTCAGAAAGTGAGGCTTTGCAAGTATCACCCCATCTCTTTACCTGCTACTCCTCATTTGTGCACCAGAGACACTTCTTCCCATCCGGGCACTAAGTAAATAAAAACAAAAATGCAGCTTAATTAAGACACTGGAAAGCAGGTGCCGTCTCCTGCCAGCAGAGAGAAGATGAGAGTAATCAGATCAAAATGGAGGTACATGTTCAGAACTGGGCACAGATGTTCCCCCCAAACCCAGGCTCCTGGCTTCCATCCCTCACCTGTCTGCCCAAGGGAGTGGGTAAGTGGTGACCAGTGGTCCAGCCGGGAGGAGGGCACAACCTGGTGAGGAAACCCTCAGCCCTGGGGCAGCCGGCACCCTCTGGGGCTGCACCCCACCACCCCACCGCCCCCTTGGGTGGCTTGGAGCACAGACTGTGGAGCCAGACTAACTGGATTTGATTCCCTGTCACTTTCAGCTGTGTAACCTTCAGCAATAACTTAACTGCTCTGTGCCTCAGTTTCCTCATCGGGCAAATGGGGATGTTACTTGTATATATCTCCTGGGGGTGAAGGAGGGTAAAATGGAACATGTACTGCATGCTTAGAACGGCCTCTGAAATAGAATAAGTGCTGTGTGTGCTAGCCATTATTATCACCGAGATCATTCGCAGACACATGGCTCATAACCAACAGATAAAGTCCCAAGTCCTCCCTGATCGGGGCCAGACCCTCCCTTCTGGCTCATCCATAGCTCAGCATTCCACACTTCCCTGCGCTGGACACAGTCTACACCCCAACCATCTAGAAACTCCTTCCTTAGGTCTTGTCTCCTGAAGGCCTCCCTGCTTTGTGCACGCTCCTTGCTACGCCCGGATGTCCTTATGCTCTCTCCCTCATTAACAGGGAGTTTTCTTGCTCATCCTTCAAGACCCACTTCTGGTGCCTCTTCTGTGAAGATTCCCAGTGGCCTCCTCCCAGACCTCTCACTTCCTCCGTGGCCTCTAGTCTCCAGCATACATCCCTCCTCCCCAACCATGCTGTGGTTATATGCTCACGGGTCTGCCTTCGCCAGGAGTGCATCTGAGGGGAGATATCTGTCCACCTTCATGTCCATACTCACACCACCAGGTCTAACACAGCACCTTCCACAGCTAGACACAAATAAAAGAGAAGCAGGAAGCAGGGAGAAGGGGGCAGGGGCAGGAAGACAAAGAGTAATGATCCTACTTTGCAGAGAAGGGTCTTGGCGTCCAAGAGGAGGAAGGGGGTCCAGAGGCAGTTGGGAACCTAGACATCCCTACCATGGCCATAGTCTGAGGCCTCTAAGAAGTACAGAGAGCTAGATAAATAGAGCTGAAAGTCTTTCAGGAGTCAATAAGCCCGACTCTCCCATTTCACGGATGGGGAAACTGAGGCCCAAAGAGGGGCATCTGACTCCTCCTGGGTCATCCAGGAAACTAACATCCAAGGTCCAGAACCCAGGCCTCTGCTGAAAGCTCTTTCCACTGTGCAATCTGGCCACTCTTGATCTCCAGGCCCTGCACCCTGCTGTCCTCCCCCAAACAGCCACAGGCCGTCGAGGGGTGCCCTGAGGTGTCTGAGGGGTGAATGCCAGTCAGTAACTGAGTTTGTAGGGGATCCTGAATTATAAGCCTGGGGCCCTTGGGTATGGCAAGGCTGGGATGAGGTAGGAAGAAAAGCCACTGAAGGAGGCAGGCAGCTTCGGTCAGCAGCCCATAGGCCCCAAGGATGCTACTGCTGGAACAGACCTTCAAGATCCTCTGGTCCCACCTGTCCACCTCTCAGAACAGGAAAGCAAAGCAATCCTCCCAGCCTTCCAGGTCCTGGGCCTCGGGCTGTAGCATGGCCAGCAGGCCCGGCCCGTCCCCTCTTTTCCTGTACCAGCCCCTGCCCCAGGACTATTTCCTGGGCTGGACATGGTTGGTATTCTGGGCCCATCTATATTGCTTTCTCCTTGGCCATCCTCTTTCCCCTTCCTAGAACTCAGAGACAAATAGTCCTTCTGCCCCTGCTCCAGGAGATAGGCTTGGACGAGATCAAAGCAAATGACAGTGGAACTTAAAGTGGGTGAAACACACCGATGGTTGGGAAGAGTGAGGTCGAGCAGAAGCCGAGGGGCTTCTTCCAAGGAGACCGAACAGGCTCTGGTGGCCCATCCACCCCGCTCTCTGCTGGGGCTGGCTCTGTCTCTGTCGGGGAGCTGAGAGAGGTGGCAGCAGGAATCCCTGTCCTGCCTCCCCATGAAGACGATGATGGTGGTGGGGACAAGGGCGGGGGGGGGGGGGGGACCAAGACACATCAGCTGGGCCTCTTCTGAGCATCCGCCCCGAACCAGGCCCTGAACTGAGCGCTTGCCCTGGTTACAGGCGTTATCTCATTTAATCCCCAGGACAGCCCACAGGGTGGGTATTCATTTATGGATAAGGAAATTGAGGCTCAAAGAGGTTAATAACTTGCCCAGTGGGTCACAGAGCCAGAGCGTGGCAGGGTCCGGAGTTGCCAATCCCATGCGGTGAACTGGCTGGTAGTGAGGAGAGGGAAACACAGAGCAGAACCGAGATGCAGGGCCAGACGGGAGAGGCACTGAGCCCTTCCCTGACCCTATGGCCTTTCAGCATCAGGAACCCAGCCCTGGAGTGGGGGCACGGCTTGTCTAAGATCACACAGCAAAACAGGAAGCTGGGCAGCCAGGACTGAAGCACGGGGCCCAGGTCCCAGGTCCCAGAGCCCCTGTCTCCCTGCAATTCCACGGAGAGCTCCAAGGCACACTCGCAGGGGCCACGGGGCATGCACAGGAGGTACCAGCCTGCACCTCGCCACCTGTGGCTCCAACCCTTCAGGGAATGGATGTGGCTTCAAAAGCAACACCACCACGGCACAGTCACAGAAGTGGAAGATTGGAACGAGCGGAGCTAAAGCTGGAGACGGAGAATGGACTCCACCTGGCTCCCAAGGAGGACTGGGAAACAGATGGGGATGCACTCCAGCAGGCAGCGGGGCTGTTCTTGAGCCCTTGTGGAGGCGAGAATGCCCTGCTTTGCAAAAGGCCCAGACTAGCTGAGATAGCCTATATCAGCATGCCTGACATATAGCAGATGCTCAAAAAACAGGCATTCGTTTCCTTTTTATGCAAGGGGTGTTCCCAAGTTAGAAGAGTAAGTCTTCTGTAGGGAGCCCATTCATTCTTGATGCAAGAATTCATTGAGCACCTACTATGTGCAGGATGTCGTGCCCATGAAACCCCTTCAAGCAGCCACTCTGAGCCCCTGCCAAGCAACCTGCGGTGCGGAGCCGGCCTTGGGCTCCCTGTAGGACAACGCGGCCTTAGGCTGCTCCCGGTGCCTCACCCTCTTCCTCTGTCATGCTCTGGCTGGCCCCGGAACTTCCACTGTCCACCTCCAAGGACATGTCCAGCCTCATCTCACCTCACTCATTCGGCACGGGGCTGATCTCTGGGGGTTCCTTCCAGAGGCGGATTTCTTGAGCCCCACACAGGTGCGCAACCCAGCCAAGGTTAAGATACAGGCACACGATTTGTGTAGAACCACTGTAAACAAAAGGCAAAAGGGACTTTAAAGACCACTCGAAAGGTGTGATACGTACTCCTGGCCTCCTGAGCATGACCCACGTGGTCCCTCAACCAGGATTCCAACTGTCTCTGGCTCCCTGATGTCTCAGGCGGCCCCGGGAAGCCTCGTCCCCGGGGAAGTAGGGCCCTTCAGGGAGGCAGTTCTCCTGCCTGTTTCTGGACCCATCCGAGGCAGAATGAGGTCCGAGGTGCTTTAGGAGCTATGGCACACTGTGCCCTGTCCAAGCCCTCCTGCAGCATGAGGAAAGAACTTCGGGGTCAGGGAGGTCTGGTCCAGATCCCAGCTCTGCCTCTCTCTGGCTGTGTGACTAGAATAAGCAAGTTACTTAACCTCTCTGAGCCCCAGTCCCCACAAAGGAAGATGATAGCAGGCCCCTAACTATCACCCAGGCTTGGTGAGAGGATTAAATGAGATAATGCAACTGGAACAACCTGCATTTTGCCTACCTCACAGGCAGTGTTCAGTAAATGAAAGCTGCGATTATTCTATTCAAGTCTCCACCTCCAAATCAATTGCTGTTTCTCGGTGCTCCCTGCATGATGTCAGCTCCGTGCCCCCTGGGAAACAGAACTGAGCAAAGTCCTTTCCCCAGGCTGGTCTCCACCCCCCAGTCTCCGAGGGCCGGGCCAGCCACACATGGCTGGGGACAGCTGCTGGTTCCATTAGCAGCCAGAGAAAGGAGCAGAGACGTGCATTCCCCTAAGAGCCAGGTTATTTTCCACTTCACCCGCCAATAATGGAAGCAGAGTGAGCCTGGGGCGGAGGGGGAGGGAGGCTGGGGAGGGGCAATGCTAATAGGACTGCCTATTACCCCCCAGGCACCTTTGCCCACGGCCCCAAAACAGGCAGCTCAGAGACTCCCAGCCCAACAGAAGACTCCCAGGGAGAGACAAGCTATCAGCCGGAGCATGACCACCCTCCAGGGTGACCATGGACGCGGCCTCAGCTCTCGGGACAGGAAGGTGTTTCTTGACTTGCTAAGTGTCAGTCCACTTCTTCCTACCTGTGCCCCCGGACTTGGCGTTGCAGACATGCATGAAGATGCCTGGGGAGGTGGCTTTGCCCCGCGGGCTCTGGGTCACAGGCTTGCGCGCCAGACCACGGATGGCTTCAGTCAGAGAGCACGCAGTGCCGCCGTCTCCATGGGAGGAGGTCCAGGCCGACCAGCAGGAGCAGGCCAAATGAGGAGTTCTGGGCAGGCGAGGCGGGGGCACTGTGGTGCCAGGAAGTAGGCAGACAACTGTGGAGACAGCGCTCCCCTCCTAGAAGAACCCTTATCCCAGAGGAAATGGCTTTCCAACAGAGATACCAGGCAGGCCATTGATCACCAAAGTGGGTAAGAGCCAGGATCCAAGGTCAGAGCAGTTCGTCTGAGTGTTCCCTCACATTCCCCTCTCCCTGGGGACAGAGAGCGTCCTGCTCTGGGCACAGCTGAGTCCACAGGAAGGATAAGGGCTCCAGGTGATCCAGGGGGCACACTCCTGGCATCCGTGGTTGGTGGGGAGGGGGTGTGCACATGCCATGCAGCTGGGATATGCTCCACACTGGGCAAAGGGCCTGGGCTCCATCCATAAAGCAGGGACAGGCCAGATATGAAGTGCTGTCCGTATGGGCTCAGGAACAGGTCTCCCAGGTGCTGAGAGAGGCAGTGATGTTATCCAGAGGGCAGCCAAGATCCTCAGAGAGCAAGGCCAGAGATGCAGGGCCAAGGTGGGGAGCCAGAAATAGCCGACCTGAAGTCAGAACGAAGCTCCTGTCCAGCAAGGACTCAGTCTAGTTAACTCCCCGTACTTGGCAGAGAGAAGGTGCTGATGAAATCTTCATTGGATGAATGAACGAATGAACGAATAAACAAAGGAACGGACAAACCATTAAAGATGAAAGGCCACCAAAGCTGGGATGTGCCTTCTTTTCCTGAATCCTTAGGGGATGTCATATAAGTCCCAAGTGCCCACCTATGCCTGACCCAGCTTTCTAGCCAAGTATGTCTCCTGCGTCCAGGTCTTAACTCTTCTGCAACCTGCTGTTATAGAGAGGGCACTGTACCGGGAGTCATCCACCCCGAGTGTGCCTCTTAACTCTTTCCAGTGGATGGAAGGCCCTGGGCAAAGTCATCCTGGGGCTTCCAGTACATAATTGGTAAACAGTGGGGTAAGGCAAGATGATTCTCCAAGGGCCCTTCGAGTGTGGGAAAACACAGGGCAAGTGCTGATCCATGCTGAACAGCCCCTGGCACTCTCACCTATGACTTTACCCATGAGGTGAGCTCCTGAGACAGAGCCGGGGCTTTGAACACCTGAGGTTCTCAGCAGTGCCCCGAACGGTCCATGTGCTGTGCTGAGATATGCATCTGTCCTGTATCAGAGCCATAGTCCTGAGGGTTGGAAGGGACCTGGAGTGATCTGGTCCAGCCCAACGCTGTCAACAGATAATTCAGTTCAGAACTGCAAACATTTATTAAGTGCCTACTGTGTGCCAAGCACCATGCCAGACACAGTGGAACAAAGACGGCTGGGGCCCCAGAAAAGATTGGCCAGGAAAGCATTGAGTCCCCTTAGCTCCCCGTCCTCCTGCTGTGCAGAGCCAAGCCCCCAGCCCCTCCACCTGCCACCCCCACGGCCTCAGAAGAATGCCCCCTAACAGCAGGGATGCTGAGCCCTCCACGGCAGAAGGGAGCTGAGCGTGCTCGGCAGGAGGAGGCTGCTGACACCAGCCGCGTCGCGCTTGGCCAGGCAGACAGGCTTAGAGGGGAAGACAACAGCTCCAAACAACAAGTATTAGGAGATAAGCTATCAGAGGCGTCCTATCGGGCTCTCTCTCCTGGGGCATTGCCACGCACCCGCCAGCCACCGGCATCCCTCCTCGTCCAATTATGCATCTTCCCTGTTATGTTCCCCTCTGCCGGAGCTGGTGGAGACCACGGGCAGCCCTGGGCTCAGGCAGCACTGTGGGAACCCAGTGACAACAGAGCAGGAAGGTGGGGGGGGGGGGGGCAGAAGCACACTTCCAGAGGGGAGCAAAGGGGCGGGGGAAAGAAGTTCCTGTCCCTCCTCCGAGAAAACACTTTGCCAAATCCACCTCCAGAATAATGGGGGAAGAGAAAAGGGGAACAGGGAAGACAGTTATGACGGCTGGCTCCCCATTGCAAATTCGCTCATCCTTCCTCCCATCTCCAGACCCCATTTAGTATTCTGGAAGAGATGGGAAGTGATTATGGAGATGGAGGGGACGAGAAGGAGCTCGCTCATGGGAGGCGGAGAGGGAGGGAAAAGTGGGGGCTGAGAGCCGAGTGAGCCCAGGCACCCGTGCGCGCACGCGCACGCACGCATACAAACATACACAGATCCCCTTACCTGATTAAGGATCCAAGGGAAGTAGAAAAGCTTCTGGAAAATTAAAATGACCCACCGGGTTAACCAGGCAAGATCTGCAGGCAGATTATGAAAACCAAGTCAAGTGGGGATTTCCTTGAGAGGGGTGCGTCCTCCAGGCTCTGTTCCTTAAGCCAGAGGACAGCAAGTCAGCCAGAGAGAGGAGCTAAGGACAGTACCTGCCCCCACCAAGCTTCCAGTTTTCATCCCAGCAGGCCCTGTGGCTGGCGGCTGGGGCTCACACCTTTTGCTCTGAAAGACAAGGTGCCAGCCAGGAGAATGGGGGCAGGGATGGGGGGCTTTTATTCTGCCCAGAGGCCTGAGAAATGGATGCCGTCTCCCCCTTCATTCCCTGATGTCTGGTTCTGGCCTCTGCCAAAAATGCAGTGGTTCTTGGGACGATGCAGCCTCTTTCCTAAACTCTGACCACCAAACAGAATGTCCAGGAATGCTGTGGGTGGCCTGGATCTAGCCCTACTTCTGCCTTCACCTTGCCCCAGTGACTTTAAGCTAGTGCCTTTCCTATCTGGGCGTCAGTTTACCCTGCTGTAAAATGGGCAATAGGACTTGACGCTCTAGAAAGGGCCCTTTAGCCCTGGCACTCCAGGATTTTAGGACAGCCTGACCATGGGGCTGCAGCTCTGTTGGGAGCTGAGCTGAGCAGACGGATGCATTGACAGTCTGTCCCCCCCGTGACGAAAAGGATGCCAACGAGAAAAGGTGCTCTGGGGGGTCACCAAACCAGGCCCAGGTTAACCGGGGCAGTAGAGAGCTTAAAAGCCCCAGATTAAACAACAGCCTAAAATGGGAGCAGCCTCTCCAGCATGCCTGCCGAGCTGTTTGCCGAGCCCTATAACATATTTGCAAACATCCCAGGATACACATATTAGGAAGCTAACAAGTTGCCTGACATTGAAAATATATTATACACAGTGTCAGATAGACTTAATATGCATCCACAATGATCTTTGTCCCCTTACTTGTAGCAGCACATTTTGCTTGCTTTTTTTTGAAGAGTTCATTTCCCTTGATGTTACAATCAGGCAGTGGTATTAACTCAGCAACTTGGCCAGGCCTAGAACAGCGCCGAGCACACCATCAGCACTCAGTGGATGTTTGGGGGGGCAAATCACACCCCAGCGGGACTGACCTTGGGCTCTCTATTCAACTGGAGCCAATGAGGGCTACAGCTGCACTCTTCATTTCTCCCCCTTGGAGAATGCAGCGAGAACCTCGGCTTTATTAGCTCTGGAAACAACACTTCATCCACTCGGACAACTTCCCGTGTCTTGGCAAGTCTCTGCTGGAACTGTCCTAGCCCAAGCCTGAAGCTCTAAGTGTGGGATTTCTCGAATCCAGAGAAACAAGAAAGCTGCCGCTCGAGATTTTTCCCTGCCCTCAGGAATGCTTCAGGTTCCAGAGCTGAGAAAGCAAGACGTTAATGGCCATTTTCAGTGTGTCTGTGAGGGTTCCGTGAGACCGTGAGCAGGGCAGGCATCAGGGGTCCCTTATTTATATGTGCACACATCCCTTCAACACACGCCCTGTGGATGCCTGCCACATGCCAAGTACTGTGTCAGGCAGTGGGGACAGAGAAGAGGAAGGAAAGAAAGGCACGGCCCTTGCTCTTAAGGAATATAGTGGGGGAGCAAACACAAACAAAAGATTATGATGCGTGATTAAAGGAAAAGCCACCTGGCTGAGAGGCTCTAAATCCCAGAGTCCTGGGTTCTAGCTTTGCCTCCAGCCCTTGGGTGCTCTAAGATCTGGGGCAAACTGCTCGACCGGCCTCAGCCTCAACTGTCCCACCTCCAAACGGGAAGAGGATTAGCTACCCCCTGGAGTCGTTTTGAGGACTGGAACGATAAAATGTAGCACAGCACAATGCCTGGCACAAATTGATGCCCAGTGAGGAAACAGGGGTAGAAACACAGGGTTTCTGAACTGGGGAGGGGGGAGCTGGTAACTACTCCCCCCACCCCCGAAAGCTTGAGCCAAGCCTGTTAAACAAGTGGGCTTCAGGTGAGATCTTATAGGAAAAGAAGATGTTTATCAGGCACCGTCAGGGGAGAGGTCCCAGGGCAGAGAAGTCACTGCAAGGAAGCCACAGAGGCATGAAAACACTAAGGGATTTGGAGAGACAGTGCGGAGTTTGGAACTGCTAGGAGCGGTGCCCAGGAGAGGGCATGGTGGATGAAGCTGGAAATATGAGTTAGTGTCTGGAAGCGCCTGGAGGCCACTGGGCAATTCCGACAGGAAACTCTCAGAAGCAGATGTGTACAGGATCACGCCCCTAGAGGCCGGGGGGTGGGGAACAAACGTGTGTGTGTGTGTGTGTGTGTGTGTGTGTGTGTGTGTGTGTGTGTGTGTGTAGAGGCAGAGATTGCACGAGGAGGTGGCCGTGGTGATCCACATGAGTGACAGAGTGGGGTCGTGGTGGTGGAGGAATCGGCTTGGCAGGCGTTGGGTCTTGGAAGAGCAGCAGCAGGGGGTACAAAAGATGAGGACGTGGAGTCTGTCGTTCCGGCCTGGGAATACAGGGAAAGTACGGAATGGGGAGGGCAGAAGGGAATATTCCGTTAAGGATATGGTGTGCTCAAGGGGTGCTTGAGGTGAGGCACCCATATGGAAGAGTCAAGAAGGCAGCAGATAAACACATCTAGGGCACAGAAGCGATGGCTGGGCTGTCAGGGATTCAAGAGTCATGAGGGTTGAGTTGGTTGAAGCTGGGGAGCGATTGAGTGAGGGATGTGGGGATTGAGGACAGAGCCAAGGGGCAGATCGGCCTCCACAGGTGGGAAAGGGAAGGGGACCGAGAGCTCTCACCTAAGACCTAAGAAAAACTGGTCAGGGAGTCACACGACCCGGCGAGAGGGTTAGAGCTAAAAGAGCTGCTCTACCTGCTTGTGGTCTGTCACCCCAACCCAACAAGAATGAAAGCCCCACAATGGCCGGGATTTGGTTTTCTGTTCCATCCACACCACTTTGTCCCTAGAACCTAGAATCGTGCCTGGCACATAGTAGGGACCCAACAACATTTGCTGAATGAATGAAGCTGGAGAAGATGAAACAAGATAGTTTCTATTGAAATTGGCAACCAGCAGGTCACTGGTGGCCTTCGCTGGGCAGGGCTTGATGGGGACAGAAGGCTGGCTGTAGCAGGTGAGGAAGTGGGGTAGGGCAAGAAAGAGAGGTGACCGGTAGAGAAAGCAGGGCTGAGTGAGCACATATTTCAAGGACACAGAACACTTAAACACCTTCTTAGGTGGAGGAGAAGGAGCCAAGGAAGAGCCCAGGCTTGAAGATGCAGGAGAGACGAAAACCATAATTGATGGGCTAGAGGCCCAGAAGATGCGGAAAGAAATACAAATTGCTGAGCAAATACAACAGGTTATTGTTTCTTTCTGTTTGTCCTAGCTTGTAGGAGGAGTGGAGACCATGCAGGTAGACAGACTGGATTTGAGTTGTCCCTCACCTACCCCACCCCTTATTGGCTGAATCTTGCATGAGATTTAATCTTTCTATGCCTCAGTTTCTCACCTGAAGTCTAAGGATGAGAATTCCTACCTCTTCTACTGCTGGGAGATTAGATGGAAGAATTTATTTGTAAGGTGCCTGGCGCATGGAGGTCTCTCAACAAATACTAGCTCCCCTTCCCTTCACCCATCTGCTTAGACAAGAAGGGAAATTTGACAGTACCTCCTTGACCTTGTCAGCCAAACACCAGGGCATCCTTTTCTCAAATGCTGCCATTGAATGGAATTGACAGCTCAGGCTCTCTGATAGACTTGCCCTACAGAACGGGAAGAAAGATGCTAACTGCCTCCCCTTCTTAGGCCCTCCAGCCGCCACCTGAGTGATGAGTGCAAGATACCAATCCAGCCTATCTGGGAGGATCCACTAATGTGAGCCTCCATTGCTCCCAACCCTGCAGTGCCCAAGGCCACCACCCAAGAGCCCCAGATCCTAGGAGATAATGAGGAGATGGGGCTGTGTTCCAGATATCTCAGTTTTCACTTCTCGGCTCTGTCACTTAGCCAGCCATGCAACCTTGGACAAGTCCCTTATCTTCCCTGAGCCTCACGACACCCCTGCAAAGCAGATTTTATGCTCCCATCTTACCCATGGAGAAATTGAGACACGAAGAGATAAAATCATTTACTCGGGGTCACACAGTGTATCTGTATCGGCCTGGGCCCCAGTAGGAAGCTAATGGCCAACTGGAACCGAAAAAACCTGAGGAAAGTTTAATAAAAGGGTTATTTGCAAAACTTTGAACAAGGCATAGGAAAATGGCAAGGGATATGAAAGTACCTGAGGGCAGATAACAGTAAGTGCCTTTACCTGAAGAAACGATTCCCAGAAACAAAGGATGGAAAGGACTGTGTGGAGGGAACCACCTGTCAGGACCTATGATCTTAGTTGAGGGAGGAAGATGGGGAATTAAAAACCCTAACCTCGCTCACCTCTCTCCTTCTCATCTCCCACTGGTGCTCTCCATGGGATGAACTCACCTAGAAGCAAGGGGCAAGGGAGCCTACTGATGCAGCCCATGCAGGTCAACCTCCCTGGGCACAGACAGGGAGAGTGCGTCTGGAGAACAAATGGAAGATGTCCAACACACATAACAAACTCTAAAATGACAGAGTGAGATGTGAATTGGGGCTATGGAGCCCTTTCCACTACAGTGTCATTTCCTTTAGATCCTTAGTAAATGTTTACTGAATGTTTGGAAAAGGATGGATAGATGGATGGATGGATGGATGAATAGATGAGTGGATGGATAATGGATGATGGATGGATGGATGGATAGATGGATGGATGGATGGATGAATAGATGAGTAGATGGATGGATGATGGGTGCATGGGTGGATGAGTGGAAGAACAGATGTCTAGGTTGGTGGATAGGTGGTTGGATGATGAGTGGGCAGATGGGTGGACGGGTGAGTGGATGGATGGGTAAGTAATGGGTGGATGGGGCAGATGGGCGGATAGATGGATGGATGAATAGATGGGTGGGTAGGTAGATGGGTGGATGGGTGGATGGATGGATGGATGGATGGATGGGCAGGTGGGTGGATGGCTGGGTGGGTGGATGGGTGGATGGGTGGGTGCGTGTATGGTAGATGGGTGGATGAGTGGGTAGGTAGATAGGTGGATGGGTGGGTGGATAGATTGCTGGATGGGTGGATGGATGGATGGATAGATGGGTAGATGGGTGGGTGGGTGGGTGGATGGATGGACGGGCAGATGATTGGATAACTCCTACAGATTTCATTCGTGTGGTTTCAACTAATCTTGTCACCTGACTAGAAATATAAAGCTTGCTAGAAGGTTTATTTCTAAGCCATAAATGGGTTCTAAGAATAAAAGCCCTCTTCTCAGTTTCTAAATCCCTGTAGGAGTTGTTTGTCTCTTTCTGGCCTCTGGCTCATTTTTCCTCCTGCTGCTGGAGCTGTTCCTCTCTCCAAGATTCAAGCCTTGAGTCAGGCTGAGCTGCCAGCAGACAAAGCAAAGAGGAGGTAGAGGTCAGGGGGGCCGCTGCCCTTGCCCCCACCGCCCCGGGCTAGAGTGCAAAGCTGAGCTAGCCATCCTGTCTGTTAGTCCAAGGGAGCCATGGGAGTGGAAGGAGGAGGGAAGTGGGAAGGCAGGATGTTCACTATAATTATTTTCATTGATTTGTCTAGTCGGATCCCAAGCGCTGTGAAGCCGTTGTGACATTTAATAAAAATAATTCAAGGTAAAAATATACCTCTTCCTCCCTGCTCCCTCCTCCCCCTTCATCAACACCACCTCAGTTTCCATCTCCCCTTCCAGACTCAGGCAGCCTCCTGCCTGCTATCGGGTGGCCTGGATGAACTTCAAAATGAGGCAGGTGAAGGCAAGAACCTACCAATGCAGAAAGATCTGGGGACCTGGCATCTGTAGGCGTGGGTTACCAGCTATCTGTTGACCCCAGGCAAGTTGCTGCCCCTGTGAGTTTTGCGTGTGCCATCAGGAAGATCAGGAGAAAATCTAAACATGTAGGGTCCTCATTTGTGGCCAGTGGGCCAGGACCAGACCCTTCTGAGGCAAAGAGACTTGCTTTCCACACTATTGCCTGTAGATCCTGTTCCTTTATGCTGAGTTCATTTCTGATCTCCTGCCGTTGACCGTGGAAGGATCCCCGCCCCTATACCACCTTTTCTGATGGTTTCCAGGCCATGGTAAAGTTCATCCTTTCCTTCTCAGTCCTCAATTCATTGTGAAACAAAGAGAATCCAGTCCATTATACAGACAGGAGAAACGGGGATGCCAAGTGGCCATTACCTTGTCTTGCCTACCAACTATGTCTGATCCTTTAAATATATGAACTTGTATCCTGACAACAATTCTGCCCCTGTAGGGATTCTTGAGGAAACTGAGCCTCCGGGAGGTGAAAGCAGCTGCCTAAACACACAACTAGAAATTGGCAAAGCTGGACACCGATGCAGGTGAGTATGACTCTGGAGCCCACAGCTGAGCCCACCTGGTCCGGCTGCCTCTCCCACAAGGGGTCCAAGACTGGGCCTCACCCCAGGCCTCCTGACTTCCAGGTAGAAAAGCTCAGCACCACGCCCTGACTCAGCAGAGTGAGAGGAGAGGGAGGGACCTGGGTTTAGAAAAGCTCCTCACTCAGGAAGTCTTCTGAGTGCTGCGGAGCCATCCCAGGCTGTCAGGGGAAGATGTAATCAGGGTGACCTCATATGCTTCACGGATTCATTAAAGCCTGTGTTCTGGGGTAAATGATTGCTTTCCCCCAGTCCTGCTGAAAAGAAAATCGATAGCCTCCTTGTAGATTTAGAATGGGACAGTTGGCAATTAGAAAACACTTCTCCAGGCAGGTACTAGGGAAAGGGGTCTCATTCCACTTCCCATTCATTCTAGCAGTGACACACTGGCTGTGTCTCCCGGCTTGCGGCAGGCTGGGGAAGTCCTGGGCTGGGGCCCTGGGACGGGGCTGACGCCTCACTTGGGTCCACATGCTCCGGGTCCCACCGCTGCTGCCGAGGCTTTGCTGGGGCCTTCGTGCTCTCTCCTGTGCCCCCACCCCATCCCTGCCCCTGTCAGCTAATGGATTTTTCTCCATACAGCAAGATTTACTAAACAACTGAACTAGGATGCATTAAGTCTGTGGGTTTGGAGGTTTGTTTTAGAGCAATTCTCGCCCAGAGAACAGGCCGCTGAGATTAAGATGCATCCTTCTCAGCAAATATTGATTTCAACTAGAAGCAAATCCGAGAAGCTCACTGCTCACTGGACTGGAGTGCTGGCAGCTGCAGTTTGGGCTGTAGGGGGGGTCTCCTCACTGCTCCCCACCTGAGGTTGCAGACCTGAGAGTGAGGAAGAATACGCAGACGTAAGCAAGAATGGAAAACAGCACAAAAACGTACCAAACAGAAACGCACTTTGAGCCTTACGGTTGCTCCTGTTTATTACCAGATGAAGAAGATGGCCATTGTGTCACGTACGGTGTGAGCACACCTGGTATGGGATCCCGTACAAGACTGAGCTTGCACACACAGCCACAGTGACAAGCCCACGGACTTCCTGTGTCCTTTCCAAACTGGACCCCAGAATTCCCTTTCTCCAGGAAGCCTTGCTCAACTAACTCCATCTTTTCTCTTCATTTTCTCCAATATTATCAGCAACCTGGAAATGCCATGTCCACATGGGTCTTCCTAGGATTGTCCTGCACTGTTTGTGTTACCCCCAGAACCTTCCCAGGGAGGGGACCACATGTATATCTTCAGCATCTCCCACAGCACCGCAGGTCAATGGTGCAGAGAGCTCGGGACTTGTACATCCAGAACTTTCTAGCCGTGGGATCTGGGCAAAAGCTTCTTTCTAGGCCTCTGTTTTCTTATTTCGAAAAAAGCAGAGAAGGAAGATTGACTAGATGGCCTTGAAGAATTTTCACAGCTACTAAAAATAGAATAGAGGTGCTGTCCTTCTTAGTTCTGGATAACACCCACTCCCCCCACCCCCATCTTCTCAACTTGTGGCAAAGATTTTGGGTGGAGCAATCTTAAAACAATGCCCTCCGCCAGGCCCCTCAGGCAAAGGATCAAAGCTGTTCCAGATGCCTGACAATTTAACACAAACAAAAGAGGCAACAACTTTGGTAAAGGGGCATTTGGACACCTCACTAAAGAAGATCTAGCGATGGCAAATAAGCAGATAAAAAGATGTTCTGCATCATTGGTCATGTGCCAAAATACGCCTCCTAGCAGGGCTTAAAAAAATGTTTCAAACTGACAATGCAAAAGCTGATGAGGATTAGAACATTCCTATGAAATATACAGCCACTCTGGGAACATCCTGGCAGTTTCGTATCAAGTTAAACATACATTATCACATGACCTAGGAACCCCACTTTTCGGTATTTACCCAAGAAAAAGAAAACTTATGTTCACCCAGAAACCTGCATATGAATTTATAGGGCAGCTTTGTAAGTTAATTGCCAAAACCTGGAAACGATGTGAATGTCCCTCCTTGGGTGAATGGATAAACAAAGTGTGGTGTATCCCTGTCAATGGAATACTACTCAACAATAAAAATGAGCCTACTGATACAGGCAAGGAGGCCACAGATGAATCTCAAATGCATTTCGCTGAGTGAGAAAAACCTAGACCAAAAGGCTGTGTGCTATATGCTTCCATTTCTATGACTTTCTGGACTTACGGGGATGGATCACATATCAATGATTGCCAAGCAGAGGCTCATGGGGAGAGGCTGAATACAGGAGGCCAACACATGGGAATCTGGGGAGTGACTGAACTCTTCTGTGTCATGATTGTGGTAGTGGAGACATGACACTTTGCATTTGTCAAAACCCGTAGAACCATACGCTACAAAGAGCAAAATTTTCTGTGTGTGAATTTAAAAATATATTTTAGAAAATGAAAACAAAAAGCCAAAAAGAAATTGTTAACATGGCCATGTTGACAGAGTTCTGTTAAAATAGTGACATCAAGTTGACCCAGTCAAACCATCCTGCTGCAAGACGGTACCCCCGCCCCCTTCCCTACATCCCTGCGCATCTCCGGTCTCCAGGATGGAGATGGGAGATTTTTCAGGGTGAGCAAAGAAGTGATCAAGTCTGCCTCCTTGCCCCTTCAGCTACTTTCATCTTCCATGGATGCGGTCTTTGGGGGTCAGGCTGAAGCAGGTGGGTCTCCGCAGGGATGGAGAATCCTGCTGGGACAGCAGAGCATACACGGAGCTGACTGCCCAGGCACGGAGGGCAAGGGTTCAGGTTTCCATCTACTTTGTCCCACCTGACATCCAGGGCAGAGAGGCACACATGGGTTTAGGGCAGAAGCACAGAGGGGTATAGAGGAAAAGGGAATCCCCTCTAAACTCCCATGGTGGAGGAGGAGGAGAGGAAAGAAGTAAGGGAGATTCTCGGCATTGGTGTCCATCTGCCAGCCCGATCAGCCAATTCCATCTTTCCACTTACTTGCTATGTGATCTGACGCACGTTGCCCATTGCTGGTTACCGTCAGTTATAGCTTCAGCCTGGCTTCTTCATCTGTAAAAATGGAAAAATAATAGTACCTACCAAACCTCAGACAGTTATTGGGATTATTAAGTGAGTTAATATTTATTTGTTCGCTGACCAAATATTTTTTGCTCATCTATTATGTACCTGTCACTGACTTATGTGCACAAAAATTCATAGTTTCGTGAGGTTCGCAAGGTAGGCACAGAGACAGTAAGAGAGAGTAAGTACATAATCCGGTAGGTGGTGGGAATGCTATGAAGAAAAGGAGCTGCAAGCTGACTGCACAAAGGGGCTATTTTATTCAGAATGACCAGGGAAAGGGCGCGGTGGAGGGTGTTCGCTGAGGAGCTAGTGTGTGAGCAGAGACCAGGAAGAACGAGAGAATGGGGCGGGGCAGGGAGCATTGCACACAGAGGGAACAGCATGGATGAAGACTCTGAGGACGGAGTGTGCTAGGCAGAGTTGAGGACTAGTTGAGGGGGCCAGTGTGTCTCCAGTGGATGGGGAAAGGGTGACAATGAGCTCGAGAAGTAGCAAGGGACCAGATGATGAGAGGCCGGTATTGCATCATGTGCGCTTTATCTTTTATTCAGAGTAAGACAGGAAGACATGGAAAGCCTTTGAGGAGTGACATGATCTGACTCATGTTTTCAAGGTTCTTCCTGGACAGTCCGTGAGGAATGGACGGTAGAGCAGCAGGGGTGAAGGCAGGGAGACCAGTTAGAAGCTATTGCCAGAGGAGAGTTGATGGCGGCTCGAACAGAGAGAAACACATATATAATCCTTAGAACAGAACCTGGCCCATGCAAAGTACTCAGTCAATGTTATCTATAATTACCATTGCTAGCACCATCAACTTCTTTATAGTCATCAGGAGGAGGAGGTCAGGGAGGCCCCGAAACAGCCCATGTCCCAGCAGGATCAAACGCTAGACCCTCCTGGACCCCACCCAGGACTGTATGAGCTGGTGGACCCAGAGCCTCTGGGCAAAGACGTCCCACAGTCCTTCGGTCTCTCTCTCTCAATCTGTTCCTGAGAGAGAAAGCAGGGCTTTTGGACACTCCTTTAGTTTCGGGGGCAGAACCTGATGGAAAGAGCCTGGGGGCATAGAGGGATGTGAGAATGGGGAAAGCAAGAGAGTCTGCAGGCTGGGCAGTACACGTCTCTGTATGATCACCTCACTGCATCCTCAAAGTGGGTTCGGAAGTAGTTAATCTCCGGTGCTCAGATGAGAAAGCAGGCCTTCACAAAGCAAACTGCCCGGCTTTGTAAGTGCCTCCCAGGGCACCGCTCAGCCTCCCCATGATGGTTGTGTACATTCTGTTCCAGGCCCCCAGTTGGGACTCAGACCTCAAGTCATGCTTCTGAGCGTCTCCCCTTCTGAGAATCAACCAGCTCTGAAATCACTCTTTTTGTTCCTTCATTTACAAAGATAAGATTTCTTCTTCATTATGGCAATCAGTGGATCAGCAAAAAGTGTAATCTCTCTTGACTACTGCTTTTTGCAAACACAAGAATGATACACTCTTACCTGGTAGAATTTTCCAGACTTCTCTCAGGGAAAGCCACCTACGTGGGCCAAGTAACTTGACCTCCTTGAAGATTTCTGGCTTTTCTGTTCTAAAGGGAGGGGGAAAAAAAAACATCATCAAAGCTTTTCCTACTTGTGAAATAGTATGCATCACTATGTCAAAAGGAAACCGAATATCCTTGGAGAAAAGGCTAATTCTAAGACTGGCACAGGAAGAAGTACAAGTTAAGCCAGAACATCTTTATACCAGAAACAAGGAAACTATCAAACATTATCAAAGATTATGGGATTTATATCAAATGACTTGGGAGCCAACTTGAATAGACTCCCCCTGGTCAAAGCTGATGCAATTTAAGCACCAATAAGGACAATGCACTATATTAAAATACAGCAGAATGTTTAAATCCATGAGTTCATAATGATACTCAAAAAAATAAAATAAACCCCTGGAGGATCCAAGGAAACAAACTCATTCTTCAGAAAACTGAAATAAAGGGAAAGAATCAAGCATTTACCCTGCTTTTCCTCACACAAGTGGTACCACTGGTAACCGAATACTTTATAAGGAGAAATATATCTTTATAGAAGTATCATGGCTGACAAAGAGTGAGCGACTGGGGTACTGTCCTAGAAAAACTAATAGGAACGTCGATCTGGGAGAGGGTCACACGACCAAAAGACACCTGGGTATTGACCCCTCTTGCGGAGGAACACGACACCAAAATAAATCAAGCCTAATCTGATCAAGCTTCCCTATCTAACTCACTGCCAGTTTACAGGAAATTTAGGGACAGCTGAACCCATTAAATGGCACCATAGCATCCAGCAAATTTGGATTTTGGAAATCTATGGGAGAGAGGAGAGAGGACCCAGTTTCTTTGAAAAACATATTCCAAGAGAAAATATATATATATATATATATATATATATATATATATATATATATTGGATAAGTGGAAATTATAGACTTTGAGACGCAAGAGGATGTATCAATCAATCAAAGTATATTGACCTTCTTGGATCCCAATAAAAAATAAACAAAGGGCGAACAATAACTTTATGAGACAATCAAAGAGATTTCAAGATTAATTGGGTATTTGATGAAATTAAGAAATTAATGTTCAGGGCGCCTGGGTGGCTCAGTTGATTAAGCGACTGCCTTCAGCTCAGGTCATGATCTCAGGGTCCTGGGATCGAGCCCCGCATCGGGCTCCCTGCTCGGCAGGAAGCCTGCTTCTCCCTCTGACCCTCCCCCTGCTTGTGTTCCCTCTCTCGCTGTTTCTCTCTCTCTCTGTCAATTAAATAAATAAATAAAATCTTTAAAAAAAAAAAGAAATTAATGTTCAGCGTCTTGGGTGTGCATCAATTAGCTCTCGCCACGTAACAAGCCACCCCAACACTTAGTGGCTTAGATCAACAACTGTCTTGTTTGCTCGTGATTCTGTGAGTCACTGGTTTGGGTAAGATGCCAATGGGGATGGCTCAAGTCTGTCCCATGCAGTGTGGTTGGACCACTCATGTGTGGACTCAATAAGAACCGTTGTGCCCACTCTCTCACCTCACAGGGTCTCTCATTCTGAAGGAGGCTTTGGGCTCTTCACATGGTGGCAGAAGCATTTGCAGCAAGAGGCAAGAAAGGGAAAGCCCAAAGGACAAGTGCTTTCTGGGCTTCTGCCTTGTATGATGTTTGTCATTGTCCCATTGACCAAGAGTTTCACATTGTCAAGCCCAGAGTCAATGTAGAAGGAGTCTACACTAAGGTATTATCACTGACAGACACACTTCATTGGGGATTATGCTACAGTATAACGACCTACCACCAGGGAATAGTGGTATTATGGTTTTAAAAAACTGTTTATTGGGGCACCTAGGTGGCTCAGTCAATTAAGCATCTGATTCTCGGTTTCAGTTCTGGTCATGATCTCATGGGTCGTGGGATTGAGCCCCATGTTAGGATTCCCCACTCATCGGGGAGTCCACTTGAAAGATTCTTTCCCTCTGCCCCTCCCCCCTAAAATAAATAAATCAATCTTTAAAAATAAATAAATAGATTAATTAATCTATGTTTATCATCTAGAAATGGGTATCAAAATATTTCCATAAAAATGATTTGCTTCAAAGTAATTGGGGGTGGGAGGGCGGGCGGGCGGGAGTGGGTGTAGAGAGGAAATAAGATTTTTCCAGGAGTTTACTGAGGCTGGTTGATGAGAAGATGGTGGCTTATTATATTATTGTCTCTACTTTTCCACGTGTTTGAAATTTTTGATGAAATCAAGTTCTCTTTTTAATGGCTGGTCTTCTTCTAACACTAGAATCCAAGGAAGACAAGAGGATCCTCAGCATCATTACCGCTTCAAGAGATCATGTCCCGCTTCCCAAGGAAATGAGGAGTGCGGCAACACCAGGGAACTTCTCTGGGTGCTCTGGTTCCTGTCGCTTCCAGGACGGGAGTGTGAAACAGAACCGCCTGTATCGGCAACGTGGCGGGTGAATACCTCCATCAGCCCGTTACGTAGGAAACATCTATGACTAGTTATTAGTATTCACTTTTCCCCCCAGGTTATTTGGGGCCCACGGACATGGACCTATTCTGGTTGATAGATTGCAAATCATCGTGATTATTAACTGAAAGAAGAACAAGAGAATGAGAACTCAGGAGCCATCAGGGAGGTGGGGGTGACGGGCAGGAACTCTATTAACAGGACGTTCGTAGAGGAAGAGGAAGAGAAGAGGAGATGAATCTTATCTAACTGGGATCAAGTAACATTCATAGCATGCGTAATGTATACTGAACATTTGCCTGCATAGAAAAAGGAAAAACGGTTAAAGTAAATTAGACACTATTCATCCCTTTAAAGTGCTTGCAGTCATTTATTCGCTCAGAATGTTTATTGAGTGCCTACTGCATGCCAGGCCCTGTTAGATGCTGGATGAGAATAAAAAGGATGATTTAAGATACTTCTCCAATCTGCGTTAACGACGACTATTCTAGTTGGAATAATAAATTACAATTCAAATCAGCTTAAGCAGAAAAGACAATTTATTGGCAGGTAGCTGGAAAGGCTAGGGGTAGCTTCAGGCACGTCTAGATCCAGGCGCTCCAACAGTGTTGCCAGAAATCCTCGTCTCTCCATCCCGTGGATCTGCTTCCCTCTGTGGGCATCATTCCCAGACAGACTTTCCCCACTGGCAGCAACAGGTTTACACCCTACTATGTTGGCGGCAAGTGTCCCAGGATTGGGTGTCCCTGGAACGGCCTGGCCCAATGCCCAGCCCCAGTCGGGGAGAGGAATGCTCTGCTGGGCCAGGAGTGGGTTGTGGGCCTGGCTCCATGGGGAAGAGGTCAGAGCTGCTGAGCCACACAGACTGAGAGAGAAGAAGCCTCCCCAAACGGTAATCCCAGTGTGGCCACCAGGAGAAGGGAGGAGGGGTACTGGCCCAGGGAAGCCATAAGATGTCCCTTAGGCACCTACAGTCACTCACTCACTCAGTACATTTCCACTGAGCTCATGCTGTGTTCCAGACTCTGTTCTAGGTGCTGGACATACAGCACGGGTCAAGACAGATAGGCCCTGGGGCTGGTCCTCTAGAAGTGGAAATAGAAAACAGACGCATGGAGAACACATTTGTATTTAAATTACAGATCCTGATTTCCCATGAAGCAAATACACAGGGTGCTGTAGGAGAATCAGAGAATCTTCTTGAAACAGGTGGGTGGGGAGGTCTCAGTGCAGAGATGACAGTAAAGCTGAGCCGCGCAGGCTGAGGACCATGGTGCGTCCCCTGTGCACACTGGGGGGCTGAACCCACCGTAGTCCGGGTCCTTGAGGAGCCTGCGGCTGGAGGGAGAGACAGGCAGCCTCAGAGCACTGAGTGCTCTGCCCAGTGCAGGCGCGATCCCTCCCTCGGGCATCAGGAGGGAAGTCACCAAGTCCGCTGGTGCACGTGGGGAGGGTGAGCGCGGAGAGGGCTTAGAAGGGGCCGCAAAGACATCTGAGCAGAGTCTTACAGGACGAGTAAGATACAAGGTAGGACGCAAATAACAGAAAGAGAATGACAGGCGAGGAGAATGAGCACAAGGTAAAGATCAGGCAGGTTTGGAGAAGGTTGGAGCTTCCTGCTAGCGGGCACGTGGGCCTTATCAGCCACCCCGACATGTACCCAGCCTGAGGGTCAAACCAAAGCTGAGTTCATTGTGTAGCAAAATAAGAAAGGGCACTGACCCTGCTTCGAGACATGTACAGGGTGAGAAGAGCACCGAGAGGAGTCTGGAAGCCTCCGCCCAGGCCTGCTGCGCTGCTTCCCACCGGGTCCGCCTCTCTGGGCCAACCTTGCATCACTAAGCCTGATGCCTACAGTTTCACACACATGTATTTTTCTCAGACAATGATGACTACAATCCCCTGACGGTCGGAGGCTACCCTGAAGCTTCCCAAAGGCCATCAGTTTTCATTGACTATCCATTGTTGGGCGATGGGGCCTTGGTTCCTAATTATCAGTGGTTAGGACTGGGATTTAGGACCCTTCCCTCCCAGCCAGGGAGATGCTCAAAGGCATTCCCAGAGGCAGAAGGAAGAAGGAGTCAAGACTTGGGCTGCCAGAGAAAACACAGAACCCCGGTTGGTCTGAATTTCAGATAAACACCAATTACAATTTTACTATAAGTATATCCTGAATTCTGTATGTGATACACTTATACTAAACATTTTTTATTTGTTGTTTATATGAAATTCAAATCAACTGGCCGTCCGGTGTTTTTATTTGCTAAATCTGAGCAAGGCCCCTAGGTGAGGGGGAGCAAGACACCAGGCCCAACACGTCGCTGTACCCCATCTTCCCACTCCTTCCCGCTCAGTCCTATCCCTGCTTTCTGTGGTCCTCACGGCCATGGGGCTGAGAGCAGGAAAGAAGTTGGGGGGCCCCCAGAGCGATGGCTGTGAAAAAATAAGAGAGGAAGACAAACAGAGAGGAAAAACCGGATCAGAGAGAGACAGGACCCTTCTGGAAGCTACTTGCCCTTGCAGAAGTGGGACCATGGGGCTGGATGGAGGCGCCACAGAGCGCCAAGTTAAGGAGGTGGGCCCTGTGTTCCAGCCCCTGAGACAGAGGCAGCAGGAGCGAGAAAGCTTCTTAGGGGTAAATTTTCTCCCTGTGAGGCAGCCCAGACCCCAGCAGAGAGAGAGCAGAAGCTGATTAGCGCTGACAAGCTGCGACTTCTTTAGACCTCTGGTTCCCACTTTCTCAAAGATCCAGCCCTGCCACCCTTCAGGGTGGTCTTCAAGGGGGAGCTCAGGATTTCCAAACACCCACGAGAAGTGCCCTGTTTTCATGCCATCTGAGGATGCGCACCTGGCTCAGAGGGCAGCGGGCTCCAGACTGAGCCTGGACAGGTGGTGCCGGGCCCCCCAGACCTGGAGCTCCCGTTCCCTATCTCCTCTCAGGGTCCCAGCACCCCCACCCGCCTACCCCACCCTGACCCCTGCCGCCCCCCACCACACAGTGGCCCTGGTCTCAGAGACAACCAGCTGCACCAGGCCCCGAGAGAGTGTTTCAATCCTGCATTGCCCCAGGGCTGTTATCAGAAGCAAGCCCTGTGGGGCTCCCGTCAGCCTTCCAGGCACTGAGCCTTGAATGACTCCTGTCCAAAGCTGCAAGCCCCTCAGCTGTCAGCCTTCACCCAGGGCAGGGACTCCTGTGCCCTGCCCAGCCCTCAGGGAGTCCAGTCCCTGGAAAGAGTGACAAGGGAAAGGGCCCACCCCCACCTGCAGCCTGGGAAGACCTTGGCGGAGACGGAGGGGAGAGCTGGGAAACGGGGTAGCCAAGGTGTCTGGGGGTGGGGTGGGGGTGGTCAGGACTGTTGCACAGCAGACATTAGCCACTTCTTTCCCTGTTGCAATTAAAACTGGCCCTGGTTCCACCCACCCGCCAGTCCAGTCTCTGCCCTCTGGGGCCTCCTGGAGCCAAATCCACATTCCTTCTAAGGGATGAAGACAAGGTTAGAACTCCCCAGCCTTTTCCTCCTCAAGCCCAGTTCCTCTGACTCTGCTCCAGATGGTTCAGGGTTCACCCTTCACCTCCCACCTCCAGTTTGTCAAAGTCCACCTCAAAGCGTGGTGGCTAGGAGTGGATACCAGGCTCTCACACAGAGATTTTCACCTCCTTTACTGTGAGCCTCATACCCTATTAATGCTGCCTAAGATTTTGCTAATTCCTAGCCAAAGGTTGGACCGAGGCAGCCACTGATCGAGTCACAGTAAGAGATGAAAGTGCCCCAGAGGTCAGATATTTGAGGAGCCCCGAAGCAGGAGAGAAACTCCAAAGCTCTGAGGTTGCCTTTGGCAAATCCTTCTTTCTCTCATGTTTTTATTTCTGCTCTCTGCCACCCAGACCAGCCACACCCCTACCCCCACCAACCTTCTTTTCTCTTTCAGCTTCTCTTTTCCACCTCTTCTCATCCTGACATCAAATAATAGTGTGACCTTGGGCAAGTCACTTTGCCTCTCCGAATCTCCCGTTCCTGCTCTGAATATGGAAGTCATAATCCCCGGGCTGCTTACTTCCCAGGGCCTGCACAAGCCTCGATTGAGATAATTAATGGATGAGAAAGCACTTTGAAAACTATTCAACGCTGCACAAATAAAAGGCATTATTTATTTATCTACCCATTTATTTATGAATCTTGCACATGACCCTCTGCTGAGATGCCACAAAGGGAGAGAGACAAGCAGAGCTCGTTAATGCCCAGAGCTGGAATCCTGGAATGCCAGAGCCGGAGGGGCCTTCGGGGAGCAGAGAGCACACCCCCCTTTATTTTATGGATGGGGAAACTGAGGCCCAGGGAAGTAGAGTAACTTGTCCATACTTTTATGAAGGCAGCCCAACATTCACTCTGTCCCAGCTACTGACCTAGATGTAGTTAGGGAAGAAAATCCCCCAGAAGTCAGATATTTGAGGAGCCCCAAAGCAGGAGGAGAAACTCCAAGGCTCTGTTTGGCAAATACTTTTTTCCTCTCCCCCATTTTTATTTCTCTGCCACCCAGCGTCCCCCGCGCCCCCCGCCCCAGGTCATACAGCTAAGAGGAACAAAGCCAGAACTCCTGCAACAGGCTTTTTCCAGAGTGCACACCCTTCGCCACCGGGCAAGCTCGCCCCGTGTGTTGGGAGCAGAGGCTGCAGGCCAAGGCTCCTTTCACTCCAGGCTGGCCCACACTGAGAGGTGGACTGGCCACTGAACCCCGATGGGGCCCAGAGAGCAGCTCCGAGTGGCCCCGTCCCATGACACCCACCGTCACCTCCATACCTAGCCGCTTAAGGATTTATGGCTCTGGGTCAGAAAGAGGAGATGTGGGGGGAAAGGAAGCCTTGAGGGAAGGGTACAAGGCATGGGAAGAGGACAAAGGGCTTCTAGAATCAGGGAGAAGTGAGAGAGTAGAAAATGAGCTCCTCAGAAGATGGGGGCAGAAGAGCGGCCCTTGAGAGGGTGGTGGCAGGCGGGTGACAAGGACAGAGCCGGAGCTGCTCTGTGTTGGCACTCAGGCGTCCGTACACCTGCTCAGCATGCCTCCTCTCTTGGGCACGGTGCTGGGCTCGAGAGGAGGGGCCAGGAGTGGAGGCGCTTAAAGTCCCCCTTTCCCTCGGGGACCTCCCGGCCTAGTAAGGTACAAGCGGGTCTACAAACCACTCTAGAATACCCAGGACATGCCAGACCCGGGGCTCCGCACCAGACACACAAGGCTCCCCAAGCACATATCCTCAGTCCAGCATCTCATGTTCTAGAAAGCACCCCATTTTTTTCAGACTAGAAACTCAGTCAGGGTTTTAAAGTAGAAGGAGCTGTGGATTCGAAGTCAAGACTGCCGGGTTCTGGCCTCAGCTCCAGGCCTTGTTCTGTGCTCTGTGACCTTGGATAAGTCACTGGGGCTTTCCTGGTCCCCATCTTCTTAGCTGTGAAATGGGGATGATCAAACCCACCCATCTCATTGGGCTGTCCTAAGAGCCACTGGCTCTGAAATCACTTGGTGGCTTAGGAGCTGCCGTCAGCCATGCGGATGCTGACTCATGGTGGGGGGGGGTGGGGCTGAGATGACTAGGAAAGGTGGGCGGGTGGACAGTGGCCCTGTGTCTGAGCTGACCCTTGGGACAAGCACCTCGAGCTCCTGTTTGGAGCTCCCATGTTTCCACCATGCTTGAGGCCAGTACTCCCCTCCATCATGAGCTCACTGCTGAACACGCTATAACTGGGTTGCATTACTAGAGAGAGGGTGCCCAGAACACAGGGAGGCAGAATCCTTGCCCACGGTCCATTCCGAGCCCCGCACCTTGGTCAGAGCAGCGGCACAGAGGGGCACAGAGGAGACTCAAGGTGGCACAGGAAAAGAAGCCCCCAAGGCCCAGATGGAAGAGCAGGTGTTTCTGCTGGAGAAGAGATGACTCAGGGCACATGAATCCACCTCCCCATGCAGGGCTCCGTCCACTGACCCCGCTGACTCCTTCCAGTCCCAGCGCCCAGGAGCCTGCCCACCTGTCCCTCAGCTCCACACTGGGCTGGATAATTCAGACCAGCAACCAGGTCTGAGGCCAGAAGTTGACCGGTAGCCAGGAGCCTCAGGGAATGGTCACAGACAGGTTTCAGTCTTACAGCTCCCAAATGCCTTTAGCCTATCCTGGGGGCTTCGCCTGCATTGCAAGGCCTGTTGGGGTGATGAGCCGCCCACCCGTGAATAGATTTCGTGACCACTCTCTGCTCCCAGATCTTCTATAGTTTCCCACCGCCTCTTTCCAAGTAACTCCAGTCTGCTCCTGAGCTCCCTCCTGCAGTCTTCTACCTCCACGCTCAAGCCATCCTTTGTCCTCAAACGCCCTTCTCTCCCATCCCATCCTGTTGAAATCCTACCCATCCTCCAACGTCCTCTGGAGTTAAGAGAGATCCGAGTCTGAATCCCAGCCCAGGAACTCAACAACAGCATTGCAGGCCTAGCCACTCACCCTTCCTGCTTCTGCGTCTCCATCCGTGAAGTGGGGCTGGTGAAGATTATAAGCATGGCTTCGAATAGTCCTTCTCAGACTCTGGTGTGCGTGCAATCACCCGGAGATCCTGTTATCCAGCAGATTCTGATTCAGCAAATCTGGGGTGCGGCCTGAGTGTCTGCATTGCTAACAAGCTCCCTGGGGCCGCCACCTGCCTCTGCTCACACACTTGGAGTTACGAGGGCTTAAAACGCCTCACCTAATGCCCATCAAACTGCGTTAGCTCCCTGATCATGGGGGATGGAAGGGTGCGGCTAGATGGATGTGGGACCCATGATTTCCCCGGGGGCTTTGAGGCTCCACCTCTTTTCCACCCACCCTAGCTGATTTTTAAATGAGCTAGCACTCTATGAGGTGTTACAATTCCACAACCCCTGCCTTTTTTTTTTTTTTTTAGATTTTATGTATTTATTTATTTATGGGGGGACACACAAGCAGAGGGAGCAGCAGAGGTAGAGGGAGAAGCAGACTCCACACTGAGCAGGGAGCCCGATGCAAGACTCGATCCTAGGACCCCGGGATCATGACCTGAGCCGAAGGCAGACGCTCAACCGACTGAGCCACCCAGGTACCCCCACAACCCCTGCCTTTACATACGAGTCAAATTACCAAGAACCTCAAAGATGGCCTCAAAGGGACCTCCTTCCCAACAAATACTAGCTTTGAGAATAAAAGAGACTAGATGGATCCCCAAAGGGCAGCCTGAGGGGCAAGGGGGGAGGGCGGGGCACCCCCACTCTGCCTTGACATTAGGGAAGGGCATTTGGGGGCTGCTCTGAAGGCTGGCCCTCAGGCCTTTGCTTGTTCTCAGAATGAGTGCACCCCAACTTGGGCTGAGCCCATTGCCCACCTGCACATCTGTGGGAAGCAGGGCTGGCGTATGGAATTCACCCTGCCCCTGGAGGTCCAGCCAACACCCCCCCATGACCTGGGCCCAGGCACCTCCCCTCTGGGGGTCCCAGATCACTCATAGTAGCACTTGAAGGGCATTCAGTTGTTTCCATCTCTTCTGTGAGGGTGAGGCAGGCACGAGGTGAGGGCATGAAGGGTAAGGCAGGGGTGCAGGGGGATGGAGAACCAAAACACCCAAAGAAAAAAATTCCACTTGTAAACTAAATAGAGTTATTTTGTCAGGAAACAGCACACAGCACCATAAAAATTAAAGTAATTTACTAGGAAGCGCCATCCTGTTTTGTGTTATTCTCCAGTCAGAAGCGCAGAGCTGGCTGGCCTAAGTCAAGAACATCCACAGCGTGGGCAGGAGCAGTGGAAGAAGGGAGACTGTGTCCTCCCTCAGCACCAGCCTGGGCCACAGCAACCCCACCTGTCTCCCGGGAAACAAGTGGCAGCCAGGGAGCCAGGCCACTGGCTCCCTCTCGGGTGAAGCAGGACAGGGCCGTGCCCAAGAGGGAGCCCCAGGGGGGCAGGGGTCCCATCCAGGCAAGGGCAGGGTGGGTTCAGCCTCCTAGAAGGTTCTAAATGCAGTCAGGCTACCCATCCCCGGCCCTGCAAGCCCTGCACCCCTAGAAAGTGAGGCTGGCCTCAGGTGCCGCCAGCAAAATGGAAAGAACCCGAGAGACCAGGGTTCGAATTCCGCCCTGCCTCTTACCAGCTGAGTAACAGGGCAAGATGCGTAAACTTTCTGAAACCTCGTTTTCTCATTTCCTCTGCAAGATGGGGATAATTCCCCTCAGCTTAAATCTGAGTATCCGATTCCCCCTAGGAGCTCAGCACTGCCAAGCCGTCCCTAAATTGGGGCCCCGCCGCTCTGGGATAAAGCTGCGTGTGCCACACTCTGCCTCCACACACCGCCCTCCGCCCGCTCCACACCTCCTCCCCTGTCTGCTCGGCTTTTGAGTATGAAGCCCCCCGCCACCAACAACAACATGGTAACGGCGGTCCCCATCCACATATATCCTGTGAGGGAACAGAGATGTTGAGACACTTGCCCCAGGTCACACAGCAGCAAGCCTAGGGTTGGGCCCTGCCTGGCTCCAGAGCTTGTGCTCTTAACTACTTCCCCAAACTTCCTCTGCTGTCATGGGAAGAGCACTGCCCAGACCTCCAGATCCTCTGGAGCACGTTGCTCTCTCCCAAGCCTCAGTTTCCCCTCCTGTAACCAGGTGGTGATCTCTAAGGACCTGCTTGCTCTGAGGTGCTCCGATTCTAATGAGTTGGCCTAAAGGGGAGGTTTGGTTCTCCACCCAAAAAGTGATGGCTTTGTTGGAGGGATGACAGCCAGGCCGTGGGAGACCTGCCCATCGGCCCAATTACCTCTCCTAATGACAGGCTCATGCCTTGCCACTCCTGCTTTATCTGCCTGGTCACTGCCACCCGACAGGGACAAGTCCCCGCATCACCGAAGCAGAAGGGGAATCTCTGATCTGGCTTTGGATGTAAATCGCTCTCACACACTCTCTCTTTCCCACTCCCCGCAGCTCCCCAGGGTTTCAGTGATCAAAGCGCCTTTACCGTAAGTCTCCCAGGGCTGGCTCAGCTGGGAGGAGGGGAGGAGCCAGCCTGACAGGCTCCAGGAGAGGGACAGACAGGAATCCCGGGGAGATGTCCTGCCAGCTCCGTTCTGGCACTGGCTGGGGTATAGATGGCGATGGGGCCCTGGAGCCCTGATCTTTGCTCCAAGCCACTGACTGATCTCTGATGTTGAGCCAGAAAGTCATTCCTGTGTGGTCCCAAAGAAGCACCTCTGTCTGGCTGGGAGATAGGAGAGATGGGCTCTATCTGGCCCCTGCTGTTACCGGATCACCCTGACCCCAGTTTGTCAGTAATCCATTGTGAGAGTAGGACCTACCTACGTCCTGGACTTGAAGTGATGCTGGTGGGGCCCATGCACAGAACTTAAGCATGAGTCTGCACCCAGGAGGATGCAAGCAGTAGCCGGCCTGTCCTTCCTTCTCCCTGCTGCCCCCTTGTTAAGGCTCAGGGTCCTACCCTCTAAGATGCAGCCCGATGTCCGCCCCTTTGGGTGAACAGAAAAAGTGGATAGCCGGTGCGATGCACGTGGTGCTCCTAAGTGGAGCCGCTGGCTCCGCTCGGAGTCTCAGCTCCTGCATCTCTGGGAGCCGGCTCACGGGGCTCCCTCCTCCAGGCTGCCGATGTGGCACTGAGGAGAGGATCCCAAAACACAAGTCCTCCCTGCCCGCCCCTTCCCCGGGGCCTGGACTTCTGTGTTTGGAGCATGGCGGGATTTACGGTCGGGAGCGTCCAGCCTCGCAGGGCCCCACCACAGACAACAGGACGCCACTGTCCTCCCAGAGGCTCAGTGGGACAGAGCCGAGCAGCGCCATCCTTCTTGGCCACCAACCGTTATTCTTGCTCAGGGACCAGGCAGGTCGGGGCCTTCCTGTCCCAGCTAAGTGGTTGTCGGTCCGTGGGCGGCAGAGTGGAGGGATTCAGGCCAGGAGAGAGGGCTGTAGATCTCCCGCTGCCTCCCGCCCAGGGGCTGCCACAGTAGCTGCTCAGATTCATCGGGAGGGCCCACTCCCGGCAGATAAGCAGGCCGATATATCTCCCGTCAGAGACTCCCGCTCAAGGGCAGCATCATAAATCCCGGGGTGGGAGCGAGTACGCCAGCAAGCCAGCCCTTCCTTGGCGAGCATCTTTCCTCCTGGGGCCCAGCCGCTCTGCACTGGGCTGGCACGGAAGCCTGCACAGAGCATAATCCGCAGGTCTGCATCGGATCCATCAATAACCCCGGGAGAGGATCCTCCCTCCCACTCCACGCTGGCTGAGACAACTGCCTGGTTTTCACCTCTCCCTGAAGCTGGGAGTTTAATTCTCCCCCTGGACCGGGATCTCTCTCACTTCTTGGAACGGTTCTGCGGCTGCCTGCCTGTGTTCTCCCACTCATCAACCTTTCCCAGCCCAGGCTGCAGAGGAGAGGAAGGTGTGCTCCCGGCATGGGGCACGAGTGCTCCTGGCACTGCCAGGAAGGATGGGTGGGTGGGAAGGGAAGGAGGGGTGCCCCAGCAGGGAGAGGCGAGCAGGGCTAGAGGCCCAGGGCCACAGACTCCTCAGCCAGCAGGCTGCTTTTGCCTAGATGTTCCCATCTGTACAATGGGTCTGCATTTGTTTTTTTCCAACGATTATTTACATGTCCGTCCTGTTCTGAATGCTATGTCGAGCCATCAGTAAGACCAGACCCCGCCCCGAGCAAGCCAGCACTCTGGTGAAGGAGACCAGCAACGTCCAGGTAAACCCGTGGAGAAGTTAGATTCTTTCAGAGAATAATGACTGAAGAAAATTGAAAGCGTGCCAGAAGAGAGAGTGACCAGGGTGAGGACACCACTTAAGCTAAGTGTTTCAAGGAAGTCTGAAGAAGTGGTATCTGAGCTGAGGTCTCAGTGTTAAGGCTGAACAGCCAAGTAAGGACATGAAGGAAAGGTATTCGAGGCAGAGGGAACAGCAAATGCAAAGTCCTGAGGTGGGAAGGAGTTTAGCATGTTCAGGTAGAAAGGAAGTCTGTATCTCCGGAATATGGGGGTGGGACTGGTGGGGGTGGGGGGGTTGGGGGGATGCAGTTAGAGCAGGAGGCAAAGGACAGACCCCACAGGGCCTCGTGGACTGGAGACTGTGGTAACAAGTGTGCGCTTTACTTACCGTGGGAGCCACTGGAAGGTTCAGAGCTGGGGAGGGCCCTCATGTGACGTAAATCTGATATAGTCCCCCCAATTGTTTTGCAGAGAATAAGTTGAAGGGGACGGGAGTGGAAGCACGTGGGAAGGAAGGAGCCACCATAATAGGTATGAATATTTGACCCAAGTGAGCTTAGAGGCCAGCAGAATGTGGCTTTAAAAGGCAGACTCAACAAAGATAAGCCGAAGAGCCAATTCCACTCCAACCCGGCCAGGAAGTGGCTAGCCCAGCCTTCTCGTGCTTCATTTACAAATCAGCAAACATTTATCAAGTACCTTCTGTATACCAGACAGTGGGGAATCAGACAGGATTAAGATGTAATCCTCGAGGTGGTCCCAGGCTAGCGGGAGAGACAGGGGAGACAAATGACTTTGGACGCAGACAGCCAGTGGACAGCCCTATGAAGGGAGATCAGGGAGGGCTTCCCAGGGGAGGTGGCTATCAGCCAGCATCTACAGCAGGAGGGAGTTAGGACAGGCCACAACACACAGTAGGGGGACTCCAGGCATAGACCTGAAGCCACGCACAAGGACCAAGGCCTGGGCTCAAGTCCACCCTGGCAGGCACTTTCAGCCAGGAGCGCACATGAAGAATTCCCACATGCAGAGAAACTGAGGCCCCCAGGGTGACCGCCAGCATTCAGCACCAGACAGAATCCAGCCCTGGCCTTTGTGTTCTGCAGCCAAGGCCCCAGACGTCGTCGGAGCAGAGAAAAGTTCTCCCTGCTGTGCCCTGACCCAACTCCCGACCCACAGAAACCATGACAATGACTTCTGGAACTCGCTCGCTCCCACCTTGCACACATGCCCTCCCTGGTGGCCAGCACATTCATTGCTCCTAATGCCCACAGCACCCAACCCCCCGCCCACTCCACCTCTGGCTCACCTAGACCCTGCGTCCTTTGGGCGGTCTTCCCTGACGTCCACAATGTGCCTTCAGGATACCCTCTACCTGCCCCCTGACCGCCCCCCAGCCCACCATCCCCGACCCGGCAGTGATCACTCACTCCGTGGCCAGGGCCCACCCTGCTGTCCATTCCCCTCCCTGGACTGGGAGCTTCTGAGGGCAACAACTCCTTCTGTCTCCCTGTTTCGTCTCCAGCCCAATGCCTGATACACCTGTTGAAGAAATGCATGTACAAGTGAGCGTGTACAAGTGAGTTCTTCTCAGAGTGACCGAGCACACTCCAGGCATTTGCTGAGCCCCTCCTCTGTGCCAAGCCCTGCTGGGTGCAGAAAACACCCCTCTGCCTCCAGTGCTCAGAAGTCTGGCACTGCCGTCAAAGAGGGAGGGAGGGAGGAAGCTGGTCCTGGGGCCATCAGAAGGACAGCTCCCAGCCAGGGAGACTCCTGGGGGAAGTGGCCTTGGAGCTGGGCCCTGAAGGATGGACAGGATCCCAGCAGGTGGACATGGAGGGGAAAGGGACAATCGGGGAGACAAAAGGAACTGTCTGGATGGATAAAGGTTAAGTGCTGCTCAGCAAGCCGGTCTAGGGACCACACTCTAAGTAGTACTGCTTTCAGAGAGACCAAGGCCCAGAAGTGGCTCAGTGCCCGGGCATCTAGATGAGGAGAAGCTGACTTCACAAGGGAGAAGCCAACCTGTGTGCCAGCATCTGGTCCCGGAGAGAAAGCAAGGGATGAGGAGCAGAGGTGGGTCTGGAGCTGAAGTCGGAGAGAGAGAGAAGAGCCAGACAGAGCAGCCTCCCCAGAGGCCGCACCCCGACCAGACGGGGCTCCCCCTGCCTGCACTGGCTTACAAGACAACAGCTCTTTAGTGGGCCCAGGCAACCTCCATCCCTCGCAGGCTGGTGCCATGGCTCCTAATCTTTTTGCAGCCACAGACCCCTCTGAGACTCTGTTAGAGGCACAGACGCTCCCTTCGAAGCATCCCCCATGCACCGGCTCTGCCACACTGACCTATAATTTCCGAAGCTCCCAGGATCACACCCCCGGTTAAGTACAAAAGTATGAAGCAGCCCCTTGGACAATGCGTGCGATCCCCTGACTCCAGGGTTGCTAAAATGAGGTGAGGCAGATGGCAGGGCACCAAAAAAATGGTTGACAGACATGAGGGGCTGGGCACAGGGTAAGGGGAACTTCCCAAAATTGGCCTGAAGGCAGGGCGGAAGCCAGTGCAAGGAGTTAGGGGTTTCTGGGTTGGAGGGTGAAGCCATGGAGAGGGGAAGAGAGGCCAGTGAGGCTGAGGGGGGGGGGGGGGCCGGGGTGGGCAGCGGGCATATGGGTCCCTCCTGGGGTAAGCTCTGGGCGCCTGGCAGAGGAGGAAAGCCCAGGTGACTTGTGCCTCAGTTTCCCCATTTGTGAAATGGGAAGATGCTCCTCCTGCCCTTGCTTCCTCCCAGGCGCATCCCAGTGAGGGAGGATGGCTGAGATAAAGCCCACCAAGCGCCCAAGGCCCCTCGGAGGGGCGCACAGGATTAACGTGAGGATTATGCGGCTCCCATGCAGGGGAAGCGAGACTCAGCCTTCCGGGGAGAGAGATAAGAGCGAGAGCGATAATGCCAGCAAAGGAGGATAGAGAGCATCTGGAGGGTTTTTACTGAGCCAGGAGGGGAGCAAGCTGCTCCTGATGCCCCCGGAGAGGGCCTCTGAGCTGGAAAGCAGGCCTTCCCCGGGAGATACCTGTAGGGTGTGCGAAAAGCAGAGGGGAAGCTGAGACCAGCAGGGCATCTCGAACTGGTTCCTGCCCCTCTGTGGACCAGGAGTGGGGGTGGGGGGCCAGAGACCACAGCTGGACCCCAGGCAGACCCACCCAGGGACCGGCCCGGCCCCTCAGAGAAAGGAGGGCCCTTGGAAAGTGCTCGTGAGGGGCTGCCCCCACCCCGTTCCCGGCCCTACAGCTCTCTACCTCCTCCTGCATGCTGTGAGCACAGATCCGCCGGGGGCATCCATGAGGCACGCTCCCAGCCACTAGTTACTCTGGAAAGATCGCTGAGGCCAAAAGAGAGAGACTGGAGCGTTCAGACCTCGGGAGGGCGTCCTCCTCACAGGGAGAGGCATTGCAGGGGCTCCTGGAGCGGGCGGCCCTCTGCCTAGGCCTAGAAGGATGAGGAGGCTGGGGTGCAGAGGGCATCTCAGGCAGCAGTCAGCAGGGCGAAGCTAGGTCCAGAGTAGATGAGAGGCTATAACCATTTATAACAGCTGTAATTTCTTGGGAACTCACCAGGTGCCAGGCATTTGACTGATGGACGCTATCTCACTGAATCCCCACAACTCTCTGGGAAAGACTCATTATCCCTCGGTGACAGACACTCAGAGAGGTTAAATGACTTGCCTCTGGTCACACAGCCCGGAATTGGCAAGCCAAGATTGGGACAAAGACGTGTCTCCCTCCCAATGCCTGCTTTTCCCACTGTCTACACTACCTCTCAAAGTACCTACTTAAGATTCTGCTAAGGATGGGTCAATGGGATTTAGGTTCGGGGTGGGTGGGGGCCATAGGAGGAGCATCGCCCTGAGGGTCTGATTTCCCCCAGTGAGAAGAGGAGAGCAGGCGGTCAGTGCCTCTCAGGCCTTGAGGAACAAACCCGGCCCGAGGCTCGGGAAAGGGCGCTCCAAGCCGCTCCAAGCCGAGACTGGAGAACAGAGAGGCCCTGCCTTTGGCCCTGGAGGACTGCCCGCTTTGTCTGCCAGTCAATCATCAAACATCACTGGGTCTCTGGCCTCTCTATGTCCAGCAATGCCCAGCAGCATTGGCTTTGCTTCACATATTAATTTTTCAATCTGATAAAAGCTGTTTGTCTCGCAGCCACTTCTCTGCCCTGTTGGAGAGAGGCACATCCTGGATCCTGATCCTCGGGGGAACGCATGCTGTTAAAAAATCATCAGGCTTCAAATGAAGCTCAGGGCACAGGGCAGGAGGAGCCCATCACCTGGCTCGGAGCCCCGGGCTGTGCGTCAGGTTCATGAGCGCAGGCCCCAGGTCCACATGGGGTGGCTGACATCACTCAGCGTCCTCTCCTCTCTCCCCACTGCTCACGGCTGAGTGGTCCCGAAGGTCTGCCCTTTCTCGCCCTGGTCTGCAGCCCTTCCTGAGGACACTGGCATCTCTTAGCTGCAAACCGGCCACCCTGCCTCTGTCGGCATCCCTAATGTACCAGCGTCACTCATTCAAAAATGAGTTACTTGGTCCACTCAGCACCTACTATGTGCCAGGACCTACTATGCACCCAAACACTCGTGCTAGGACTTGTACCCCATTGTGAAAGGCGTAGTTCATGCTTGAGGAGTGCACTGGGTAGTAGGGGTCCCATGGGAGACTTGTGAATGAACTGTTTCAGAAAGGTGTGGTAAAGGTTAGGATCCAGTAAGCCCAGTGCTGTAGGAGAAAAAGGGGGGGGTGTCCGAAGTCATCCAAGAGCAGAGAGGTGTGAGATCAGTTTTAAGGGATGAAGAGGAGGGAGCCACCTGGACTTTCCCCCTCCCTATTTTCCACTTGTTGAGATTCTGCTTCACTAACAGGGCATAGCTTTAAAATCCCTCCTTGATACCCTTAACCCAAACCAATCCCAATTTTTGCCCTGTGTTTTCTCCACGTCCCCATATCACATGGTTTTATTCTTATTAGAGCTCTGTAAATGGTCCTTGCAAGGCCCATAGCCATCCTGACTGTGCAGTGATCAGGACGGCCGCTCCCCAGATGGTGGGTGAGAATAGCACCCCCTGGAGTTCGAAGTGCGAAGCCTGCCCAACAGTACATGGAAGCCCTGGGGCCATGAGTGATTTTTCTTCTCAGTGTCAGCCTGGCCACCATTCCCACAGCAAAATATGAGATGGGTCCTCACTTTCTCCACTTGGCTCCCCAGCCACCACTCTGTTTGTGGCACCCCACCTAAGAGGCCCCTCTACTACCTTTATATCCTAGCTACCTCAGCTTTTCATGGCTTCTGCTGATATGGCTAGCCTTGTTTAAACTGATGACTGCAATGGTCCTGCCCAATCCATGTTTTCAGGATTCTTCTTCCAGCATGATTTCAAGAAATGTATTGATTCATGAAATCAGAGAGTGTCAGCATGTGTGTGCAGACTGTAAATAGAAACGAGAAGGAACACCATTGATCACCCATGGTGTTTTGGCCACCATGTTAGCTGCCTCATGTAACCAGCTACTGATTATTTTAAGGGGGAAAAGGGGCATTATTTCTGCTTCAAGTCTGAATGAGAGGAAGCGAGACTGGAGGCATTTACTGAATGCACACGTTGAAAATATACAGATATCTACACATCAAAAAAAAAAAAAATCATGCTCCGTCTCCTCCCTCTGTCAAAGCCCCCTGTACCTGTGGCATCCTTTGGTCTATCACAATGATGGATCCGAGTGTGGACTAAAGCAGACAAAGGTGGGTTTAAGCCTGTCATTTCACTTCTCTAGACCCCAATGTCTTCAGCCGTGCTGTAGCGATAACCCTAGAAGGACCCAGAAGGTTTGCTAGGCTAGGCTGGACCAGCCCCTGCTACGTGTTTCCCATGGTGCTGGTGGCACATTTAAGCAAGACACATTAGCTACTCATATTATTACCATCATTATTTAGACGCCAGCTTGTTGGAGTTTCCACATCAGCTCGTCAGCTCCATGAACCCTGGAGCGGTGAGCATGGGTGGTGGCAGGAGCCACAGCAGCCCCGTTTCTGCACGGGTCCCCTGCATCCCAGCAGCCTGGCCAGAGGGAGTCAGAGTGGCCTTGGGCCAGCTCTCCTGGAAGGCACGAGCTGGGAAGCTGGCTCTGCCAAGTCCACTTCTCATGGAGTCACTGTCACGGCATTGAGGGGGCAGAAATCAGCCAGGAGTGCTCGCAGAGCTCTCACAAGGGTGCCGAGAGGCTCAACAGACAGATGTTTTCCAAGCGGTTCTAAATGATCAGGTGAAATTCCCTATGTAAATACAATTCTCTACTGGATTCCTGGCAGCAAGGGGGATGTCATTCAACTGACTATTTAACAAAGCTGTTTAAAGATGGAGACTGTGGGGATCATGTTTTATGTATTAGCTGTGAAAAATTCTCTTTAAAATTTGTCTCAGTCATCTGAACGCGGGAGTTCTGATAAAGTGCCGAGTTTTATGATGTATGTTTTACAAGCATACACACACTCACAGGCTTCTCGGCTTTACCTCACCCCCACGTGCCTCCCCTAGCTCGAATCCTCAAGAGATGCATTTAATCCTCCCCCATTCCCAAAACATTCTAAGGCAAATATGCAACACCATTTTCCATGCGTGTGTTAATAATTCAAGCTTCACACCAAGTTTTCAAACTGGATTGGCTTCCTAGGCTGATGTGGGAAATGTCTGGGTCAAACATACTTTAAAGAAAAATTCTTTTAATTAGTTTCTTTTGAACACCACACAAAGGCCTGGCTGGATAGCGGGGCAATTTATTGCCATCTTGACATTGCTTCCATGTTTATCAGTTAAATGATTCTGTTGCGTTGGAAATAGAGCATCACAGCTCCAAAGGACCTTGCAGGCTTGTATATTTGCTATTCCTCCCCTTGCCTGCTTTCCTAGGAGGCTCTGGGCATTGTTCTCTCAGGTCTGAAAGCAGGGAACAGGCTGGCCTGGAGATCAAGGTCATTTGGGCGTTCACAGAACAAAGGGAAGCCAGAGTCACCGTGGGATCTCAAATCCCCCCGTGTGATCTTGCCAGGCTGCTCACCAGCCCCCTGCCTATGCTCATCTCTGAAATGGGAATAAGGATGGTAGATCCTTGATAGGGTTGACGTGGGGATAAAATGAGCTCGTGAGTATCCAAGTGTCCGACACGTAGTAAACGCTCAATCAACTTTGGTCTTGAGGCCAATAATCACTATCGGTCTCCTACCAAGCTGCTTTCTCTCTCCGTTCCTAAAGTCCTTGCATTCAAACCCTCTCCAATGCCTTTCCCGTGATGTGGAAGACACCCTCCTCCCCTCATAAAGGAATAGACAAGGTCCCAGCAGCCCAGCGCTTCTCAGCCATTAAGGTGCTCGAGGATCTCCTGAAGACCTTGCTAAGTGCACGCTCTGATTTTCAGGAGGTGTGGGGTGGGGCCTGAGACTCTGCATTTCTAACACAATCCTCAGGGATGCTGATGCTGCTGGTCCATGGACCACACTCCGAGTAACAAAGGGGAGTCCACAGGACGGCAGTTTATTCCTAGAAAATGTACATGGGAGGGAGGGCAGAGGAAAGAGGGGTGCTCGTCTTTGTTCTCTGCTTCCCCCTCCCTCCTTTTCTTCCATCGTCCTTCCTTTCTTCCTATTTTCCTTCTTTTTCTCATTCTTTTTGGCCTTCGGGGTTGCTCTGAGATCAGGCGTTCACAGAGAAGAGCTGAGAAAGGCCTCAGCTAGAACAATTCAGTCATTCAAGCCTAGCCTCCTTCCTTCGTCATTCAACAAGACAGGAACCAAGGACAGACTGTGGGCCAGAAGCTACACACAGAGAGCAGGCCACAGGAACAAGATCCCCTCCTGTAACCAAAAGCATTTTTCCAGGAAAAGAGGTTTCCATGGCTCAAAGGCTTTCCGTCAGATCTGCACGTTGCCCTCTTTCAGAAACTTGCGACTAGTAAGGAAGTAAATGCCACTTCAGAGGGCGTCTTAGCTTTGGTTTCCATAGCCACTGTTTTTACCCGATTCGGGAGGTCAGGGGGTCGCAGGCTGTTTCCAGGAACTGCAAGCGGTAAGGGGACAAGACGAGTCATGGCAACATTGACCCAATCAGCGCCAGTCCCCACACACTGGGGACTTACTGGGGACCGGCAGGCCACGGCCCCCTGTCCCAACTCTCCACTTCCCTGCTGGGGAGCCTGGACCTCAATGAGCCTGGTTCCTCATCTGTGACAGTAAGAGCACTTCCTGCAATGCGGGGAGGAGTGAGTGAGATTATGTGTGCCCAGCAGGGTGCTTGGCACATCCTTCTCTCCCCACGTCTGTCTATGCGCTCCTTCCCATCCATCCGTCTGAGGGAGCTGGGGGTTTTTGCCTCCAAGTGACAGGTTGAGCAGTACTGAATCACAGGGGTTGGTTCTTCTGTTTGTTTAGATCCCTTTGCAAGCCTGTCTCCTCAATAATTCAATTCAACAAGCCCTGGTTAAGCCCTACCTCCTTCTAAGGGCTGTACTGGGCACTGGAGAGGATAGAAGAATGAAGACAAATTAAGACACCTTTCCTGCTCTCAGGGAACTTCCTGTCTCAGCAGTGAGGGAGGTAGACACCCATACAGAAACCTCCTCCCCGGGGGGGACAGCTGTATCCAGCCGTCAGAAACACAGAAACACTGTCACAAGTACATGACATTAACTGTGGGTGCTGTAAAGACCAAAATCCAATTCTATTTGCTTTAGAAAAGGGCGACATTTTCCCAAATTTTCATTAAGGAAGAAAACAAACACAGAGACTCTTAGTGGTGTCTGATCAAAAGGCCAAGGCAGCAGACATATTCTGAGCATGCCCCTGGGAATACACTCGCCAAGCACGTAACTCTGATGTCGAGTAAATTTAGACCCATGCTATCATTAAGGCACCCGTTCTTGGTGACTGTCACAACTTCCTATGTTCTATCTACTGTTGTCCCCTTAGGTATATGAGTTCTTGCCAGAGCAGGTGTCCTGTGGGGGCCTGGGAAGATGGGGTCACCATAACAATAATGGGTAGTCAAGCACTCCCACTGTCTTGGTTTGGAGCACCTAGCACAGTCCAGCATAACCGACTGCTTACCTGTCTCTCCGTGGGTCTACGTTGGATGCTAGGCCTGAGTCTTTTTATCACTGGCGACTCTGTGTCTAGGGCCTGGGACGCAGCGGCCGCTTTCTAAATCGAGAAACAATGAAATAACCAAAAGCCCATTGCATCTTGCGTTGGTGAATGGTTGAGTAAGGGGGAAAGGTAAGGAGGCAGGCAGAAAAGAGGAAAGGCTTAAAGACAATGGGAGAGGAACAGATCCCTTCCACCTGGGAGAAATTGCTCCTTTGAGGAGGTGGGAGTGTGTCAGTTTATTATGATAATAATAAAGCCTGACTTACTCTGGCAGGTTCCCAAACCTCTGCATTTCTCCTCCACCCCAATGCCTCCCCCAGTTAATGATTAACATGATCATGATAGCAACGCTGTTCTGTGCGAATCCAGAGCAGTCAGCACTGCTGGAGAGAAAAAGGCATTTAGAGACACCTGCAGCTCTCCAACCACACTCGAAGCCCGGGGTTCTGGGAGATTTACATTCAAGGGGGACGGGGCAGAGAGCTAGAATCCAGCCACAAAGCCACACTGTGCCTTCCGTGACACTAAGCAAGTCCCACGCCTCCCCTCCTTCCTGAGCCTTAGGTTCCCCATCTGTTAAATGGACAGTTGACGGGTTATCGGTGGGCATCAAACTCGGCTCCCTACAGCAGCGAGGGTTCCAGAGAGATGGCTGGAAAGGAGAGACAGAAGCAGGGAGAGAACCGGCCCACACCACGGTGGTCAGAACAGCGCAGCTTTTATCTATATATAGACCAGGACTTCTGCATAAACTTTCCCTTTAAAGAAAGGGTTTTGAGGTTAAAAATAAACCGAGAATTACTGGATTGGACGTCCTCTGAGATTTCTTTCAGCTTTGACATTCTACTTCCCATCCTTGAATCTATTTCTTGAGTGCTTCCTGCAAGGTAGGAGCCATCCTGGCTAGTAGGGAACGGACTGGGGAGCAAGACAGCGCCCTGCACCTCAGGACCTCCATCTCGGGGTGCGGAAGATGCAGCCATGCACGGTGTCCGCCCTAAATGTGAGTACTTAGTGGCAGGAGCCTGCAGCTCCCGAGGGCCCTCACTCGACCCCCGGGCAAGATGGAATCTAAACTATTTCTGGGAAATGATATGCAAGAGCTACTCCTCCAAGAGTGGTGTCAGACATGCGAAGAGGACAAACTCAGGGACCCAAATGTGGAAATGCCCTGATCCCCCCAGCCCCCAGGATCCAGCTCCACAGGCATAAGGACCTAAGGAAATCAGGTGCCCACAACCACACAGGTGCTTTACCCGAGCTCTTCGTTAAGTAAGTCTTCCTGATCCTAAAACCTGAGCATTCTTATCCCCCTTATACAGGTGAGAAAACTGAGACCCAGAACGGTGGAATGACTTGCTCAAGTTCCAGCAGCTGAGTCTGCCTCCTTATCGTCCCTATTTCCTCCCTCTCAAGTCAAGACCCTCTACAGCCTTTATTAAAGCTCATCTACTCTCTCTTTGGCTCTGCTGTGGAGCGTAAAGAGAAGGGCCATTGGTCCAGGGCAGGGCCGGTGCGTCCCCAAAGGCTCTGCATCCCCATGAGGCCAGCAGGGGACAGCAGCCAAAATCAGAAAGGGGACCTTTGAAATGAGGTGAAATGGAGTCCCAGGCAGGCCCATTTCCCTGCTGCCTCCTCTTTCCAACACCCACCTTGGAGGTATGGAGCCTTCCATCCAGACAGGAGGCATGCGGTCAGCCTCAGGCACCCACGGGCAACAGAGCACGTGGGCTCTGGAGGCACACCGCCCTAGTTTGAGTCCTGCCTCTCTCACTTCCCAGCTCTACAACATCGGGGAAGTTATTTAACTCTCTCTATGCCTAGGTCCTCATCTCTATAACCACTGAGGTGTTGCCATGAAGGACCAGCAGAGTAATTACTTGCAAAATGCTTTAAATGATCTTTCGTAATGGCCAGGCATTACTATTCCAGTGACCCTTGGCCGAGAGGACGAGGAGGAAAAGAGGGAAGGATGGCAACCTTTCACCCTCTGGGGAAAAATGGTTAAACTGACCTCCTCCGGGGACAGCTGTGACATCTTAGAAGCTCCCCAGCTCTGGCTCCAAGATGTCTTGTGACCCTGGACTGTTCACTTCACACTGAAGAGTTCTCTTATCTATAGAGCAAAAGTAATAACGCCTGCCCTTCTGCTGTGTGGGTAATGGCAACGACAGCCTCACATACGGTCAAAATGACAGTGAGCATCAGGGATGCATTGGCAGGTACACCTGGGGCGAAGCAGCGTAATCAAAGTCAGCAGGACTTTGGGGGCCTTAAGGAAGTGGGAAAACTAAGACCAGGTCCTGGGCGTGGGGCTCTGTGGGAGCCACCGTCATTGACACCATCATCCCTATTATTGTCACTGTCATCCGAACACTGGCACTCAATGTCCAATTGCACACCGTAATGGGGGGGGGGGCTGTTTGTAGAGAGTGGCGTGAGCCCTGCCGTTGCCTGGGGATACGTTATTCTCTGCACCAATGGTTCTCAACTTGGGGGAGGGGGCTGAGCTTGCTCCCCCCACCCCCAGGAACTTTTGGCAATGTCTAGAGACACAGAGACACTTGGGTTGTCACAACCTGGGGAGTTGTCACTTCACTAAGAAGCAAAGGCCAGAGAGGTTATCAAAGGTCTTAAGAAGCACAGGACAGGCCCATAACAAGGAGTTATCTGGCTCAAAAAGTCAGTAGCGTCAAGGTCGAGACCCTGCTCAACATCTACACCCTTGACATTGAATGTGTGACAAAGATGTGGCATCACCCGAGAGCTTGTTTCTCAGGGCTACCAAATAAGAATCTGTGTTTAGAGTAATGTTTGGAAAATGTGATCTGAAAAAACATGAACACAGGATACATCTCCAGCAAACCAAACTATTTGCCCCATTGGCCAAATGTGGGGCGTTTGGGATGGGGCCAAACAGAAGACAGATGAACTGTGGATGGTGGAAGGACGGATGGACTGGTGGAGTTAAAATCTGGTGAACATCTAACAAAGCCAGGCACCATGCTGGGTACTTCATACTAGATACTTTGTCTCCTCTTTCCACAACATCCCTAGGTGTATCCTAGATGCCTGGGCAACATCTAGAGAGACCAAGCCAAACCATGGTCTCCCTACCATATATCTGGAAGCTTTCCAGAATCTTCCTACAACTTTCTGAACTAGATTACATAAGGAATACAGTTTCATATGTACGCTCGCATGTGAAAACTTATTTGCAGTTGGCATCAGACGTTAACTTCACATATCTCACTCACATAGAGCCATGGCATTTTTATATGCACGAATACAACTTTCTCTTTTGTTTTCTCTTAAAAGATCAATAAACGTCTTGTTTTGCCTTCAACAGTAGTGATGCAAATGCTCTATAATCCACATTTATTTCCTTTTATTAGAGGATATATCTCAGGTTAACAATAAAACTGAGTAACATTGAGTCTTTATGGTCCAAAAGCTCAATGATTACAGCACAGGAATATAGTAGGAATAATATCTACCGTTTATTAAACACCTACTGTTTGCAATATGCAAATATCAGTACCTCTAATCTGCCACACAAGCTTATACCTTATTTATATTTTCCAGAAGAAGAAACTAAGGCATAAACTTGGCCATGGCACTAAGTGACAGGGTCAGGATTGGACATGAGCCCTGCCTGGCTCCAAAGCCCAAGTTCCCTGCCTGCCTCATGCAACCTCATAGTCAGAGTGGCCCTTGGTTCATGCTGGAATGTCAACGGGCTCTGGCACGGGTGTTCAAAGCTCTAATTATGTGCGACTGACCTCATTCCATCCCCGAGACCAGTTTTCCTGGGTCCCCTCCCCTCCACCAGCAGGGTCCACTTTCGCTCCAGCCCCACAGTAGTAGCCCTGGGCTTGGAAGATGTGGCACAAGGGTCTGCTAAGGATGGATGGCTGTTGATCTGCATTGGGGGTCTCCACACCCCATCTTCTGTAAAGTGTGAGATGGTAAGTATCTCAGGCTCTCCAAAATACAGGGCTTTCCATCTCATTTACTCCTCTCAGCTGTCCCAGCACCAAAGCAATCAGAGACAGTATAAAAACAAACAGACATGGATGTGTCCCAATAAAACTTTATTGACCCTCCCCAAAATGGGCGGCAAGCCAGAGTTGGTCCCCAGGGCTATTGTTTGCCAACCTCTGACCAGTGCGATCTCTGGGGTTTTTTCACACCCTGGTACTCTGTGCCTTATGTGGGAAAGTCCCAGACTAGAGGTTGAAAAATGGTGGTCTCAGCCCCAACCAGCCCACCAACAGTTTGTTTTGAGGGACATTTTAAACATACCCCCAAAGCAGAGACTAGAACAATGAAGCCACATGAACTCATCACCCAGCTTCAGCAACTATCACCACTTAGCCAATCCCGTGTCATCTGTCCCCCCACACACATTGTATTTTCTGAAGTATTTTAAGACAAATTCAGACATCACGTTATTTCACCCATAAATACTTCAGCACATCTCTCTAGCAGATAAGGACTTTTTAAAAACAGAGCCACACAAGCATTATCCCCCTAACAAAATGAAAAATAATTCCTTATTAGCACCTATACCTCATTTATATTTAAATTTCCCTAATTGCCTCAAAAATGTCTTTTCACAGGTGGTTTGTTTGAATCGGGATCCAAATAAGGTCCACATGTTGTATTCACACAGAGCTTTTAAATTTTTGAATCGGTTGTCAAATGTGAAACTCTGGGGTTCACATCAACATCAGATTTTCAGCTTCTCTTGGAAAAAAAAAGAACAACTGAAAGATTGGGACTTGGCAGCAGTACCAAGCAACAGCACGCTCTCGGGAGAAGGACCCGCCCTCCCCTTCCCCACCGCCTCGCCTCACCGGGGCAGCAGGACCCCTGGAGTTCTGCTCTAGATGGTTCAAGTCTCTCTCTCCCACCTCACACAGGAACTCACTTGGGCCAACTTTCCCTCCATCCACCCCCCCTCCACATTGCCCCTTTGTCATTCTTTTCCCTCCTTCAAAACAAACCTCCAGAATCTGCACAGTTCCAGGAAGAATCACACGGTGGGGGCAGGGCAGAGAAGAGAGTTTCTCCAGAATGACCGACCAGCCTTCAAGCCCCTTGGGTGGCTGCCTCCAGGGCCCTAGGAAAGCTCCCTGATCCCTGAACTGCTCCCCCCACCAGCTCAGTCTTGTGCATGATGCTCATGGAGCACAAAGTTCACTCCCCAGGTAGGTCTACCTTGAATTCACTGTGTGACCTTGAAGAAATCATTCTCCCTTTCTGGGCCTCAGTTGCTCCTTCGACACAATGAGGAGGGGTTAGTGGAAGGGGATAGTTGGGTAAGAGAATGGCCCAAATTGAGTTCCTGGATGAGACGGGAATAATCTTGAGCCTACAACCGTGGGATCCTGTGATTCCATTGGTCATGGTGGTCTCCCTACCCCATCACCTGGATGACCAAGGGCGAGGGAGGGAAGAAGGGGAGAGGTGCCACCCAGGGGCTGAGCAGGAGGAGAAAAGAGTCCGCACCCTTACTTTCCCTCTCCATCTTCTCGGGCCCTGGTTCTTGATTCTCTTTCCCTCTGGGTATTGACCAGCTCTGTCTGCCCATGCCTCAAAGTGGCACATATAGAATAGCCATCAGGGCAGGAGAGATGCTGAGAAATGCTAAGCCTGCCTCTGAGCCCACGTGCATGCATGCGCGGGGGGGTGGGGGCGTCCTGTGTAGGACAGGCGTAGGATGGCAGTGGTAGACTCAGGGTCTGAAAAATGTGCTTCAGGCAACAGCCCATCCTGACATATTCCATTCTGCAGAGGAGTCCAGCTATGGGGAAGCCAGGTGGCAGTCACAGCCCAGTGGGGGAGTCAAACACGTAAACAAGCAATTATAATAAAACATGATAAATGCTAGACTAGAAGCCTGCATCAGGCACCTGGGGAACTCAGAGAAAATGGTCTGTTTTTCCAGCTATATGTGCCTTCACCGTGTTCCAAAAATGATTTGAAGAGGCCAGCAAAGCTCAACACAGAAAAACTATGTGAAAATTAAGTAAACGGGGAAAGAAAAATGCTATCGGAAGAACAGGGTGAAAGCAAGGACAAAGCTAATACCCAAGACATCTGCCGGGAGTTCCACACCCTTGCTGGAATGGAGCCGCATGCTTGTCTCTGAGCTTCCAAGCAGTCAGTGCAAGAGGAGAAAGCCTCAATGTTGTGCAATTCACAGTGTTCCTTAAAGCATGAGAATAACTCTGGAGAGGCATAAGCAATTCTGGTGCTGGGACCGGTGAGAATTTCCTCTCCAGGTCGTTCTCAAGAAGAGCCCCGAAAACCAGGTGGGGAGTATATGGGAACAATCTGTACTCTACTGTACTATATTTGCAACTTTCCAATAAATCTAAACGTATTCCAAAATTAAAGAATTATTTAAAAAAAAAAAAGTCCACAGGTAGAACCTAACTCTTCCCTCCACTCGGCAGGTTGTGCTGTTCCTATTTGACACTCCAAGGGGCGCCACTCACATGGACGCAGTTCCGGACACCCAGTAGGTTCTCCATCCATGCCCGCTGAAACAATCTTGAGTGGTCCAAACGGACCATTTGGAGGGCATCTAGAAGTGATTATCTGTCATATGCAAAGGATGTGGACCCTGAAATCAGGGAATACCTAACAGATAATCCCAGGTGTTTTAGGGGCGTTTTAAGCCACATCCACAGTGGTCAATAATTTGCCATTTTCATTTATGTGTATTGGTTTCTATCGATGTCATGTCCGTGGGAAGTGACAAAGTCACAGGACAGAATCCCGAGTCGGAATTGCAGAACACAGCACGATTTGGGAGAACCATCATTTTGAATAAGCAAGTGGACTTCATACTCCTTTTTTTTTTTTCTTTTTCAAAACTATTGATTTTAAAGTAACACAGTAATTTTTTTTTCCAGTAAGAATATAGCTTCTCGAGGCCAGGACATTACCCAGGACATCTAACCTGAAGGCTACAGGGAAAACAAGACAATGGGAAGGAAGTGGTGGAGGGCTTGGGAAAGACTGTCTGCTGAATCCTGAATTGTATAACATTCTGACTGCCTTATTTTCGTAACTCAAAATCTTATTACATTCAAAATCTCTAGCTGATCTCCAGACCAATTCAACAAACCGAAGCCTAAATCTGGGACTGTGCTTCACAGTAACTGACAGGATTGTTAACCAGAATGTGATTCTTAGAAGGAAAATGCGATCATTTTATAAAAATGCCACAATGTGCTGTTTAACTCTATCTTTGTTATATGAGTAAATCTGAGCCTTTCAGCCTTCTCCCTCCACCCCAAAAAGACCCTGGGCAACGGGATGAACGAACAGAGGTCTCAATCACAACTGTGCAGTGGATACAAGGCTACAACAGCAAGCTTCCTGGGGCAGAAGGATCCAGCTCTGCCTGCAGAGATTAGGGAAGCCTTCCCAGAGAAGGTGGCTTTGGGCTGAGTCCTGAAGGATCAGTATAAGGTTGCCAGTCCCACGAGGGAGAGCGAGTAGAAGGATATCCAGGCAAATGGAAAGGCAGAAGCCAGTGCGCCAGATGCCTTCCATTTGCCCCTTCAGTGCTCTCTCTCTCTCCACCCTGCTCTGGGCCCCTGGCTGTCCTGGTTTGGGCAAGGGGATGCTGAAGATGCTAGCACATTCCCTATCTCAGCCAGGATTGACTTCCTGCCTGAACTTCTCCTGGTGTCCTCACATGATCCAGAAAGAGAGTCAGATCACTTCGAGGGACTCTTTTTTAAGGGCACTAATCCCACCATAAGGGCTCCACCCCATGACCTGATTACCTCTCAAGAGCCCCACCTCCTCGTACCACCACCCTGGGGATTAGAGCTCCAGCAGATGACTCTTGGAGGAGGGGGTGGGACACACAAACATTCAGTCCATATGAGTGAGTTATAAACAAAGAGCCCCATCCTGCGTGTTCAGCAAAGCTCTTAATTATGCCAGCCTCCACCTGAAAATCCCCTCCTGACCCACAGGGTGGGCAGAGGTGAGAGGAACACAGCTGTCTGCCTGAGTTCCAACTGCAGGTCTGAATAGGTCATTTCTTGTGTCCGACATTTCCCCCAGAAAGGGTAGGCTTGTCCAACACAGGCAAGTCAGAATGGGGTCAGTCACAAAGCCAGAGCCTGCGGTCTCGGAGAAGCTGCTCAGAAGCTCCGGGCTTCCCCTCCTCTGTCCTCACATCCTGCTGACCTTGGTCTTGAGGCAGCTTGCCAGATACTGCCAGGGAAATTTTCAAAGACCAGGATAAGAGCGCTCAGACTTTGGTGCACCTCAGACCTCGGGGAGCTTTCTGACACCAGACACTGAGATAGTTAACGAGCTCCCCTGGTGACTCCTGAGACACAAGAGTTTGAGCCCACCAGACCAGGGAAATCCTGAAACGGGATAAAGGAAAGGATTTCTCTTTTTGGTGGGTATTCATTATTGTCATTGCCATTAGTAAATTATTGAAGAATTGAGTTTTGCAGCAGGTGCTTCAAACAGTCACGTAATTAGATAATAAGGACCAACGGTGATAATACCGCAGGACTTGTACCCACCATGTACTGGGTCCATTACATGCATTAGAGCCTATCCTTATACACCCAAATGCGGGGGAAGAGTGCTCAGCCTTAATAGTAAATTAAGGTAAATTCTGGATGATTCCACTTATATGAGGATCTTAGAGTGGTCAAACTGACAGAGACACGAGGTAGAATGGTGGATGCCAGGGGCTGGAGGCAGAAGGGAACGGAGCGTTAGTGTTTTGGGGTATGGAGTTTCTGTCTGGGAAGACGAAAAAGTTCTAGAGATGGACGGTGGTACATCCATGCACAACAGTGTGAATGTACAGTATAGGTCCCTACACTGACCTGTACGCTTAACACAGCTAACATGCTAGGTTTTGGGTTGTGTGTATTTTTAGCACACACATACGCGGAAAACACGTGCGTACCGTCAAGCTAGACTAGCGGGTGAACCATGAATTTCAGAGTCAGGCAGGTCTAGGGTGAATCCCCGCTGTCTCTGGGAAACCTGACTTGACCTCTCTGAGCTTCCACTTTCTCCTTTGTGATATGGGGACGGGGGGCAAGACCTAACGTCTCAGGGAGTTTACGATGGCGGTCATTTTACTGTCCCACAACCCCGTGAGGTGGGTGGGTAATATTAGCCTCATTTTGTTGAGAGGAAGTTGAGACTCAGAGAGGTTGTATGATACGTCCAAGGTCATACAGCTGGGCGGGGGGAAGTGGTAGGGTTCCAAATATAAATACAAATGTGGATCTGGGCTCCGGGCACATAGACGCCCCCCTCTCCCCCAGAAGCACGTGCAGAATCTCACCTTGGATCCGAAGACTTGGAGGATGCGAAACCAGGGGCCCGATTGAGGGCCCACTCTTCAGGTTCTGATATAAAACGTATTGTTTTGAGCCATTACCTAGCATCTTTCAGTTTATGGGCCCCTTTTATATTTACAAGTCCTACGAATGTGCAATTGAAATAGGCCAAAAAATGTGTCTCTAGAATCTTACATGCTTGGAAATCAAAGCAGGACACGTTGGTGAAGGGAGAAGTTGTTTCCAAAGCTGAAGTCCAAATTATAGGAATCAAGTCGAAATCTCGGCTCTGGGAGTCAAGTTCAAAACACAGAGAACCAGACAAGATAGGAGGTATCACTGCCAAGAGAAGGGAATGGAACGTCAGCAGGAGAAAAACAAACCTGATAGAGTTTTCCCTCTGAGAAATGAAGGATTGAGATTTTCCACACCTGCCTCTCGCCGAGGGCAGCACCACATAGAGCCATGAAGATTGCGCACAACACCAGGGGGCACCATTTGCATGTTCAGTAGTATGAACGGTGCCCCCTTGAGTTGTGCAGTGGGGCAGCTCTCCCTGCCCCCGGGTTAGGAGGATTCCTTTTTTTTTTTAATTTTTTATTGTTATGTTAATCACCATATATTACATCATTAGTTTTTGGTGCAGTGTTCCATGATTCATTGTTTGTTCATAACACCCAGTGCTCCATGCAGAACGTGCCCTCCTCAATACCCATCACCAGGCTAACCCATCCCCCCACCCTCCTCCCCTCTAGAACCCTCAGTTTGTTTTTCAGAGTCCATCATCTCTCATGGTTCCTAACCCCCTCTGACATACTCCCCTTTTCTTCCTCTCCTGTTATCTTCTTCTTTTTCTTTTTTCTTAAAATATGTTGCGTTATTTGTTTCAGAAGTACAGAACTGTGATTCAACAGTCTTGCACAATGCACAGCGCTCACCATAGCACATACCCTCCCCAATGTCTATCACCCAGCCACCCCATCCCTCCCACCCCCCCCACCACTCCAGTAACACTCAGTTTCTTTGGGTTAGGAGGATTCCTAAGGACATCACACGTGGTGGGGATTCAAGGAAGATCATGAACAAAGTTGTGAGAAATGTCCTGACTTTCTTAGGACTTGGAGACCAGATTTTGGAAGGTGATGGGAATATCATCAGGCTCGGTCTCCCCTATTTCGTCCTATGTCATCCTCAGCATCTCCCATTTTAATGAGAAGGAAAGATGCTCAGAGAGGTCTGTGACCTCCCACAGTCACACAGCTAGGGAGTGGTCGAGGCAGGACTGGAACCTGGAATAGTGACCCCTCTACATCCAGCTGTCAGCTGGGAAGACTGCACCCATCTGGGCATGGATTCATCGAGGCCAAACTGGGCTGAAAGAGCCATCGGGAGCAGATGCGAAGAGGAAATTAAGCCACAGAAATTCAACTTGAGGGTTTTGGGGATAAACAGAGGGGGAAAGGGACCCAGTTCCGCTAAGTCTTGAGGACTGGGGGGACGAGGGCTGGAGGGCATTGTTGAGCATCAGTGAAAACCAGCAGCAGGGGGGAGATGCCTCATTCTGCTCCCACCTCCCAGAGTCTCTGCCCTTCCAGCTCTCACTGAGAGATAGCCAAGCTGTCCCCTGGGTCCTGTACATCATGGACATGGCTCTGCTGGGTCAGGGATGAACTGAAATGCAAAGCTCTGAATGTGGAGCAGGAAGCCTCTCTCAGGCACGTGGGTCCAGAGGTAGCCTCTGAGTTCAGCACTGCCCTGGGAGACAAGGGTCTGAGATCCAGGCCTGCCACGGCCACCTGGGGCCTGACTTGGGGCATGTACCTCCTCTGTCTGAGACTTACTTTCCTTACCTCCTTACAGAGCAGGGAGGTTGACTTAGATCGTATTTCTAAGTGGTTTCTATCTCTAATGGCCACCAGTTCTAGAATTTGCCTCTGCTTCAGTCAGAAGGGCTAGCAGGAAGCCTTCTCGAGGGAGGTGGCCTTGTTTTGCAGGCACTCTTGGTCTGGGTGGCTCAGCTGCATCCTGCCCTTCTCCCCTAGCCCCACACTCCCGGGGTTAAGCTAGCTGACCAACGTGGGGAGAAGGATGGGAGGAGAGCAGAAGCATCTCGCCTCCCTTGGTCCTGACACCTCCCTACCTTTCTGAATTTTTAAAAGTGCCTTTACTCAGAATTCATCAAAGATTCATCAGGCTTGGGATTGGCCCAAGCATTTGCCTGAGGAGCCAAGTGGAGGTGGAATGGGGGAGGAAGGCAGGAGGCCGGCGGGCTGTGCGGGCATGTGGGCATCCGGAGCTACACGGGTGCTCTGCCCACCTCTGCCCTGTGTGCTTGGTGGAGGGGCTGGAGACAAAGGAGTCAGGAGGTTTGATTTCAGCTCTGAGAGACCATCCCCCCCTTCAGCAGTCTGGGCCTCACCTTCCCCCAAGTGGGAGTATAGCCTGTCTGCCCTCCCCATTTAATGGGAGGTGGGGAGGGTCAAGGGGGCACACCGGGAAGCAGACTGAGCGGCATCCCGACTGTCTTTAAAGTAAGGCATCGAGAGCTGGCGGGGTAGACCAGCATTCCAGACTGGGCAGATGCAAGGACCAAGGGAGAGATCGGTGGGCCAGGTTCTCGGCTCTAGGCTTCCAAGCAGCTCCTTCCCACCTCTGCCTTGTATCTTTGGCTGCTATAGGAAAGTCTGTTTGGGGAAAGAAAAAAAAAAAAAAAAGACCCACCATTAATTTTTTAAAGTTTGCAAATCATTGACCCGTCTACCCCTTCATTTTACAGAAGAGGAAACTGAGGGCTTAAGTGGACATATGACTTGCCCAAGGCCATTCGGTCGGTCGGTCAGTGGCAGAGCTGGGACTAGAAGCCAGGGTCGTGGCTCCCAAGCCAGGAGCCCTTCTCTCTTCTCCACCCGCCTCATCTTGCCAATGCCACAGTCTGGATGTGTCCCTTGGACCCCCAAACCAGAGGTGAATTTGCCAACAGCAGCCAGCTTGCCTGATCTCAGGAGGATGTTTCCGGGGTCGGCATAATTAGGTTGGGTAGATCTCACCCGACACGCTTAATGAAATGTCCTGGATGCCTTGTAAGTGTCCCTGGCTTGAGCCTTCCTGTGGAGCACAGAGCAGTCCCTCCAGCCCCAGGGACACTTGGACTCCAGCCCTCAGAGCGCTGGGTCATCTGGGCCAGCTCTCCAGTTTGCAGAAGAGGAAACTAAAGCCCAAAGAAGTCCTGGGGTGAGTTGGCACGAGGCCTCCCAGGGGCCAGGTTAGGGCTCTCCCTGCCACATCACTGCACGTCCCCAAGGCCTCCGGCCTCCTTCAGAGGTGTGACAAGGCCAGGAAGGAGGGCAGATCCTTTCTGGGGGTCCTCACCCAAAAGGATGAGGACCTCATCCCTCAGCATCAGGAGGCCGGACCGGCTCTCAGCATGAGAACACCCACCGAGGACCTAGCAAGACAATAAACTGTGATAATCATGTTTTTAATAATCGCCTGGAGTTTGTTTAACATACAATCACGGCTGGCAATAAATCCAAATTAAAAGCCCAACCGGGAGGCCTAAGTTAAGCTGCCTGGTTGGAAACGGAACAGCCAAGGGAAAGGAGAGGGAGGAAGAGGGAGGGCGGGGCCTGGAGAAGGGGAGCGATCTTCTTTCAAGGCTAGGACGGCCTCAGGAGGGGCAGAGAGGAAGCAGGCAAGGCTGGGCCTGGCCCCAGCCTCCACCCAGCCTGGGCACCTGTCTTGCTTTCTTAACTCAAAAGGATTTCTTCAGTGGTTCAGGCAGAAGTTCCCAAGCCTCCGAGATAGAAGAGAGACATATCCATTCCCCTGCCTGCAGACACACAGGCTCCATAAGGCAAGGGCCCTGCTTGTCAGACTCAGGGTTGCATCCCCAGCCCCTGCATCTAATAGGTAATCAGCAAATATTTGTTGAAGAAATAAATGAATGAATGAATGTAAGTGGACTCTTCCACATCCATTTATTCATTCATTCGGGGCTTCCCCCCACTTCAAATATCTGTTGAGCACCTATAGTACCTGGAGATGCAGAGCTGAATGAGATCCCTACCTACAAGCTCACAGGCCAGGGGACAGATGATTGTAGTCTGCACGATGCGTGCACCCAAGGGGGCTTGGCCAGGCGAAGAGCAGGATTGACAGGGGCTTCCAGGAGGAGGTTTCTTGAAGCGGAGTCTTGAAGAGCAATGAAATGTGAAGGGCAGGAGCGGGGGTCGGGGTCGGGGGCCATACTGACCTGAGAAGAGTGTTCCCGCAGAAGGAACAGCATGTGCGAAGGTGGGGGAGGTGAGAGGGGATGGACGTGGCATGTTCAGAGAGCTAAGGAAAGCTCAGTGGGAGCAGAACTGGGGCTGGAAGGGGAGGAGGGAGGGAGAGAGGGATGGTGGAGGGTGGATGCTGGCAGTGGCCAGGCCACAAAGTCCTCTGTGAGCATGCTAAAGAGTTTGGACTTTGTTCCGAGGGCAAAGGGAAGTTATTGAAGGGTTTTAAGCTGGGGGATGACATGACCAGAATTGCAGTTTGGAGAGACGGCTCTGGCTGATGTGTGGAGAATAGATTAGAGGTGAGGGGGCCCGGGGCCAGGCGGAGCGGTGAGGAGGCTCATGGCCTGGCTCAGGAGGGAGCGGGAAGAGAGAAGGGCCAGCAACCCCTGGGAAGAGTCACCAAGGGCAGGCAAAGGGCCACGGTGGCGGAATGTGGGAGGGAGGCAGAGGGGCAACTCCAGGCATCTTGGCTGGGTGGGCAGATGGCAGTGCCTCTGAGGACAGAAGCAGGGGCTTACTGGCCTGGCGGAGATGCTGGGTCTGGGGCAAAAGCCTCTTACAGAGGAAGGGGCCACTCATCCCCATGCCTGCAGCCCCTCAAGGAGGATGTCAGCCTCAAGCCCAGCCTGTGCGGTGACTTGCCCTCGTGCCTCCCCCTGAAAGACACAGCTGTGAATGTCCAAGCTAGAGTGGGCCTTTGAGAAACATCTAGATCAACCCTCTCGTTTGACAGTCTTGGAAATGGAGGCCCCAGGAGGGTGGTGACTTGCCCAAGGTCACCCCGTGAGCAGGTGGCAGAGCTGGGAACAGAGTCCAGGGGTCCTGACTCAGAGCAGAGACCTTGTACAGTGATTGTTCGTGTTACTGTGCAACTTCCTGACCCTCCCAGAGCCTGTTTCCCCAACTGTAAAAAGAGAACCAGAGGGGCTGGAAGTGTGGATTGGATAGGAACACACATGTGAAAGGCTTTTTGAACTGGAAAGCACCGCAGATGGATAACGGCTTCCTAGTTTCATCCTTACTCCTTTAAAGGATTTTTGGCCCGTGCTTGCTCCACTCCAGAGAAGCCTCTGTGTACCATGGGGCACGTAGACATGACTAACACAGGGGCCTCAGTGGAAACCACCCCCTTCCCCCTCGACTCTGGGCACTGGCGGCTGGTGTATTTCAGCAGGTGGGTCCTTCCTGCCAGGGCCCCCCTTGCTGCCTCAAGCCTTACCCACACTCCCTCCAGGACCCTGGGATCTCCCCCAGCCTATCATCCCAGGGAGGGGCTGCTGGTGAAGGCCACTGATACTCATTCAACAATTCTGTATCATATGCCAGGCACCATGCTAAGGGCCGGCCTGTCTGCACTCAGAGAATTTACAGTCTGATAGGCCTGAGGTGCATAGGGGTCCCCTCTGCAAAGAGATAATGTTTCTCATCACACAGGATAAAAAGCCCAAACCTTCCCTTGTCTCGGGTCCCTTTTGGCCACACTGACCTCATATGCCAGGACCACCCTTCACTCCTACCTCTCCAGCCACACACACACCACCTTTTCTTCAAACAGACCAGGAACAGTCCCACCGCCAGGTCTTTGCCCTTCCATACCCTCTGCCTGGAACGCTCCTTCCCAAATCCCCATGTGGGTCCCTCCCTCCCTTCGTTCAAGTCTCTGCACAAATGTCCCCTCCCCAGAGAGGGCTTCCCTGATCACCCTTGTTAAAAGAACAATCCCTGGGGCACCTGGGTGGCTCAGTCGGTTGAGCATCTGCTTTCTGCTCAGGTCATGATCCTGGGGTCCTGGGATGGAGCCCCATGTGGGGTTCCCTGCTCAGCAGGGAGTCTCCTTCTCCATCTCCCTCTGCCCCTCCTCCCAGCTTGTTCTCTCCTCTCTCTCTCTCTCAAATACATAAATAAAATCTTAAAAAAAAGGAACAATCCCTGATCCCTCCCCATCCTCCTACCCTGCCTTATGTTTCCCAAAGCTCTTACTGTGACCTTCCTTTTAAATTATTTACATTAGATTTTTATTTGGTTATTACTTGTTTTTCCCAATGGAACATAAGCCACATGAGGTTAGAGACTTGGTTTTGTTCACTGCTCCATCTCAGTGCCTGGAACCGAGCTCCATAAATATTGATTGAATAAATGAATGAATGAATGAAATCAGTGCTTGCAGCCCTTGTACCACAAAAGAAGCATCTACTGCATTTCCCTGTTTCTAAAAGGCACTTCGCAAAAACATTTGCACATTACTGAAATGCAGATATGTACATTTAAAGCAGGGTTTCTTTTCTCCCTAAAGCTATTATTAAATCGATGGTGCATCTCACAATTGATGGCATCTTACAATTGAGGAAATGCACAAGAACCCAGAGAAGCAGGGATTCATCCACCCCAAGGAGACTTGGTAGAAACATCCCCAAGCAGCGCATATTTAGCAGAGCTTTAAGGAATGAGTGAGCATTTTCCACAATGAGATGGTAGAAAGGGCACTCCAGGCAGGGGAAACAGCACATGCAAAGGCCCAGAGGCCTGGAACAGTGCCTCCTCTGCCCACCTAGGATGGCCTTCTGGCCTCAGACAGATTGATTTCCCTCCTGCTCTGGAAAGGAAGAGCTAGCCTTCCCCGGGTGGGAGAAGCCAGGGCTCTAGGCTGCCTGCCTCCTAATGGCACCATGCACCAGGCATATCATATCCGTATCTTCTCTCCTTCTGAGGGAAGTCACACTGTTATCCCCATTTCACAGATGAGGAAATGGAGGCTGCCATTCCAGCACCTGCTAATGCCTGGCCTATAAGGGACACTTCATAAACATTTCGTTTCCCCATAAACATTAATTGAGCACCAACTGTATGCAAGACCCTCTACCAGGTCCTACTCTTAAATCAGCTCTACACATGTCAGACCCATGCTGGTCCCCTGACATAGAGTCCTTCACCCCCTGAAGAACACAGATGCTTCACGATGCTGCTCAGATGCCACTTCGGTGACCTCCCCAAGCGGGACCTGTCATGCCCTCCTCTGCTTCCCTCCCCTCTGCAGGGCCCTCTGCACAGCACAAGAGGTTTGCCTCTCAGTGTGCCCTTCTTCCAGGGCAGAGACTGGGCCTAGCACACCGTCTGGCACACAGGAGGTCTTCAAAACACTGGCTAAATGTGTGAACGGATGAACCACCAAGCCATCCAAAAGGAAAAAAAAAAAACAAAAAAACAGGTACCGCCCTGATGGAGAGCAGAATCAAAGGTGGGAAACCTACAGAACTAATCTGTAAGTCAAGGAAGGTCAGCTTCCACCTCATTCAGCCGAGACCTGGGGTGCTTGAGCAAGGAGGGAGGCAGCTCCCTCCAACCAGGGCAGAAGAACGGGGAGTCATCACAGAGGAGGTAGCCATGCAGGGCTTTGAACAGGAGCAAGAAGCACTTTCATAAGAAAAGAAGGTAGGGACAACCTGGCAGGCTCATCCAGATAGCAGCCACCCTTGGGGAAGCAGGGGGCTGGGGGGCTCATTTAACAAGTGGAGCTGGCATTCCATAGCCCTTCACGAGCAGAATAGAAGTAATCTTTTGGTTTGCAGTTAATTTGTTCTTTTAATGGATCCATCTTGTTATCAGCTATTAAAACGGGCTTTCGTCATTAGCTGCCCGAGTCCAGGCGGTCAGCTAGCTTTCCAGCCCCTCTGCCTTAACAAGGAGCAAATGCGCTGGCGCATATGTGTTCGGGCAGTGGGGGGGCATGGGGGGGGGCTGTCAAAGTGCCAATACACACTAGCTCGGGGGCATCCGAACCCTGCGCACATGCACAGTGCAACTTACACGGGATATTTTGGACATAGAATATCGTGACTCCCACCAATGTCCACACATATGGATGGAAAAGACTCAGTGATTCCTATAGGCGTGAAAAGGCAAAGCTGAAAAGGGCCCTAGGGACCATTGAGCTTAGAGCCCTTCTTTTGATGGGAAGGGAAAAGCCCAGAGAAGGAAAGCAACTTTCCTGAGGCTGCACAGCGCCGGGATGCCAGAGCCAGGCCTGGAACCCAGGTCTCCAGGTGCCCAGTTTTAGTGGTTTCTTAAATTACGAGCTGCAAAGCCTCGCCCAGGTCCCTCAGAGCTGGGGTTCCTAGGACTCCCCTTGTTCATTTTCCACTCTGCCAACCTGTTGCCTAAACATAAACCTAATTACAGCCTCACAGTTCAGCTCCCAGTAGTTATAATAGTTATACTCTCTGGCATGTGTGCAGCACTTTACAGTTTACAAACTGCATACCTCATTAACTCTCCATCTCAAAGGTAGGCAAAGCTGGTATTATTTTAATCCCCATTTTCCAGATAAGGAAGCCAAGGCTCAGAGACGGTAAGGGATTTGTCCAAGCTTGCAGCTTGGAAAGATAAGGCCAGGACTCAAAGCCAGGCCTTCCAAATCCAAATCCCAGCGCCCCCTTCCTCAGGGCCGCCCTGATTGCTGTGTACAGAAAACAAGGTTTCTCCTCCTAAAGCTGCACTCAGAAACCATGCGGGAACACACATGGGACCATCATCCCAACACATGCGCCCGAACAAATGAGCAAGGCTGGAATGTGTTTGCAGACAGACAGCCTCCCCCCTGTTCACATAGTCCTCCCTACAGGGAAGGCTGGCCCAAAGCTGCCGACACTCCCGGGCACTTAATAAGCAAAAACATCAAGTCACTCAATCAATAAGCTCAGCTGTTGACAACAAGCGAGAGCTGAGCGCTCCTAAGAGCTAATAATGCTTTGAGCTATAAACATGGCCATTAGCCGGGCTTCCGCCCTGCCACCCGGGCTCTGCTGCTGTGGACAGGGGCACCCGCGCCTACAGCCAGAGGCCGTGGCATTTCGAGGTTGGCTGAATGCACTCAGCCTGCCCAGATTGGGCTGCTGCGGCCACCTCCCCTCCCCTGACTTCCTCAGGTACTCCCGAGCGGCCCCAGCTGGATCCCACCAGAACATGTGGAAACTCCATGTCACCTCCAGGACTCCTAACTTTGAAACCCATGCTGTCTCACAACCACACAGTGTGACCCTTGGAGAGCTGCCAGCAGAAGATGTTACACACCCAACCTTCAAGAAAAAAACCCATTCAAAGAGGATGTTAGACCCCGAGCTGAACCACTTACTAGCTGTGGGACCTCAGGCAAGTTACTTAACCTCTCTGTGTCTCAGCTGTCTCATCTGTCAACTGGGAATAACCACTACCTCCCAATGTAATTGCAAGGCTTAAATGTGTTCACTGTGGCTAGCAGAGTGCCCAGCACATGAAAGATGCCTGACAATCGAGGCAGGAGGAAAGTGACCCGTGGGAGTCACCTGCAAGGGTGGGAGAAGCCAGCTTGACTGGGAAGTTGGGGAGGGATGTGAGCCAAGCACATGCCTTGATGTCAAATATGGTCAGGCAGCAAGCAGGGGGTCTGTCTGTTTTGAGCTGTTTCCCCCAGATGATGTCTGACCTTAAAAATCTTAATCAACCAGGGCAGGTGGGGGAGGTGAGGGATTAGCAGACCTGGGTGGCATGGGAAGACAGGACCCTGCCAGGATGCCAGCCCTGGATTAAGGAGGGCATTACGGCCCTATTACGGATCCTAAGTCTGTGTACAGGATTACACCAGCCTCCCCTTTTAAATGAATCCCAGCCCTTGCAGGGAATTGCAACATACATCTGAGGGTTGCCCTTAATTAGTTGTTGTTCCAGCAGATAGAATCAGGGGGCATGTATTCCCCCAACTTCCCAGAGGAAAATAATATGACTTCTTAGTAAATAGGATGATTTGAAAGTGGTGTCAAAACAAAAACCATTTTTCGCCCTATGGAAATCTCTCGGCATTTCTGACTTTCCAGTGGCTTCTCCTATCTGTCTGCCTCTGTGTGTGTGTGTGTGTGTGTGTGTGTGTGTGTGTGTGTGTGTGTGTTCCTCTGTCTCTGTGTCCTTTTCTGTCTCTCCCTCTTTGTCTCCCTTTATCTCTTCCCCTCTCTTTTGTCTCTCAGTCTTTGTGTGCATGTGCATGCATATGCAATCTTTTTTCTCCTACTACTGACTCGTTCAGAATCCCTGAAAACTTTTACATAAGAGTTCCCACCGCTATCCCAAGATTGAGGAGTAAAGTGCGTTGGCAATAGGATGGTTCAGAACCATGGATAGAGTTTTGCCTTGGCCAGGCTAGGATCTCCTGGCTCTGAGGATGCAGGTGCTGCCTACAGGCTCTCCGTCCTGGTGAACAGGGTGGGAGGAGGCTGAGCAGTATGGGAAGAAGTTTCTAGAACCGGAGAGGGTGGAAAAGGAGGAGCCTGAATCTACGGGCATGGGCAGGGCTGAGAGCAGAGTGAGGGTGAAGGGCAGGCACATGAAAGGGGGTGGGAGTGAATGTCAAGGCTAAGGTTATGAGTTCAGGTGTACGCGAGCATGAGAGTGAGGTCAACAGAAATGGGATGTCCATGCGCGTGTAAGAGTATGTCTGTTCATTTGAGTGGATGTGGTGGCAGGCATGAGAGATGTGCAAACGAGATCAACCCAGGGCTAGAGCTGGGCTGCTCTCAGGCTTTCCGCTCCCCTTCTCATTGCTCCTGGGAAGAAGCAGGGACCTGGGCTAAGCCCCAGGGAGGGCAGAGGGCAGAGTGGCGGGAAAGCTGAGCTCCCACTTGGGGCTCTGCTTGCAGAGGGCAGGCAGAGAAGGGAAGCAGGCCATTGCACCAGGCTGGCGGGTAAATATTTAGAGGGCTGTTTCCACATGTATAAAAACTCAGCCCGTCTGCCAGGCAGTGTTTGCAGAGGCTGGGAGGGGAGCGCTGGAGCTAGGCCAACCAGGAAGCCTGTTCAAACCCCTCTCACTCACAGCTTCCCCAACCCACGTAGCACCGGCCTTCTGGCTCTCAGAGACACACACAGGGCCCTCAGCCCACTGGCACACATGCTAGTACACCCAGCACCCTGCATATAGGACATAATTAGCCACATACACACACACACACACACACACACACACACACACACACACACACAGAGCCTATTGGTTCTCACACAGATGCACATGTGAACACACACTCATGGCACCCAGATACACACCACACACTCATATCCAGAGCGCATGCCAACTCTCTCTTTCTCACCCATGCACACACACACACACCCAATGCTCTATCACATACACAACCAGACCACATAACTCACATATCATCACGAATACATACAGCCCACACAGTAACACCTATACACACGCCATTCACAAGGCATCACACCCACAAATGTACCTGTGACTTAAACACACAGAGACCAATAATCATAAGTTAAACTGTATCACAGGTGGACCAACACCTACGCAGAACATATGCATGATCTGTCCCAGGGACACACACACACAAGTACATGCGCACACAAGCACACACGGCCGTAACACTCATGGACTCAACACAGATTGCACATCATTACAAATACAGTTTACCTATCAGAGGCCCTAAACCCACCCAGCAGCATCACACGCTGTCTTGCACAAGCAACCCGCCACCCCCCGGGAGGCTTTACACAGTAAGTGTAAAGCTTGTAGGGTAGTGGTTAACAGACTCCCTTGGAGTCAGGCCGTTTGGGGTGGAACCCAGTTCTATTTACCAGCTGATGTTGGAGGGGGTGAGTGAAAATTAATCGAGGTCGTGAACTTAGAAATGGTACCAAGCACATGGGGGAACAAGCAATACACTCTGTAATTATCACAGAGCTTACGCACACTTCCTGCCCCCATTTCATAAGTAAGGAAGCTGAGGCCCAGGGGGCAGAAGTGACTTATCCAAGGTCATAAGAACAATGGTGGTTGGGTGGAGAGGGATGATGATGATGACGACACAAGAGCAGATGCTTATTTTGCACTTATGAGATCCAGCTACTGCTGAATTTTCATTATATGTTATCTTATTTTATCTTCATAACAACCATAGGAAAGAGGATCTGTCATTAGCTCCAGTTCACGGTTGAGGAAAAATGAGGCACAAAGAGATAGAGTAAGGCAAAGCAGGAGGCAGCTCCAGAGTCCCTGCGGAGTCCCTGCCAGCTCAGCCTGCTTACCCCCCAGCCACCCTCAACGTGAACTCCAGGCCCTTTGAATGGTACTGGGTTTTCCCCTTTGACTCCTACTGTCTCCACCTGCAGGAGATTTTCTCACTGGCTGTCAGGACCTCCTCACTGGTTTGCATTCTTTCCTAGGAACCTAGGCTTTCCTCTTGGTCTATGGTATGGGAAACCCAAGGGCAATGGAGCCAAGAATCTGAATTCTGCTTCCTGGTCTGTCAACTCAAACGGTCCATATCCTTCCAGAAAGTCACACTAGAAAGGAATGCTTCACAGGACTAGGCACGCTTGCCACAGAGGCTGGATCCACCCCAGGAGTGGTGGCCTGGCTAAGTTCCTTACTCCCTCTGGCTCCCAGTCAGCCTGTGTGGGAAATGGGAATGGCTGTGTCTCCTTCAGAGAGATTGGGCATACACATGAGCATGAGAAGTCCTGGTAAGCTCTGGAGCTATCTACCGACATTGATGGCAGCATCCGAGAGCTGGGAAGCTCCCAGAAATCCTGGCTCTCAGATTCTACACTCAGGGCAGCATCAGGATCCAAATCTAACATTGGTGAGAACATCCACACATCCCGCAGTCCTTCTGAAGAAGTGCTCAGGGAACGATGGCCCCGGGGCCCGCAAGGGCAGAGCTTTGGAAGCCTACCTGCCTCTTTACAGCAATGAGGAAAAAGTGCGTCTGGGTCATAATCGGCTACACCACACCACAAGTAACCCCCAAATCTCAGTGTCTGAAAGCCACGTTATTTCTTGCTCACACTGATATCCATCACTAGTCAACAAGGGACTCTGATTCCAGGCATCACTGGGCCCCAGACTGATGGAGCAGCTAACATCTTTCCTGTCGCCAGTCATCTACCATGGAGGGTCTCACTTTGACAATTGTGCTTGGCCTGGAAGTGAGAGGTGTCAATTCTGCTCACAAGTCGGGAGTCAGAACTAACACAGAGCCCCACTCGAGGTGACCAGGCAGTGCAATCCTACTACGTAGGAGGGGCGGGGAGCAGCTAGTAGTAACTAGATAGCAATGCTAATGACGACTCCAAAGAGGAGAGCCAGGACACCAGGTGCACGCGGTCCCAAGGCCACAACTCCTGGGGTGGATCCAGCCTCTGTGACAAGGGTGCCTGGTCCTGTGAAATGTTCCTTCTTGGTGTGAATTTCCAGAAGGATCTGGACTACGGAGTCCCAGAGGCCTAAATTTGAGCACTTGGTCTGCAACTTCCTGCTGTGTGACTATGGGAGGGTCATAGCCTCTCTGAGCCTGTTTCCTCATCTATAAAGTAGCAAGCTCCCTGCCAGAAAGGATGTCGTAGAGATAGCACTTCTTTGTGCCTGCCACCAGGCCTGGCACATAGAGGGCACTACAGACATGGTAGCTATTTCTCCCAAGGGCTAAGGCACTGAAGAGACCTGTCCTCCACCCTGGTCCCAGCCTCCGAGCCTGGCCTTGCCCTCCCCAGTCTATTTCCCCCTGGCTTCCCACTGCTGTCACTGGATTTTTGCAGTCCCATCATACCTTGTAGTGAGGCAGATCCACCCTCACTGGTAGGGCCCACCCAGGGAAGGAGAAGGGGGGATGCTGGCTCCCCGGTAGAGAGTGAGCCAACAAAAATCTCAGTGGCTTGTCTGCATGCTCATTAATGGAGGAAAATTGTCATCCACTGCAACCTAGGGACTGGGGGGAGGGACATAGCTGTCCCGAACAGCTGAGACCCCCTCATCCGGAGCACCTCCCTCCGCCACAAAATGTAGCTGGCTGCTTTTGGTCCCAGAACGACTGGTGGGCAGACCCAGCTCAGGTAGCTGGAGAAAGGGGGAAGTCTGTCCTCCAGCCCATCCTTGCTCAGCTGCCTTATCTCCTCTATTCTTTCTCCCTGAGCACGTGCAGGTACCCCATTGCTCCAGCTACCACCCATAAATGTGCAGCTCCCACATCTCTCCCCAGTCCAGACCTGCTCCCCAGCTCCAGACCCAAATGCCCCTTTCGTCCTGGGCGCCTTCGTGTCCAAAGCCTCAGACAGCCCAAATTTAGCCTGCCAGACCCCACTCACCCTCCATCCCCAGCCCACCCCAACCTGACCTTCCTCCCACATTCCCACTGTCAGTGCGGGAACTTCTGAAGCCATTCATTTGTCCAACACAACTTCAAATGCTGCCTGCATACCAGGCCCTGTGCCAGCACCTGGGGATGCTGAGATGAAAGCCATGGTCCTAGCCCTTGGCAAGTTCTCAGTCTAACAGGGAAGACGGAGACCAAGCACCGCTGGGCAACTGCAGGGGCCTATGGGGAGAGGAGGGAGTGCTCAACTTTGCAGGCGAGGCAGGGGGTGGGTCAGGAAAACTTCCCAGAGGAGGCAGTCTGAGGGCTGAGTGTCCTGGGCACAGCTGGGAGAGGGCATTCCAGGCAAAGGGCACAGCGTGTGCAAAACAGCTAAACAGCATGATGTGTTCCGAGAACACGGTCCTCTGTGGCTAACACATACAGTGGGAAACCAGAGGAAAGGAGTGAGTGGGGGAAACAAGAGTGCAAAGCAAGCAGGGAATACATATCTGTGTTGCTTTGCTGGGTCCCTCCCTCTGCTGCTGGCGGTGTTTCTGCTGGGACACCTGGGAGCTGGAGACTGCTGGCCATCCCCTAGCAGAGCCCGGGTCCAACCAAGCCTCTCGCCTGGAGCATGTGCATCCTCCTAGCTTCGTGCCCCCCTCTCCGCTTGTGCTCATTCTCCAGGACACCTCCTTTTCCTGGACTCTCCTGCAGCCTTGGGTTGCCTGCCCTGGAGGGAGGCCTACCCCAGGTCCAGCCAGCTAAAACCTGGAGGGGGCCCTGCGGCTGCCCCTGCAGTAAGGGCTCTGCAGAGAGGAGGCTAGCATGGGCAGGGGTGAGGTGGGAGTGGCCCGTCACCTCCAGGTCTAGCGCTACAGCAGTTCCCAGGGGGCCTTGATGGAAACACTCGGGTTCCGTTCTGAGAGCAATGGGAAGTCATAGAGAGGTCCTAAAGGGGGGGATGTGATAATGCTGGATTTGTGAATTAAACAGATGATAGATAGATGCAAGCGATTACCCCGCCGAGTGCCTGGCCATGTAGGGCCTGCTGGAACGCTCGGCAGGGAGGCAGCCCTGGCCCGTCTTCCCATAAAGCAGGGGCTTTGGGGCATGGAGCAGAGTGATGGGAGCTAGTTGCTAAAGAAGAGCATTCCCCCCACTGGTGGGAGGTAGAGCTCATCCCTCCCCGCCTCTCCAAGTACATAAGGGGCAAGAGTCTTGCTCAGGATCACTGTGTGAGTTGGTGCCCACGCTGAGCTTGAGTCCGGTGTTGCAGAGGCTCTGTAGCTGTAAGCTGACACGGGAGCCTGGCAAGAGGGACGAAGCCATCCACATCTCTGTGTACGAGAGTGGGGAGCCCCCACAGGCCCCCACCCCAGCTCCCATATGGACACAGCCTACACCTCGAGCCCCATTGCCACCACATCCCATTTTTCAGGACTCGCAGTGACACGGCCAGAGGTAGCTGAGTCAGCAACCTCCCGGCCACGGGAGCCCAGGCTACAGGGAGGTAGAAAGCTGTGAGAGGAGTCCCAACACCCCTCCTGGTGTCCGGATGGAAGAATTCCAAAGCAGCAACCCCACCCGCGGAGAGACATGCAGGCACAGAAGCGGGGGGAGTTGCAGACACAGCCACAGCCCTTCCGAGGTGAGCCGCACAGGCCGCCCCTTCTTCAGGCACCTCTCGCTCTGAAATCGGGCAGGGGCGCAGCACAGAGAGCGCCACACAGAGCAGTGGCTGCTTCATTGGGCTTTTCCTCCTAGGTTCTGGCTTCCTGATCTCCTCTGATGGGGTCTCAGCCCCGATGCTGCTTCCTGTCTCTGTCTCTGTTCCCATATCTTCCTGGATCTTAATGAGTCTTCCAGCTACCTCTCCCTAGGTCTCTCTGGCTCTGTCTTGGTCTACGTGTGTCTACGTCTCCACGTCACTGTCCTTTTCTATCTCTTTCTCTTTTTCTAGGACTTTTTCTGTGGCACCATCACAGACTAACAGGTGGAGAGAGGCTTTAGACTTCATCAGACCCCAAATGTACTTGTGGAAATGAGGGAATTGGGGCCCAAGGGGAAGAGGCCTGCCCCTGGGTATACACCTAAGCTTGTACTACTGTGGCTAAAGCCTCTCTTGTTTTACCAAAGCCAGAGTCTTCGTCGCCAATTCATGCTGATGCCGAGTAGGAGCAGGATGTGCAGGAGAGAGAGGGCAATTGTGACCCTACAGCAGCAAGGTGGAGTGAGAAGAGCTCTGGGCCAGTGGACAAGAACTCAGTTTTAGCAATAGCTGGTCCATGAGCATGGACCTTGCTCATGTCACTTACAGCCTCAGTTTCCTCTGCTAAGAAATGGAGATAATCAGAGCAACCCTGCCTGCTTCACAAGCTTCTGATTAATTTCTCATTAGAACAAGGATATGGAAGTGCTCTGGAATAAATTGTAAGGCATCGGGCAGTAATGGAAGGCAGGACAAGGGCAATGGTTGACGATCGGTGATAATGATAACCCCGGTGATGGTCATGGTGATGGTGATGATGGTGCTGGTAATGGTACTGGTAGTGATGGTGGTGGTGGTGATCATGGTGATGGTGATGATGGCAGTGGTAGTGATGGTGGCGGTGGTGATGGTGATGATAGTGGTGGTGATGATGATGATAGTGGTGGTGATGATGATGATGGTTATAAATGATGGTGATGGCGATGGTGGCGACGGTGGTGGTAGAATGACAGGAACAATGGTGATGGTGGTCATGAGACCTGTGATGAGGGTGACCACTGTGATCTGTGATGGTGACCGTGGTGATCATGTTCACAGTAACACAGTGTAATGCCCTGGATCCAGCCTTCTGAGACTGAGATGTAAAACAGTGGGTATGCTTCGGAGATAGCAGCCCCCCCCCACCTCACACCCAGGGACTTCTCTCCACCCTTTGCAAGCCCAGGCCTCCAATCCCAACTTCCCCTTCAAATTACCCCAAACTGCAGATCCAAGCTCCAGACCTTCAGCTTTCCCATCTCCTCCAGCCCCTCCTTTGCAGATGCCACTCCATCCCGAGCACAAGTGTCCCCTCTCTCTCTGTAGCCTCAGCAACCCTTCCCTGACCACCTCCGCAGCCAGTGCTTTCCCTGGACTCACGGCTAAACCCAGGCAAGGAGCATGAGCGCACTCCCTATGGCTCTTTATACCCAAGAACACTTCATGTTTCCCCCGCCTTGGCCTCCTTCCATCCGCACTGCCCTGCAGTCGGCTTTCTAAGATGGCAGGCAGGATGGACAGGGCTGCCTGCTTCCTACCCAAGGCTCTTCCTCGACTCCTGGAACAGGACCACCGTGGGATGCGAGAGGGCTGCTCGTGGGGTGGCCCCAAACCCAGCCTTCTGCTTGTTTCTGCCACATGGGAGTGACCACTTAGTCTCTGGAGACTATGAAAGAGTTTCCTGCCGTTGCGGATGAAGGTCAGTGGCTTCTAAACTCTGTTGCCACACGACCAATCCTCGGCAGGCTGGAGCCAGAGGGGTGAGGGGAAGCTGTAGGATGAGCCGGTTCCTGTCCGCGTCCTGGGGCAACCACACCCTCTTCCAGGGCCCTCCTCTTAGCACAGGGAGGGTTCAGGACCCAAACCAAGGAAGGACTGAGAGCAGAAGGGAGACAGAGAGCTGTCAGCCAGGATTGAAGGCTGAGGTTTGGAGCTCCAGCATTCTCATGTAATACTTCCCATTATGTCACCGTCTCTCCTGGTGCCTCAGTTTCCCCTCTGCAGGAGGCATAGCCACTGACAGATGCGGAGGCGCACTGGTGGCCCTCACTGCAGAGCGGACAGGGGCTGGCAACTTCCCACCACCCTGGCCTCCCCAGGGTCACTCACAGGCTGCCCGCACCTCCTCCCCTGTGCCGCGGCTGCGCTTCTGACAGGCACCGCCAGGGAATCAATCACCTCGGCAGAGCCAGGCCCCGGCCCCTGACATTCCAATTAAACACTTCACTCTGACCTTGGTTGCATCATCTCGGCTTGGAATAACGTCATCTATCTTCCCCAGACGGACGGAGCCTGCAGGCCAGGCAGGGGATACCAGCAGCCCCCATGCCCAGAGCCGGCCTCATCACCACAGGGACACATTTCAATCAAGAGGACTGCAGCACTCTGAGGAAGAGAAGCCGTCAGCCTTCCCAGGGACAAGCATCCATCTCCCTGGGAGGAGAAAAACAGTCCTGGGCCCCACCAAGGGGAGCCCCATGTTTATGCCTCTGCTCTTCCCATTAGTTGGGCTGTAACCAGCCAGCCAGGAACTCTGGAATCCCAAGGAAGTGGCAAGCAAGGGGAAAGGGAAAAGGTCTGAGGGACTTGGTTTGAGGAGGGTGGGGCCCCTGGTGAGGGCAGCCCTTGCCTGATGGGGCAGCTCCAGCCCTTCCCTGAGGCAGCCCTTAATCTGGGAGACCCCTGCCCCCAGGCCTCTTCCAGGCGGACAGGAGATGGTCTTGTTTGGGGGAAGTGCCAGACTGAGTGGGGAGCCCTGACCTTGGGAACCCTCTTCCTGATAAAGGAGACATCACCTTACTTGTGGAAAGCCCTGTCTGAGAGACACAGGCCCTGCCAAGGGGATGCCCCAGGCCTAAAGGGGAACATAGATCCTTCCTGATGGCAGAGACAGAGCACCTGCCTTGGGAAACTCCATCTGAATGGCAGACATGGTCTCTGCCACATCCTGAGTGCCCCCCTGTGCCCCACCCCATGTGGGCCCTGGAGAGGAAGAGCTCCTCAATTCAGGACTTCCTAAAGGAACGCTTCTCATCTTTGGCATTAGGAAGACTTGCCTGTGTTTGAATTCCAACTCTGTGCTTTCCTTCCCATGTGTCCTTGAACCAGTGACTCAGCCTCTCTGAGCCTCTTTTCTTTACCTGGAAAATGGGACCTGCTTTGAGGAGCAAACGGTGAGGCTGTCTGGCACAGGGAGAACCTCAGTGGTGGGGAGCAGCCTCTGGGTCAGGCCAACTCACAGGATGGGGCAGAGAGGCAGCCCAGCCAGCTCAGGGATCCTGGCCCTGGAGGGAAAAGGGAGGCCAGGTCCCACAAGGCAGTAACCAAGCGAGCAGCGGGACCAGAAGCAGAGCCCCAACATGCCACAGCCCTCCTTGGGTCACTCGAAGATGGCAGGAGGCCAGAGGCCCAGGGGCCATCCCGAAGATAACCTAGGGGCCCGGACTGTGTGGGGGCAGGGAGACAGGCCCGACCTCCCAAAGCAATTCCAGATTTAAGAATTCTATTCTATTACCCCAGAAGCAATAGAAGAGTTCCTTGGACACCCCCCCTCCACCTCCAAAGAACTGCTTCTGAGCTCACACTGCTTCCTTTGGGGTTATTTTTAGCTTGTTTTCCCGGTAATGATTCTTTTGGGTGGATTTCAGGGTTGTAGCTGCGTGCTCTCTGGGAGATGGGAGCGGTATCCATACAAGAAAAAAAAAAAGGAGCGTTGTTATTCATAGTAATTCGACTGGATTTGTAAAGTTATTATTAAGCATTTGTCACCACAAAAGTCACTTTGATTTGGCTTTTCCTTGGAGCTGTTCTCCCTGCCCAATTTTGCTTCCTTATCTCACATAGGAGGCCTAGAGAGTTTAGAGGCCCCGTCAAGAACACACAGGGAAAAATGGAGACCACTCTTCTCAGAAAGAGAAGGAAGAAGGCAAGCCCTTTGGGGCTTACATCCCAGAGAAGGAACATGGTGTGGATAGTAATGATAGCAAATACACGATTTACCATGAGCCAGTCACTGCTCCGAAGCGCTTTGTAACACTGCAAGGTAGGTACTATCAATAATCTCATTTTAGATATGGGGAACTGGGCACAGAGAGGTTCAGTAAGTTGCCCAAGGTCACAGAGCTAGTAGACAGCAGAGCTAGGATTTGATCTCAAGCAGTCTGGCTCCAGGGATTAGGTTCCGAACCACCCACTAGACGGCCCCTGGTAGCTGTCCGTGAGGATCTGAAAGACCAATGGTGAGCTGGAAACAAGGATGCTCTCACTTAGCCCGAGGGGGGCGGTCTCCAAGGGAAGAAGACACTGCAGTCACCCTAGACTCTCTTCGAGTGTCCCCTGCTGATGGATTTTGACGGTAAGCACGAGAAGTCCTGGGGAGATCAGCCTCAGAGGACATTTATCATCCATGTGCTCCAAGCAGGTGAAAAGAACACAAATGTTAGAGGAAGACAGACTTGAATCGAACCCCAGCTCCTCTGCTTTTTAAGCTGTGCAACTGTGAGCAAGTTACTTTGCCTCTCTGGGCTTCGGCTTCCTCATCACCCAATGGGGAGGATATTTATGTACCACTCAGCATCACAGTGAAGTTTCAAAGAGGTGATGGATAGGAAGTACCTGAGCCATTGCCCCTCTGCCCTTCATGTATTCATTCATTCATTTGTTCACGAAACATTTACTGAACATTTAATGCATATATGGAACTGTGCTCGGTGTTGTGGGAGACTTAACGATGACTAAGATATCATCTTCGTCCTTAAGGATTTTATAAGTGAATAGGGGAAGCTAAGAGATCAGGTGAATCCTAACTGCAAGGCAGACAGTGACTGATTCCATTTGGAGTGAGGAATAAGGCTTTGCAGAAAAGGCTCCATGAGGCAATGGGGAAGGAGGAAAAATCCAAGCAGAGAGAAGAACAGGCCAAGGGCCCCAAGGCAGGGAAGTATACAGCTCACGTTAGAGGGAGAGTGGCTAAAAGTTGAGGAGCAAGTGGGTGCCAAGCACTAAATGCAAACCTGGGAAATTCAGAATTGATCCTGCAGGCAGTGGGACACGGGGAGCTGGCCCCCTGGCAAGAATGAGACCTAAGGAAGCTGAGAATGATTTGGGGGTGGGGTGGGAAACTAAACCAAGGGTTCCCCTCCCAAGGGCACAGGAAGGAGAACCTCAGTTTGGATCCCAACTCTGAATGAGCTCCCTGTGCGAAGTCAGGTGCTTTGCCCATGGCGCGGGGTCTCCTGTCCCCACTTGTAACACGCACAGACCTCCCAGGTGACCCGGAACGGCCTCACAGGCCTAAGGGGTCAGGGCTTCCTTGCCAGTCCTCAGTACACTTGGCTCCCCCTCTCAGCTTCCCCAGCAGCCCAGCCTGGCGTTCTCCACCCAAAGCAGGAGTCCCGGGCATAGCCAAGCCTAGGAGCCTGGCAGAGCTGGCTCGATACCTCTGTGGCATCACGGCAGTTTGGGAGGGTCTGCGGAGGAGCTGGGCCCCTGGCTCTTCCTCTTCTACCTACACCTGGTAGCCAAGTTGGCTAACAAAAGAGAAGTTGAGTGAGTTGTAGGAAAACCAAGAGTTTACTGCCATTTAGCTGCTGGGCTGTGGCAAAGAGACTGTGCTTGCTCACTCTGTATTTCCTTCTCTCTCTCTCTGGTTCTGGCTCTCTGTTTCTCTGCTTCACATTTGATCAGAGCTTTGCCCTGGAATTAAGTGAAGCCATGTGGGGGGTGGGGAGGAAAAGATGGGAGAGCAGAGCCCAGCCCTCATGGCCGGAGTCCAAATGCACCCTTGGCCAGGAGCCCAGGGGTGGGCCCAGCTTACTGTCAGTGTGTGCCCTGGGGAGGAAGGGAAGGGGGCCAGCTAGAGGTAAGGCCGGCAGACGGTGGGGGTTGCAAGAGTGTGCTGCCTGACGAGGAACCGATGGTGGAGTGCTCTCGGGAAATGAAACTAGAAAGACTGTAAACAGATGGTTTCGGGGGGCAAACTCATTTTGAAGAGAGTTGGGGGGGTGTGCATGCATGTGGGGCTGTGCACACGCATGCACCGTTAAGGTGCTTTATAAGCATCTCAGTGTCTTTGCTCGTGTATGTGTGAAGTTGTGTGTAACTGAATATAACGTGAGAGTGTGTGTCATCACAGGCATATATCTTTGTGTGTCGGCTTGCCCCTCCAGCCTCCCTCTCCTGCGCCACTCCAGCTCTCCATGCCCCAGCCCTGTTGTTTTCCGATCACACCCTATCCGCCCTCCTACTCCTCCAGCTCCAGGCCCTTAGGAAAGCTGCACCCTCCTCCTGCATCAGCCTCTTCTGTTTCTCACCCCCCCCACACACACACACTTTCTTAGCATAGCCTAGCTTGTCTTTCTTCAGAGCAGCTCAAAGCTCACCTCCTCCAGGAAGACCTCCCTTTTCCTGCAATACCCAAGACCTAGCCTGAGCTAGATGCCCTTCGTTCCAGCCCCCACAGCACCTGTGCCTCCCTCTCTGGAAGCACCCCAGCTATCCTGCCTCATAATCCCTATGTCTGCCCACTTACCTCTTCCAACAATGGCGAGCTCTCTGAGGGCAGAGACCATTTTATTCAACTAGCTTAGCTCCAGACACATAGTAGGTGGTCAATAATTCCTTTATTCAATAGCCACTAATGGAACACCCAACAGATGCCACTCCAGGGGCATACAGTGGGGACAACGGATATGTGGTACCTGCCTTCCTGGGTCTCCCCCTTATAGAGAACAGAAGACACATCGACACAATGCCATGCATGCTTAGATTTGGGAAACAAGGCCCTCTAAGGGGCACAGAATAAGGATGGGTATGGGCAGCATTGGGGAAGGCTTCAGAGGGGAACAGGTGTCTAAGGTGAAATGGAATGAGTGAATGAGTGAATGAGTATGTAAATGCAGTTACAAAACGAATTCAAGGTCTGAGCTGAACCGAATCAGGGCTGAACCCCCAAATTAGTGATGTGGGGAGCTTCATTCCATCCATAAAAGAGAAGCTTGGTTCCCAAGCCACAGCAGGACTGAGACAGGTGGTTAAACTTTGGGGATGGCCACACTGTGGGGCAGGGAGCCGGGCCTATCCTTACACAAGGTTATCTTCCTATCTGTCAATAATTGGCTGTGTGACCTTGGGCCAGTCACTAGCCCTCTCTGGACCTTGGGTTTCTTATCTATAGAATAGGAAGGGAGTGGATTCTGATCATAATCCTCATGATGAGAATATGACCCCATCACTGCGGGGGATTAACTGTATAGTAAAGACTGGTTGCTCAGGACAGAGAGAGAAACTGAGAAGAGGGTAATGCAGTCAGGATTTGGACCCTGGCTGATTCCTTACCTTTTTCTCATGAGGCCATGTATCCATATCACACTGAATCTGGGAATACTTCATATTGGAGGCCCCTGAGCGGACACATTAAGATGGGCAGGATTTTAACTGGTGAAGAAGAGTGGTAAGGAGGCAGGGGGTTAGCAGGAGCCAAGGTGTGGGGAGAGGAATGAGCCTGCATGCGGAGGGACATGTCTGGTGAGGGTGCTGGCTGGCCTGGCCTGACTGGGGCAGGGGATTCACGCTGGGGAATTAGTCGTAGCATGGTGCTGTGGAGAGAACACTACCCAAGCATCGCATCAGAGGCTCCTGGGCCCCCAGAGCCCCTGAGCTAGCCTCCGCAGCACTGCCCCCCCAGCACTACCCTCCCAGCACTGAATGGCCTGTTTGTGTCTGGTGCCCCCATGGACCATGAGCTTCTCCAGCCAGAGGCAAAAGCTTTGACACACGGAAGCGTGAGAACTTAACATCTCACAGTAAAAGTGGTTACACGGGTTACTGAGCTGGGGCTCAACTACTCTCTAGCTGTGTGAGCCTAGGCAAGACACTTACCTTCTCTGAGCCTCGGGTTCCTCCTCTGGAAAATAGCAATAAGAACAGTATCTACTGAACAGGGTTGTGGTGAGCATCCAGATAATGCATGCAAAATGCCCAGCACGATGCCTGGCATATCAAAAACACTCAGCAAATGTTAGCTATTAATGTGACCAGGCACTCAATATGGGTTTGTAGAACTAAGCTCTTGAACTTCCCCATCTGGCTCTCATCTGTCTTATCCAACCTCTGTGTTCCCGGACCTAGCACAATGCTTCACACAGAATTAGAGCTCAACAAAAAAGGTCAAAGTATTTAATAAAATTACTGAATTAATGAATTAATTTAAGAAAATGAATGAATTGAACGACCTCTAGTTTGGCAGCTGGAAAACGAGAGGCCTAGATTAGGACATCACCGAGCCCCTCGCCAGCAGGGCCAGACTAGGATTCTAGGGGAATCCCGGGAACTCCCCACAAATGGTGAGCTCCCCTTGGTGAAGTCCCACACTGGCCTGTCCTATCCCTGTTGGCAGGCATCCTGAAACACAGGTCCCTCATGGTGGCAGGTCCAGCAGTGGGGGAAGTGGGTGCCAGTTTCAGCCTGGGTCCTTCAGAAACACCCATGCGGGCACAGGGACCTGACACAGAGCCCCCACCCCCCCCACCCCCCCACCCCCGCCTCCACTTGCTGTTTGGCTGCCTGGCCAGAGAGTGGGGCTGTTCCATGCGCCACCCAGGAGCTGGGGATCTAGGAAAACCCCAACGATTGCCAGTCCTCTGGCTGGAAAGATACTTGGCCCCGAACAAAATGGGAACAGCGGAAAGGAGATGCCACCACCAGGATGAATAAGGTTTGGGGCAGAAGAGTTCACATACGCCAGACCCTTCCTCCAGGCTGGGCTCCCCCTGGGTTTGCTCCTCTGACCTCCTACCCGGGTTCCAGGTGGGCTCCACAAGTAGACTTCACAGGGGAGGGCAGGGCAGGCTGTGGGGCTGGTAGTAAAGGACTGCAGGTAGCCATGAGCCCCCTTTCCAGGTAAATGACACATGGGATTGGAATAGTTGGGTGAGCAGGCTGTCTACCTCATTGTCACCCGCTTTCTCCCTGAGTCCTAGAAAGAAGGACTAGGTAGGACTAGGGCCAAGAGTAACAGGCCCATGGGGCACAGGGGTTGCAGTAATTTGGGCATTTTATGCCCCGGGTGGGCTGTCAGCAGCCCTCTGCTTCCCTAGGGCAGGGAGGATACATTGCCATTTGGAGCAACAGACGGTAATCTGACCGGCTGCCCGGGCAGGAGGCTCCTGGTCCGTGAAGGGTAGATCCACCGAGGGGGTACCAGAAAAACCTGGGACTCAAATGACATAGCAGGCCGCCCCCCCTTCCTGACCCCGGGCCTCAGTCTCTGCCATAAGAGCAAAAACGCATGCTACCCTGTAACTTATAACAGTGGTGATCAATCCGTAAGCTTAATGCCTGTCTTCCCCTCTAGAATGTAAATTCCATGAGGACCGGCTAGATCTACCTTGCTCTCTGTCATGAGCAGGGCTGGTGGCCCTGTGATGTTGGAGATATTCACCAAAGTGTGGTGAAAGGAGGGGGGGCAAACGGAGTGGGTGAAGGGAGGCTTATCTTCCCTTCACCTAAGAGCTGGGCGGGGGGAGGGGGTAGAGAGAAGAACCAGAACACAGGGTTCAGTTTCCAGAGAAGTCCGGGAGAATGGGCTGAAACTGCTGACCCATGTCAGCCGCAAACACCTGTGGAAGACAGCTTGGACCACCTCACTGGGGGCAGTGTGCCCTCAGCTCAGAAAAGCAATTGTGTCCCTCCCCTAGACTTACTCTTTACAGGCCCTGTGCCCCTTCCAGCTGGGGAGGTGGGAAGGAGTGGAAGACCTTCCTGCTTCCTTCCTCCTCTTCCTGGAGCCCCCATCTCTGAAGATGGCTTCTTTCCCCCTTTCTCCCACACACGGAGCCTGATTGCTGGCTTGCCTCTCAGTGGGATGGTTAATAAGCCCTTGGGTGACATTAATTGCCATCAGGCATTAGGGGCCTAATGAGAATCATCTTCCTTGATGACTCCAGCACCTTCCATCCCGAGGGCCTCCCCGAGCCGGACCAGCCCTCCCTAGCTGCACCTCAGAGCTCCAGACAGATGTGGGCGTGGGGGAGGGGCACCAGCGGCTCTCCGCAGGCCCCAGTTCTGAGGCACAACAGCCAGCAGCCAGGGAGGAGGGAGGCTCCAAGCCTATTTTCCAAAAAGAAGATGTCACTTTCCGGGATGAAAAGGAAACTCACAGGGTCAAGACGTCTGGGGCAGAGTCAGGTACATGGGGGGCAGAGACTGAGCACCCCAGCTGGCCTTGCTCCGACCTACCTCACCTCACACTCTCAGACAGGTTGAGAGCAGAAGTATGAGGGAGTGACCCTCAAGATCCATAGCCACCGTGCTGCCCCCCACCCCGGCCCATAAGAGCTATGTCCATAGGATTGAAGACCCTGTCCGTCCCTAGCTGAGTGGGATTGAGATGCGGCCCCTGGGGGTTGGGGCACGATACCCAAGGATGCTATAAAATCATTGCCATTGATCGAACGCCAGGCTGACGGTTGACGGTTGACTTGTCGGGTCTGATCTGGGTTGCGCTCTAATGGAACCGGCCTGACGGCGGGAAAGACGCCACCCCAGCCTCCCCTCCCCCTCGTCACCAGGTGCCTGGGTGAGTGTGCAGGAGGGGCAGTTCCCCACCCCCACCCCAGGTCCCTTTAAAGGCTTGCAAAACAACCTGTAGGAAGGCACGTCCCCTCCGCTCCGCCCCCCCACCCCCAGCAGCGGACGGGTTTTTCCCCCAGCTGCGCCCCGGCTCCATCCCAAACGGAGCTGAGCCGGCGAGCTCCCGCGCGGCGGAGGGGCTGGGGCGCGGCAGCTCGGTCGGTTCCCACCCAGTGGCCCCGAGAGCCCCGCACAGACTCTGGGGGTTGGGGGTAGGGTGCCCCCTCCCCGCGCCTCCCGCAGAGCGGCTGTAAAGCACGGCGGGCGCCTGGCGAGGAGCGTGCTTCCTTTCAAAAGGGACACCGGTGGCTGCGGTGGCGTCTACCCCGGGGGAAATGCAGCCACCGCAGCCGGCCGGCCCCACTCGGGCCCCAGCGCTAGCCTACAGTGGGGAGGAAAAATAAAACATAAAAGAGAGGCGAACGGAATCGCGAGGTCTGCCGCGGCCCGAGTCTCATTAAGGAGCCGCGCGCGCCCCCAGGCTGGGAATGCGGAATGGACACGTGGACCCGGGGAGGCGGGGAGCGGTGTGTGTGGGGGGGGGGGGGGTCTCCGAGGCGCGCGAGTCGTGGGCCGCGCGCTTCGGGCCCACGTGACCACAGGGAATCTGGGAGGGGAGGGGGAGGGAGCGGGCGCGCCAGGCTCGGCGCCCGCTCCTGCCGGGGTGGGCGCTGAATCCCGGACGGGGGAGGAGGGCGGGCGGGCGCGAGTGTGTGTGTCTCTCTCGAGTCATTTACGGCGGAGCAGCCGGCGCGAGCGCCGAGGAGGCAGCGGCGGCGGCGGCGGCGGCGCCGGCTTCGTGCAACTGTGGCTCCCCCCCCACCTCCTCTCGCTTTTTGCTCCTTGATTCTTCTCCCCCCACACACACACGTCCATGGGGAGCCGGCCCCCCTGCCGGCACCTCCTCTCCGCTCGGCCCCCTAGATACCAGCTGCCGTCTTCCTGGCCGCGGGCTGCGCGGGCGCCGGGTGCCCCGGCCCCTGGCGTGGCGCCCGGGTCTCGCCGCCCGCAGCCCGGGCTGGCGCGGCGCTCCGCTCGCCCAAACTGACTCGGAGAGAGAGGGAGCCGATGCCCAGCTGCACCAAGACAGCGGCCGAGCGGGCGTCCGGGGACAGGCCGGGGGCGGCGGGGAGACGGAGACGTCGGAGACCCTGAACCCCGGAAAAGTTCAAGGTTTGTGCAGGTCCCCCCAGGGAAGGCGACGAGCGAGGCGGAGCTGCGCGCCCGTCTGCTGAAACAGCGAGACCTGGGAGGAGAGGGGGACGGCCCGGAGCCGCCGCGGGCTGGCCGAGCCCCTCTCCATCGTATTACGGCTGACGGCCGGGAGGCTGGAGTCGGCGCCCCGGGCAGGGAGGGCGCGGGTCCGGCGCATTAGCCGGCTGTCCCGCTCCCCCGCTTCTTCAAGCCGGGTCTCCATGGGGCAGCCCGTTCCGGCCGCACCATCCTCGCCCCAGCCGCGGAGCCGCTGCCCGGGCAGGCGGCGCTGAGCCAGCCTGCGTGAAGCCCGGGCCCTGGTCGAGACTGGAGAGAGCGCGCTGGAGCCGAGCAGCGAGCTCTGCGAGGGGACGAGCCGCTGGCCGCCCGCCTCGGGCATTTTGTCCCGGCGTCGCCTAGGGTGGTGGCGACCCGCGTCGCCGGTCTCAGCACTGCACGGAAACTTTTCCTGCTCCAGATGGATTAAAGTTGCCTGGATTTTCTCTTTCTTTGCGAAAGAAATCATTCATTTGCACCTAACCTGGGATTTTTATGCTGGGGCTGCTGCAGGGCGCTTGGAGGAAGGAAGCCGCGCTATCTATGTGGGGTTACTACCGAAACCGAAGAAACTGGGGCTTGCGTCGGAAATCTGCACCCTCGAGCGAGTTCGGATTCGAGGTGGGCCTCGGGGCTGGGGGATCCAGCACTTGGCTCTAGGCAGTCCCCGAGACGCCGGTGGCCACTGGGCTCCGGGACCGCACGTGCGGCTCCCCCCTCGCCGCACAGATCCTGCAGGGGGCACCAGCCCCAGGAGGTGGAGGCTCCTCCCGCCCGGAGCTGCGCCCCTACCAGCTCCGAGGGTGTAGCCGGCCGCGCCTGGGACGCCCCCTCCCCTCAAAGTGTCCCCGAATTGCACTCCCTGGCCCCCAGAGACATTCGGGCGCAGAGACATTCGGGCGCCGCGGCCACCCTGAGTTGGATGTGACCGAGCCCAGCCTGGGGCCAAGTCGTCGACGACTGTTGCCCCCTCGGCCCCTTCCCACTCCCGCCTCGGCCATGGCCCCAAGGATGTCGGGCCGCGGCGGCGCCGCCCTGCTCTGCCTCTCGGCGCTGCTCGCCCACGGTAAGTGTCGCGGCGCGGACTCGGGAGTGAAGATGCGGCGGGCGCCGCTGGAGGGGGCACAGAGGAGACTGGAGAAAGACGAGCACCCACCCCCCCGGACTCGCAGCCGCCGCTCCCAGCCGGGCATCTCGGGCTGCAGCTCGAGTTACCTCCAGCTTCCCCAGCCCTTTGGCGGGAGCGGAGGCTGCGAGCCCCGCCCTGGGGACCGAACCCGGCCCCAGAAAAGGGCGGGGGGGGGGCACTCCAGAAAAAGGGCACAAACCCGAGAGTCTGGGGGCGTGTCCGCCCACGGAAATCTGTGGGGATCCAAGGGATCCGCTAGATCGTGTCCGGGCCGCCCCTCCTTCCACTCGCACCCCCGCAGCCGGCGGGGCTGGGGGCCGGCTGGGTCCGCGGGGATCGTGTCTTCGCCCCTGGTGCGCAGGCCGGTGCGGGGCCGCGCCGCCCGCCGCCTCGCTTCCTGCGGCGGTCCTCGGGAAGGGAAGTGGACTGACGGGGGGCCCGGGGAGCCGCGGCTCCTCGCCGCCCGCCGTCCTGTGAGCTGCATCTAAATGGCCGGCTTAGCCGAGCCCGGAGGGCGGGGGTCTGGGCCACGGGCGCAAGGCTGGGGCGGCGGGCGGCGCGCGGAGGGAGCGGGCTCCGCGCTCTCGCGTTCTGCAATCTGTTGCGTCTGCTCCCTAGGCTCGCCCGGGGCTCCGCGGTAAAGGGGATGAGAGAGGGAGGGGCCGGGGTTGGTGCGCTCTGGCAGTGGGACAGCAGGGGTACGGGTAGGGGACAGAGGGTCTCTGAACAGCCCCCCAGAGTGGAAACTCCGATCCGACGGGGGGAGGCTGCAGCGGGCCTTCTGCAAGCTGGAGGCGCTCCAGGAGGCGAGGGGCGCTGACCGAGTGGGGAGGGAGAAAGCTGGGGAGGAGGAGGAGAATGGAAAAGAGAGGCCCTCTGCCCCCTCCCAACGTGAAGCCAGAAGACCTGGGACACATTTCCCCAACGGGGGTGGGGGTGGGGGGGCTTTGTTGCCCCCTGCTGAGGGGTGCACCCAGCCTGGACAGGCTGGAGAGGGACTTAGATGGAGAGACCAGTAGGCTCTCCGTTTTGATGCAAGACCCTCGCTATGTCGTGCTCAGCTTTTGCCCGCATCTGCCCAGTCCTGAGGAGCCTGCCCAAGCTCCTTGAGCGCGCCCACGGCCTCTAACTAGCTGCCTCTCATCCCGACCAAGGCGCGTTCTCAAGGTTGGAAGAATAAGGAAAGGAATCGGCTCCAGGAATCTAGGGTCCTGGGGTTAGGAGGGGGTGGGGAACAGGCTGACCTCCCTCCAGGGTGGATTGGTTCTTCCCGGCTGGGGGTGACCGTGGGATGAGAGCTGTTTGGAGTTCAGTTCACCAGACACAGCCAAGCTCAGTTCTTTATCAGAAGGATGGGCAGGGCAGCGGGAGGGGGTGGGGGCAGGGGGAATGCAGCTGGGAACCAGAAATCTCTGCTCGGTGTGCAAGACTGAGGGCGGGGAGGGGGTGGGGCGGTGGGCTCTGCGGGTCTGCGCGCTGGAGCTGTAGGGGCTGCGCTGGGGACCCGGCCCTGGTGAGCAGGGGGTCTGAGCGCCTAGGAGGAAACTGAGCTCAGGCCTGGGTCTAGGCATGGTTCTGCCCCACTCTGCGCCTTGTGTCTTGTCGCCTGAGTTCCCTTTCTAAAACCCAGCCGTGGCCCCACCTGGGGGCAGCTCTGACGCTCTTATTAGGTTCTCACTGCCCAGCTTCCCAACCCCTCAAGCCTGGCATTAAAGACCCCTTCTCTTTCCTCATGTGCCAGAATCCTGCCTGCTTCCTAAGATCCAGCCCCAGTAGGGCCTTCCCTCCTGGTGCTGCTTCTCTGGAGCATTAGCAATCTGCTTCATTTTCTCCTTAGATGTCCCTGTCTTCCCTGTGCCCTGTTAGTCCTGGAGTGGTGGAGGCCAACCCGTGGGCTTATTCTCCACTGTCCCTCTGCACAACCAGTGCTTAGCCCGGTGCCAGTACACACAGGACCCAGGGCTGGCTGGCTGGTGAGCTGAAAGAAGCTGTTGGCAGAGGTGGGGCGGGAGTCCCCCCCACTGAGCAGGCATTTTCCCTTCCTGATTATCTGGCTCCCTTTCTGAGCTCCTTCCCTGAGTCCCCATCCCGTGCCTCAACCTCCCCTTCCTCGAGGAAGGGTGCCAGCAGATGCTCAAATCTTAGAGAAACACCCCCCAAAGATAGATAAGGCCAGAATCACAGAAGATCCACCCCCCAAAAAAACCCATCTTCCCTGGACCTTCTTCCTTCAAGGCTGCCTGACACCCACCCACCCACCCAAACCGTTCCTCTATCAAGAAAAGGGTACATGGACTTCATCTCACTTCAAGCTCGCTCTTGGTTGGGATCTCTGGGCTCTTCAAAGATGCTGGGGTTCGGGAGGGGGGAGTTGCAGGTTTTGGTGCCTGGCAGGCTACTGAGCCCACAGACTTCTGACCACACAGCCAGACTGGGAGCCAAATAGCCTGGGTTGCTGTCTGACTCTGGCGCCATCGAGCAGGGTGACCTTGGGCTGTCTCCCTCATGTTCCCCATCTTCCACAAGCAATGTGGCCTCCCCTCCCTCTCCTTTCTCCCTTTCTGCCAGGACCACTGGGCAGATACCATGTGTGAACGGAGCCCCACTATCTTTCAGGGCCCAGCTCAGCCTGTGGGGTGGCAGCCCAGAGTCTGCTCTTGGTCTCCAGGCTTCTGCCAGAGAACATCTGAGAAGGCCACTTTCCCGCATCTGGCCTTTGGGGAGGCTTTCTGCTCCATTTTTAGTTTGAATGGGAGTTTAGGGGGGTAGGGTGCTGGTGAAGTCTGTGGTAGAGCTGATAATGTCAGCCTCCTACTCAGTAACCTTCATTGCTGCCTATAGGATCAAGGATCCCCTCTCTTTGGCCCCCAGAATCAAAGGCCCTATATGATCTTGTCTCGTTCCGCATCTTCACCTCGGGGGCAGGCACTGCCTGCCCGGCATCCTCCATGCATCTTAGGAGGTATCACCCTACTCACCTCCCTGCCTCTCTGCTTTTGTGCCCAGCAGCTCCTCCCTCTGGAATACCAGCCTCCAGAAGTCCTTACCCACACATCGAAACCCAATTCCAACCTCATCTCCTCCAGGGAGGCTGCCTCACTTCCCCCTTGGCTTCCCACCAGCGGCCCCCACCCTGTAACAGAGGCGAGTGCTCTTTCCAGTGCAGCCTCAGCTCTTCGTGCCACCTTCCCAGCACTCCTCCGGGGCCACAGTGTGCGTGCGTGTGTGCACGTGTGTGTGGGGGGGGGGGCATGGGCATATCTATGTGTGCACCCATCCTGGTCTCCACATCCTTGCATTTAGAGCAGGTGCTGCTCTAAAATTCTTCATTTTTGCCCCTTTCTCCAGCGTTTGACACATAGTAGGTGCTCAGAAGAAATGCATGGGCTGGGAAGACAACTCTGTATGGAGAGTTGTTTCAATTGCCCAGTGACAATTGGAAAGGGAGCTCTGGGGCGTGGGGCAGAAGCCGGGACAAGGAGGGGCTAGGCAGAGACACCAGGAAGAGAGCAAAGGAATGGGGTAGAGCCATACGACACCCTCTTGAGAGGCACATAAAGGGTACACATATCTAAAGTGACATGTTATAACATCACTCCAGAGGTTATGAGTGTAGTGTCCCATGGCATTCTGACTACATGACCTCAAATGCATGTGTCCTTACATGCAACCTGGCAACCTCGAGTTTCCCCGGTGGGTTGGGTCCACGCTCTCCTCACCCCACTGATGACCCAAGCTCTGGGCTCCTTTGGAGAGGCAGGAGGGACCACAGAACAGGGTCAGCACTGACCTTTGGGATGCTCCGTCACTGCTGGGAGTGGGGAGTGGTGCTCCCCCCCTCCCCCTGCAAGCACGCACACCCATCTTCATCCTGGCCACATGGAGCCCTACACCACAACGCAGCCTTGTTATGTTTAAGACCAGTAGGTGGGGATGTGTTATAAACTTGGTGGCAGAAATGAGCTTTATTAGAATCCTGAGGATAACTCAGTGCTTGGCTGGAGGAGGTAAGGCCACGTTGGAACATGAGGGGAGGACCTGGGGCATCTCCTAGACCCTTGCTGGGGGCCTGTCTGGAACTGATGGCCCCCAGGCCTGAGATGGGCAGTGAGTGCTCGTGAGGCTGCAGAAGTCAGAAATCGAGACCCTTAGAGGCACCAACTCCAACCACCAGGGTCTGCCTGACCAGCTGGCGCCGGGGGCACGGGGCGGGGCAGGGGGCTTGCATGGTGGGGATAGTGGAAGGGCTGGCTTTGCTGCCCTTACCCATGGTGATGTCCATCCACAACCTGGAACTGAAAGACCCACACAGAGCCACCACCCCCACCTTCATGCAGATGAGGACTTGGGTGCTCAGAGAGGGAAGGGGCCTGGCCAAGGTCACCCTGCGGGTGTGTTCTGGAATCAGAACCAACACCAGAGCCTAAAGGGGGTTCCTGGATTGGGTGGTCTGCTCCGGGCCACTCTGCAGAGATCCTGCCACCTCTGCTATCCCATCTCCCAGAGGCTTTTTGTCCAAAGATACACTTCTGGCCTCAGGCCCGCCTGGAGTCCCAACCAGTCAGGATAGCCAATCACAATGGTGGTAATAGGCCTCGGCGAGCACTACAGGGGAGCTTGGAGGGGTTCCGGAACTTGATCTTCAGCTCTCTTTCATGAGCTCGAAGTCCAGTTGAGGAGACTAGTAAAGGGGCCAGATTCTGAGATTCAAGGCAGTTTGAAATCAGAGTCCCCAGGAGACAGGAAACAAGGATTCAAAACCTGACTTTGTCATCCACTTGCTGTGCAACCACAGTAAAGCCATCTCCCTCTCTGAGTTTTTTCCTCCTGTGCCAAGGAGGGGACAGTGCCCGGCACGCCCCCTTCCGCGTCTCTTCTTGTGATGGACAAGCCTGCTGTTTCGTCCCTTATGTTTCTCCGCCCCCCGAGGGGCCTCCCTCCACTGATGGCCCCAGCAGATGCTAACAAGGGGATCACTTTCTTTCTCCCCATTCCCTCCCCAGGGTCCTCCTTACTTCTTCTTTGCCAGTACTCAGCACAGAATTCTAATAAGAGATTAACGAACCAGTTGTGGTGCGTTGTTTGTTTTTTTTAAGAAAATGAATTTCTTTTTCTCTTTTCCTTTTCTGTCTTTTGACATGAAAAGTGGGCCTCCTGACCATCAATTCGGCCAGCTCTGCCATACTCCAGCTGTGCCCAAGGATGGGGCAGTGTATCAGGGAGCACCAGCGCTCGGCTGGCTACTGCTGGACAAACAGCCCGCCCCGGGGGGGGAAACACCGAGCCAGGTGAGGCCAGTGCAGTAACAGAGAGGGGCAAGCCCCTCTGGGGACACAGGCGGGAGAGGCCAGAAGTCATTTTCTCCTTTCTTCTGTCGTGTTTGCCCCTTTCGGCCCCTCCTTCCCCAGCCCCCCTCCCCCCCCCCCCCTGCCCACACATCCACCCCTGTGGTCTGGCACACAGCCCAACAGGATGAAGTAGATGATGGAAGCGATTGCCCGGTACTCAAGGCTTGTTGCAGGAGGGAATGAATGCGAGAACAAATAACTCAGTGCAGAAAAAGGTGAAAAAGGTAATTGAATAAAATCCCTTTTGCCTAAATTGTCTAGAGGATTATCTGCCTTTGGAAAGTTCTGCTTTTTATCAACCTTGAATCCCTCGTGCATTCCTTTCCTGCATTCTTGCCCACACCTTTTTGGCTTGTGAGGATGGACAACTGGTTGCTTGCTTCTCTTGAGGGACTCTTCCTTTTCTGTCCACACTGGACACAGGGCGCAGGGTGCACGTGTGCTGGTGGATTCTGCAGCTTGTCTCCACGTCCTAGGCCCATACCTTGGGGCCCTCAGAGCTGGGAGAGTGATATGCCCAGGGTCACCTAGATAATCGGGATGACACTCATGATAGTCGAGGTTTTCAGAGGCATCTCCACCCAAGAATCCAGTTCTGAACGGCGTCGGACCTTACAGGGCAGGCCCCCTGGCAGCCAGGACACCCTGAACCCTGAAGCCCTGCCCAGGGACACAGCCCCAGAGGTGGCCAACCCTCACACAGAATGAGCCACAGCTACACTGAGTGACAGCCTCTCTATTTTTCTGAGGGAGAAACGGAGAGAAGGGAAAATGGTTTCTGCCCCCCAGGAGTGCCCAGTATGACAAGGGAGACACAGTCTCATGCCAGAGAGGCCCCAGTCTGATGGAGGAGGCACAGCCCCAGCCCTCAGAGGTAGCCTCTGTCCTCTTGCTTGGTGACGGCCTGTCGGTGAGAGACAAGAGGGTCACCTCTGCCCAGAAGTGTAGGGCTCCACCTTGCAGGCCTCCTCCTCCACTCTCCTCTGCCCCCGGGGGCTCTTGGAGAGCATGGCTCTGGGCCAGGAGCAAGTATATTTTTGGTGGCTTGGTACAGATGATACAGCAGACTTGTCACGGCAGGAGAACAGTGTCGCTGGGAGCTCGAGGCACAGGCGCACGCTCGTATGCACGCCCACTCAGTCATGGGCACACCCGGACACACTTGAGAGCTCGAACAGCTCCTTGGAGTTCAGATCCACCCTCTCATTGGATCTCCACAGTAGATCCCCATTTTACAGAGAACAAAACTGAGGCTCCACAGAGTCCTCGCCACAGCAGCTCTTGAGGTCCCACGTTCTGACCCTGAATACGGAAGTCTTCTTGCCGTACCTCCCCATCTCACACATACAGGGAAGAAGCACAGACATGGACAGACAGACATGTGGACCCATACACCCCAGTGGGTCCCCCTCATCTCACGCCCCTCTTCCCCCTTTGCTCTCTAGGCTTCTTTCAGTGCCTTGAATGAATGGTGCTCCTTTCCATGTCAGAGCCTCTGTACGTGCTGTGGCCTCTGACCAGAACATTTTCCCATACCTGTCTCCTACTCGGCCTTCAGGTCAGAATGTAACCACACCTCCTCTTGGAAGCCCACCCTGATTCTCAGATGGACAAAGACCCACTGCTTTCTGCAACTCATTGCCGATTTGCCCTGTGTATACCCGTACTGCATGGCCTCCCTGCTGGCCGTAGCCTGAGTGGACCTGGACGGTGTGTGGCTTCTTCCCTGCCGCTGTATTCCTGGGGTCTACTGGGATGTCTGGAATAAAATAGGCATTTAATGATTTGTCAGATGAGTCAATGAATGTACCCTTGTGCACATACTTGCACACATAGACAGACATCTTCCCTGTCCCTCAGTGAGTATTCAGTTGGTGCTTCCTGTGGGCCAGGCACTGTTCTAGGCACTTGTCGCGATCAGGGAGTATAGCACAAATCTCTGTATTCATTGGGGCCTGTATCCTTGTGGAAGGCAGGGAGAAAGGCAGACAGCAAGTAATACATATGTTAAATAAGTGGATTATAGCATCTGTTAGAAGGCAAAAGGGGGCTAAGGAAAGTACAAAAGATAGGGTAAGGGCATTGGGGATGCGTGTATGTGTTGGGAGGGGTTGTGCAGTTTAGAATGAATGCTTGTCTAATAGACTGTCATTAAGCACACTTGCAGGAGGTGAGGAAGCACACTGAGTATGCGAATATTGCAGATGGCAGCCCTCGGGCAGGAGTGGGCTTAACCATTCAGATACAGCAAGGAGGCCCGAGGGGTGGAGGCCAGAGGGTCTGGACACTGCGAGAGGATGGGGGCGGGGAATGGGTCGGGGCGAGGGAGGCTCTTGTAAGAACATTGACTTGTAGGCTCAGTGAAAGGGGGAGCCATAGCAGAGTTTAGGGCAGGGGCGACCTGAGCTGACCCACAGCTGCAGGCTTGCAGAGCTCCAGAAACTACAGGGTCAGGGACTGCCCCCCACACACTCAGTGCCGCAGGGAGGGGACCTCTGTCTACTCCCTTTAGCCCACTGACCTTCACAATCCTGGCTGTGGCAGCCTTCTCTGCTGCTCCACCACCACCCCATGCTAGGGGGGCAGGAGCAGGGTGTGCCGGGGACCGGCTGCAGCAGAGACCATCCAAGGAGTGGCCAAGCTGATGTCCAGCCCTGCCCGGCCGAAGGAACTGTGTGGCTATCCTGGCCTCTTCCGACGGGCTTGGACCGCTTGTCTTTAAAATGGGGTTGCAGCACTGGGTGCTTCCCCGGCCTCTTCTTGCTCAAACCCCCACTGTCGCCTCCGTGGCAGAAGCCAGACCCCAGCGCCTTCATCTCAGCTGGGACATTTGGGAGGCTGAGCTAGCCTCAGTTTGTTTCACAGATTCTGATTTTTTAACTAATTGTCTCCTTTTGCAAAAAATTCACTCCAAAGGCAAGGGGGATTATAAGCACTTGTTTGGATGGCGATCTTACACCACTCTGATTTGGGAAGGATGACAGCCAGGATGTGTGCAGGCTCTGTGTGCAGGGAAAGCAAAACCCCATTTCCCTGGATCCCTGAGTGGCCTGCAGAGACTCGGGATTACCTGTTGCTTTGACCTCTCTACCTGTCCCTGTTTTATGTCTGCAAGTGCTCGGTTGGGGGCCCCTCCTTCCACCACCAGCCCCTGCCACTGCCGGACCACTGCAGCCCACGCCCGTTAGGCCGGGAGGTGACCTGTCCCGGGGTGGCGGGGGGAGGGGAGGCGGGGGCGGGTGGTGAACCACACCCTCCCCAGCCCTGTCCCTCCTGGGGAGAGCGAGGTGGTATGGGGCCTTTGTCCAATAGGAAGGAACTCTCGGATTGAAAATAGGAAAAATTACCATTTCTCAGCTGCCAACACAGCAGAGAAATGATCTCAATTTTCTGTGGCTGTTCTCGGCAGGAGAAAAACTGCCAGCCGCCTGCCCCATGCATGAGAGGTCTGAAATGCTGGAGAAGGGAGGCTGGAGCTGGGGGAGGTGGTGGAGTGAGCAGTGGGGGGACTTGCATCGTGCAGGGGGCTGGGCTCCGCACTCAGGCCCTGCAGCCCTCCTCCAGCCTAGCCCCCACTGACCACAAGCCTGTGTCAGAGCATCTGTTGCATTATCTGATTACCTCAGTCATCACTTCAGTTAACTGAGCACCTACTATGTGCCCCACCCTGTGCTGAGCCCCAGGCATCTTTCCCATGGGGCCAGGAGTAGACTTTGTTCCATTTTGTTTTAGTCTTGATGCCCATAGCTCTCCTCCTCTACCCTCACTTTTTCCCTGCCCTGGACTCGAAAACCAACCGGCCTGGCTTTGTCACTGTGTGACTCTGTGCCTCAGTTTACTCATCTACAAATGATTATGAAAGTACCCAGCTTCCGGGATTGTTACGATTACATACATGAGTCCGTGTTTCATGTCAGACACTGAGGATAGTGCCTGGCACATACTAAGTGCCCCAAAACGATGGCTGTCAATGTTGTTGTTATTAATATTGCTAGCGCATGCTAGGCACTGTGTTAAATGTAAAAATGAAGAAAATACGGTGCCCGTCCCAGGAGGGGCTTCTAAGGGGGCTGCCCCAGGCAGATGAGCTGTGTCTGCACAGACTGTGGTACAAGGCAGTCATAGGTGTGTCGGGAGGGATGAAGAGGGCCATGGAGGGAGAAATCTCATAACTAGTCCAGAGATCAGGGGAGGCTTCCCAGAGGAGGTACCACTTCAGGAGGCCTTAACAAGGTTTGAGAGCTCTGCCTCCGAAGACTAATCAGTCAGCATCTACTGTGTGTCTGATACCCTGGGGGGGACAGAAACACAGGACAAAAATGGCTCTTGGCCTACAAATTCAGTCCAACAAGGGAGAACCACGGCTGCCTAGGAAGGAGTAGCAGCACAGGGGGCTAAATGCAGGGTATATGGTTGGTAATTCTTTACCTGGATGCTCTTTTGAGACCCCTCATAACTTTGACCCTATGTTCCGTTGGAGTGCTGGGGAGCTACTGAGTGTTCTGGAGTGAGGGAGTGATGTGATCAAAGCCGGGTTCTCTGCAATGACTTGGTTGGGGACAATTTGCAGATTGGAGCAATGCTGAAGGACGCTGTTGAGTGAGGACTCTGGGGATGGGAAGTGACCACTAGCTGTCATAAGAGGTACCACCATATGGCAAAGAGCCCACCCTTAGAACCAGAGAGACAGATCTGAGTGCTGACTTAGGCCGCTTGCCCATGGCCTGACTTCTTTCTACTCCTTGGTTCCCGCCTCTGTTGAGATCTGACGGCAGATGTGAGGTCCAGAGCCTGCAGTCTAAGGCTCATTGTTTGGAGCTGTCTTGATTATCCCAGCAGCTAAGGCCCAGAGAGCCAAAGGGACTCACCTAAGGCCCACAGCCATTTCTGACCCCCTGGGGGTCCATGAGTGTCAGGAGTCCTGGGGAACGTGGCCTGGTAGCAGAAGTGAGAGAGACGAGATCGCCCTCAGTTTTTTCAACAAATGCCCAGCCTCTCTCCTCGTTCCCCAGCCCAACTGGCAGCCAGAAGCCAAGGGGTCAGATCCCCAGGGGTCACAGCCAGCGCTTGGACCCCAGGAAAGCCTCAGAAGAAGCCATTTCAGCTCAGAGAATGGTGTAGGTTTTTCGAGTCACACAAATGTGGGTTTGAATCTCAGCCCCGCTGCAGTGCAGCTGGGTGACCCAGAAGCATTTGCCTGCCTGTCTCCCTGAGCCTTGGCTTCCCCATCTGCAGAATGGGAGTAATGGCGTCACCTCTCTGGGGCGGGGCTGCTGCAAGGGTGCAAGGATGGAAGTGCCCAGAACAAAAGCTGTGGGCCTGCTGGAGGGCTCCGTAAACATGGTAGGCTCGGTTTGTGTCCTTCCTTTCTTGCCTGGAGCCAGGCCTCACTGCTGGGAAGCACGGTTAAGACGGTGCCAAAGACTTTCCGGAGATCACTTTTCTGGTGGTTGGGTTTTTCTGTTTTGTTTTGTTTGGGGTCTTATTTTTCTTACCCTTGATGCCTCCTAGCAACAAGCTGCCTGTTTTAAACACAGCAGTGGCCAGTAGCCAGCCCCTCTCCCTCCCTCCATTCCTCTTCCCGTCCTGGGGGGGGAGGCATTCCTGGGTCCCACATCTGGCCCCACCGCAATGCCTGGGTCATACCGGGCTGGTGAGGCTTTGGCTTGTGGATATTTGCATTGCCTGCACGGTAGTTCTGCACCGTTGCCAAAAATAGGTCTGGGGTTATAGATGCGGAGTCCGGGGTGCTCCTGAAACACTTGCTCTGATGCATCCTGCAGCCCAAAGCCCGTGCAGATCCTGGTCCCAGAGCTGCCTCGTCTCCCTCTTGGGTCTCAGATTCTTCATCTGCAGATAGGAGGGAAAAAAGCAAACCCGTCCTGTAGGGCAGTTGGGGGCAGGGTAACCGAGGTCATTCACCCTGCTGGGGAGTCACAATTTGGTACAGGTCACTGTAACCATTTCTTATTCATTGTGAGCCCCTAGGAGTCACGTCAAATGACCCGACCCACCCACAGAGCCCCTGTCTCCCCAGCCTCCCACCGTGTCCTTCCTCTGGGCTCCGCCAGCCACCTGCCTCAGACAGAGCCTTCCTCCTGCTGGAGGTGGGTCTCTGGGTCTCTGAAATCCAATGGAGATAGACCTGGAGCCACCTATATAAGTTACATTTTCCTAGTTATCACAGAGAAGAAGTAAAAAGAAACAGGTGAAATGAATTTTAATATATTTTAACCAATATATACAAAAGGTTATCATTTCAACATGTAATCAGCATAAAAATTAGTAAGGAGCTATTTTACATTGTTTCTTTTTTAATTCTGTATTAAATCTTCGAAGTCTCTTGTGGTTAACTCCTATAGAAGCACATCGCAATTCCAGCTAGCCCCATTTCAGTTGCTCAGTAGCAAGGTCGAGAGGGTAGCTGCAGTCCTGGACAGGGCAGGGCCAGGTGCGCCCCAAGGACGCTACCACAGTCTCCCCGGGAGCTTCCTTCAGGGGCCCTGGGATTGGTGAGCTGGGCCACTGGCCTTTCAAATGCAGTCCTTGGAGATTCCCTGCCCACGCGAGCCTACTCAGCTCCTCCCCAGCCCTGGCGTGACTCATGCTGGCCGCGGTGACCCATCCATGCAGGGGCTGCCAGCCGCCTCCCAGAGGCCACCTTCCTTCCGTCTCTGCCCTGAGATCCTGTAAACCATGCATCAGATCAAGTCACTCTCCTGCTCAGAACCCTCTACCTCACTAAGAGGGAAAGCCAGAGTCTTCACGGTGGGTGACAAGGCTGGCATGATCTGTCCCTTTTCCTGGCCGGATCTTCCTTCTCTACTGCTTGGGCCCCCCAGCTCTGTCCTTCGCTGTCCTCACACACGCCAGGCACCGAGCCTTAGCGACTTGTCTCTTGTTGCCCCTCATCTGGCCTCTTCCCCCCAATAAGCGTGACTCATGCCTCCACCCTCTTCAGGCCTCCCCTCAAATGCATGTCCCAGAGTGGCCCTCCCTGGCCATCCCCTATCCACGCTAGCCCTGCCCACACCTCACTCTGCCCCCCACTGTCTCCCTTCACCTGACATGGTATGTACTTATGTGTCTCCCGGATCAGGGACTGACACCCCCTTTGGGATGGAAGCTCCTGAGAGCTGGGACCCTGGCTGTCTTGTTCGCTGCTATATTCATTCCCAGAGCCTGGATCCGTGCCCGGCACACAAGAGATGCTCAGTACACATGTGTGGAATGAAAGAATAAAAACATTGCTCCTTCCCCTCCTCTCGCCTTTCTCCCCAGAGAGCCACTGGGACAAGAGATCTGGGAGTTAAATGGGTGACAGAGGCCAGAGAGAAATAATTTCTTCCCTTCCTTCCTTCCTTCCTTCCTTCTTTCCTTCCTTCCTTCCTTCTTTCCTTCCTTCTTTCCTTCCTTCCTTCCTTCCTTCCTTCTTTCCTTCCTTCTTTCCTTCCTTCTTTCCTTCCTTCCTTCCTTCCTTCCTTCCTTCCTTCCTTCTTTCCTTCCTTCCTTCCTTCCTTCCTTCCTTCCTTCCTTCCTTCCTTCCTTCTTTCCTTCCTTCCTTCCTTCCCACACTCATCTGCCGTATCCTAACTTTGTGGTCTTGGGAAAATTACGTCACTGCTCTGTGGTTCAGTTTCCACATCTATAAAATGGGAGACCAAGAGTACCTGGCTCATAGGGTTGTTGCAATGAATCAATAAATGCGCATAATGTGCTTGGAGCAGCGCCTGGATGGTAGTTAAATGCTCAGGAAACGGTAACGATACTTTTGTTCAGCACATGGTTTTGAATACCTACTCCGCGCCAAGTGCTGTGACGAACAGTGGTCATGCAGCAGTGACCACACGGTCACCGACGGATGTGGGACAAGGATACAAACACTTGTCGTGCAGTAGGATCCATGCCAGGGTGGCAGAGGGGCGGCTGCAGTGTCCTGTCATTTTGCAACAATCAGTGGCCAAGTCTCTGTGAACTGGTGAGCTGAGCCCCAGTGGCAGCAGGGGTGGCCATTCTGCCCCAAGCCGCGCCCACCCGGCTCCTGCCGAGTGCTGGAGAGAGTCCAGCTGAGCGGCGAGGGAACCTCCTTGCAAACAGCACCTACACCTGAGGTCACGGGGGTTCTAGGATCTGGTGCATGACAGCCCCGGCTCTGTCTGGATGCCGGGCAGACAAGACATACTAGATAGATTATTACCCTCGCTACTGAAGTTCTGGCCGGAGGGAAGGCAGACAGTGGGGACCCCCGTGCATAGCGCCCTACCTGCCACTGGCGCTCCATCCGTGCTTGATGAGCGTACTGAAGGCTGGTGCTGTCTAAAATCCTTCCTGCACCGTGGCACACAGGGGCCGCTCAGTGCAGCGAGATACTTAAAGTCAGAGCGCCTTGGGTCAGGGGAGCTAGATGGGAGCTTCAGGCCCCCCTCTCATCCTTGAGCCATCCCTATTTTGAAAGATAAGAACACGAAGGTCCAGAAAGGGACAGATCACGCAGCGATGGGGCAAAGCCACACCTAAGACCCAGGTTCCTGATGCCCGGCCCAGTGGGCTTGTCATATGTCTTCAGAGGTCTTGCATGAGGGTGTTGGAGGTGGGGGGGCGGGGGGCGGGTAGGCAGCAAGGCCAACCATCACTGGAGGAAGCCAGTTGGTCACGGATCTGGGTACCCCTGCCACGTCCAGCTTCCCCAGCGGCTGTATCTGGGGGATCTGTCCCAGCAGGCACAGGGTTTACACAGAGTAACCAGATTTCATCTCCAATAATCACATCACAAACAGCGTGAAATGTGAACTGTGGGGAAGGCTGTGCTAAATGTGCGACCTGTTTTCTTATTTTCCTTCCATCCGCCCTCCCCCCTTCTCTTGTTGCCACATCACACGCCCACACGTGGATACACACGCAAGTGACCTGCATCCCCCAGGCATCGGGTTCAGGCCTTTGGTCCCAGCCCAGCGTAGGTCACTTAGGTCCCTGTTCAGCCCTCAAAGAACAATTTCTCCTGTCTGGAGGGTGGGCAGGAGGAGGGGGTATTCGAAGGTCAGGCTCTCACCCCTGATGTTCGCCACTGTTCCCCACCAAGACCAAGGAGCGTGGTGCCCTGGGCAGCTCAAAAACGGCTAGCACACACTCTATCACCTTATCACACGTAAGCCCAGCCTGTGACATGGGTGATCCTGATCCGCACTACACGGATGAGGAGGGGATCAGAAGGGAGAAGTGACGGGCCCAGGTCACAGATGGGGAAGTTTGCCTCTTCTCTGGACACTGTGCCTTCCACTCCTGCTGGGCCCTAGCTCCTGAGTCTGCAGCTCCAGGTCCAAGGGCCCCCTATGATATCGCCCCGATATCATAGAGGAAGTGTCAACCCCGTTCAGCATGGTCCCAGGGCCGTCAACTCACCCATGCAGATGTCCCAGTTACCAAAGGGGAAACCAAGGCACAAAGTGACTGGTTCATCCACTGGTGCTGGCCTCTATCCTCATGTGTCTCAGCCATCTGCCCAACATATGCTCCCCACCCATCCCTTTCCTCGGTCCCGGGCTGCTGCCTTGGGACCCCAGCAGGAGATTTGTCAGAGCAGAAACCCTGCAGGCCCCCTCCCCTTTCTCCACACCCCTCAGAATCCAGATTCTCCTTGGCAGCCCTGCAAAGCTGATCTGCATAAAACCATCCCCGAGCCCTGCCTTTAAAAGTCTTCATCTTTTCTCTTCTCCCTAAACGGCCCCTAAATGATTTCTGTAAATTGCTCTAAGTAGCTCAAAAAAAAAAAAAAAAAAAAAAGAAATAATAATAACTCAGCGAGTGGCTGCCTGACCAGAATGTGGATGGCTCTCCTCCTGCCTGGTCCCCGCTCCCAGCTCCTTCCTGCCCGGCACCCAGACACAGAGCCCTCTCTCTGCCCCTTAACCCAGGAAGGGGGAGCACGGCCTCGTAGACCAGGCTTTGCCTCCTCCCTCAGGCAGGAGGCCGCCCAAGTCAGATGCATCCCCCATCAGACAGTGAGCTCCCCAGGACAGACACATTCTTCCTTCCTCCACCAGGCTGGGGACTCTCCCAGGGTGAAGTTGTGCCTCCCTCATCAGTCTGGGGCTCCTCCAGAGAAGACAGTGCCTCTCTCATCAGATGAGAGGCTTTCCCAGGAGAGACTGTGCCTGCCCCATCAAGCAGGGGCTTCTCTCTGGGCAGGGCTAACTTCCTTTGTTCTGCAACCACTTCTTTGTAGAGCCTCATTTCCTTCACCCCACATTAGGAGCTTAGGCCCTGCCTGATTCCTAGACTGGGCTCCATTTCCATGACTCAGTCAAGCATTCATTCATTTATTCATTGTACAAAGCTTTCCTAAATATCTCCTGTGCACCAGACACTGACGAGGTGGGTGTATTTCCACAGATTTGGCCCCTTTGAGGTACTCCTGTGACCAGGGCCCCCAGGCACAAGCCTGGTTCTCCTGGGGGTAGGGTATCCAGCCAGAGGGGATGAGCTAGCATCCCCTGGGGACATGAGCCCAGCCTCAGCCCCTGGTCACCATCATGACCTCCTGGCCTCTTTGCAGTGTGGACCAGAGAGGGGGCCCTCTTGGGGAGCAGAGGTCAGAGGCAGGAGGGAGGTGCTTCCACGGAGACGCTGGCCTGGCCCATCCTTCACTCCACAACCTCTCTGCAAGGTCCCCCCCCCCGCCCCCCACCCACTGCCCTGACCATCTCTTGGCCACAGAGGGCTGAGATCAGGACCAGAAGACCTTGATCCTAACAAACTAGGCCCTAAAATGGTGGCACGGACTTGAACAAGTCTCTTTCCCCTTCTGGGCCTCAGTTTCCCTTTCTCAGATGTGACAGAATTGGACTCAATCAGTAATTTTCTTTTCTGGCCAGGGAAATACATAATATATAATATATATTACATAAATCATATATAATACAGTTAATAGATGATGTAGGTCAAAGAGCCATGGGTTAAATGGAGAGTAGGGTGTCTCCCTGAGGGCTCATCTGCCCCACCTTCCCCTGTCACCCGGGGATGGCCCTGGAGACACCCTAGTGAGCCCAACTGGCAAGCCCGGGGTCTCCTTAATCCATCCCTGCGGCCCCATCCACTCTGCCTGGATGGGTGCTGCTCAACTGGGGGCAGTCCCTCCACCTCCCTGCCCCTGATCCCCTGGGTCCACATTCAGCCTCCCTGGTGTGGGTGAAGCCCATGAGAAGACTTGGCTCCCGCCTGGGCACCCAGCCCCCCCTAGGACCCCTGAATGGGTCCAGCTTCTGATTAGAAATGCAGGCATGAGAGCTGCTCAGAAGGCGGCAGGTGGGGCCCCAGGACAGCCCTGCCCGCCCCTGACAGGAGGCGGATTGTTCCAGATGGAATAAAGCCCGTTTGTCACCGTCCTGCGCTCTCGTTGATGCACAGAAGGAGGGAGGAGGGGAGTAAGCACAGACACCACCCTTAGCTTCCTCTCCAATTTAATTGGAACCCAATTAAGTGAGTAATTGTTACAAATGTGAAATCACCTTCCAACGGTTTGGGTTTGTGAGCCTGCACTCGGCATGAGCTCGTGGGACCCAGGCTGGGGCCCCCGGCGCTGGCCCAGCAGTGCAGGGTTTCCGGGGCTGGGGAAGTGGTAACCCACAGGACCCCGGGCCCCCCAGCTGGGAGAGATGCAGGGCAATCCTGTCCAGGCCCGAACACAGCCTTTGGCCTCCAGCCTCCGGGATCCCATTCAGCCAAACTTGATTGACCCAAGATGTGGACTCCTCGTCCCAGGTCCCGCAGACACTTGCTTGGTCTGACTCCAGGTGTATGGAATTAGGTGTCATCATCAAGGCAGGGACGTGGGTCCCCAGAAGACGTGGGAGTGAGAATGGGGAGGGGGCAGGTGTGAGTTATGGTGTCTGGCGGTTCAGGTGTAGGGAAAGGAGAGACAAAGAGAAATAGAACAATTCAGACAGCACTTCTGAATCTTGGCCACACATTCAGGAGTTTTAAAAAAAAAAAAAAACTGCTTGTGCCTTGGGTCCCAGCCCTCGTGATTCTGAAGCCACTGGTCTGGGGTGCAGCATGGGCTCCCAGGTGATCCCTGAGACGCAGTACTAGACCAAGACGGGAGGGCTGGCAGTAGGCAGGTGTCCCCTTCCAGGACCCGCCCAGAACTGCTGACCTGTGTGGCTGGGGAGGGGGCCCAGGAACCTGCATCTTATAAAGCTTCTAGAACCGGGATGAGCCCGGGGTGGGGGGGCTGCTGCCATGCCGGGTCCTGTGCAGAGGGGGCTTGGAGGCCCTGGGGTCCAGAGGCTGGGGGCCCTGGGAAGGAGGAAGGGGAGAGAGAAGGTGATAGGAAGGACAGGCATCTCCTATTTTTAAGTGATTTGAAGAGAGAGACTTGGTTTTGTTTTTTGTCTCCTCCTTCTCTCATGTAGTCCTCTGTTTCAGGGTGCAGAACTCAAGGGGACACTGTTAGAACCACTGTTCAGTTTCATGAGACACCTAGTAGGTGCCCAATAAATATTTTTTGGACACATTATAGGCAACCTCCGTTTGGTGGGCTAGCCTGGGAACAGAACTGCTGTTGATAACACTGGCTCTGTGGAGGAAGGCGTTGAAATGTGCTTCCAGGTCCTAATACCCAATTTTCAGGGAACTTTTGATAAGCAGCCCGTCTATCAGTTGGAGTGTGTGTGTGTGTGTGTGAGAGAGAGGGGGCGGGGGGGAGAATGTTCCGCTCCCAGTGAGCCTAGCACGGGCCCCACCCTTGGGGCCTGTGCTGAGATGGAACCTGAGTACCCGGATTGAACTCCGTGGGGCGTCTGTGGAGATGGCAGAGAGGAGTCAGAGGGAGGGGGGCTGAGTGGTGGTTGAGGAGAGAAGCCAGAGAAGGGCTGAGGTGTCCGGGGCAGGCAGAGAGCCAGGGGTTAGAGTGGCCAGGGCAGAGCTGGGGCCCGGGACGCAGCTGTGAAGGACACAGACGTCAGGGTCCTTTGCACACACGGCCTCCACAGGGCATGCAAGGACAGCTCTGGCAGATTGGAGATCCCAAGCAGAAAAAAAGGTGCAGCTGGAGCTGGGGAGCTGGGAGAGGGAGGCCGTGGGGTCACGGGAGGCCCCTGACCTGGAGGCCCAGCCCAGGCCCAGCTCACGGTGGGTGTCTAACAGTGTTTGCTGTGGGAAGAGAGAGGGGACGGTCCCCACCAGGGAGCAGGCAGAAACCAGAAGGGGGCTGGGGTGGGGAGGAGTGTCCTTACTGCCTTCTCAGGAGACAGGATGTGGGCGGTAACAGCTGACCAGAGTCCTGGGAAGGGTGTCACCAGACACCAAGAAGGGCTCTGGCTCACAACCTTCTGGAGGTTTGCAGGAGACCCCGACTTGATCATCATCCCAGAGTCATGAAGGAATGAGGGGGACAACTGACAGAGAGGAAGAGGCCGGTCCAGAGGCCTGGCCAGCGCCCTCCCTCCGCTGAGCCTCTAGGGTGCAGGAGCGGGGCAGCATCTCAGGGGAGGGATGATGGTCCGTCTGTGGGCCAGTCAGCCGCAAAGGGCAGCCACAGAACTCAGCTCCTGAGGCGGCCCCATCCCAGACCAGGGTGTCTCTCCTGCGTGCCGGGCTCAGCTCTGCAGGGTGTTCCGACCTCTGGCCGAAGGCTGTCTTTGTTCCCAAAGTCCCAGCCCTACTTCCTGCTGCCAGAGGACTCCAGAGAAGCGGCCATTCACAGGGAAGGTGACCCTGATGGCCTTGGGGGAGGGGGCCCGTCCCTGACCACACAGGGTGACAGTGATTTAATGTACCAGCAGCTGGGCCATCAGGGCCCTCCCTGCTGCTAATTTGGGTCAATTAAGCCAATTTGTCTTTGTCGACTTGAAGTCCCTTCTCTGTACTGGCTGTGGTCCCTCTGGGGCTTCCAAGGGAGGAAGCAGTGCAGAGGGAAGGAGGACGCAGGGCCCTGGCCTCTTTCTCCTACCCCCATCCCAAAGCCCCAGGCTCAGGGACAGTCCTGAACTTTGTGACCCCTCCCAGTGCGTTTCCCGAGGGCCTCCACAGCTGTCACCCCTGCAATTGCCCCATAAGGTAGGTCAGGCAGGGTTAATCCCTGCTCCACAGGTGAGCAATTAGGGGTCCTCCAGGGAGGAGATGGCTCCAAGTTAGCGGCATAGAAGGACCTGCGCCTGGCATTCGGAGCCTGGTCCTGTGCCCCTCTCCCCACACCATTTGGACCCTACAGTTTCCCTAAGGCACTCGGTCTGTGCCCCTAAGAGGTGCCAAGGAACACAGTTTGGAAACCACTTCACCACTCTATCAGGCTCCACCTTCCACCAGAAAAGGGAGGTGGAGACAAAAATCAGTGTCTCTAGAGAAAAGCCAGCTGCCTCTGCTTCGCCGCCCAGTCACGGAGAGAACAGCCATCTTCTGGAAGGGACAACAGTGCTGCCCGGAAGCTGGGCCCTGTGAGTACCCGGGCTTGGCCTCGCCCACAAGAGGAGTGGGGGTAGCAGCACTTGAGGCGAGCACAGGGTCGGAGGCCAGGTCCCTAGACCAACACGTAGCTCCATCTACCATGAGTTGTGGGAGCTGAGACAGGCCCCTTCACTCCTCTGGGCCTCAGTTTACCCAACTCCGGACCTGGAGAGGAAGTTGGGCTAGGGCCCTACAGCTCTCACAAATATTTGACAAGTCATCCTAGAAGGGGTGGGGGGGTGGAGGGGAAGGAGCCCTTCTCTCTTCCATGCCTTCACATATCTCCTGAAAGCCACTACGGCTCAGATTTCCTCCCCCTGGACTCAATCTGGGCCTAACACTCAGGGCAGAGGGAGGGCATCGCCCAGGGCACTGGTTTCTGGGGGAGGTGGGCAGGAGAAGAGAATCTGGAAGCAGGCCACACACAGGGTCAGTGTCCACCATGGAATGAGTTGAGCTTCCCTTGGAGACCCTACCACATGGCTTTCTTCACCCACCTCATGACCAGAATCACTTATGCCAAGGGCAGAAGATGGGGAAGCAGGTCCAAGTGGGCTGAAGTAAGTGAACCATCTGCAGAGAGAAGAGAATCACCTCTCGGGACACGTCCCCAGAAGTGCTGGTGCAGACCACCAGAGGCAGCTGTGCAAGGCCACGTGGGGACATGGCCTCCGGAGGAGGTCTTCCTGTGAGACCTGTCCCCTAGCCTAGGCCTGGCTTACCAAGGATGGAGGTAGACCAGCTGGCCTCTGCGGGGCCCAGAGGTAGTTTCTTGGTGCTAAGCTCTTCCGTGAAGTGCTCTTTGGGGCTGCATCTTGGCTGACAGGAAGTAGGGTGGGTGAGGGTCAGGGTGCAGGACAGTGACGAATGCAGGAGACCCTCACCTCCCAGGTGTCCTCTCCTGGGACACTCCCTTCGATGATAAGCCAGGGTGGCCTCTCGGATGTGAGGGACCTCAGATTGTCCAGTCTGTGGGTCTCGGGGGCCCCCAGGGCAGGCAGCTGGAGTGACAGACCCACAGACCACCTGTGGCCTTGGGGCAGAGGTTGTCAGGGCTGGAAGGGGCCCGGGGAGGGGCCAGCTTAGCCCCTTGCTATCACTCCTGGGAGAGAGACCGAGGCCCAGAGAGGTCACAAAGGAGGAGACGGCTCAGTGGCCAGCACACCATGCACATGTGCTCCATGGAAGCCAGCTGAGGACTCCCAGGCTTAGCCAAGTGGTGCCTTCCTGGTCATATTAACTAAACTGCCACGCTGTGGGAGGTGCCATGGGCAGGGAGGGTGTGTGCCGTGCCTGCTCCTGCATAGGCATCCGTTGGATGGGGGACACAGGGCGAGGTGGGTGGTGATGCTGAGTGGACTTTGGCCCCGACCTTGGAGGGAGCCCGCAGGGGCCATTCCTTCCCTGGGTGTGATCTGTGGCCTTGTGCTCTTCTGGCCAGCTCTCTCCCCTGGACGTCCCCATGCACCGCCCCCCCCCAACCCTGCCTTCTCAGCCGTATGCCTGGGGGGCCGTCCTCCCCCTTGGCCGTCTCAGCCATGCTCGGAGCCCTGGGCGCCAGACCCAGCCACCCAGCCACGTCTGCTCGGGATATGGCACGGCTTCCTCACTCCGGTCACCCACCGGGCCCGGTCACCCCCCTGAGCCTTGCCTCCCTCAGTGGAGCTGCCCTCCTTCCACCCGGAGGCCAAAATGGGCAAAGTGCCCACCATCTAGACCTCTCCCTCTCCTGCCTCCTTCCTCCCTCACCCGGCCTGGGGTCTGGTTGGCAATGCTGCTATAAAGTGACAGAGAGACAGTTGTCACCTGCTGGTGCTTACTCATGACCTGGCATTTTTTTCTAAGGGGTTTGCACATATTAACTCATTGAATCCTCCCAACAACCCTGGTGGGTACCAGTACTGTCTCCACTTTGCCGACAAGGAAGCAGGCCCAGAGAGGGTGGTAATTTGCCCAAGGCCACACAGCAGCTGGGCTGTGAAGCTGGGGCCAGGCTCCGACAGATGGGCCCATGAGTCTGGGCTTCACAGTGGCTTCTCAGGAAGGGTCCTCTGCTTCCTCACTGTCACCACCCCACTCGGGTCCCACGTCTCTTCCCCGGGCCACCACAACTGCATCCTGTGTCCAGGGGGTCTGTTTTCAACATGAAAATCTGCCCATGTCACCACCGCGCTCCTGCCTTTACCAGCCTCCTTCTCCCGTTGCCCAGGTATAGGATGGAATCCTCCAAGCTCCTCACGGTGGCATCCGGAGCCCTGATCTGGCCTCGCCCATTCTCCTGTGCCTTTACCCACCGCTCTGCCCTCTGCCCTCTCCTGCTAAACACATGCTCTCGGGGTGCTCCCCCCACCCAGATGGCTGTTGGTGCCTGAACTCACCACATCCCAAGTGCCCCATGTCACCGTGCTCACCCACCCAGCCAAGGCTCTTCCGGGCAAAATCCTGCTCACGCGCCCCAGCAGAGGGGCCTGCTGAGCCTCCCAGGCAGACCCCGTGATTCCCTGCCCTATATACCCTTAGCAGCCAAGTTAGCTACCTGTGGGTCTGTCCCCCTCAGAGTCCAATGGTGACCTCTCTCTCCCCCACCTGGCACGCGGAAAGCCTTTGAAGGACTGAATAAAGGAACAAATGCATTTTCGGGAAGATAAAGTCCTAAGTCTGACGAGAGTGATTTATTATTAATAGCAATTGCTAGCATTTATTACTGAGCACGTATCTGCCGGGCGCGCACAGAGCCGGCATCGTACCCTCCTATCTTCACGGCAGCCCCGTGAAGCATCCATTACTATTGTCGGCCCTTTAACGGACAGGTGGCTGAGGCTCAGCGAGGTTGAGCAGCTTGCTTGAGGTCACACAGCTGGAGAAAAGCGGGGCTGGGATTCAAAGCCAGGTTTCTTCCAAACTTGAGCTGCAGACCCCCACTGTTGGCAACCCCGCTGCCCAGAACTGCCCAGAAAAGTGGGGCGAGGCTGGAGGGGTCGTGCATGCATGGGCAGCGCTGAGAGGGATGTGCCTGTCCTCGCTGCCTGACGAGCTGCTTGCATTTCTGTATGTAATCAGCCACGAAGTCCTAAGTGAGCAGACTCAGGTCCCTCTTTCCTGACTGTCACACGGGCAATTGGGGCCCTCTGAGCATGAACCATATGATGAGTGAGGTTCAGCCCAGCGTCAGAACTACATGGCTCTTCACCGCTGGGCCCAGCGAAGGTATCTCTTTTTAGAATAAGGGGGTCAGGTGAGCTCGGCAGCCCCAGCTCAATGGTCACATGGGACAGGAGGGGTTGCCCCTTCCAGGCAGGCTCCTATGGAGGCCCTTCCCTTGTCCTCCAGAGCCAGCCTGGATGAGGTGCCAGCCTCCCCCAAATACACCCCTAGCCTCAGGGCAGCCTGACCCCATCCTGCTGTTCCACCCAGGCTGCAGACAGATAGGGGACTGCCCTGTGCCTCCGGTAAGCTGTGGGCTTGTCAACTGGCAGAAGAAGGGCTGAGACGACCTTTCAAAGCTCCTTGTCAGCACCAGGACTCCATGCAGCTAGGGACGATTATCAGTCAGCTCCAGCCACAATCAGGCCGCACACAGGCCTCTGTGTTGAGGGGTGCCTCTTTCTCGTGAGTCTGCCGGGGTATCTGGGGTTTGGCTGTTCTGCACTGGGCTTGGCCGCCTGGACTCCCAAGCTGCTGTTTGGGCTCTGGTCCCTCCACGTTTCTCGCATCCTCTTTGGACCAGGTGCTACTTGAGGCATATTCTTCTCGTGGTGAAAAGACCCAACAATGCAAGCACGTTTCAAGCCTCCGTGTGTGTTTCATTAGCTAGAATCTCACTAGCCAAAGCAAGTGCCATGACCAAACTCCAAATCAGAAGGTGGGGAAGTCGACCCCACCTACACAAGGCCATGGCTGGGTACAGGGCAGTGAAGAACCGAGACCAACCGTTCCGTCTGCCACCCAGGGAGAAAGTGAGCTGGGCTCAGAGCCGGAAAGGGCCCCAGAGATCACAGGCATAGAAACTGGGGCCCAGGGACGGGACAGGCCGTGCCCAGGGAGGCATGGGACCCAGGCTCATACTCTGCATTTGTGCTTGTGTTCCCTGGAGAGAGGGAGGGACTGGACCACCTGGGGTTGGGGGCAGTGTGCCACCCCAATCCCATGACCTCCCCTAAAGAGCAGAGACATGACTGCTTGAATTTCTCCAGCTGCCCTCCCAGCTGCCCTGCCTGGCTGTACCTGCCCTGCCTGAAGGACAGCTCCCCACTCTGCCTCTCCCAGTCAGCCCTTCCCTCTCTCCTCCTTTCCCTTACTCCTTCCTCTCTTCCTCCAGCTCTGCACAGTAGACGCAGTTCCTAAGAACAGTAGCCTCACAAAATCTCATGGTTGGGAGGTCCTCCAGGCCAACCCTCTGCCTGCACAGAAGCCCCTGTGGGAGATCGTCAGCCTCAGGTGGCCGGGATCCTTCCAGGAATGGGGAGCTCACTTCCCCCACAAGGCCGTTCCTTCTGTTGCTAGGCAGCTCAGACCCCAAGAAATTAGCAACTCATTTTTAGTTCCAAGTCTGCCTGCCCCAAAATTCCACTCATTAATCTTAGTCCAATATTTAGGAACACTTACATGTCCACTGGAGCCTGGGGATACAGAGATGAGATGAGAGTCTGTCCTCACGCCCAAGGGACCGCCGACCACAGGGGAGGCAGACAGGGGCACGAGGTGACAGGTGTTTGGGTCAGGGAATCATAGTTGTTCCTGGGAGGTGTCCTAACCTTCCTGCCTCCTGGGGCAACAGACAGATCTCTTCCCCAGGACATCTTGGGATGCTCTGGTGCTAGTCAGACCTGGGTTTGAATTCCGGACTCATCATCTATTAGCCATGAACTTGGACATGGCTAGGCTGTAGTGTCCTCCTGTATAACCCTGGGATAATGGACGCATGCCCCCGTGGGAGAATGGAAGGAAGAGTGCCTAAAGCTCTTGGCACACAGAAGGGGTCCGTGAACGGCACTGTTGCCATTGTTGTTAATCCCACACCCCGAGATGGAGTCAGCGGTTAGCACATCTGCACTCAGCAAGTTCAAACTTTGACCTTCAGAGCGGGACTTCACAGTCGCCCCCAAGTTGGAGTGAGCAAAGGACTTTTGAGAGTGGGAGTCTGTTATCTGCCTTCTTGTGGCTTCCTCTCGGAAAGGAGGACCGGAGTCGCTGCGCCCGGAGAACCACCTGCAGCATTAGGACCGTAGAGGCCTTAGAGCGCATCTCTTCCACAGAGATCGGGGAGCAGGTGGCCTTCGCACGGAAGAGATGTCATCTACTCTTGTGTGGCCTCTTCTGGAATCTGAGGGTTGTAGGGAAGCTCAAAATGTCTCATTGAATACCCCATCTCAGTGCTTGGAGTCGGGAGGGTCAGGACACTAAAGACGGATGCAGGGGCCACTGTGTCCCCATCCTGCCCTCACAGCAGACATAGTTCAGCATTTACGGCTCTCTTCTTACGACTCAGATTCACAGGCACCCTCAACTCGGGCTCTTCCGCATGAGCAATAGGAATCCCTCAACCAGTCTTGCTTTACAGCAGCCCACGCAGACTTCCTGACGGAGTCGAGGGGAGAGCACGTTCCAGGTGTGGATGGGGAAGGCCCTGTGCTCAGTCCTCCTGCCCTCCCATCAGGGGCTCAAGAGACAGAGCAGGCAGGGCTGGTGTCGAGTAGACTGGGGACAGGGACGGGGCGGGAGAGGAGGAAGAAAAAGGCCATTGGGAGCAGCGGGGGGCTGTTGGGTGAGCTGGGGGCCAGGGCAGGTGCCTGCCAGGAGTCTGGACCCTTTGCCTGAGGATGCCTGGAGCTCAGGCTCACCTAAAAGGTTGTTGCAATAACATAAGCTCCGGAAATTCTTTACAACTGCAGCGGCTTGCTTCTCATGCCATGTATCAGCCCCTCAGAGCGGCAGCTTCATCCAGGTCCCCTGCTTTTGCCCTGCTGTCCTGAGCCTATGTTGGGGGCAGGGTGTATGGGAGGGGGCTGGGAGATAAGGCCAGGCACCACCTCATGGCATCACTTGCCCTGCTCCAGAACCCTAGTGTCTCCCCATCACCCTCGGCATGATGGGTGAACTTCTTAAAAGCTATGACGCCTGTGAAAGCCTCTGTGAAAATCCCTGACTACAAAAGCCACTGAGGACCCCTGTAGCAACCCCCTCCTTGGGCCACCCTGGGCCTTGTAGGGCCTCAGACCATCTGCAGTGCCCCAGGGCTCCAGGGAATACAGCTAGAAAACCCCTGGGATAAAATCCCCAGATTCCTCCATCTGGCGCCCAAAGCCCTTCCCCTTCCCTGCCCCACCCCCTGCCACTGTCACCCTGCCATCCTCCCCAGCTCCCTGTTTCATACCACCCAGCCCAGAGCTACCTTGATCCCTGGCCCCATTTGCCACCCTGCTCGCTCTGCCTGGAAGCCCCCCACCCTGCTGGATCCCATCACACTCCTTAGTTGATCCATTTCTCCCATTCTTCTAGGACGCCCTGCCACTCTGTCCCTCCTCCTCCCCCCAGGGCATCTGGTTCCCCCTGAGCCTCACAGCACTTCGTACCTTTTAGCATGGTTATTTATATACCTGTCTGGCCTCCCTGTGAGCTGGTAAATTCCTTACAGGCAGAAACTATCTTCTTTATCTCTGTCTCCCTGGCAATTCCCAGCAGGGTCTTGAGCAGAGAAGGGGCTGAGTAAATATTTACGTGTTGAGTATCTCTGAGTACTCTTTTTGTATTGGGCAGTCAGGTTTCAAGGTGAAAGGCCCTGCCCTCCGCGAGGCTTCGGTCTGAGAGAAGGCAAAACCTGGAAAATGACAGTCGCCATACAAAGAAAAACGCAGAATGTTGGAGGCAAGCAGCTCAGAAGTGCCTAACCCAGCCTTGGGGTTCGTCTCCCAGCCCCCTCCCTTGGGGGTGGTCAAGGAGGGCATCATAGAGGAGGTGACACTAGGGAGAAGTCAAAGGGCAAGCGACACCTACCAAGCAGAGTGTGTGGGGAACAGCATCGCAGGCAGGGGGAACAGAATTGCAAAGGCACAGAGGCAGAGAGCATGGCTGGAGTGGCCCAGACCCAAGTGTATGAGGTGGGGAGTGGGAGATGATTCAAGAGCACGTAGAGACGCACAACGCAGGGGACTGTGGGAATGAAACACTCCTGGGGATGTCGGCCCGGGGAGCAAGATAGAAAGCATCCCACCCAGAAGGAGGAGGAATGGGCTGCAATGAGGCTGCGTGGTCCCTGGGGGAGGCGGGAGCCCTGAGACCTGGGGCAGGGTTTTTGTCTTCTCTGAACCTCAGTCTTCTCACCTGTAAAGTGGGTGGTTCCAATCAGAGAGTCTTGAAGACCCCCGACTTGCCCTGGATTAGAAATGCCCATGGAGCCTCAGCTAGATGACTGCCCATCAGTCAGTCAGTGTGGCGCCAAGAGAAACCAGGTACAAGAGGGCCTAGGCTTTGAGGGGCAGTTAGGGTGGGGCAGAGCAGATCAGGAGGGCTCCACAGGGGTGATGGGGGGCACCTGAGAGCTGGGGTCCGTGAGAACACTCAGTATGGATTCCCATATCTACTCTTCACCACACCCGTATATAGGTGGGTTTTGTTGGCCCCATTTCGTGGGTGAGGGATTTGAGGCCCAAAGATTAAGTGGCTTGATCTCCCCCCAACTGGCAGGCAGATCCGGTCACCCAAGGCTCCCACCTTCCACCCCACCCACCCATGGGAAACTGGCCCAGGCCCCGCAGTCACCCTGCACACTTTGTCGTTCTTCTGTCTCGGCCCTATCAGCACCCTATGGGGCAGAGCAGGAAGGGATGGTTAGATGGTTAGAAGGTTAGAGGGTTAGAAGGAGTTCTTAAGGTGACCAGCTCTGTCAGTTTGCCCAGGACTGAGGGACTGTCCGTATGAAACCCATGACACCAAGCAAACCAAGACAGATGGGCCAGACTACTCATCTGCAGGTGGTAAACTGAGGCCCAAGTCACTCCTTGCAGGTGGCAAATGCCCTGGTCCCCAAATTTGCCCCACATCCAGTACACACATATATTCCAGCCCAGGGGCCAGCTCAAGAAGGGGCCTCCCTCCCCAACCTCCCAGTTCCCAAGGCCCCAAGTTGGGGGCCACCGAAGGCTCCCTAGGGAAGGCCCTAGACAGTCTGTAACTGAGTCGGGGAAACCCAGCCAAGGCTCAGCCTTAGGACCATCTTGGGCTCCTCCTCCAGGTCCGGATGCCCAGACTGGCTTGGAATGTGCTCTGCCCCTCTGTGGGTGGCTCTCTCCTCCCCAGTTGGAAACTCTGGACTTTGGCTCCCAGGGCCCAGCCATGCTGCCCCAACAGACGCCCCACCCTGGAGTCTGACTTCTGACCCCTGTTCTGCCATGAAATCTCTGGGCCTGTGAACAGATTACCTTCCTGTCACTAGGCGTCCCTGAAAACGGGATCAGAGGAAAGTCTACCTCTCGGGACTGTTGTCAGAACATCAGAAATGGTTCTCGTACACATGCGCTGCGGACGAGCCGCAAGTCCTGCGTTCATAATAGCACCTGCCACCAGAGCGGCTCTGGAAACACAGCTCAGTCAGTCCATACGCCGGGTCCTCAACTTCCAGGTCCCAGTGCTCCCAGGAAGTGAGGCCGGGGCCAGGGGAATCAGGAGGCCTGATGGGGGCCTGGGGCAAGCCTCTGAGCCTCTCTGAGCTGTGGTTCCTTCATTGGCAGAAAGAGAGCTATTATTTCCTGGATTTATTGTGGGGACAAGAGTGACACACTTAGCCCCGTGCTTGCACTCCATAGGCAGCCTCTAAGGATGGGCCGGGGCCCCCCAGGAGCTTGCCCTGCCCTTTGTGGCCCTTCTGTGCTCTGCAGCCGTGACCCCCAGACTGGGATGGAGTGGGCTGCGGGGGTGATGAAGTTCCCCAGCTGTCCCTGAGCCTCCCCCCTCCCAAGGCCCAGCTCCAAACTACCCCCCACCCAGGGCAGGGAGACACGTGCTGGAGCCACACACACACACACACACACACACACACACACACACACACACACACACACACACACACACACACACACACACACACACACACACACACACACACACACACACACACACACACACACACACACACACACACACACACACACACACACACACACACACTTTCTTTTTCTGTTGTTTGCGGCTAATTGTTTATTAGGAGATGCGGGCGGTTGCGCCAGTGGGAAGGCTCAGCTTGCTCCGCTATAATTAGGATAATGCACATTAGTCATTTAGTGTAACTCAGAGAGCAGCCCCTCCCCCGCAGCTCCTGCTGCAGCTCCCAGGCCGGGCGGCCCCGTGTACCCCACCCCTGCCCCCTGCCCACCCCCCTGCCCCATCCTTCCATTCCACCCCCCCCAGCACCCGCCAGGCTGAGGTGTGCCTCCCTCCTCCGCCCCTTCTCCCTCTCCTGGTTTCTTCCTCTACCTCCCCTCTTTTCTCCTGACTCTAGCTCTCTCTCTCCTTTTCCCAACCACTCCCCCCCCCCCCCCCCCCCCCCCCCCCCCCCGCCAGGGCTTCCTCACCCTTGCCTCATTTCCGCTGTCCCCCTCCCCAGCCCTCCTGGGAGCCAGAACCAGAGGTCTGGGCAGATTGGCCAGCGAAGGAGGTCAAGCGTGGGTTTCCAGGCCCTGGGCAGGGGCAGTTCTAGTGTAGGGTGTGACCTCGTGGGGGGCCGCCTCCCTCAGGCCTGCTTCCCTGGAGGGCACCCTGCTTCTAGCGGCCCTCCCCTCCCTGCTCGAGGCCCGAGGACCGGACTGGCAGAGCAGGGCTCTGTCGGGAAAAGCCCCCTCCCATGAGCACAGCAGTGGGACTCCATTGCCCTATTCCCCCATGCACCTGTGGTCTTCCTGAAATCCCAGAAACAGGGGTGTTTGGAGCGAGTTGGGGTTCTGGGTGGCGTAGGTGGGGAGCTCCTCCATCTCACACGGCCCGAGGTGGACAGGGCAGCCGCGTACCAGGGGCTACTTCAGCAGTTGCCTTTTGTTCTGAGCCCCACGGCCACTAGGAATCTCCAGACCTGACCACATGTGATCCCCCCACCCCTCTTCCTCCACCCCGGAGCCCCCCTCCCAGCCCTTTCTCCCACAAAGGGGACCTCTCATCAGGCCCATTACAGCTGGGCAGACTGAGGTTTGCCCTCGACCTGAGTTGTGGCAGGGGGCAGAGGTGAGGATGGCGTCCCCTCCGGATCTTCAGAAATCAATAAAAGAGCTGTTCCCCGGGGGTGAGGGATGCTTTCCTGGAAATACAAAGCCTCCTTGTCTTCACCAGCCTGTCTGAGCCTCTGGTCCCCGTCCTGAGTTCACAGATGCAGACAGACTGACAGACACACACTCACAGCTCCGAAGGGCAGGCCCCCAGAGCAGGCACTCGGACGGGGGCCAGGGCCACTGCGCATTCTGGAAGGGACCGAGCTTCTGTCTCTGAAGCTGATAACCCCTCCTCTCCTGGACTCACCCAGCCCAGGAATGCTGCCTCTGCGCTCAGGTTCCTCCAGCCCCAGGGTCACCATCCTGACTCCCCCAGGAGGTCTGTCTTGCCCCCTCCTGGACTTTCCTTTCTCCCCCTCCCTCTCTTCATGGGCCCAGAGACTCCATACCCTCTGGCCTCCCCGGTGTAGCTTATGGCATCCCACAGAGAGAGCAGAGGTTGAAGGGGGAGGGAGGGAGCGGGCCCAGCCAGGCTCTCAGGACCAGGAAACCATTAGTCGCTTCCTTCTGGCTCCGAGGCTCCGGGGCTGGCAGGAAGGTGGCCCTGGGGCCAGCAGGGAGCCAGGACACAAGAGCCCTGGCTCCAGGGGGTCTCCGACTGAGCAGCTCTTTCCTTCCGGGCTTCAGGTACCCTGGAGAAGGACCAGGTGGTCAGGGCCAGCAAGGAGGGCCCTCCCAGCGGCAGCTCCTTGGGGGTGGTGGCCGCCTGAACCCCTGGGGCCCTGGCCCTCCTTTGGGCCCCTGGGAAGCCCCCGACTTACCTGAGCTCCTAGCCCCTGGCTTAGCGGAGCTTGGTTCTTTCTCTCCTCCACCAGTGGGTCCTCCTCCCCTCCCTTCTTCCTCCTGCGTCTCTCTGATTTCCTTCCTTATTCTCAAAGATGATGGGTCACAGCTGGTGGAGGGAAGGATTTTGGGCTGAGGGAGCAACAGGAGTGTCCCGGTTGGGACAGCCCTCCCAGGATAGGGGTAGGGCGGGGTGCCTGCAAGAGAAAGACGGGTACGGATCCTGTGTGCGTGTGCGTGCGCGCGCGCGCGTGTGCGCGCACACGTGGACCAGTAGGCACGACCTCCCGGGACCACCACCCCCCCCCCCGGTCATTCATTGGTTCATGGCTCTGTGCTGGGGGCCGGAGATAAAAGAAGCCACCTCACAGCAGGCCGGTCACCCCCAGTCAAAGCAGCAGAAGGCTCGGACACAGCGAGGAGGGGAGCCGGTCGCTGGGTTTCGGGGGATCCCTGGGCCCTGACTCAGGAGGCTGTGTGGGTTCCGTTCCGTGACGCGGACAGTAACTCCCAAACAAAAGCTGACATTTAAAAAGGCTGACTGTGTGCCAGGCCTGGCTGAAGGGCTTTATGGGTCATCTTACAACACGTGCGTTTCCTTTTCACCCCCTGGGACAGTTTAGGAAACTGAGGAAGAGGCATGCTCAGCTGCTGCTCGCCCAAGTTTACACAGCTGATAAGTGGCAGAGCCCAACTGAGGAGAGCCTTCCTGACCCTCCGTTTTGGGGTAGGGACGCTGCTGTCCCTGCAGCTAAGAGACAGGGAGTTCCCGGGTAGACGCAGGAGGTGACCTGGTGGCCCATCACCGGTGCGCCTGCAGTGAGCAGGCCGCGGGGAATTGAGGCAGAGTGGGGGACGGGTGCGCCTCCCACTGGCCCCTCCCCAAGCTTCTTCCAGCCAGGTGTCGCAGGGGGTGTGACAGTACAGGGAAGCCGCCGCCCCAGCATTTACAGCCTCCAAGGAAGAGAGCAAGTGCCACCTGGGGGCTATCGGCTTCTGGAAGCTTCGATTGCTTCCAGCCCGCCCTCCACGACCCACGACGGGAGCGGTTAGTCCTTACACACACCGGGTGCTCCCAGCCCAGCCAGGGCTCCAGGCACACGGGGCCTCAGTGTGGGAGTTGAGAGGGAGACAGCCCCACCCTGACAGAGCTGCCTTGGGAAGGGGCATAGCAAAGTGGGGGAGGGAGGGACAGTGGGACTCAGGGGGAGGGTGCCCAGCTCAGGCCCCAGACCTCAGGGAAGCCCCCATGCCTGTGCTGGGCTCCTCCTCACAGAGGCGGTTTAGGGCAGCCCCAGCCTTGGGTGGGGACATACCTGTATGGACCAGCCTATACGGCATCTTTGTCAACTCGGAGAAAGACAGAAGCATTTCTGCACTAGGTGCTGGGCTTGATGAGCAGAGCCTGGGGCTGGGTTTAATCCCCTGCTGGCTCCCTGGGCCCAGCATCTTTGTGCAAGACCCAAACTATTTCCCAGGATGTGGAAGCCCTGTCCTAGCAGATAGGGGAGGGCAGTGTTCGGGGCCCACCGGGCCCAGCTGTCAGCTCCCCTTTATCCAGCTGACCCCGGCTTGGTCTGGAACCCACCAGACTCCCTGCACACATGGCACCTGTCCACACCTAGGTCACCCATGCAGCAGGCAGGGCAGGGACTATCCGCCTCTCCCCGGTGAGGCCCAGAGAAGGGAGGACACCGCCTGAGGTCACACAGCAGATTTGCCGGAGCTGTATTTCAGGGCCCCCCAAAATTAGTCCTCCTTCCAGCCTTGTGCCACTTTTGAGCTCCCTGGGACGCTCTGCTCCACGCACCTATGATCTCCGTACTTCTCCTTTTTAACTTAACAGACACTGACAGAAGACCTGCTGTGAGCTAAACAATGCATCAAGTGCTAGAGAAAAGCAGGTCAGCACTTCTCTCCTCAGAATGAAATAACCAATAAGTGTTGAATGAATAAACGAATGAACACCGAGCACTGACTCTGTACCAGCAGTTTGCTTATTTAATCATGACAACATTATGAAATAGGTTCTAGGATCCTCATTTTACAGGTGTGGAAATTGAGGCCCAGAGAGGTTAAGTAACTTACCTAAATTCACACAGCGAGGAAGTGTCAAAGCTGGGATCTGAGCAGGGGTTTGTGTGCCCCCCCAACCACACAGGTTCTTTCTTTCTTTTCTTTTTTTTTTCTCCCAATTTGCTTTAAAAAAAAAAATCTTGGAATAACTTCAAACACTTTCCTTCATTTTTAATGACATTTATTGTTTCCTTTCTAATTTTACAAGCAATACACGTTCATTGCAGACAACTGAAAAATACATCAAAGCCCAAAGTAAAAAATAACAATCATCCATAATCCCCACCCCCCCAGATATAACCACCATTAGCATTTTGATGTCTTTCCTCCCAGTGTCTACATCTTTTTATGTAAAATTGGTATCACACCGTTTAGCCAGTTTTACACCCTTCTTTGTTTAGTTCAAACTATTTTGTGAGCATTTTCCCATTGGAGTCAATGATTTTTTTTGAAAACTAGACCTATAATGGCTGCACACATCCATTCTTAAGCATTTGCTTTTACTTAACCATACCCTGCTTTTGGTCATTTAGGTGTTTCTAATTTTTTACTAATAAATGTAACATCACAGTGAATATCTTTTTACATAAATCTTTGAACTGATGTCTACGCACGGATTCCCAAAGGGGAGTCCCTGGGACAAGGAGCATGAACAGTGTCAAGGCCTTTAAAGCATATTTTGAAAGTGCTGTCTGGAAAATTGTCTAGTGTACCCTCTGACAGTAAGTAGGGTGTGCGGATGTCCCATTCCTTAAAACCGTTGCTAATACTGATATCACTAATTTAAAACACAAAAACAAAAAACCTCCCTCAAGACAGGTTTTTCCAACTTTGGCACCAGGCTCCGTGTACCTGGTATATTGGTTGATGATTCCCCGTTTTGCTGATGGGGAAATGGGGCCTCAGAAATGGCATGCTTGCCCTGGTGAGATCTAACCCATTAGCCAAGGAAGAGCAGGACTGGAATCCAGGCACCTCTCCTCCTGGCCAGAGCCCTCTTCTAGGCACCCTCAAGGGGGAGCTTTCTTCCCTGAAGCTCTCCTGGGCCAGAGATGTTTTCCCCGAAGTCCCACCCCTGCTGTGGGCCTAGAGGTTTGAGCTGGGGGTGGGGGGTGGGGGTCACTGCACAAAGGCCATTCCTGACCTCTTGACAGTGGACAAATGGACCCCAGGATCCTTGCCACCTGCAGCAACCATGTCTCTTGAGGCCTCTCATTCATTCCTTCATCCATTCATAGAGTTGGCGCTTGTATATGCCAGGCACTGTTCTAGACTCTGGGTCCTTCATCATCCACTGTCAGCAGCACCAAATTATGCCATACAAGTCACAATCTTCAGTGTCTCCCAACCCTTCCTGCTTAGCACTGTTGTTTTCCAAAGCCTGTGATAACAAGGCCTGGGATGCTTGATAAACATACAGACGGTCAGCTCTCTCCTCTGGCAATTCGGATTGTGTTAAGCCTGGGTCCAGCCCTAGAGTCAGTTTGCTCTTGTTTTGTTTGCTCCTGCTGAATCTTACATTCAGGCAAGTTCAGCTGAAGGGTCCCCCGACACTGACATCTGGTGTGGCTCTTGCTCGTGCGCGCGCGCGCGCGCACACACACACACACACACACACACACACACACACACACACACAGGAGTAACCAAGCCCGCTCCCAGCACAGCCCAGCGCCCTCAGGCCCTACCTACTAGCACACCCTGCCGTGTCCCTCAGCCTCAAACTCACCAAAGCTAATGACAATCTTTTTTTTTCTGATTTGCCAGCGATTAGTTTTAATTTGGGGACAATTAGAGGTAGAAGCAGGAGGTATCTGATCTTGATTAGAAGCAGGGGGATGGCCAGAGGCACCCCCATTCCCAGGCTGCCTGGCTCTAGCCTCCATGTAGATTAATTTATATTTTCAATTGGTTTGGGGGGCGGGTGCGGGGGCTGGCCTGTGTGCCTGGAGAGAAAGTGGGAAGGTTTTGTGGGGGTGGCCAGAGGTCCCTGCTGTGCTCCCAGACACCAACAGCCGGCCTGAGACGAGAAGGGAGGGCCTCTGCCCTGCACAGGTGCCCCAGGCCTTATAAGAGGGTAGAAGGGAGATTCGTGAACCCAGTGTCTGCCCATATCCCAGTCCAGCTGGAAAGGCAAAAGCGTAAGTAAGTAGGTGCCTTCTGGTGTTGGGGGTGGCCTGAGAGGTCTCTGCACAGGGGAAGGGGTGCGTGGGCCGGCATCCTGCCTGCAGGGGGCATTCACAGAAGTGACGGAGGAAACAGTTAGATGGTCATTTGCAGGTCACACTCACACCAGGGCCACGCTCCAGGTCAGTCGGGGCCGGGGCTGGACAGAGCCAAGGAGTAGCAAAGTACCACCCAGGTGGCTGTGGGGGGAGGCAGTGCCAGGACCAGGCATGGAAGGATGAGGGGACCCCACACCCCATCTCCTGTCTTCTTCTCTTGGGTGCTCGTGGGTCCAGTCCAATGCCCTTGTACACAGGGCCAGTGAAGCCTCTATTCACGCCACCATCTCTTTCTGGAACAAGAGAGAACGAAGGCTGCCGCCTCTCAGCTGAGCATAACCCCGGAGCGGCCCTGGGTTGGTGCTCCCCAAGGGGCTGGGCAGATTCAGGCCCAGGGCGGTCGTGGGGGGTGGATTCCAGGAGGACAGGAGTGCATCCTCCCACCCTGTGGAGTGCACAGACACCCCATTCTCGGTTACCACCATGTAAAGAGCTGGGTGTGCCTTCCGGGGTTGTGGGAAGGAACTTGCTCGGATCAGCTGGGAAGGGTCCCGTGCGAGGTATGGTGTCAGGAAGGGGCCGGGAGTGCCTCGGCCACCATCATTATCCCTGTGTGCAAGACCCGCGCGACCCCAGCCCATCTTTTTCCCCTGGTACGGTGTCTCCTCTCATTGGGGAAACTGAGGCTGCGAGGGGGCACACATAGCCAACCCCCTGCGTGAGTCTGCTTGGGCGGCCCTCCCAAAGCACCACAGGCTGGAGGGCTAAAACAAGAGACACTTGCTTCTCAGTGCTAGAAGCACTGAGGCTGGAAGTCCGAGGCGAGAGGGTCAGCGGGCCGGGTTGCTCTGGGCCTCTCTCCTTGCCCTGCAGATGGCCGCCTTCTCCCTGCGTCTTCCCATGGCCTTCCCGCTGCGCGTCCGTGTCTTGATCCCCTCTACTTGCAAGGACACCAGTCGTATTGGATTGGGGCCCACCCTAGGGACCTCGTTTTACTCTAATCACCTCTTTGCAGGCCCTGTCTCCAAACACAGCCGCATTCCAAGGTCCTGGGGGTCAGGCCTTGCATGAATGAGTCAGCGTGGGGGTCACAAATCAACTCGTAACACCCCTCACGCACCCGAGAGGATGCAGAGAAGCCGTTTCTAGAAGGAGAGGATCCCAGGGCTGGGCTCAAACGCCTCAGGAGGCCCAAGGCTGTGTACACAGAGGGGAGCCTGGCTGCTCCTCTGTGAGGAGCCGCTCCGGGGGGTGGGGGGGGAGCCGAGGCCGCTGACAGGAACACAGTGCCAAGCCCGGTGTGCAGGGCGAGCGGGGCCCAGGACACGAGAGCGGGAGGTGGGGGCCTGGAGGGCAAGTGCGCTGCGGAACAAGGGGAGCAGGGTGAGGGCCCAAGCGTGGCCGGGGTTCAGAGCCAAGCCTGAAGACCCGCTGCGTGTGGGCCGCCTGGTGTGCGGCCTGAGGGGCAGGTGTGCCCCAGCCCGGGTTAGCAGCTCTCCCTCTGTTGGGGGTCCGGGCTACCACGTCCCCACGTCACACCCCTACAGCACCTCTCCCCCACCCCTGGACCTGCCCAACCTCGGATCTGTGTAGATCTTCCCCTCCCCCATCTGTGGTCCTTCCTTCCCCGGGCCGGGCCCTGCTCCATGCCAAGGTGCAGGCTAGTGTGCACGTTTGCACACACACACAAGCGTGCACACACCTTCCCACAGAGCGTCCCTGAAAACCTGACCCGTCTGTCGACAGCTCCGCAGGTCTCACCTTCCTCCCCTCCAGCCCCCACCACCCCAGAACACTTCCAGGTCCTCTCCCACGTCCCTGGGGAAACCGAGGCCCAGAGAGATCAAGCAACTCCTTACTCAGGCTCCAGAGTAAGTGAGCACAGGAGAACAGGGCTTTAGTGCTGCAATCTCAGAAACACTCGCCTCCCCCACAGAGGAGGCCTCAGGGCCCCGGAGGAGAGAATGACTCATGGTGGTGACTGGAGGGGGTGTCGTGTGTCACGACGACATAAATACAAAAACCGTAGCACCCCAATACTGTCTTTTCTGGCTCCCCTTTCTGAAAGCAAGCTGTTTTCTTAACACAAGTAGCTCCCCCTTTCAGAAACTCAGACTCCTTATCTGCGAGGCTACCGACCCTGCGCCAGGACCCCTCCCCCTGAGCGGCCACTCAATCGCCTCTGCTGTAGGAGGAGGCACTCCTACCCCACACGGCACCCCAGTCAGTGGTGGGCAGCTCATTCCGAGAGCCCCACTCATTCCACAAAAATCTACTGAGGGCAGAGGGGTGCATGCCAACGTGGTGTCCAGTCCCTTCCTCCGTGCCCCGATCTGCTGCCCGCCTGGTGGTTCCTGCCCCCACTGGGCCTCCCAGGGGTCCAGATGGCCCACCGTGGGGTTGGCCCACCGAGAGAGTCCGAGGGGACTAAGCGCCACTCAGCAGCCTCTGGGATGTCCTGGGGACGGTAGGCAAGGCAGGGCCAGTGGTTATGATTTGGGCAGCCCCATCCTGCACACCCCAGCCTGGGGGGTGGTGAACACTTCCAGCTGCAGCAGCTGCCCTTCTCCAGGCCCAGCGGGACACGCACGGTGGCCCTCCCCATCTCAGCCCTGGCCATCCCCCCACACAGACCAGTGCCCCCCTCCTCCCCCTTGGCCTCTTAGCCAACATCCCTGTGAGGGGGCCAGTGTCACCATCTCAGTTTCTGATGTGGGAACCAAGGCCCAACGTGGGAAGTAACTTGCCAGCGAGTGTCACAGGGAGAACCTTGAACTTGAGTCTTGAAATCTTTGCCTGCTTCCTGCTGCTTCCAAAGCAGTTGGCTGGCTCCTTGTGCCCTGGCTCAGATTGTTACCCTGGACCCCAACATGTGTGACTCGGGCCAGCCTTCCCCCCCACCCCGATGGCAGGGGATACCTCGGAGACTCCTGGGGTAACTGTGGGGTGGGGATTCCAGCCTGGAAGGCTCTCCCCATCTCTCCAGACATCTTCCTGTCCTCCTCTTGAACTTGGCTGCCCTCCTGTACGCCACCACTGGCAGCCGGTGTACCTTGCAGGGTGCAGAGCATCCAGGGGGGGAAGGTGGCCCAGGAACAGAGTTCTCCCGGGAATGGAAGAAGCAGTCTGGGGGTCAGAGCATGGCCTGCGCCCCCATGGGTGGTCTCCCCAGCTGGTCCTAAGGGCCGCTCAGAGAGAGCCCTAAGTAGGTACATGAGACCAGGTGCCACTCCTCTTAGATCACCTGACCCAAAGGGCCAATGCCCTGCCCCAAGCCAAATACCTCTTTGAATGAGGAAATTAAACCACAGGTTTAAAAAAAAAAAAAAAGGACATAGACACCAGAGCCACCAGAGTCTCCAGAGCTGGGAATTTTTAGTTCATTGCCTTTATGAGGAATTGGCTGTGAAGGTTTGTAGAACTGTCAAGGTTTCATTGATGGTGATAAAATGATAAATGTGCATCAACTGCAAGTAACCACTATAGCGTTGATTAGGAGTCTCCTCCTTGGGACACAGGTCCCCACAAATCACTCAGCGTAAATCAGCCATGATTTGTTGAAAGCTTGCTCAGTGCACAGACGCACAGATAACTAGCTTCCGTACAAGACAGGATGAGAGGTTCCCTCCAAGAAGGAAAATCGCAGGAATTGAGGTCATATCCTGGAGGGCTTCGTGGAGGAGGTGGCATTGGAGCTGGCCCTCGGAGAAAGATTCCCACCTGGATGTGTACAGTTAGGAAAGAAGAGGATTTGACTCAGAGGGCACAGCATGAGCAAAGGAGGGGAGATAAGGTGGCATCGGCGAGTGCTAAATCCAAAAGTTATCCAGTTATGCTGGCAGCGGGGACTTGGAGGGAGCAGTCCTGGGGAAAGGGGAGCCTGAAACCCCACTGTAGAGGACCCTGAGGGCCACACTCAGGCTCAAGGTGAGTTTGGATTTTGTTTTGTAAGCAGAAGGGAGCGATTCTTTCATAATACTTACAGACGTTGGCATTGTGTTGCACAATTGAGTGCTTTCTTACTTGATTCTCGAAAACAGAACAATGACAGCACCACATCCTGCAAGATCAGCACATTATTATTACCCTGATTTTTAAAGGTGAGGAAAGTGACTCAGGGGTCCATGGAAAGATCCAGAACTGCTTCTCAAACCTCGAACCCCCACATCTTGTTCCTTCCTATTCCTTGACAGTGTCCAACAGGAGTTGAGCAGGCAGTGAGGAGCCAGCAAGGTCCCATTTGTGTCCAGGACAAACACATCACTCTGCTGCTGTGGAGGGGAGGAGATGCCAAGGAGGGAGTTAGGGGGAGAAGGGAGACCCAGTCGTGCCATGTTACGTTGTCAGAGCAACAGGATCCAGGCCAGAACCGGAGCAGGGTTCTGGGGATGGAGGACGGGGGTAGCTCGGGACACACTACAAGAGTCAACAGGTGGAATTGCTAGAATGTGGCAGGGTCCTGCACGGATGTGGGGAGGGGACCAGAGACATCAGATCCAAGGCCCATGTTGGGTTTGGGAGACTGGGGTTAAGTTCCCTGCATGTATAACGGCGTGGGGGGAGGGAGTAGGGGAAAATAAGGGATCTCCGGGGGCCCTGCACCATCTGAGGCAGCTGGTACAGGAACGGGCTTGGCTTTGAGAGTCAGGTGGCCCCGGGGTTCGAATCTTAGTTCTGGCCCCTGTCCCTCACGTGACTTGGGTAAGTTACTTAAGCACTCTTCACCTTGACCTATAAGATACAAGAATAGGCTCTCAAAAAAGAGAAATTATTGATAGAAAACGGATTGAATCCAGGGAGATGGTAGAATACCTAGCTGGGAGGATCCATCTGAGGATCAAGCAAACTAATGCCTGCAGAGCGCTGAGCAGGCTGTAACGGCAAGAGTCCCCGCTTTCCCAACGCCACACTCTGCCCTCCGCCCTTTCTGCACACTACTTGGTAAATCTTCACAACCGCACTTCGAGGCAGAAACCCATTTTATCTTCATTTTTCAGACGAGGATGCCCGGGGAATAAAACCTCTCTAAAGCCTCACAGTGTTTTGCACTGGTATTAGGTCCACCCCCACGCTGGGGCAAAAGAGGCAATGGCGAGGGGACAGTTGTCCTGCCAGCACAGGCAGGGCGGGCTCGGAGCTGACGCCCTCTGCGGGGTGGGAGGCTGGGGTGCCCTGCGGCCCCAGCACAGCCTCTGCTGACCCCTCCGGGCTCTTGCCTCTGTCTGTCCCCAGCCTCCGGCCGCTCCCACCCGGCCAGCCCCAGCCCCCCGGGGCCGCAGGCCAGCCCAGTGCTGCCGGTCAGCTACCGCCTGTCGCGGACGCGGCTGGCCTTCTTCCTGCGGGACGCGCGGCCCCCACCTCCTGCGTTCGCCAACGGCTCCCTGCAGCGCTCCGAGCCCTTCGTCGTGTTCCAGACCAAGGAGCTGCCCGTCCTCAACGTCTCCCTGGGGCCCTTCAGCACCAGCCAGGTGGTGGCCCGGGAGCTGCTGCAGCCGTCCAGCACCCTGGACATCCCCGAGCGCCTGACCGTCAACTGGAAGGTGCGGGCCTTCATCGTCCGCGCCCGCGTGCCCGCCTCGCAGCCCGTGGCCCAGGTGCTGTTCTACGTGGCCGGCCGCGACTGGGACGACTTCGGCGTCACCGAGCGGCTGCCCTGTGTCCGCCTGCACGCCTTCCGGGACGCCCGGGAGGTCAAGAGCTCCTGCCGCCTCAGCGGGGGCCTGGCCACCTGCCTGGTGCGGGCCGAGCTGCCCTTGGCCTGGTTCGGGCCCCCGGCCCCCGCCGCGCCGCCCGCCGCCCGCCGCAAGTCTCCGGACGGGCTGGACCCCGAGGCCGCGGGGGAGAGTCAGCAGGCTGAGCTCTACTACACCCTCCACCCCCCGGACGCGTCGGGGGGCTGCGGGGGCGCCCGTCGGGGGGCGGGGCCGGGGCCGAGCGCCCGCGCCGAGAGCCCCACCCAGCACCCACTGCTGCGCATCGGGAGCATCAGCCTGTTCCGCCCGCCCCCCAGGAGGACCCTGCAGGAGCACAGGCTGGACAGCAACCTGATGATCCGCCTGCCGGATCGGCCCCTCAAGCCTGGGGAGGTGCTCAGCATCCTCCTCTACCTCGCCCCCAACTCCTCCTCTCCCTCCAGCCCCAGTGTGGAGCATTTCACACTCAGGTAGGGGGCTTGTGGGTAGAGGGGTCTACCTTCCCTTCCGAGGTCAAATGCATAGCTCGCCCCCTTTAGGGGTGTGCCCACGCCTGCCTGGCCAGCACCCTAATCCTACCTCTTCCATTTATCGCTTGAGAAACCTCAGGAAGACACCTTATTTACTTAAGCCTGTATTCTCATCAGCTTGATGACAACAAAAATTTCTGCCCGACCTCTGTAGCTCACAGAAATAGTCGAGGAGAAATGTCAGTTCCCACAAGCATAGGTATCAAAAATGATAGAATGGAGTTGGAAGGGCCCTTAGATGTTAGCTGGTGCAACTCTCCCATTTTACAGATGAGGAGACCCAGGCCAAAGAGAAGAAATGGAGACCAGAGAGCAGCCCATTGGCTGGGAGCCAGAAGATGAGCAGGAGTCTGTCCATGTGTCAGGCCATTTGCCCAATCCTGGAGATGGGAGAAAACATTTCAGGAGTCCCAGCCTTTTCTACACCCTGAACGGGATTACAGTTTACGAATTCAGAAATACCTTAAGTCATATCAAGGCCCCACCAAAATATTCCCCCCACCCCAGACATTATGCTTAGGACCCAAAACATCACCATTAACCTCCAGCTTCTTTGAGTGACGTATCGCCCTCTTTCCTGAGTGTACCACCTTAAAGTTCAGATATTCCTGGAGGGATAGACCTGATTCAATGATTAATACCTGAATGTGAATATGACTTAAATCACTCATCACAGATTTTGGGCTGCATTAATAGGAGTAGAGCATGTAGAATCAAGGAGGTGGTCACCGTTCTGCTTTAGTCAGTATTAATCAGAGCACAGCTGAAGTGTTGTATTTAGTATAGGCCTCAACGCCTGTGTGTTCAGTGTCCAGAAGAGGGTTGCAAGGGTTGAACCCTAGTTGCAAAGATTGACTTGAAACTATGGCAGAAAGCAGTAATTGGAGGAACTAGAGATTTTAGGCCTGGAGAAAAGAAGACTCAGGGAACACTTGCTTCCCTCTTGCTGTCCAAAGAACTGTTCCAGTTGAGATGAAGGAGAGTTGTTCTCTCTTGCCCCAGCAGAACCCATGACTGTTAGACTTCAGCTAAATATAGGAAAGGGATTTCTAGTCCTTAGCGGCTTTCTGAGAATGGAATTAGATGTGTGCAGCAGTGACTACTCTGTCACTGAGGTATGCAAGTAGAGATTTGGTAAGAACTTGGCAGAGAGATATGGTAGAAGCAACTGTAGCCTCCACGGAGGGTCAGAGGTTTCAGCTACATGATACCAGACTCCCCAGGTTCATCTCCAGTGTTGAGTCCAAGATAATTTACTGGGGTAATTTACTCACCCAGCCGGGGGCGGGGGGAGTGGCCAGGTGGGCAGCCACTGGGCCCTAGGCTGACCGTCTCCCTCTCTTTCTTCCCTCTTTGTCCCAGGGTGAAGGCCAAGAAGGGTGTAACCCTTCTGGGCACCAAGTCACGGAGTGGTCAGTGGCACGTGACCTCGGAGCTGCTGACTGGGGCAAAGCACTCAACAGCCACCGTGGATGTGGCCTGGGCCCAGGGCACCCCACTGCCCCCCTGGTAAGCACCTCTGTCCTCTCTGCAGGACAGCACCTGGAAGGGGTGGGGGCATTCTTGATGGAGGAAGCCAGGCTGGCAGAAGGGCAGGCGCTCAGGTGGTGGGGACTCTGAGGTCCAGGCTGGGGCACCTCGGGTGGCTGGAGAAGGCTCAGAAGTCCCCAGCAGGCAGGCTGCCGAGGAGGGCTGGGGGCCCCACCAGGGATTTCAGAGATCCTGGGCTGCTCCCAGCCCTTCCTCCTGGGCTCTGCTTCCTGCCCCGACCCTGCAGGGAAGGCCAGGGGCCTCTGGAGATCCTACAGCTGGACTTTGAGATGGAGAACTTCACCAGCCAGTCGGTCAAGCGGAGGATCATGTGGCACATCGACTACCGCGGCCCCAGCGCCCGGCCTGACCTGGAGCGGGCAGTCACTGAGTTGACAGTCATCCAGCGGGATGTCCAAGCAATCCTGCCCCTAGCCATGGTGAGCAGGGTGGTGACTGGCCAGTGGATGCGTGCGTCTGTTGCGGGTGCATGTGCACGACCAGCATGTGCCCCGCTGAGCATACGTGTGGATCAATGCGTGTGTACGTGTGGGCCTGTGCCTGAGTGTGTGACTGCCTCCTGCACCCAGGTGTGCCTATGAGTATAGGGGTGTGTGTGTGTGTGTGTGTGTGTGTGTGTGTGTGTGTGTGCACACACACTCACTGGAGGCAGGCAGTGCTCTGTGCCTCGTGCTGGAGTAGGACAGCAGATGCTCGGGGGGACAGAGGTGGAAGAAGTCACCCGTGGAGAGGCCATTCAGGGGAGGCTTCCTGGAGGAGGTGGCCGTGCAGTTGAGCTTTGAAGGACACGTGGAAGGAAGGGCTCATACAACCAGAGACGGTGAGGAGGGTGCTCTAGGCAAGGGATCACGCGGACAAAGGTGTGGTGATGGGAATGTGAGTAGTTTGTTCTAAGGCGCGGTGGTTGGGGAAGGGTGCCATGGGGTGGTAAGGCTGGAGGAATCGTCTGCAAACAGCCCAGGGGTGCCTGGAATGGCTGGGCAGATGTGTTGGATGTGACTCCATGAATGTGGAGGAGCATGTAAGGCGTCAATAGAAGATGATGGGGGACTGGGGAAGGACTGTTTCCTGGCAGCGGGCTGAGGTAGACCAGAAGGCTACTGCAGGAGGCCAAGTGAGCAGAGTGTCTGAGAAGACTCGTGAGACTGAGCGGCTGCACCTCTCCGCACGTGTGCAGGTGTCCCCAGGGGAAGGCTGTGCATCTGAGGACTGGGGCAGCCAGGCGCCTGGGCCTTGGCTGGCGTGTCCTAGGAGAGCGGAGGACCACAAGTGTCCCCACTCAGCAGAGCCCCACCCTCCCTGCAGGACACCGAGATCATCAACACGGCTATCCTGACTGGCAGGACAGTGGCCATCCCGGTCAAGGTCATCGCCATCGAGGTGACTGGCCTTGTCCTAGATGTCTCTGCCTTGGTGGAATGCAAATCTGACAATGAGGACATCATCAAGGTGGGCTTCCTGGAGGTGGGGACCCTGGGAAGAAGGCCTCAGACCTTCAGGGGGAGTGGAACTCCAAGCCAGAGGGGAACTGGCATCCCAGGCAGCTTCCTGTTGCAGGCAAAAGGAGGAGAAACGCGGGGGTGGGGGTGGGGGGAAGGTGCCAGTGGGAATAGCTTCAGGCATCCGTGCCTGGTGGGGGTGAGGAAAAGCCCCGGGTACTACTGGTCCTGGAGGGCTTCCTGCAGGAATATGAAAGAGACCGTTTGTCAGGCAGAGGGGAGAAGGCAGTGTTGACAGCCCGAGCTCAACCCAGTATAGCAAGTGATGATGGAGCCCCTGCCTGGACAGACACGGGGCAAGGCAACCGGGGCGGGGGAGGGGGGGGCCTCAAGGACACACCCTGACGCCCTGAACCCAGGCGCTGGTGCCCAAATGGAGGAGATTCAGCTCAGAGTGGAAGCCCCGGAAGCATGGAGTGAAGGTTGTATAAGAAGTTAAGCCAGGAGTGAAGGCTGTGTAAGGAAGAACCCACTCAGGGCACACACACCCCAAATCCCCCAACTCCTGCGGGCCCCTCCCAGAGCTCCCTCCCCAGAGACCCACTCCGGGCCCCAGGTCTCCACGGCCCAACAAACGGGACAGCCGTCTGACTCAAATGACCTACTTTGCCACCTCCCCAGGAGGGCCTCCAGATTTGCCCCTTCAGACAGCCATCTCAGGCAGTGGGACAGACAGTGACGCAGGGGAGTGGCAGTCCTGGTGTCGGTGTGGTGGGTGAGCTGTTTATCAGGCCAGCCTCCAGCAGGTGCCCAAATCAGATGATCAGACAAGGGAGTCTGTTCCCTGAGCCTGTAAATAGCTCAGTCTGAAGGAGAGCAGGAGGAGTGGGCCGTGGGTGTCCTTCTCCCTCAGGCTAACTGGGGCTAGCCTGGGGTGTGTGCACTCTCTCTCTCCACATTCCGCCCCAGATCCCTCAGGTCTGGGGAGCTGGAGCCTCACCTCATCCCTCCCCCACCCAGGAAGAATGCCCCCCAATTGAGCCAGAGCAGAGTAGAAGCCTTGCCCAGGCCCGTGGGGCTTTCCAGGGCTGGCAGGCTGGGACAGGAAAAAAAACAACGGACCTGCTCTCAAAGGCCCTCATCCAGCACCTGCTTCTGCCCCCCAGACTCCCCCACTCCCCTGCTCCGGCCACAAAGTGGACCAGAACAAAGTCTTGACTGCTTAGATACCAAAGGGAATTCACAAAGATTCTAAATGGAATTTGTTTCCACTCTCAGTGAAATACACTCAGGTTCTTTATGGAGTTTGCAAACACTCGGAATGGAATTTACCAGCCTTCAGATGGAATTCTCTGCCTTCTAAAGTGGGAAATGAGCATTTCTGGCAGGGCTCCTCTCCCACGTCCTACCACCCCCCATCCGAGATGGTTAAGGGAGCTAGCAGGAGTTTGGGAATAGCCAGGGGCTCATCAGAGATGAGCCACCGTGCCAGCACCCTCCCTGCCCCCCACCAGAGCCTTCAGAATGTCACGAGCCCCACCAGCCGCATGATTAGACCCTCCCCAAATGCGAGGGTGTGCACCCATGGGCGTGTACCAGCAGGAACACCTCAATGCACTGCACGTGAGATTCACTCCAGAGTGTGCCAGGTACATACTGGGCACACTTGACATATACACAACCCACCTACATCTGTCCTGAGTACTGGCACAGGTGTCCCCCGAGATGTGTTCAGCAGGCACGTGCTCATCCAAGGAACCTCTAGGAATATGAGCTGCGGTCCTGGTGGCCATGCATTTGTAAAAGCGGCACCTGCTGGTAGCAGCCATCCACCTGTCTGTCCTAATTTTTCCTCTCCCCATCCCCAGCTCCACCCCTGGCTAGAACCGTCCCCGCACCTGAAATGAACCAGCTGCTTATTTTCCTGCAGCCGCAGGGCCACATGGGCCGTGGAGGAATCATGGGTTCAGGACATGCCCCTCTGTACTGTGGAGGATGCCACCAAAAGACACCTCTGCCAGAGCACCAGCCTAGGGGCCCCTCAGCCTGAAGGCTCCTCTGAGGTGTGGTCTGCCCCATAAGAAACAGTCTCCTATAAAGTCAGGTGCATGTTGGCTCCTTGCCAGGGAGGAAACACCTCCCATAGAAGCGCTGAGAGATGATCTGTGAAGAAATAATGGGAGCAGGGACACCCGAAGCTGACACCTCCCAGGGGAAATAAATCTGGTGCTTCCCCCCACCCCCGGTCCTCCCTTTCGGCCCACAGGAGGCCCTGTAGGGCAAGCCGTGCCAACCAACCTCCTTTCCCTTCCCCAGGTATCCAGCAGCTGCGACTACGTGTTTGTGAGTGGAAAGGAGTCACGCGGGTCCATGAATGCCAGGGTCACCTTCCGCTATGACATCCTCAATGCCCCCCTGGAAATGACAGTCTGGGTCCCCAAGCTGCCCCTGCACATTGAACTCTCGGATGCACGCCTCAGCCAAGTGAAGGGCTGGAGGGTACCCATCCTCCCCGACCGGAGGTACAGCCTTACACACACAGTGGATACTCGACAGACTCACAGGTGGACACAGCCCTGGCACAGGGTCTGATCCACGTATGTGTATAAGGCCCTAGGTGTACACAGGCTGCAGGTCGGTTAGGCAATCAACAAACTTTTATTGAGCAGCTACTGTGTTGCCAGGCACAGGTGGGTGCTTGAGACATGGGGTGAGTGTGGCCAGTGCCTGATCCAGCGAAGCTCTGGGTCTATCAGGGAGGCTGTCCTGTATGTGCCACAGGACACAGTAGACACAGGAAGCCCTCTGTGTGGGGAATCAAGTGACACAAAGGAGAGAACCGCCTGTTCCTCTAGAACAAGTCGAGGCAGGCTTCCTGGAAGAGGTGACTCTTGGCTAAGTCTTAAAGAATGAGTGGAAGGGAGTTGGCTGGGAAGACAGGGTGAGAGAGTAGCCAGGCCACAGACAAAATGGAGCAGACGCGCAACACAGAAGCACATACACCTACATACATGTACCTCAGCCTGTGCACACCAGGGGCACACTCGTGAGTGCCTCAGCCCAGGCATACAGCGACTCACACCAGGCTCCCTTGGCGGGGGCACCTCACACACCTGAGTGCACATCTCTGGGGCATGCGCTCCACTCGCCCCTCACTCTGCTGCTGGAGAGGGGAGCCGGCAGGGCAGAGGAAGGAAGAGGGGCGGGCAACTGACAGGAGAGGGGCTGGGCTGGGGGAGAAGCCGGTGGCCAAGGGAGAGCTGGGCTCAGTTCAATTCTGCAGAGATGAGGAAAAGCCAGACCGTGTGGATCAGAGCCTCTCAAACTTGAACGTGCACATGAGCTCCCGAGGAGCCTATTAAAATGCACCTTCTGATCCCGTGGGTCTGGGAGGGGGCCTGTGATTCTGCCCTGGGCCCAGCTCCCAGGCCAGCTTTGAGTCATGAGGGCGTGGTGAACTCTGAAGGGAGACAGGCTGGGTTTAAATCCTGACTGCTGTTTCCTTAGCTGGGCAACCTTGGACTACTTAACCTTTCCGTGCGCCCCGTTTCTTCATCTGCAAATGGGCACGTTGACACTTACCTCAGCGTGGTTGTGAGGATGGGTTAACCCAGGTAAAAGAGCCCTCTGTGAATGGGTATTGTGGTTGTTTGATTCATCCACAGCAGTAGCAAACCATGAGCCGTGTCCTTGGCTCGCTCTCTCCAGAGCATGCTCTCCTGACTGTGGATCTCCTGGTTTTAGCATCTTCGGCAACCTGGATAGGCTGAATTTCCCGAATCATCCAGTCCTGGCTCCCTTTTGCTTACTGGTGCTTTCCTCAGTTTACCTCTCTCCTCTTGGGTTTTCCTATAAGCAGCAAGAGGTACCAGGCCACACATTCCACGCGGTGCCTGGAAATCGCCTCAGCCAAATATCCAAGTGCATCGCTTCCAAGTTCTGCTCGCCCCCAGCTGTAAGGGCACCCCCCAGCCAAGCGGTCTGGCCCTCTGAACGAGGAATGCCTTTGCTCCAGTTTAGAGTGGAGAACAGGGCCAGGCGCCGGCTTAGCGCTGAAAAAGAGACCGCGCTTGTCAGGATCCAACCCCGGCTATTGTCAGGCATGGGTGAAACCCCGCAGAGGCCGAGAGGGCCAAGGGGTGGGGGTGGGGGGCAAGAAGGCACCTTTCTAGGAGCGAAAAGGCTGGGGACTCCTGGCTCCGAGCTGGTCAGAGACAGAAGGAATGGGACTGGGGGGAGGGGGGAGGCTTGCCGTGTGCCCAGCGCCCACCCACGGGAGGCAGGGAGGAGCCCGTAGCCCACACGGGTGAGGGAGGTGACTTGTGCAGGTCGGAGGCAGGCGGAGGAGCCCTGAGCCCCGGCCTCCCCACCCCAGGTCAGCCCGGGAGAGTGAGGACGAGGAGGAGGAGGAGGAGGAGCGGCGGCAGAGCGCCAGTCGAGGCTGCACCCTGCAGTACCAGCACGCCACCCTGCAGGTCTTCACCCAGTTCCACACGACGTCATCCGAGGGCGCCGACCAGGTGGTCCCCATGCTGGGCCCAGACTGGCTGGTGGAGGTCACCGACCTGGTCAGCGACTTCATGCGGGTGGGGGACCCCCGAGTGGCACGCATGGTGGACAGCAGCACACTGGCTGGCCTGGAGCCGGGCACTACCCCCTTCAAGGTAGGCACAGGGGCACTGCGTGGGCAGAGAACACAGATGTCCCTGGGACAGGGTTTCTAGGGCCTCGGCCTCTGGGATCAACCCCGGCAGGCCCCCACAACACACTCTCTGCCCCTCAGCCCGCCCCCACCCCCCCTGCCTGAAACCCCACCATCAGTGGTAAGCTCCTTTCACTTCCCCTTGGCAAAGGATCTCCCCGCAAGCCCTGTCGACCTTTACCAACCCTGTAAGGCTCGGTGTGGTCCCGGAGAGCAGGTGTGGGTGAAGCGGGGGGGGCTCAGGAATGGGAATTCAGGGACCTAGGAACTCAAAGCTGACCCTTCTCCTGTACACCTGGGTGCCTGGGTAGAAATCATCCCTCTAAGAGATGGTGAATAGTGTGACCCACTGGCTAGAATCTGCCTGCAGATGTATTTATGTGTAAAGCAACTGATCCAACATTGAAACAATTGGCAGCTCTCTCATTTTTAAAAATCTAGACTTCCGGTTTTACAAAATATGAATCTGGCAACCCTGGGCCTACATTCCCACCTGGCAGTAACTGGCTGGAGTCAATACTGGTGCCCCCCCTACATGAGCACGAGTCCTCCTATTTGCCACAGTCCCCACCACTCCCTTTTGTCTCTCATTGAGGCCAAACCCCAATTGCTATTCATCACCGTGTGGGGCTATTGTTTACCTTAAATTCTGCCTAACTCTTCTCATCTGTGTTCCTGCCTGGCTCCTGTGAGCCCTTGGACCCTGATTTCCAGCTGCAGCCCTAAGGCAGAGCCTAAGAGTCCAGCCTCCCAGCCTGCCACCCCCCCACCCTGCCACCCCGCCACCCCACCCCCCCACCCTGTGCTCCGGGCCTCTCTTCCAGCAGCGCTGGGACTCCTCCGTGGCTGGGAATCCTGGGGGTGCTGCTTTCCTGGCCTTCGCTCACCCCTGCCCCACTCTGCCTCAGGTGGTGTCCCCACTGACAGAGTCTGTGCTTGGGGAGACGCTGCTAACAGTGACGGAGGAGAAGGTCAGCATCACACAGCTGCAGGCCCAGGTGGTGGCCAGCCTCGCCCTCTCCCTGCGGCCCAGCCCAGGGAGCAGCCACACCATCCTGGCCACCACGGCCGCCCAGCAGACCCTCAGCTTCCTCAAGCAGGTAACCAGATGCCCAGCCTGCCAACCTGGGGGCTTGGGGTACGGAAGGAAGAAGGAAACTCCAGTTTGTCCTTGTGCCATCAGTCCCCCCAATTCAGGCTTTAATGGAAGGTCTGTCTACCCTTGGTGCCCAACACATCTGGCCCACCCCATTCCCCTGCCATCTGCACAGGGAGTCTGGCCACCTCCACCCCTAGGAATTACCCCCACCCATCTCTGGAGCCCCAGCTGCAGCCCCACACCCGGGGGCACAAGACAGAGGTGGAAAGGTGACAGGCAGGAGCACAGGGAGCAAGAAGGCAGGTGTTGAGCACTGACCCAAGAGTCTCCCTGCCCCTAACTTGCTCCATGACCACAGGCCAATCCCTTCTCTGAGAGCCCTGCTTCCTCATCTGTAGGGAAGGCATTTCTCAGGATGTTTTAACAGAGGAGAAGGCTGGGGTGGGGTATGTGTTGTCAATCTCCACATGTCTAATGGGGATGATCCTAAGGTCAGGCATGGAGATACGGGGTTCCTCCTGCAGCAAAAGGGACTTGAGGTAGACCCAAGGCAGAACATATGTTCAGCTCATCAGGGGGAGAAGGATGAGTGGACAGGGAAATTCTTCGGGCGGTATGAGGCCACAACATACCCCTTACCCTGCCCACAACCTCCAGAGGAGGACTTCCTGCTCCCACAATTGTTCCTGAGCCCCTGCCACTTGCCAGGCACGGTTGCAGTGCCGGGAATACAGCCGGGAGCCAGAGTACCGCGGTCCCTGTCCTCACAGAGCTCGGCATCTGCTCAGCACCTAGCGGTGAAGCCAGCCAGGACTAGCTCTCTGACTCCTGCCCCCTTCTCCTCCTCCTCCTCTTCCTCCAGGAAGCCCTCCTGAGCCTCTGGCTCTCCTACAGTGATGGCACCACCGCCCCCCTCTCCCTCTACAGCCCCCGGGACTACGGGCTGCTGGTGAGCAGCCTGGACGAGCGGGTGGCCACGGTGACCCAGGACCGGGCCTTCCCGCTGGTGGTGGCGGAGGCCGAGGGGGCAGGGGAACTGCTGCGGGCCGAGCTCACCATCGCCGAGAGCTGCCAGAAAACCAAGCGCAAGAGTGTGCTGGCCACGACCCCCGTGGGTCTGCGGGTGCACTTTGGGCGGGACGAGGAGGACCCCACTTACGACTACCCGGGGCCCAGCCAGCCGGGCCCCGGTGGGGGCGGGGACGAGGCCCGGGGAGCCGGCCCACCCGGCACGGCGGTGCCGGCAGCCGAGGCCCCGGGCCCGGGCACAGCCAGCCCCGCCGTGCCGCCCACGGAAGACTTCCTGCCGCTGCCCACCGGCTTCCTGCAGATGCCGCGCGGGCTGACGGACCTGGAGATCGGCATGTACGCGCTGCTGGGCGTCTTCTGCCTCGCCATCCTCGTCTTCCTCATCAACTGCATCGTCTTCGTGCTGCGTTACCGGCACAAGCGCATCCCGCCCGAGGGCCAGACCAGCATGGACCACTCTCACCACTGGGTGTTCCTGGGCAACGGGCAGCCGCTGCGGGGGCAGGGGGAGCTGTCCCCGCCCGCGGGCAACCCGCTGGAGACCGTGCCCGCCTGCTGCCACGGCGACCACCCCAGCAGCGGCAGCTCGCAGAGCAGCGTGCAGAGCCAGGGGCACGGGCGGGGCGACGGCTCCTCGGGCGGCTCGGCCCGGGACCAGGCCGAGGACGCTGCCAGCTCGCCCACCTCCAAGCGCAAGCGGGTCAAGTTCACCACCTTCACCGCACTGCCCACGGAGGAGCTCGGCTATAACTCAGTGCCCGCCGGCGAGGGGGAGGAGGACGACGAAGAGGACCTGGGTTGGGGCTGCCCAGACGTGGCGGGCGCCACGCGGCCCACCGCGCCCCCAGACCTGCACAATTACATGCGCAGAATCAAAGAGGTGGCATAGAGGCGCCGTCCGCCCAGGGGGTGCGCTCTGCGTGGGCCACGGCCGGGAGCCCTGCTCACACCGATGCAGGCCGGCTGAAGTGGATTTTGTACTCCCTGCCCCTGCAGCTTTGCTCTGTGCTGGGTGGCCAGCCTACCCCCCGTGGTCCTTCCCGCCACCTCACCCCGTACCCGATTCTGCCACCGAAGGTGGAGGGCTCCTTCCTCAGGAGCTTGCTAGGAGGAAAGCAATCCCAGCCCTCGTTCTACCCTTTCCAGACCTCCTCCCATCTTACACAACCCCCTGCCCCAAAAGTGAGGCATGGAGGCCAAGCTTGGGGTGAGGCGGGCCCACACTGTGCCCCTGCCCCCCCACGTCCCCTGTCTTCCCCCTGTGCGGGGGGGCTTTGGGGGGTCTTGTGTCACAAGCTGCACAAAGACTTTTCTCAAACCACTATTCAGGGATTTCTGTCCTGCAGGGTGGGGAGGCGGCGGCTGCCTGCCCTGCCAAGGATCTTGCTGTGGACAAACTATCGGGGGGATGGGGGGACACTTGTAGCATCTGTTGGCTTCCAGGTGCTCCCCAGCCCCTTCCCAGGACCTGGGAGCTCACCCTACAGAGGGGTCTTGGGCCAAGCCGGGCACCTTCCTGAGATCTCAGGACTCCCTCCTCTGTCCCCACCGGCTGTGGGCAGGGTCCTAAATGGGCAGGAGCCCCGGGCCTGCCCCTAGTAAGCCACACCCCAGCACTGTGGTCTGGGTGGCCCAGGGAGGCTGGGTCCCCCTGCTGAGCCCAGAGCGAGGTCAACACTGCGCCTTAGCCCTGCCCCTCCCGCTCTGCTGACCACTCCTTCCTCTCTGCAGGGGCAGCCACCCATCCCCCCAGGAAGCGGAATCTGGTGAGAGGGGGAGAGGGTACCAGGGGATGCTGTGGAGGACCTTGGGACGGGCAAAGGCAGCAGGGAGCTGGGCATCTCCCCTACCCCTCCCAGCCCACCGCCACTTCTCTCTTGGGTTCTACCCACCACTGTGTCGGATTTTCTTAAATAAATGGGGGTGACCAGACTGGACCGGAGCAATAGCTCCCGGAGAACAGAAAGTGCATAGTGCCCGGCTCTGTGTCTCGTCCTTGGGCGTGTGTGCACACGCACATGCACCCGCACACGGTGGACACGCTAAATGACATGAGATCAAACGCAGCGGAACCGGGCTACAGTCCTTCTGCTCCTCCAACATCCACGTCCCTTTGGACCCTCTGGGGCTTAGGGGCTGCCTGCCTCAGGAGATGAAGGATTCACTGACCCAGAAAGTGCCCTTACAAAGAGGCACTCCTCTAGGAGTTGCCCTGATTGACTTGGGAGGGTGGGGCAAGGCTCAGGGCCTCCAGAGAAAAGGCTGGGCAGGGTGAGGGGCACAGAAGAATAAGGAGAGGGGCAGGAAGGGATTGGTGTGCACACCTGAGCTCACGCTGGACTCCTTCTCCACCTTCAGCCCATCCTCCAGAGCAGGTCCCTCCTGCTCACTGTCACTGTCACTGCTCAGGGAGGCCTCCCGTCTCCATGGAGGAAAGCCTGGGGTTCTCTATGGCAGAGAGCCAGGCAAGAGAGAGCAAAGGCCGTTGGGTAGGCCTCTCCCTCTCAGCAGGCCAAGGGCTAGCCCACAGCCTGTCAGGGCACATCTGGCCTGTGTGTATGCATGGGGCCTCCCATGGCCCTGGGTCGCCACTCCCCAGAACGGGCAGTAGCCCGAGGAGTGGAGGTGGGGACAGGCTGCCTGGCCAGCCTCCAGGGCCCCAGGCAGGGGGCTACAGCCACCAACATCTGTCCCACAAGGGACCAGGGACAGGCCTAGGGCTGCATTGGCACCCACCCCAACATGCTGTTGCCCACCATGGAAGGAAGCCTGCCGTCCATAGTCATCTGCTCAACGGATCATGGCAGCCTTCGGAGTGCTGTGAGGACCAAAGCTCCTAGCACAGCCCCTGCTCAGAGAGGCTCTCAGCAAATGGAGTTTCTCAGACCTTAATGTTCAGGATCCATTGGTTTACTCAGCACACTAAGCTCCTACTGTGCACCGGGCCCTCCCGGGGAGCATGGAGGCAAAACCAGGGGTCTGCCCCCCTAGGAGCCCCAGCCCTGCTCGGAAGATGGACGTGTCAGCTGGCCACGGTTATCTGGAATGATTGATGCCATGGGTGATAGCTTCACCGTGGGTTGGTGGGACACAAAGAAGGAGGGAGGAGACATTCTCATACTGGGTTTGCTGAGGACGGAGCCAAGGGCATTCCAGGAGGGGAAGCCAGTGGGCATGAAGGCCCGGAGGCCGCATACCCCATGCCCCGTGCTTTTTTTTTTTTTTTTTTTTTGCTGCCATATCTCTGTGCATGTTTCCTTTGTTTCTCTATGCACATATTTCTGGAATATGAGTCCCCAGTGGTGGGAGAAACACGAAACACACATGCAAAGTTGCAGAGGCCAGAGGCAGTGTGGTGGGTTCAGCGTGGACTGGGGGGTCAGGCTCAGACTTGAGGTTCAGACTGTTTCCCTCTGACCTGGTGATGGAAGGAAGATTTGGGGGGGCAGGGGAACCAGTTCGGAGGATGCTGCCGCAGAAGGGACAAGAACCAGGGCAGCGGGAACAGAGCTGGGTGGACACCGTGGCATTCGGCTGTGGAATTGCCCACCGCCTTGTCCCACATGGGGAACAGGGGGAGGGGATATGAGCCGCTGCTGGACACCGAGACCTCCTGCCCAAATGAACCTCGGAGACCAAGGCCACTCCAGGAGACAAAGTGGATGCTACCGTAATTGTGTTTGTCAGCACCCACGCTTTCACACACAGGGAACCCCACAGAAGGGGACCGTTGGCCCAGAGTCACCCAGCAAACTTCATAATGGAGCCGGAGCCCTGCCTGCCTCCCTGTCCTGTAATCCGTGCCCCTTCCTCTCCATTCCTCACCCCCTGTCCAAATGCGAGAACTCAGAAGCAGTTGCTAGAAATGGCAAGTCTTGACCCTCGTGTAGTTCAAGAGGGAGCAGGCTTGGAGGGAACAAGGCAGGACATTAAGTTAACAGCCCCTCTGGAATGGCCCTGGCACTGAACTTCCCTTTAAAAATTTGTCTGCAACCCCAAAAACGAATCGAGGGACCTTGTAAAGAATAGTTACTGACAGAGAGCTGCTCAGGGAACACCGGGACCCCAGGCCCATGAATCAGCTTGCTGGCAAAATGAGATTTCTCAGACAGCCAGGCCCGGCAAAGGCAGAGCCGGAGGGATGGAAAAATGGCCTCCAGCCTGTGCCCACCCCAGTGCTCAGCTCCCTGCCCACCCCCCACCCCCCTGCCAGCTCCCTGCCCACCCCAGCCCTGCATGTGCTTCCATGTCTGTCTTCAACAAATCTTCACAGGCACCTACTAAGTGCCAGGCACGATGCTCCCCTTAAGAGAAGGCTTCGGGAGGAGAGGGAGAGGTCTTGGAGCCAAACTGAGAACGCTGAAAATGCAATAAATGGGCCAGAGAAAGGAAACCCTCACTCGAAGGGAGGATACTTCCTACGACAAGTCGGCAAGGACTCCCGGAGTCTGACAGCACATTTGCTGTGTGACCTTCAGCCAGTCTGTCGCCAGCTCTGGGCCCTCGTTTCCCCAACTGGACAAACATGGAAATCACCACCGCTAGGCAGTGTCCAGTGACCTCCCTCACGAGGCCCCACTGTTTCAACACCTGTATCGCCAACAAGAGTCCAGATAGATAGGAATTATAACTGCCATGTTAAAGAGATAGGAACACAGAGGGGGCGAGTGACTTTCCGATGGCCTCCAGCTCAGAAGTGACCTGGCGGGCACCCACAAATCTACGCTCTTTCTGCTACATCTTTAGGCAACATTGGCAGTTGGAGGGGAATGAGGTTGCAGAGCTTTGGAGGTTGGGAGGGGTTTAAGGAGGGGTCTCTAAAGATTCGATGTGCTCAGTGATGGGGGCAGCCTGTGAGGCCACTGCTGAAGGCATAGATCATGGGTAGTGTGGGGGGACAGACAGAACATTGTGAGCACCATGGCCTCGCTGTCACTGTTAGCGGGACAATAGTCCCTCCCCTACCGAGAGCATTATACGACCTGTCTCATGGCACCGAACACATAAATAGCAGACAGCGTCAGGCAGGATTCAAACCCGGATTACATGGCTCCAAGTTCCAGATCTTCCCACTGCCCCACAATGCCCACCTCTCGGGGACCTGGAGTTCAGAGGATCGTTCCGATGCAGACGTAAGAACACCGGGCTGGGAGCCCAGGGGTTTGGTGCGGGTTCTCCCTCAGCCACGGACTGAGCCCCATGTGTGGAATAAGCCAGGACCCTCAGCTAAAATCCAGGGGCCAGATGGCCCCTCGAGTGCCTTCAATCTTGATGGTTTGTGTGTCTTTAGGTGTGAAGCCCTGGGCACCACCCAGCCCTGCCACGTCACACCTCCCCCTCCATAGAGATAGAGCTACTGTGGGGAAGGAGGGAGGGTCACAGGCTTCCGTGGTCTTCGGCTATCCTCAAAGCTTTGTCAGCTCTGCCATCCTCTACCTGATGCCACTATGGGTTTGCATTTGCCGTGTTGGGGTGGGAAGAGCATAGTGGAGGAGCAAAGCGGGGGTGGGAATGGTGACTATCCTGCGCGTGCCAGAGGGGCAGTGAGTCGCGGGGCTAGGACAGAGCTTGAATTGTCCCCTGCCCTCAGGGAGCTCCCAGTCTGAGGGGAGAGACCAGATTCTGTTCCATGGGAGCTCCCAGTCTTAGAGAAGAGGAACACGCCCTGTCCTACAGCAGCTCCCAATCTGAGGGGGAGAACAAGCCACCTGCCCTTGACAAACACCCCGTCTGATGAGGGAGACTGGTCACACCCTGAAGAAAAGACATCGTGTATTCAGAGAGACATACAAACAGGTGCAAGTAAGCCCAAAGTACTTGATGCATGCACTTAGCCCACAGAGCAGAGGGAATGAAGTACACGTGGAAGGCAGGCACGAATCCAGAGAGGCAGCCTGGAGCAGGGTTGTCGGTGGCTCTGAGGGGAGGCATGAGGTAGTTTCTACCAGATGGCTGGGAAGTCAGGACCCAGCGCTCAGGGGCTTGGGAGGTGGGATGGATTTCTCCTGGCTGAACGGAGGGAGCTCTACGGGAACCCAACGAAGAGGAACGGGTGTGAGGAGGGGAGGAAGTGACCCTCCCTCAGGTGACCCTGGAGAAGCCCCAGGCTGCTGGGGAAAGCGCCGCTGTCCAGGCGTGGGAGAGGCCCCAACCCTTTCTGCCCCTCAGGGAGGAAAAGGAGGCCCAGAGTTGCAGAGGGAAGGACGGTGGGCCTAATGAAGAGGGGCTGGAATGAAGACAGGCAGCACTCTGGGCTCTCGTGTACCCAGGGGGTCTCTGCAAAGAGGCGTTGCTGCCCATCCGCAGAAATAACCTTGGCGGGGGGGTGGGGAGGTGGAGGTGGTGTTGGTTGACTGCATAGTCAGTTGTTGGAGGGAGGGCTGGTCAGGAGCATATTTTGTTGGAGGGAGGGCTGGTCAGGAGCATATTTTGTTGTTGGAGGGAGGGCTGGTCAGGAGCATATTTTGCCCTGCCATATTTACCCCATACTTAAAACAATGAGTAAATAGTCTCCTGGCACTCAGAAGCATTCCCATTTACACGCAAGCCATCACTGAGTTAATTACAAAGATTCTTATCTGTTCATTAAAGCAGACTGGAGGGCCCTCTATTTGGAAACACTTTGCAGTTAAAGGGACTATGTTATTAACTCTAATGAAATGATTTATTTTGGACTGGTGCCTAGTGAGGTAGAACCTAGGACCAGAAGCCTCATGGGGGGTGGGGTGCTCCCTCGTTCTCTGGGCTGATATTCTTTGCACAGAAGTCATGAAGACTCCTGTGGGAAAAGGGGACAGAGATTTGGAGAGATTAAGACCTCTCCTGTGGATGGAAGGAGTCCCGCTGAGGCTGGCTGGACAGGAAGGGACCCCAAGTGACTTGGGGGTTACCCCAGCCAATCTGGCTTTGCCATGGAAAGCAGCAAAATCGATTCCTCCCTGAGCTCAGTTCCCTGTCTGTGAAATGGGGACAAGACAGCACTCACCTCACAGGGTTCTGGAGAAGATGAAATGAGTTCTTGCATGTGAAGAACAGAAAGTGTCCGGCCCGCGGTTCACCTTAGTAAATGCTAGCTATTATTTTATCATTTTCCAGGGAAAGATGAATTTTCTAAAGTGATATGACACATGATCTGACTCTCCATATGATACTCCCATTTTTTTTTCAGCTTGGTGTTTAGATGTGGGACTTCCCTCTTAGACTGAGCCACCTCTCTGGGGTATTTCAACAATTTGGAGGAGAAGCTTGGAGTCCCTAAAAGAAAGATATTGATGTTTTGCTAATCTGGGGGCAGGAAGGGTTCAATCAATTGGTCTGACAACCCAAAAGAGATCTGAATACAGGCTGGTGTCATAATACCTACATTTAAAATCATCTTCAGGACAGACCCTTTACTGATATTCCTTGGAGCTATTCTAAAACTAGGAGGTCTGAACTGACTCTTTTGTGTGTGCAAGGAGGAGAGGGGTGGAGTGACTTAATCTTGGTCCAGGTGACATCATAAGGGATAGGAATGCTTGGAGAGAGCGGGCCCCTGGAACCAAGGCCAGGGACACTCAGCTCGGAGAAGCAGGCCCTCAGCTAAGGCAGGCCAGGGAGCAGCCTGCCAGGCCACACAGACCCTGCTCCCACTCCTCAACCTGGTACAGGGCTCAGAGGACCACTGTGGGCCATAAGCATGCAGCCGGGCAGAGATAGAGATCTGCAGGTTGGAGATAAGGCCCAGCCTAACGGCAGGGAGCTTATCTCACACTGGCCTTTCTCTGGACTGTGCTCACAGGCTGGGGGGCCTGCCGCCAGGGCTCCCCACTCCATTCCCCATTCCCCTCCCCTTCCGAGGCCTGAAGCTCAGTCCCCCCATGAGACTGTGCACCGGGATAGGGTGTGTGATTCTATTTGGGCTACTCTGTCCTCCAGGCCCCTCTGCTGGAAGGCAATGAATGTGCATCGACCTTGTTTCTCACCCACCAGGGCCCACAGGCAGAGAGGCTGCCCCAGCCGGTCCCCAGTGACACGGTGGGCGGTGCCTGCCTTCCCTGGCCCACCCACAACCCATAGGCCCTAGGCAGGCATGGCCGGAGCTGCGCTCAAAGACCAGACTGGAAGAAGCCTTACCCTCGAGTGCTCAGGCTCACCCCTGCCTGTGCCTCAGTCTCCTGTAAAAATAGGCTCTACCTTTTTGCCTGGAGGGTTTCCCGAGGGCTAGGGAAGGAGGTCGAACAAAGTCCAATGGCCAAATAGAAAAGGCCCCAGGAAGGTCAAAACTTTCTTCTAGAAACAGCATAAGGAAGGAAACCCCGACTCCAGAGAGACAGAGAAGTAAGAGAAGGGCCCGGGGATTGGGGAGACGGCATAAGGCTTCTCCCCACCCCGGAACTCAGCAGGCAAACTGGGGAGGCAGGCGGGGCCGAACTAGGAGTGTGGGCTCTCTCCTGGGGCCAGTGTGCACCCATGGGGACTGAGAGAGTGGCCCCAGAAGATCAGCTCTTGGAAAGAGGGCGGCGGGGGCCTGGGGCCCACTGAGAGAGAGAGCTACGCGAGGTGCTACCTGAGTCCCGGAATGGGAATGCTTTCCCCAAGGGCTCTCTCAAGACTCTCAAATCCCTCCTTTCAATTATGTATTTCTCCGTGAGATTCCCCAAGTTCCAGGCCCCCAAGAGTCCCTGCGCCCTGGGATGGGCACAACATCGAGTAAGAAGAAAAGACTGTAGAGATGACAGGGCTGGGTTTGAGTCTTGGGGCTGCCGTTTCCTTCTCGAAAGTCACTTCGAATCAGCATCTCAGTTACACCAAGTGTAAAATGGGGCTGAAGTTGGCCTCGACCCAAGGTTCCTGTGAAGATCAGCCCTCTTTTTCCATAGAGTCTAAAGCACACAGTAAGTGCTCGATAAATGGTAGGACAATCCGTATCATATCTTTCAATCCCCAGTGCGTCATCACTCACAAACATTGGGAGGAATCCCTTCCAATCTGGGAAGAAAACGAGACCCAGAGCAGTAGAGTGGTTTGCCCCAAGTCCCAGAACTTCACGGAAGGGGCCGGGATTCAGATCGGGGTCTGCAGACCACTGTCCCATCTAGCCAGCTGCCTCATCCCCGGAGGCCTTAACCTTTGGGGTTTCAGTGAACTGACAGCCCTGCGTCACGCTTTAAGACTGTGTAAGGCTATCAGGCCTGAATGCAAAGCCTTCCATCTCCTCTCCCCCGACCACAGCCCGTCTTCCCTCTGTCCTGGAGCCGCGTCTGCTTCCAAGGGCCATCCAGGTCGGAGGCCCAGTGTGGGGAGAGAAGGAGCCACAGGGAGGAATGTTCCTCTGTCTTACTCTCTCTCCTGGGCCCCAGAACACGGCTGGGGGACAGGCCGGTGCTCTGTCAGCGGCCCCGGTCCGAGATGGATGTGGAACCTGGTAGGATGGTGTCGGCAGCACTTGGTGAGATTCATTTTCCCCGCTGCTCGGGGAGAAAAATGTGGCCTCCACGTCATCCATCTGCTCTGCAGCGAAGTGGTAAACAGGCGAGCTTCTCGGAGAACAGCCTGGAGCGGAGCCCAGCTCAGCGGGCCTCCCGCAGGGGCTGGTAGGCTGACAGAAAGCACTGGGACGCGTTTCCCAGTTGTGGGCGCCCACGGGGTGGGACCCTCGGTGGAGTCACACGCACCCTCAAGAAGCAAAAGTTAGGAAGTCAGCTGGACCATGAGCCCACCTCGTGACCTCTCTCGCCTCCGAGATGGATCCAGGAAAAAAAAAAAAAAAAAAACGGCTGGGCCCCCGCCCCCTTGTTCCTGATGCCCTGCTTTTGCCTGTGTGGTCCCCTGCATTGGGCTGTGCCTCTGCCCTTGTCCCTCCCGGGATCCTACCTAGAGCTAGCACACAAGCCACTTCCTCCGGGGAGCCTTCCCAGATCCTCCCAGCTTTATTTCCCTTTCTCCCACTGCTCTGAGTATGGATCTTAACGAGCAATTTGGCTTTCAACATTGGAATAATTCTTATCCCGCTTCTGCTTCCCGCAGCCGTTATTATTTCTGGACTTCGTTCCTCCCATCTTCCCCTGTGGTGAGTTATCTGTATTCCAGGGCAGTCGGGGACTGGGCTAGAACATGCAGAAAATCAGAGTTCACCATTTCCCTCCCCGGTCGAAGGCCGCCTCTTGTCAGGCTCTGCCAGATGCTCTTGTCAAGTAGCCTGTGCTCTGGGCAAGGCAGGTAGAGTAGACACCGTGCGCGGAGCTGGGTGCTTCCTCCTCTGGCCCGCCCGGCCCCGACCCGTCCCCCCCAGCCCTATCGCTTCTTCCCACGCAGCCTTTCTGGAAGGCTTGTCAACAACCCCACATCTGTTCTCCGTAGGCCTCAAAGTGCTTTCATGCCCCGCCGCCTGCCTTCTGGCCCTGTTTGCTCAGAAGGGAGGCTACTATGGTTATTTCCCATTTGACAGACGAGAAAACTGAGGCCAACCCATAGACCAGTCTTGCCTAGAGTGACAAGAAGCCAAAGCAGGGACTAGGGCTAGATATAGTCTGAACCCTCAGGAGCAATCCCTTTCCACATTTTCAAATTTCCCAGCACCAGCATGAAGTCGCCCCTACCCCCCTCTGTCACCACCGGGGACGGCGACCACTCCATTGCTCTTTCTCTCTGTCCTCCCTCCTCCTACTTCTCACCAGGACCTCTACAACATCCTCCTACCTGGCCTCCACCGCAACCTGTGGTCGCCTCACCCCTCAGTGAGGCTGCCCTACGCCCCTCCCCCTGCCCCACACAGGTGTCTTTTGGGGGGGTACAGAGATAGGCTGCCCCAGCTGAGGGGTCCTTGCAGGTGCTTTCAGTCTGCCTCCTGGAGCACCAAAGCCCCCTCGCCACCCCTCTTAACCTCTGCGGAAGCAGGTGGGGCAGCTCATGCACACACCACACATTAACAGGCTTTGCTAGCACCCCCTGGTCTCACCCCTGCCTCTCACCGCCCCCAGCCCTTCCACCCCGTGGTTCACAAGGAGAAAGGCCGTGAAGGGAAGATGGGGAGACCGGGATTCTCTCATTCGGTACCTCCCTTTAGCAGAGATCATGGGGAGATGAAGATGAATACAGCCCCAGCCCCCAGGATCCACACATCTGCCGTGGGACACGGAACAAGCCGCTCTCCTTCCCCATCTGCTAAGCAAGAGGGCAGAATCTTAACTTGGGGTGAGAAGTATGAACACTTCAGAGAAGCCAAGGAAAACTACGAATGTACCCCCACCACTTTTCTAAAACAAATTCCTACACATACAAAATTTCACCTGCTTCTCAGTGGGAGTGGAGGACCCCAGAGGACGCTCCCATGGACTCCTCCTTAAAACTCCACGGAGGCCACTTCAGAAGCTCTTGGAAAATGGTTCCTAAGGACCTTTCCAGTTTCAGCTCTCTGAGATGGCCGGCCTCTGCCTGCCCAGGTGGAGGCCAGGGGGACAGAAGTCCCTCCCTGTGCCCTGGTGGAAAGCCCTGGGAAAGGCGAGGGGAGGGGGCCTCTCTCTCTCCTCATCCCTCAGCAGGGGTGTTAGTGGAGATGGCATGGCCATTACTCACGCAGCCAATCTCTCACTCCGACACTGGCCTTACCCCACCCCTACTTCCAAAGAACAAAATTAAAAGAGATTTGTTCTCCAGCCGCTGCGACAGCTCATCTCTCTCCCCGACCCGCAGCGACAACTTTCCTGGGCTGGCGGCTCTGTGGGGATTGCCCGGTGAGTCTGGGCAGGAGGCCCAGGAGCCCATCCCCTTGGCCTTGGTCGTCCTGCTCCCGGCAGCCACTCCCAGTTCAGCCCCTCCCTCCAGGCCTCGCCTCCCTTCCCCTCTTTCAGCCCAGGAACATTTTAAACGGATTCAATTTAAAAAACTTCAGAAACAATCCCCTCCCACGTTTTTGAAGTTCACAGACCCAGCATTAGGCCCTCATCTCTCATTTGCTCACGCATTCATTCAAAAAGTCATCTAATTTGTCACCTTTTGCCCAAGGCTTCCCATCCCTGCAAGCTGAATTATGGCGTCCTACTTGGAGCTCTCAGAGCGAGTTCTTCCTTGAGGCTTCTGCCCTCAAACTGAGGACCCAAGCTGCTAGTCTCTCTGTCTCCCCCACTGGACAGTGAGCTACTTGAGGGCACAACCCCATTGGATTCATCTTTGTAACCCATACCTATAAGCCTGGCGTTGAACAACATGCCAAGATGGCTGACCGCGGGCACTGATTGGGGACCTGCCACGTGCCGGGTGCTGTGTGGGCCCAACGGGGCTGACCAAGAACGATGCATCTACTAGAGGAGATGGGTATGGAATCAAACAAAATGCTACTGTGACCATTGCTGCAATAGGGGTGAGCAGCCCCCACTCCAACACTTTGCCATTTATCTACTCACCCCGCATCTCTGGCCACACTGGCACATCCTCTGGAGCTGAATCGGGCTTCCCCAGGCAGGCAAGGGCGCAGCTCACCAGCATCCCTTGTCCAGGACACTGGGGCCAGGAGACAGAGCTTAGTATCAGCTCGGCTCATTCAGAGGAGAGTGAATTGTGGGAAATTCCATCACGGCCCTTCTTATAAGGGATGGAGAGGGGCTGACAGAAGCGGGGAAGGAAAAGAACCATTATCTTGGTCAGCCCCAACCCCTTGCTTACTTTGGCCTCACTAAGGAGAGAATATGATCCCAAATGCCATGCAGGGAGCAAATTCACTGTAGAAAAGACCTGAGGCCCTCAGAATTGAATTTGGAGGACCTGCTTTGGGTGACCTCCCTGGTCCCCTAGATCGCCTCCTTTAAGAGGCTCACAATCACAGCGGAAGGCTGGTATGAATCTGGACTGCATGTGAGGTCTCAGCTCAAGAAACCCCAAGGAGAAGAACCACTCAGACCCAGGCAAGACCGTGCCCTGGGTCAACAAATTATCTTAAAGCCCCAGATAGCAACTATTTCAGGGCTGCAAGCCACACAGTGTGGTCTCTCCCTTATAGCTAGAAAGCGGCCCCAGACAATCCCTGAGCAAATTGGGGTGACTGTGGTACAATTTTATTTATAAAACCAGGCCGCTAGCTGCTGGAACTCACTACATACACACCCCCATAAAGAACACAAGGGCACCTTTTGTCACTCAGGAACTTTATGCTCAGTGCCGGCATCAGATGGCCCATAATCCTAAAACCCGCCCTCGTGATTGCCCAGTGAGGGCCCCAGGAACATGCATCTCCCCACCCACATCGTTTGCTCCAGGTTTGCAAAATGAACAACAACAGTCAGATATCTGAGAAGCTTTCTGGGACCTGCTGCCGCTGACATCATGCTCCACTTGATGGAATGGGGAACGTGGAAAAGCATAGAGCCGTGGAAGCCCTTAGGAAACCAAGAAGAAGAATTCATTAGCTTTTCAAATATCCTTGCTCTTAGATGGCATGAATGCAATAGATTCTTGAAAAACAAATATCGCTTCCAAGTAACGCCAAGTGTCCTTTTCTAGCTATATCTGACTGCTCCAATCAATGGTTCTGGAAGTACTCACAATTACCAAGTTATTACCTGTAGTATTTGCTACAGTTGTTACGTGTAGTATTTGCTACAGTTCAACAGCAACTAAGGAACAGTTTGTTACGCTGAGCAATTCACATTAATCATACGGTCTATAGGCAGGTCGAGATGTAAAAAGCATGATACTGATTCATTACAATAACAAAAAAGTGAACAGTTAATGCTATTTTCTTATAAAATTTTTTACAAAAATATTGAATGATAAATATCTTTTCCAAAAAATTAAAATAAAATTTCCTTATTATGTAATTTTTATTTAAATTTTTGATATTCATTAATTGTAATATATAGTTACAATAGGTAATTACATCTTTTGGTTTTAATCAATCATTTTGCATGCTTTTTAAAAAACATGAAAAAATTTAATTTTTGAATTTTTTTCTATCAGTTGAACTTAAGAGTTTAACGAAAATATATTCGAATTTTGTACATTTGAGTAAGATTGGAGTAAGATTGCTATTTTTTTCATCCTTTAGCTGAGCTGTCCTAGACAGTAGCCACTCCATATATAATAACTGAACACTTGAAATGTGGCCAGTTTTTTTTTTTTAAGATTTTATTTATTTATTTGAGAGCAAGAGAATGAGTGGTGGGGAGGGGCAGAGGGAGAGAGGGAAGCTTCCCTGCTGAGCGTCCTAGGGTTGGGAGATCACAATCTGACTGGAAGGCAGATACTTAACCCACTGAGCCTCCCGGGCACCCCTAAACTGTGACCAGTTTGAATTGAGATGTACTTTAAGTGTAAAATACACACCAAATTCCAGAGAGAGACCAGTAAGAAAAAGAAGAACACAAACTATGTCAATAAGTTTTTATATCGATTACTTGTTGAAATAAACATTTTGGATTCCTTGGATTGAATAACATACATTATTAAAATGAATTTCACCAGTTTATTTTCTTTTTTTAAAATGTGGCTGCTAGAAAATTATAAATGTGACTCGCATCTTTGACTCATGTTATTTCTACCAGAAAAGGTTGCCTTAGACCATTCCTGTAAACAGAACACAAATTATATAAAAATCCTGATTGCAAAATTGGTGATTTGCTGACATGATGGCAGGAGAAATAAATTTTGTGGAGTAACTATGTGACAGTTTAAGCATTGTGCACAGCTATTTTTGTGTGATTTTTAATCCTGAGTTGTTCTAACTTTCTCATGAGTCTGATGTTACTGGGTTTTGTTACTGTGTTTGAGGTATAATTGACCTATGGTGCCACGCCCTCATTTTAAGTGTCCAGTTGGATGAGTTTGGGTCGGTGTATATTCCCATTCTCCCAACGCCCGCATCTAGATAGAAGACAACCCCAGACCCCAGACAGGTCTCTCATATTCCTTCTCCCTGAAACCCGCCTCCCAGAAGCAATTGATGTTCTGATTTCCGTCACCACAGATGCATTCTGACTGTTCTTGAACCTCACATGAACAGAATCCTGTATCATCTACTTTTTGGTGTCCAGCTTCTTCTATATGTTTTTATTTTATTACTCATCCAGACAGCAACCCACCAACAGGACTCCGGGACATGCATAGTCATCATTAAATTGTTTGATATTTTACCACCGTAGCCTCATACATTCTTTGCAGTTTTGTCATTACGAAGGTATGTTTGCCAGTTGGATGGCTGTCTCGATGACATTTAGGTATTTAGACGTGTGGTATGTGGGCCTCCCTTTGCACTGTTGCCCAGGGCTCCACAGATGGCAGGCATGGGTGGGCCGAGGAGGGAGAGAAGAGGGGCCGAAGCATGAGCCTCTACCCCGTAGCTCAGGAGCCCAGCTGGGTGGTGTGACTCAGCCCCAGAGGAGAAATCCCTTACAAAGGAGGAAGGGCTGGAAAGCTCAGGGTGGGTGGGATAGAGGTGAAGGGAGGGGCAGAGCGAGGGGTCCTGAGTTCTAAGCTCAAACAGGCCCTTCTCATTCGACTGACAAAGATGTACTGAGCATCTATTGTGCGCCCACCGTGTGCCAAGTTTGGGAAGGAGATATAAATAAAAGACATGCCCTCTACACTCAGGGAGCTTACAAACTGGGAAGAGAGACAGATCTTAATCAAATAGTCACATCCATAAGGGATAAAGCCTACAGGATCCAGCCCAAACTTTCTAGGTGGACATTCAAGCCCTCTTGCTGCTGCCTTCTCTGCCAGAGCAGAGCCTTCTGGCTCTTTCTTCTGCCTGAAGATGTCCCTACCTGTTCAGCCAGGCCCGGCTCCAAAGGCCTGCCCTGTGAGAAAGCTTCCCTGCTGTACCCATCTGAAGTTTGGGCCCCTTCCCCTGAGCTCCCGGGGCACCTTACTCTCCCTTCTGTTATCTTCTGCATCAGGTTAGATGGGTCATTGGTCACTGCATCTATACCTCCCCCCACTGAGAGTTCTCTGTTGGGGGCCAGGAGATGGGGGAGGGATGAGCTTGAGGGCTGCATTTGAGTCCTGGTTCCACCGCCTACAAGCTATGACTTTGTCCAGGTGAATTAGTGTCTCTGCGCCTATTTCCCGGTCTGTACAATGGGAACAAGGACAGTTACTTCATAGGGTCTTCTGGAGGATTAATGATGTCTACAGGCACATACAGACTCTGAGTAAATGTTAGTGTTCATCTGCCCCCCATCCTCCCACCTTTGCTTGGGAGATCCAGGACCCCCGCGGGAGGGGAGTTGACCCCCCTCACCTGCCCTTAGAGCCTCTGCATAGCCTGGCCTAGCAGACGGGCAGCTAGAACAGGGAGTGAGCGGGGCAGAGGCAGGCTGGAAGCTCAGGGCCCCTGGGTTCCCTGCCCCGCCCCCTGAGGGATGGGGTGAATTGGTTCCTCGCTGTAATGTAGCAAAGGGTAGGGAAGAGGTGGCTCCTCTAAACAGCATCCAGGCTTGGGATCAGCTGCCAGGATGGACCCTGTGTGGCAGCAGGACAGGCCCAGAGCAGCTGGGACCCAAGAGGGCACTGCCAGGAGCGGGCTCAGGATGCCGGAGGCCTGCCTAACGCCGCTTCCCAAATCCCATCTTCTCCCCATTCCCAGGGTGGGGCTGCCACATTGCCAACAAACCTGGCAGCCCCTGGCCCCTTCATTTCCAGAGCAGCCTGGGAGCCTGGGACTCTGCCACGCTAGTTGCCAGTGGGGTGAGCTAACCCTGCATGAGCCCTGACAGGACGGCTCCCGTCACCAAGCTTGATTATAAGCTGTTCTGGAACAACCCCGCCCAGGCCCAGGGACAGCCTCTGGCTCCACACAGGAGACAGAGATCCCGAGCTCGAGCTCACTGCTCCGCTGCTGACTCATTCTTGGTCCTGGGCTTGTGCCTGCCTCCTCCAAGCGCCCATTTTCTCATCTGTCAAATGCAAAGAACCTGCTCTGTCCTCCCTACCTCCTGCAACTCTGTGGTTGTAAAATGAGCTCATGCAAGTCGAATGGATCGACTTGCTGTGTGACTTTAAGCAAGTAGCTGCCTTTCTCTGAGGCAGCCCTAGGAAAGAAGCTAGTAAGTGCGTCGCTCCTTCCTGCCCTGGTCCCCAACTCAGGGAGAAGGGTGAGAGCATTTCCTAGCTGGAGCCGCCTGGAATGAGCATCAAGTTTTCTTTTCTTTCCCTTCAAGAAAGCCAAGGATTGAGTCTCACACACACCCCCGTCTACATCATCCTTGGGAATGTCCAGAAGGGAGTTCCCGTGTCCTAGAGAAAATCCAGAGGGCTCCTGCCCTGAGAGATAAGTCCCTAACCAGATGCCAGCTCTCCTACCAGCAGCCTGTCTTGGCTGGGCCCGTCCCCTCCCTCCCAAGCTAATTAACGCTGTCCCCGGCAGCTCCTCTTGGCAGCTCAGACCTCCACACCTTGCCCCCTGGTCCTCTCCTCCTATCAGTCCTTCCCCGTTGCTCCACTTCTGCCGTTTATTTCCAAAATCACTGCATCCTACTGGGATTCACTGTGAGCCTGAGAAGGTCCAGGCACTGGACGCAGCATGGGGGCACACAAGTAAATGAGACACAGCCCGGCTCGGTGGGGCGTATGGTCACAACTGACCGCGGTGACCGGAGAGCCATGCGCCATCTTACAGGTGTGTGTTAACATCTCACGGGCTCCAGGGACAGGGCGGGGGGATTTCGAAGCATGATCCCCGGAAACATCACCACACTTGGAGGTGGGTGCCATTACTGGAATGAAATGGTCCCGTTTTCAGACCCAGGAACACTGAGGCTCAGAGAGTCTAGCCTCGCTTGAGGTAGCACGTGTAAGTGGCAGAGCCAGAGTTGAGAACCAGTCTGTCCGATCTCAAGTCCCTTGTTCTTTACCTACCACCTCATAACCCAGCACAGCCGAGGGACGAGGAGCTGATGGTGCGTGGAAGAGTCTGGAACGGTAAAGAAAGATGCCTTTCTGACAAGGACGGGCCTTGCCAGGGAATAGGACTCTGTCAGGCGGACAAGGAAGAGAAGCATTCCAAGCAAAGGGAACAGCATGGACAAAGGCTCAGAGGCGTGGAAGGGAGTGGCAGGTCTGGGAAACAGCGCCCTCCTGGGTACCGCCAGACCCACAGAGAAGTCAGAATTAATGGGGCCCTGCAGATCTTAGGTCACCCCTTCAACCAAGGCTCCACCCACCAAGGCCCGGCAGCCAGGGCTGAGTGTGGGACCTCAGCCCCAGATTTCCGGGCTGCCACTTCTGTTTCCTCATCAAACCACCTCTCAGCTTTTCGCCCTCTCTCCCTGCAAACTTTCCCTCCCCAACCCGCCATCCCAGCCAGGGCTCCTCCTCCTTTCTCCACCTCCTCCTAGATCTGCCCCCCATGGCCTCTTGTCCATAATGCAGAGGGCACCTCCAGGGCTGGGGGTCACAGGCACCCTTTGACTATTCTGGGTGGAGCGCTCAGGTCACAAGCTGCTCACCAGCAGGTAAAAACGCAGGTCTCGGAGGGGCTGCTCAGCTCAGCCTGCTTCCAGGTTGTGCACAGGTGCGCCATGCACAGCACCTGCAGGTGATGCCCGCCCACCTGGAGCGGGCCAGCCAAGTGCAGGGAGGCAAATGCGAAAACGTGGGGCCCTTCTGATCTCCTTCCCTGGACCCCTGCCCTGCTGTCATTCACATCCCAAGTGATGATAAGGCAAATAATTCTTGCCCATAGAAATGCAAATTGCTTTCGGAGGCATGCAATTGTTTGCTGTTGTGTGGATACAGACTAGATTTGCCAGTTTTTGCATCTATTCATAAATTCATTCCAGCACACCTTATTTGACTATATATGAGAGGTACTTTGAATTCTCCTTTGAACAGGTTGTGACATCTCTTGGGGTCCCTCACTAATTAATGAGTTAAGTACAATCTTGGCACATGTTCACTTTATTTCTTTATGGGAATCATGATGGTACTATTTCAAAATAAATTATCCTTTAATACTCCCAAGATGGTTGGCAGTTTCTCATCTGGAAACTGGGATGGCAGGGGTTAGGGGCACGGTGCACCCCACTTGTCTGACGAGTCCCAGTACCGCTCATGGGGCATGACCAAGGCAGCGGGGGACTTCTAGTGAGCTCTCCCAATGGCTGTTGCACCACGTGGTTGCTAACAGAAACATGGAAAGACGTCACGGCTCCCTCCCGAAGAGAGGCCCCAGCAGGGCTCTCCAGACTCCAGGGCAGCTGGCCTGCCTCCATGCCACAGCGTCCCCTGGGAAGATCTCCTTACACTGGGGCCTCCTTCCCCAGATTGGGAATGAGCACCCTTCCCCACCAAAGTTCCTGGGTCTTTAGAACCCCCAGTGTGGTTCAGTGGAAAGTGCATCAGATAGAGCGAGGCTGGAGCCCCAGCTCCTCCACAAATTACTCGCTGTGTGACCTTGGGCCAAGGGCTTCACCTGTCTGCTTTCGCACATGGAGGACGGGGACCCTAATGGCCCCTACCCCAGAAGGTTGCGAGCAGTAAATAGGACCATGCAAAAAGACCTTAGCACGATGCCCAGCACACACTAAACTCTGAATAAACGCTGGCTGGCATCAGTATGGTTATTAATTATTAATCCACCCCCCCCATAAAAGGCTAAGTGGGGTCAGAGTTGTTAACTCCATCCTATAAACCGGCAAATTGAGGTCCAGATGATGAGGAGATTCAAAATGTCTCAACGTAAGTTCAAGTACAAAGTCAGAAAACCAGAATCGCGGGCCCCCCACAGCCCCGATTTGTATTCCCCTCATCGATTGCCCAGGGAGGGAGAAGGGCAGGACCATCTAATGAGCAGATCAGGCAGGACAATAAGGATGACCAGAGAGGCCCAGCCACCCAAATCTCAGGAGTCCCGTGCCCAGTTTGGTGTGTCCACCCCCGTATAGTGAAGGAACCACGCGGGTAGCACACCGCTCCCGATGCTGGCTTGGAACGCCAGGTACCCCTGCCGGGAAGCGTGGGGGGCAAGAGGTTCCTCCACCTAGGGGCGTCCGCTCAGGATGCTCTACCCCATTCCCTCCCCACCTCCTCTGGGCTGCACGAGCCCACTGGGAACAACACGTGGGCCTCCTGGGAAGCAGGTGATCTGAAAGCCCCCATGGGGGCTCATTAAAGAGCTTTTTGGAGGCTCCAGCTGCAAGTCTGCAGGTGGATGGATGGATGAGCAGGAATGTGGACAGAGATCTTCCCAGGAGACCACAGCCCCCTGCTTCCCCTCTTTCCAGTCAGAGTGGACAGGGCAGGGATAAAGGGGAGCTCCCTGCGTCCGAGGAAGCGGGTTAGTGTCCGTGGGGGGTGGGGTGTGGATGGGACCACATCCTACTGCAGGCCAGGCATTGTGCTGGTAACAACAGGTGAGCCTCAGGCGGTGCCTACTCCTTACCAAGCAGTAGTGCTTTCCATGTGCTATTTCACTTAGTCCCCTCACCACCATGGGAGGTGAGTCCCATTATTATCCCCATTGCACACACTAGGAAACTGAGGCACCAAGAGGTTAAGTAACTTGTCCAAGCCAAGACTGTGCATGCACGATCCTATTGAACTGTGCTCACAACAGCTCTATGGTGAAAAGGACTATTTTTATCACCATTTTATAGAGAAAGAAACCGTGGCTCAGAGAGGTTAAGTAACTTGCCTAACACCACACAGCTCAGAAGAGGGGGAATATGACTTAGGACCTGGGTTTTTAGTGATCGCCCACCCTGAGTTTGGGCTTTAATCACCATGTCATATTGCCATCAACCCTGAGATGTATTATCACCAAATCATATTCTAGAGGAAGAAACCAGGCTTTCAAGGGCCAAGTGACTAGTCCAGGGCACAGGGCTAGTGACATGTTAATCAGCACTGGAGCCCAGCCTCTCCCCACTCTCCAAGCACCACTGTTTTCTGGGATACCACAGTACGGCCACACAGGTGGACGTCTTCCGCATTGGACCAGGCCCTCCCAAAGGCAGGGGCTTGCTTGACCCTCTATTTCCAGACACAGAGTCCCCAGCTGGGAATGTCTCAGTGTAGAGCTGATGCTTCCTCAGGCACAGCTGTCTGAAGGCAGACTAGCGGGCTTACAGTAGGGTTTCCCATCCCTGAGGGTCCCCATCAGACTGGAGGGAAGGACTAGGGTGCATTTGGTAGGCTTAGTAGGTGGACAGCAGGCACTGTTTGGGGCAGGCCTCAGTGGACCCGATCTCAGAGAAATTTCACAAAGGCTGCCCAGTTCCCAAGAGCTCTCCTGGAATCCTTGACCCCTGGAGCCTCCCATACCCTCTTAGGACTTCACCCCTATCCCGCGGAGTCTGAGCCTGAGGACAAGCAAGGGCTTGAGGGGTGCTCTGGCTCCCAGCTTCGTCTCTCTCTGCTCCCCTCCTCGGCCTTGTTTCTGCAGGGGAAGCAGAGGGCCCCACCCTCAAGACCCCGCACACATGGAGCCATGATGTACTCACCCCAGCCGAGGCAGCCAGGCCCAGATCATTCAGGAACCCACCCCCCCACCAGCCACTCACAGGGCTTCACAATGGCCTAGGAGACCCTTGGAGAGAGGGACTCACCCCCACTGCCTGTAGCCCAGTGTGGTGGGCCAGACAAAACACACAGGGTACAGCCAGAGAGAGGGAGAGAGAGAGGGAAAAAGAGGGGCCGAGACCAAGACATGGAGGAGAGAGAAATGACAGAGAGACAGAGCAAAATGGACAGAGAGATGGAGGGGGGACAGAGAGATAGAGGAGAGAGACAGAGATGTCGGAGAGACAGAGACAGAGAGATGGAGGAGAGATAGAGACAGAAAGGTTGGAGAGATAGAGAGAGACAGAGATAGAGGAGAGAGAGAGACAGAGATGGGGGAGAGAGAGAGACACACACAAAGATGGAGGACAGAGAGAGAGAGAGAGCGCCGCAGGCTTACAAAGACAGAAGCAGAGAAAGGAGGGCCAGAGGTTCAGGGAGACGGAGAACACAGAGCGGGGCAGAGACACCTGGACAAAAGCAAACGGAGAGCTGAGGAAGCCTGCCAAGAGAAGCAGGGGCTAGAGGACCAGGGAAGAGCAGGACGGTGGGCCGGGGGAGAGCAGAGGCGCAGGAAGCTACAGGGAACTCCGAAGGGGAAACAGACAAGACGCGGAGGACACAGAAAGGACCGGGACCAGGGACTGTCCAGGAGCGCAGGGGAGGCGGGGAGCCGAGCAGAGGCGCGCCCCCCCCCCCCCGCCCCGCCTGGGCATATGGCTCCTGATTTCCTAAAGGCATGGGAATGATAACCATTCATCTCTATAAATAATTTCATCTGCAGAGCCTCCTAAATGGGTTCTCTGGGTCTATGGAAGCTTTTAAAAACCATTTGCTTGGTAAACATGCAGGCGGCAAACAAAGGCCTCTTCCTCACAGCAGGAGGGGAGGCTGGGAGCCCAATTAGGCCGAGGGGGTAATTAAAAGGGAGAGTGCGCTGCGCCAGGCCCCTGCCCGCCTCCTTCCCTCCCAGGGCCTCAGAGCTAGCTAAGGCTGCCAGTCGGTCTCAGACAGAGCGGGTCCCCGGGGCCCCACTCCGCACCCGGCTCCTCTCTTCCTGGCTCCGGGGTGGCTCACAGCCATGCTGAGGGACTGGGAGGGACACCCCGTGGGCACCTGGGCCATTGCCCTGCCCTGAGTCCGCCCGCCCACCCACAGAGCGCATCTTCGTCCCAACAGACGCCTGACTGAGCCTGGCATTCCTAACGGTTCACAAAGTGCTTTGTCTCTGGCCCTGTCCCTCCTGTTTTTCCATGATGCTCTACAGCCTTTAGACCTGAGGCTTTCTTGGTCACAGCTGTCTAAAACCGGACGGGGGACAGGGCCTCTCAGATAGGGAGTTTCTTTTCTTTTTTGTAAGATTTTATTTATATATTTGAGAGATAGAGAGTAAGCTAGAGAGAGAGCACAAGCCGGGGGAGGCGGGGGTGGGGGGAGGCAGAGAGAGAAGCAGGCTCCCCGCTGAGCAGGGACCCCCCCCCCCACCACACCAATGAGGGACTCGATCCCAGGACCCTGGGATCATGACCTGAGCTGAAGGCAGACGCTCCACCTACTGAGCCACCCAGGTGCCCCTTAGGAATTTTCTTATCCCTAACTCTAAACCCTGATGTATAGAGTCAGGCTCCAGACCCCCGGGGCCACCCCTGGATGTGGACGTCCCACTTTGTCAATACCCTTCCTGAATCTTATACTAGGAACTGGACTTGGCCCCAGAAGAACCATCTCGCCCCTTATTTTGGCTGCAGCTCTTGTGTGAACAGAGCCCAGGAGAACATCTCCTGCCTGCGCATCCATACCTCCCCCCGCAAAAGAATCATTGCTGCCTGGGGTCTGCTGTCTGACTATTTGCTAAAGCCCCCAGGTCATCGTCCCTCCTGCTACTGGGCCCTGCCTTGGCTCTTGGGACACCCACAGCAGGATGTCCCCTTGGCCCCTGTTAAGCTTCATCTTGTCCAGTTCTGGTGTTTGCTCCAATCAACCGAGATTCTCGTGGACTCTGATTCTACCATCCATTTTATTCTCTGGCCTCTATTCCACCTCTGGCGGCTGGGCTCCTGAGCATCGCTGGGGACACTCTGGGTGTTGTCGGGCACAAGGCACCCGTATCTCCCCTGACTCTCTGGGGGGTGATCCATACGTGGGCTCTTCTGGCTCCCTGAACCGCCCACTGCCGTCAGGCCTTCCATTCATACTGCATGTTGTTGCCTAGACACGCCGGAGAGCCTCGCTGGGGACCCTGGCCTCACGAGACATGCCCCCGCGTGGCCCCAGGTGGTCCATTGGTGCCAAGGCACCTCCAGCCAGCCCTCCCTGACCCCCAAGCACCCCACAGTTCCCTGACTCTATGAACTTAGAAGTCACACAGGCTTCAGATAGCAAAGAGGGGCCTCAATGCCACCCCCGCACCCCACCCCTACTCCCAGCTACAGCCATGAGTAAGCAAGAGCCTGCACCTCCAACGCCCAGAGACCTTGGTAAAAGCAGCCAGGGAGGGAAGGGTCATGGATGACAGAGCACTTTCCCAGGACTGGCATTCAAGAGCTCTCTGCACACAGGTCATCCGGGAATGTGGAAGTTATGGGTTCCCAACCTCTACCTGGTGAGAAAGGAAGAGCCGGGAACTCCAGCCAGCCTTTCTCTAAGTCCTGCGTCCAGTAGGACCAAGGTGGGGGTGCACAGGGCAGAAGTCATGGGATAGAATTCAGCCTGGATTGACTCTCGGAAGAACGAGTCACCTGATGGTGGACATTCTAATTCAGGGACTTGTAGAGTGACTAAGCCCAGGAATTTTGTGTTTGCGTGGAGCTCTGCTTCTTAGATGCCCCTGGGAAAGTTATTTAACCTCTCTGAGCCTCTGTTTTTTGATGTGTAGAATGAGAACACTACCTCCTCCTTACAGGGGTCATCTGAGCTTCTGTTGAGTGTCCACAGCGTCCCAGGAGCCCCAAGAAGACTGCTTCCTTTCAGCCCCATAGGGTGGATGCAATGGATCCAAATCGTCTTCAAAAACCCTGGGAACCAGATGTTTTAAAAGTAATTCAGTGCATAAAATGTTTATTTGATAAAGCCTCCGGGGGTGCATCCCATCATCAAATACATTAACGTATCTGCAGTGAGACATGTGACTCTTCACATCAAGCAAAGTAAGTAAACTCCGTGTTTACAGCCTCATGTCAATTCAAATCAAGTCCGTCACCAGATGAGTTTCGAAAACCAGCTCAGTTTTCAGGGATTGTTGGCTTCCTGAATTCCAGGTAAGGAATGTGGACCTGAGTCACTGTCCCCCATTTTATGGATGTGGCAACTGAAGCCAGAAGCCAAGAGGGCTCCGGCAACAAACGTGCCCAGGGACACCGGGTGAGTATGAGCAGGGCCACACGTGGGGTTCCGGCCTGGCCACATCCGGGGCCTGAGCCCTTCCCTGGCCCCTGCACACTGGGCTGTGTCAGTATGTGATTAGGCCTTGTGCCTCTTACCCGGTGCCTTCAGGTCAGGATTTCCCTTCTATCCTGTCAGCCTCTGAGGAGCAGCCTGGGAGGTTTTAATGTCTGCCCCAGACCGGGGAGTGACGCAGTTTGTCCTTGCTGCTCCCCGCCTCCCTGCCTAGCTGGCCTGTCTTTCCAACCCTCCCCCAGCCTCACTCAGGCCAGGGGCTGAGGTCCACCGCGCGTGGCACCCACTGGGGTATGTGTGTGCGTAATGGCGAGCCAAGGGCAAACACGGGATCCGGACAGAGCGCCCTGCAATGACTGAGGGACTGTGGGTCCGGGGCATGGCTCCACGGTGCTCTGGAAAAACCTCTCCACCCCAGCCCCACCACAGCCACCAGGCCAAGGGTACAGGCTTGAGTCCTCCTCCTGACTGCCTCCCCCCAGCCCACAGGGCTGCCCCTTTCCCCGGGGGGGCCACCCCCCAGTCCTGAGGGGCTCGGGTTCACTGAGGGCCTGTGCCCTGTGCTGTCCCCAGGCCCAGCCACCTCCTCTGCTCAGGCTCCTGCGCCCCCTTAGACCGGGCACCTTCTGGACATGATGTGTATTAACCAATACAGATTTAATATCCTACGGTTCTGGAGGTCAGAAGTCTGAAACGGGTCTCACTGGGTGGAAATCGGGGTGTCAGCAGGTCTGGGTTCCTTCTGGAGGCTCTGAGAATGAATCTGCTTCCTTGCCTTTCCCAGCTTCTAGAAGCCCCCCGGAGATCCCCAGCTTGGGTGGTGAGGGCCTGCGGAACCCTCCCGTTGAATCATTTCACTCCTGCCTTTGCCATCACACCCCCCCCCCCGACTCTTCTGCCCTCCCCTTCTGTATCGAAAGACCCTTGTGATTACTCTGGGCCCACGTGCATAACGGGTCACGTTCTGCCTCTTCATAAGCTTAGCCGGTTAACAAACGATTCCATCTGCAACCTTATTTCCCCTTTGCTGTTCACCCAACACATTCACCGTGCCGGGGGGTAGGATGCCGGGCACATGTGGGAGGCCCCTGGCTGCTTACATCATGCCAGGAGCCACAGAGCCTGGAACACCGTGTAGTGAGGGCAAAAGGGTCTGGGCTAGTGGGTGAGGAGGTCTGCCACTTAATGCTGGGGTGATCCTAGGCAAGTAACTTCACCTGCCTGTGCCTCACTTGTGTCATCATTCAACACCTATGCGTGGAATACCTACTCTATGCTGGTCTAAGTGTGGGGGATAAAGCAAGGACTCTTCCTCTCATGCACATTATGTTCTAGTAGGAAGGAGATGGGAAAGAACCAAATCAACATATAAAAGGTCAGGAGGTGGGAATAATTGTTATGGAGGAAAGTTAGCAGGGAAAGGGAATGAGGACTGAAGGGTGGGGTAGGGTGCTATTTTAGGAAAAGCGGTCACGAAAAGCCTCGAGGATGAGGTGACATTTGAGCAAAATGAAGTGAGTGGATCAAGGCCTGTGAATGTCTAGGAGAAGCATGTTCCTGGCAGGCAGAAACAGTAAGTGCAAAGGCCCTGAGGCAGGAGTGTGCCTGCAGTGCTTAAGGAGCACAAGGGAGACCAGGATGGTAGAAGGAAGCAAGTTGTAGGTGAGGACTTTGGAGAGGCAATGGGGGCCGCAGTGGGTAGGGCCTGGCGAGCCATGGGAGGGAGCGCTTTGGGTTTTATGCCAAACGAGATGGTCAAGTTGAAGGTAATAACTTTTGGGGAATTACTGTTGTGTAAAAATACCTTGCACCGGGTTTGACATATAACAGCAGCTAATTAAACTCGAATCCCTAATCTCCAGGGCAGAGACCATGTCTCCTCAGTGAGTCTGGCAGCCCTCTTGGGCTGGACTGGGCCCAAGAGGATCCCCCGTGGCAGGGCACCTTCAGACAGCGCCCCCTGCCCCGCCCCGGGCCACAGCCCAGAGCCCAGCCATCTCCCGACAACCTCCAGTGTCCGGCTCTGTTTGTGTTTGCGCAACATTTCCTCGCAGGCCCCGTGGTTCTGTTAGTTTCCATTGCTCCTTTATTAATTGGCTCATCTGTTCTTGGGATTATTTGATTTCCACTAATTGCATGATGACAGCAAGGTTTGTTTTCGTTCTTTGCTTTCCCAGCAGAGAGGCAGATGCTGCTGAGTTGGCCAGGCTGACTGCTCGGGACTGTCCGGTCTCCTTGGGGACAGCCTTTCCACTTCCACCTGGGGCCTCGGGTTCCCTGCCCAGGGGACAGAGGTGGGAGGCCAGAGGCCAGGGCTGTGGGGGCAGAGGGGCAGGGCCACCCTCTGTGTTTACAGCCCGGCACCTGGTGCCACAGATCCAGCTAAAGCCCTCCTTTGGTTTGCGGGCCATTTATCCTGAGCCAGCTGGGCCTGGCCTGTCACTCACCTATCACGCTGTCACTCACCCTCAGCAGCTGGAAAGCAAAGTGAGAGCCATCAGTACCCCAGCTGAGGCAACAGAAGCTTCCAGGGTATTTTCCCGGGACCACGGAGCTAGCCTGTGGCAGGACCAAAGCCAGATCTGTGAGATGCTATAGGCAGACCCCTGCCTCTCCCTTCCCCTCCTCCCTGGGGGAGCCCTGCCTTGGGAGCACTCAGACTAGCGGTGACAGGCAGACAAACAGTGAACCCTGGAGGTAGAAGATGGCCCTGCCCCACAGCTGAGCAAAAGAAGCAAGTTTAAAAAAAAACCTACAGTGTGTTCCCACTTTACCTAAATGAACACACCACACACACACACACACACACACACACACACACACACACACACAGAAAGATTCATTCCTTCAACAGATATTCACCAGAGCTTTGTGCGCTGTTTCTCATCTAGCTACTAGGGAATACAGGGTGGCAAAAAAAAAAGTAAGGCCCCACCCTCGTGGAACTTATATTCCAGAGAGAGAGATGGACCATTGATAAGTAAATCAGCAGTTCGTAATTTTAAACAGTAATACACGCTGTGAAAAAAAATAGGGAACATCGCTAGAGAAGACTTCTCCAAGAAGATAGCATTTTGGGCGCCTGGGTGGCTTAGTCGTTAAGTGTCTGACTTTGGCTCCCAGGGTCCTGGGATCAAGCCCCGCGTCGGGCTCCCTGCTCTCTGTAGGGGGAGCCTGCTTCTCCCTCTCCTTCCGCTCCCCCGCTTGTGCTCTCTGGCTCTGTCAAATAAATAAATAAAACTTTAAAAAAAAAAGAAAGAAAGAAAGTAAAAGAAGAAGGTAGCATTTTGTCGAAACTTAAGTATGAGGAGAGGGTCATGTGACCATGAGGCCAAGATGGTTCCTGGCAGAAAGAACAGCCCGTGCAAAGGCCCTGAGGTAGGAAGGAGCTTACTGTGTTTGGAAGCCAGACAGAAGCCTGGTGTGTGCGTGGTGGGAGCAGGGGAGGAAGGGAGGGTGAGGTCAGAGAGGAAGGCAGAGGCCAGTTCAGAAAAGGTTTTGTCAGCTACAGTCTGGAGTTTGGCTTTTATGTTAAGGGAAGGATTTTAAGCTATGTATAGAAAAAGGTCTGGAGGAACACTTGTCATGCTCTGAACAGTGGTTATCCCTGAGGAGAGAGAGTTGAGGGGGTGAAAGAGGAAAGGATAGGGTATCAGAGACAGCAAGACTGATATCAAGTTATAGGGTGGGAGGCAAACTTGGGGCCACTCACAGCCTCAGAGGGACCCAGCACGAGGGAGGAAGGAAGCTTCAGCCAAAAGTCTGGGGTGGGGACAGGGCGGGGGGGCAGGGGAACACAGTACCCAGACACCAGTGGGAGAGGCCACTGGACAAGGAGATGAGAAGTAGCTGGAAGCTGGACCAACCCCCCGGGGACTCTGCCAGCTGAGAGCAGACAAGGAACTGGTCTCCCCAGACGGAGCAGAGGGCCAGCTCCACACACTGGACGCTCATGGTGGAGAGAAGGAAGAATTAAGTGAAGAGGCGGTAGCCTCTGGATTCCAGGAACGGGATCTCCAGGAATCATTTCTACTCGCATTCATTTATTCAATAAGCACATACTAAACACTTAGGAAGTGCCAGGCGCACCCTCGTCATTGGAGAGGGGAGACCTTCTTGGACTCTACAGCACATTAATACAGCAGTGTGGACGTGACCAGCCCTACCCCCTGCGGGAGGAAAGCGGGAGGGGGGAGGGAATTCTGGGTACTCACAGTGTGCCAGGCAAGTGCTGGGCCTCTTACATTCGTGCCTCATTTAATCCTCAGGACAACTCCAGGTGGGAAGATTATCGACCGAAATTTATAGATGAGGTCCCTGCGGCTCAGAGAAGCTAAGGGGTTTGCTCAAAGTCACACAGCTCTTAAGTATGAACCAGAATTGGAACCCAGATCCGTCAGAATCCAAATGCCCAGCTCTTTTGTTACCACCGTGCTGGGAGCTGGAGGGCTCTTGTTTTCGTGGGCTGGGCTGGGCAGGCATGAACCTGTGGATGGCTGGGGGCTACTGGGTTTGGGGGCAGGTTCCTCAAGACTGCCAGTCCTGGGGGGAGGGAGCAGGCTAGGGAATCTGATGGAAGGTGCCTCCTTCATCCACTGGGGATCTGGGCCCATGCCTTGCAAGGAGCACCCGGCAACTCTCTGAGCGGCCTCCTGCCCTTGAGGCTCTGTCTGGGGACACTCAAGACCTTCACATCAGGGTCCATCCGTCCCCTTCCCTTCCACTACATCTGGGCTTCTGAGGCACTCAAAAACTTCAGTGACCCTCCGTCCACATATGACCTACAGAGTTACATGGGATCTGGAAACCTGCCCTTCAAAGCCCTGCCCGGCCTGGCCCCCAACGCCTCAGACTCCTCTCTAACACCTGCCACCTCCCCAGCACACGTGCTCCATCCTGTAGCAAGCAGGAGTCGCTGGCGGCCAGGAACATAAACCCACCGGTACTAAGTCAAGGGAGTTTAATGGAAGCAGAACAGGACACCTCACATGGGTCTCCAGGGTCCATGTCCACTTCCCTCTGCTCTCTGCTACCCTTTCCTGCTCCTCGTTGCACACCAGCTTTCTCTGCTTACTCAGGGCCCATAACCGGGGCCGGCGGGCGACTTTACCTGGTCTGCCCCCAGTCCCTGCTCCCATGATGAGCTTCCTGTCAGCTCACCTCCTCACCATCCATCTGACCAGTTCTGAGTCCAAATTCCCAATTCCCAGGAGCAGGGCTCTCTGGCTGGCTCAGCTGTGCCAACAAGAGCTGGAGTTCCCTAGACATGAGTGTCCTTTCAGAGGGCCGTGGGTCTCTAAAATGAGCAATAGGCCTAGAAGCAATGGTTGACACTGCGCCACTTCCTGTTCCTCCAACAGACCTATACTTGCCCGCCTCCAAGCCTTGACTCATGCCATCCCTCCACCTGGAACACCCTGCCCACAAATCTTTGTCCTTCGTGGTCCACACCAGGTTACCTGATTGCTCCAGTCCTCCAGTTGGTTAACAACACTTGTCCCCCAAACACTTGAGATGGCCCCATACCCCACCTCTTACACCATGGCCACCACCAAAGACGCACTCCTGGCCCGTCCTGGCTCTACCCACACAGCCTGATTCGGTCCTGCCTGGCCCCAAATTGCACTGGGCACATCCTTCGTGCCCTCACCTTGACCCCAATTGGCCAGCATTGATGTTCGAGCAAATTCTATAGGGGGAAGCAAATGCAAATTCTGATAACCCAGTCAGGCCTGTGAGGCTACCTCACTGGCAAAAACCATTTGCCAGGATTTCTTCAGCAAAACTTACTCTTTCTCTAGATTGAGAAAATTTCTCACCAGCCCGGCCCAGCCTCCCAGCCACCCCCGCCCTCAGACCAGACATATCTGGCCCGATTCCTCCAGCTGTCCCCCCTGCCCCCAATCTTCCCCAGTTTCGCACTCTGGGGCCTACCTCCTCCCCTTCTAACACCTAATCTGGAACTCCCCCACCCTCTCCCGACACCTGCAAAACTTTTTAAATCAGAGATTACAGATTCCAAAAGCTCAGATGCCTGAAGTTAATAACCCTGCCCTCCCCACCCCTTTTGCCCACAGAGCGGGTCACACTTGGACTTTCCATTCTAAGCCCCATTAATTTTTTCCCTCTCCCTTCTTTTTTAAACACAGGGTAATTTAAACCCTCTTTTCACAGATGAGAGGCTTTCAACTTTGGCACTAGGACTTCGGTTTGATTTATTTTTTGATCCTCAGAATAGATTTTTTTTTTCCCAGCCTGAGAGACCCCCTGATCCTCTGGGCCAAGCTGGAGCATTTATAGAAATGATGGCGCGGACCCAGGGAGGAGAGGTGACCTGTCCAAGGCCACCCAGCACAGGTAGAGTGAGAACCCACGTTTCCTGAGGCCCCTCGTGTGGATTTCTCTCTCCTCCCTCTGCTACACATGGTCATTTTTTATAACTTGCAGAAACCATGCACTTAAAGAGAAAAGCAGGAGGTCACTGGACCAGCAAGTGGCACCTGAGAGAAGGCAGAAGCCGCACAGAGAGTATAGCACAGTAATGAGGACAGTCCCTGGGTGACCCGTAATGCTAGAACCACAGCCACCTCCAGAGCCCTCTGGGCCCCAAGCAGGGCCTTGGGCACTGAGAAGTAGTGGCTCTCGGGCCTCTGCCTCCCTGACTCCCCCAAGGGAGGCTGGGACCCCAGGATCTACCCTTGTCCTGGCTGCTGCCGAGGTTCCCTGAGGGCTTGCTACGTGCCAGGCACGATCGTCATATCCAGCCCTCCCACAGCGGCACCATTCCACCCTGCCCACTCTACAGATAAGGAAACTGAGGCTCAGAGGAGCTGAGCAACTTATTCAAGATCACACAGCAGGCATATGGTAGATCTAGAACTGCAAGCTGTCTGGCCTCAGAGCCCACGCTCTTCCCAAGACTACCCTCGGATTCAATTTTTGGATATCCCACAAGCTGGGAAGGAGCCAGGTGGAGAGGGTCAGAGTAGGGCTGGGGATCATCTCATCCACTAAAAAAAACAACGCTGTCTGTCACAAGTGCTAGGTCCGAGCAAGGCAGCAGACAGCTGACCTTGCTTCCAGCTGGGGTGGACCCCAGCCCGCAGCACCCACAGATCAGACGCTCGCCTGGGATCTGGCCTTTCTTCTCTCCCCGCAGAGGCTCACCCTGCCTGTGTGGACAGCCCCGCCACCCCGAGGCCAGGGCACCTGGACGCCCCCAGAACAGGTGTGTAAACTAGACGGAAACTCACACACTGCACCAGGAACACGGAAGGACTCACTTCCATCCCAGAAAGTTCTGGATGGTTGGAGGAGGAACGGGGGGAGGAGGAGGAGGCTCTTGGTGGAGAACATCGAAGCTGCTCTCCTTCGGGGCTTGGGTCTTAGGAGGATTCTCCCAGGGCTTGGAACTCAGCCAGAGGAAAAGCCCACAGTCCTGTGCTGGCCACCAGGGACCTGTATGACCAGGGCCCTGTGACATCACTGGACCTCATGTCCTACTTCCGTCCTTGCTGCTCGCCCCTCCCCGGTCGCATGGGCCACCTCCCCATTCCTCAGACACCGCAGGCTCAGTCCTGCCTCTGGGCCTTCGCAGTTGTGGTTCCCTCTGCCCGCACGTCCTTCAGACATCACATGGTTGGCTCACTTTCTTCCGGTCTTGACTCAAATACCGCCCCCCCCCCTCCAGCGACACCAGCTAGAATTGCAAGTCCACCCCACCATGGCCTAACTCCCCTTCTTCGCCTTTTCTCCTTAATACCTCCGGCCATCTAGTATAATATATTTTGTCCTAATGTATGTATGCGTTTGTCAGTCCCACACGCGCTCTGGAAGGGCAGGGATTTTTGTCCCTGGAGCATCTCACCGTGCCTGGCACATGTGTGCACCATCCCTGGGTCTTTCACCTTCTGAAGGTGGGAGCCAGCCCCACCTGGGCCACAGTCTGGGTTGGTGTTCGGAAGCGACAAGAAGATGTCACATCCAGGCATCTGTAAAACCACCCAACTGCGAACAAGTGTGTGAGTGAAGGTAGCGGGAGTCAGGCCGGGCCAGGCAGGAAATCTCCGCCGGGTGGTCCCAATTATCATGGTCATTATGGCTGCCCATTTCTTCCCACTGCAGCATATGCTTCTATTCGATCAGGAGGGTCCAGACCAGCCACGGAAGGTGTGAGTGGGAGGGAGGAAGGGAGGGAGGGAGGGAAAGGAGAGGGAAAAATTTAGAAAAAGATATTCAGAGTTAACAGGCAGCCAGAGACTGCCGGGAAAGCAGAGGGGGAGAGCGGGAGAGCTCGAGTTGCCTAGAATATCTTGCAGTTGCTGGAAGGCGGCGGCACCTCATGCTGTTGGAATTCTGGCTGCACGATCACACGTGTGGCTGGGCCTGCATGGGTCTCTCTCCCGCTGCAGCGCAGGCTCTTGGAAGGGGGGCGAGCACCGCTCTCACTTTGCCCTCCCGCGCGCCTCCCTGGTGCCCTGTGAGCAGTGCTGTCCGGCCCGCCTCTGAGGAACTGACTCGGTTGCAACAGAATTTCAGTGGCTGGGACGGGCGGGGGCCGCGGTGGGTTCCTCCTGCTCTGCCCCTTAGCGAAGGCTCGCCACCCTCTGGAGACCTCGTTCGGGCACCCAGGAAATAAAGGGCTGAGGCACGTGGTCTCTCTGGGTGTCAACAGCTCTAACGTTTCATGGCTTTAGGAGGGTTTTGTTCCAAATTCCACGACTTACCCCGGGAGGGAGGCGGCTGCTCCCCTTCCCTGGAGGGAAACTGAGTAAGCACCAAAAGACACGTGTGTGTCCCGCCCCGCTGCCCACACCCTCTTTCTCCTGGTGGCGTATGCCAGCTCTCGGGATCCCACCCTTCGCTTTAGTGGGGTCGCTGTCCACTCCATTCCACGGGGCCTCGCTCAGGCCCGGGGCACCCCACCACCTCTGCAGTCTCCCCCCTTCTCTCCGCCGTCACACCTCCGCCAGAGAGACCATATCACCGCGTGGCTCTGATGGCCAACCCCTCTGCAGATCCTTCAATGGCTCCCCGCTGCCTACAGGATTGGGCACAGTCCCTCCCAGAGCAGTCAAGGCCCCCCACGATTTAGCGCCACCTTCCCTTTCCCAGCTCGGCTCCCCGTTCTCGTCCTCTGTTCTCCAGACCCTGTGCTTTCCCATCTCCGTGCCTTTGCTCACGCTAGGGCCCCCTCCTCGAGTGCCCCCCCACGCCAGTCATAACGACTCACTCATCCTCCAGGGACCCCGCCAAAGGCCATCCTCCCTCTGTCCATTAGACCTTCCCTGACTCTCCAAACGGTTGGAACATTTGACCCAGGCCTGCCCTCTGCCCGTTGCCTGCAGTCATTATGGACATCACCGAGGAGCATGACAGGGACTATTTCTGACTGACTTGCAGCCTCCGTGCATCAGCCAGGGACCTGCGCCCTCTGGGGGCTCCACACACTTGGTGGAATGAAGTCCCCACCAACGCCCGAGTGCGTGTCCTGTTCCAGTCACTGCTCCGGCTCGTTCACGCACTAACCGACTTCACCCCACGACGATCCTGTGAGGCAGGCGCTATTACCACCCCTGTCTTCCAGATGAGAGCACTGAGGCTCAGGGGACCGCCTGAGGCCACAGAGCTGGTGGCAAAGCTGGGATGAGAGCCCAGAGGGTCCGGCAGCCTAGCCCACGTTCTAAGCAGCTATACCTACCGCAGGCCCTCCCCAAGCCCCTGGCCTGACCACCCCCGGCTCCTGTACCCTCCCGGCCCTGCCCCTCCTCCATCAGGAGCACAGGGAACCCAGCCTTGTCCAGGGTCCGGCAGGGCAGGGCTGGTTTCGGAGTCACTCCTGAAATAGGCAGGGGATGAGAGAGCACTTTGGATTATTGACTCTGAGCCCAGAAGAGAACAAGAGCAGAAGGGCTGCACAAAGCAAGAAAATGAAAGGATGCCTCACGAGGGAATGAGTGAGAGCGAAGGTGAGTGGGGACTGGGTCCAAGTGCTGGAGGGGTAAAGGAGGGCACGTGGGGCGGGTCCCCTCTATCTCCCCCTCAAATAACCCCAGTGGCACCAGCCACACAGCCAGCCACAGTGTAAGTAGAAACCTCCCCAAAGCACCCAAAAGGAATGTGCCAGCAAGAGCAACTGCCTTCTCCCTTTTATTAAATTCCTCACAGGGGCTGTGGGACCCAAGCCAATAAGAGGGGGTTCTAAGAAAGAGCAATTAAGGGCCCCCAAGGCTGTATTTTCCTGACATCCAACATCTGGTTGAAAAGTGAAAAATCATCATTGTCAAGGTGGTTTATTTTTTTCCCCCTGTACAAAGCTCTAGGTATTTAGAAACATCTGAGTGATGGACTGGCTGGCTATGCTTTTCGTCCAGATGTTCAGCATTCCCTAGGTTCAGGCTGACAGTGGTTTGCTACAGAGACAGGTTGGAGTTGAGGAGGCCAGGGGACGGTGAGGGAGAAGCAGTGGCAGTCCTGCCCCGTGGAACCTTCTGCCCCCCTTGGCTCACTCTGTCTTCACCACCTGCCCTCTCGGCTGGGAAAATTTGTTCTCCCGGCCCCCGCACACAGCCTCCAGGTTGCACGGAGCTAAGAGACATTGACGTTTGTACAACATCTTCCGCTGGGAATCAGCCGGCCCAGCACAGACTTAGCTGGGGTCTTATGCTCCTGGATTATGCAGGCAGCGACTTTGATTGAATCTGGCAACCAGATTTATGAATCAGTCGATATTTATTGCAGGGAACAATCCATCTTCATGTCTGGTCTGTGCACACAGAGCCCCACTCAGGGCACACCCGAGGCCTTGGTGCTAAATGTTAGAGTGGTCTCAGTGAACACATCTGAGGGAGGGGGCAACGGAGAGGGGTCTGACACCAATCAGAAAGGAGACAGGACATAATGTGGGGAAGTGTGACTGGGTAGGGGTGGCGGTGGCAGCTACCATATTCATCCCATGTTTGTCCCTGGCTGCCCTTCTCAACCTCTCCCAATCCCCCACACCACCTAACAAAAGTCAACTAATTGTTGCATTATTTGAAGTCAAATAGGATGCAAAAATTGTGATATAATGCATTCCAAAGTAAACTGAAAGTGTGTGTGTGTGTGTGTGTGTGTTCTAATTATCTACTCTTGTGTTCCCGCCCCTGCCCACTGGCCCAGTTATTAAAGAAAATAACAGCCTGAACTCCCAAGCTCGGTCTTGTGATGGACCAATCATAGAGCTGAGGGTGTCACTCTGCCGAGGAATGGCCAGGGAAAAGGCTACTCAGGATTCTCTCATTTGCATGCCTGCACTGATTGGCTAAACCACTGCCCCCCCCTGTGGTGGAGGGCAAGCTCCCAGTTAAGGCAGAGGGAATCCAGGTATCAATCCACCCAAAAGCATTTGGCTTATTATTTTGAGGTCCAGGAAGGATGGTCTGTTACGGTTCTGAACTTCTTAGCCTCATTGGAAGAATAGGAGTAAGGGGCAGAATTTAAGGTGCGTGGGAAGGAAGGAAAGAGGAGAGTCTCCCCAAATCACCTTCTGCTGCCCCTTTCTCAGCCCTAACTCTGCCTCCTGCCCCAAACACTCATTCCTTTGTCCCCGTCTGCCAAGGTGACCCCCCCTTGTGGAACTATGGCCCACAGCCCACCCCCCTCAAGCCCTTCCCCACGTGGAGCTTCTTGCAGGAAATACAAGGCACTAAGAGCATTGAGAAGGGAAACAGGAATGTTTGGAGGAGCTTCATAGCTCCCCGCAAATTACAGAACAGAGTCTCTACAGCAGGAAGGTGAGGGATGTCCTGTCGCTTCTGCATTTCTCCAGCCTCCACACCGGGGATCACGGAGGCTGTTGAAGCAGCTGTGGAGGAGCTGGGGGGGACGGGTTGGGTTGGGGACTCAGGACCTGACACCATCTCCACCCATTCACAAGGCCTGGGCCTGAGGTTGGGCAGGGGGCTGCTTTCTTGCCTTAACAGAGACCGGAGGTCCCTGGGAGGCCGGGGCAGGCAGCAGGACAGGCAAAAGAGGCAGCTCGGAAACTTACTCCGCCGATGGTACAGACAAGAGATGGGCTGGGCCAGCCCACCAGATGGGAGGAAAATGGGAAGCACCCAGAGGAGATAGAAGACAACTGCCCCCACCCCAGGGCCAGGGCACTCTTAACTAGCTCTCACTCAACCTCTGGTCAATTACTTCACCCCCAAGACTCCTAGAAGATGAAGAATCACCTCTTCTCAGATGTTCCCCCCAGAGCTAGTCAAACAAGACATCACTGGCGAAGGGCTGGAAGAATCTTTGTGGCTCCAAAGGACAGAATTACAACCTACGGGTAAACAGACAGGCATTCAGGCTTCCACTCAGTATGTGGTAGAAGCTTTCTCTATTCACGGTGGCCAGTAATGGAGGCAGTTAAGATAGTGATCGAGCTCAATTCAAGCATTCAAGCACAGTTTGGATGACCATCTGTTGTAGAGTATAATTTCTGGACACTTGCATGCACTGGATGAGAATTTTGGCATAATCTGTTGGCTGCCTCCAACTCTTTATGATTCTATGATTCATTCATTTAGCAAATGTTTATTGGTTACCCGCTAGCCCCAGCTTTATCCCTAACGTGCTGTGTGACTACCACTTTCCTCTCTCAAGCCAGTGACTATACATAAAGTGAGGGTGTTGGGCCAGTGGACCTCTAAGGGCTCTTCCAGCTCTGACAGGCTGCCTTGTTCTAAACGGAATCACAAGGAACTACGAAAGCCCACCCTCCTCCCCTGAGGCTCCTTTCTCCCACTTCTTCCTGCGTGACCCATAACTTAGCAGAGTTGGGAAAGAATGAACTTCTCCTGGCCTGGGATGCTGTGTGGAACAGATGGTCCTGTTGCCATGGAGACCAGGGAGCTACGTGTCCTGGGGGGCTGGGATTGGGTGGGGGGCTAAGTCAGGCCCGGGTGATTTACTCCTGTAATAGCCCAGCCTGGAGTCTACGCGAATGTTAAACAGGAGTGGCTCTAGGCAATCGCTCAGCCAGACAGATCAGAAACCACTTAAGATGAAAGACCCAGAACATCTCTTCTGGGGGATCAGGGATGCCTGCTACATCCTGGTTCCCCACCCCCAATGCACAACTTTAGGCCAGTCAGCCCCTGTCTGGCCCAGGAAATTTGACTCCATCTTCCCACAGGCAAAGCTGGAGGAACACACAGTCTGTCCTGAAGGATGGGGATAGAGGCAGTTCTGGAAGGGACTCTCTGGGGACTGAGGGAGACTGACTTCTTGGGCTCGTTGGAAAAAACAGTCCTCTGGCAATCAGCCCTGTGCAACCACGGGTGGGCTGCCCCAGGAGGGAGTGAACTCCCCACCCCTGGAAGCATTCAACCTGGGCGGGGAAGATCCTCTGTCAGAGATTAACAGAACAACTTCCACAACAAGTAGGAGATTGTAAAGGCGGCTCTTCTAATTCTGAGATCTTGTGATAGCAGAGGCAGCAGGATGGGACAGTTATGAGCAAGCACTTTGGAGTTCAGACAGACAGACCTGGGCTCAGGTCCCAGCTCTGCAACTTACTTACTCTGTGACTTTGATTAAGTTAACTGTCTCTAAACATCTATTTCCTCACCTGTGAAATGTGAGTCATAATACCGGCTTCATAGGACTTTTTGGGGGGAAAGGATTAAAGTGAAACAAGGCATCTAAAGTGCTTAGAATAATATATTGCACATATTAAGTACCCAATAAGTGGTGGTTATCATTATTAGTCTGTAATGAGTAAACCTACGCAGGAACGGGAGCTCCCCAGCTGTTTGGATCGGACTCAGCCAAGATGCCTGGCTCCTGATTGGCCATTCACTGTGTGATGGCAGGCAGATTTCTCTCTCTCTCTTTTTTTTTTTTTTTTGAGTATAGTTGACACACAATGTTACATTAGTTTCAAGTGTATGATACAGTGATTCAACAACTCTATAGGTTATGCTCTGCCCACCACACGTGTAGTTACCATCTGACAAATTTCTTTTTTTTTTTTTAGATTTTTATTTATTTATTTATTTGACAGAGAGAGAGAGACACAGTGAGAGAGGGAACACAAGCAGGGGGAGAGGGAGAGGGAGAAGCAGGCTTCCCGCTGAGCAGGGAGCCCGATGCAGGACTCGATGCCAGGACCGTGGGATCATGACCTGAGCCGAAGGCAGACGCTTAACGACTGAGCCACCCAGGCGCCCCCATCTGACAAATTTCTTAAAAGAAAAAAAAATCTCTGTGCCTCTGTTTCCTCATCTGTAAAATGAGGCTAATAATTGTTCTTACCTCAAGGGATTATTGTGAAGATTGAATTTACAGTCCGTGTAAAAGGTTTAGAATAGAACCTAGCACAGAACAAGTGTCCAGGACCTATGTGCTCACATCATCGTCCCCGGCATCCTAGGTCACCAGCCTCAGCTCTAGGTCACCTTCTCAATGACTGATTCTTGTTAGGGCCTATTTAAAGATCAAAGTGGATTTTTCTGTTCGGGATTTTGTGTGTTTTTTTGTTGGGAGGGTGAGAACATCTACATTCTACTGTTAACAAATTTCAGTCATACACCACAGCGTTATCAATTATAGTCACGTGTTATACATTAGATCCTCAGACCTTATTGATCTTATACCTGATAGTTGGACCCTTTTACCGACCTCTTCCTATTTCCCCCACTCCTCAGTCCCTGCCAACCACCTTTTTACTCTTTATTTCTATGGGCTCCACTCTTTTTTTTTAGATTCAACATATGAGTGATGGCAAAGAGTATTTGTCTTTCTGTTTGATTTATTTCACTTAGCATAATGCCCTATGTGAGGTGATGGATGTGTTACTTAACTTGATGGGGGGATCCCTTCACAACATATACGCATATCAAATCATCACACATACACTTTAAATATCTTATAATTTTATTTGTCAATTATACATCCATAAAGCTGGAGGGTGGGGAAAGACAAAACATAATAAACGCAGGCTAGGATGTGGAGAAAATGGAACCTCTGTACACTCTTGGTGGGAATGCAAATTGATACAGCCACTATGGAAAACAGGATGGAGGGTCCTCACAAAATTAAAACTATCTGACGATCCAGCAATCCCACTTCTGGGTACATAGCCAAAGGAAATGAAATCAGAATTTTGAAGAAATATCTGTACTCCCGTGGTCACTGCAGCATTATTCACAGTAAGCCAAGACATGGAAACAACCTAAGTGTCTACCTATGGGTGACTGCATAAGGAAGATGTGGTATATATATATATATATATACCACGGAATATTACTCGGCCTTAAAAAAGAATGAGATCCTGTCATTTGTGGCAACATGGATAGAATCTGAGACATTATCCTAAGTTAAATAAGTCAGACAGAGAAAGACAAATACTGTATGCTATCACTTACATGTGGAATTTTAAAAAGCCAATCCTGTAGAAACAGATTGTAGCTTGATGTTTACCAGGGGCTGGGAGGTGGGGAAATGGGGAGATGTCGGTCAATGGGCACAAACTTCCAGTTACGAGGAGAATAAGCTTGAGACCTAATGTACAGCATGGTGACGACTATCTCATAGACTTGAAGGTTGCAGAAAGAGTAGATCTTAAATGTTCTCACCATAAAAAGAAAATGGTAATTATGTGAGGTGATGGAAGTGTTTACTAACCCTCCTGTAGTGATCACTTTGCAATAATAAACGTATCAGACCATCACGTTATACACCTTAAACTTGCACAATATTATATATCAATTAAATCTTAGTAAAGCTCGGTGGGGGGGGGAACAAAGATCAAGTGAGCGAATGAGCCAGCTCTGAGGTGAACAGGAAACTCTCAACGACAAGAAGCATTTGTGAGAACCCGCCCTGTGCTGGCTAATAGAAGGCAGAGCACCTGCTCTTGCAGGGCTTATGTGGAGTTTAGGCAACCAGCACCTTCAGGAAGAAACGATCAAAGGGTTATGATATCTCCGATGGTATAACCAGTCAGGCTTCCTGGAAGAGGAGAGAGCTGCATGAGGCATGAAGGAGGGGTGGAAATTTGGCAAGTGTCCAGAAATGGGTGTGGGGGCTGGGGAGGGAGCATTCTGGAAAGGGGATCAATGAGAGCCAAGACCTAAGGTAGCAGCACATGGCCTTTCCGGAAGATAGTGAAGGACACACAAGGATAGGCCCCAGGGTTTCTCTACAGGGCATTTGTGTGTGTGTGTGTGTGTGTGTGTGTGTGTGAAGTCTCAACCAACAGCCTAATGCTATGGGCTAGAAATGCCTGGGGGCACTCACCTGGGCCTGGGTGAGTTTCCCACAGACATCTCCCCTTTCCAAACCAACGTCATGACTAGATCAGCCCTTGTGGTTCTCGTTATGATTGCAAGACACACTTCAGCAACAAACATCAGGAAACTTAAAAAGAGAGAGAGAGAGAGAGAGAGAGATTATTACTTATAAGACCTGAAAATTACACAGCACACCTGGGGCCAAACAGCGAGGGCACAGGTGGAGAGAGAGCCCGTCTGGACTGGGGTTCTGTTTTTATTGGGGTCATGGTTGGAGGCTCAGGGTTTCTCAGGCTCACTCCTTATTGGTGAATTTAAAATATATAGGTGGGAATTGAAAGCACAGGGAAGAGAGAAGACTAGTGGCCCCAGTGGTCACTTATCAAAATCAGCCATGATCTCTAAAACAAAGAAGTCTCGGTTGGAGGAGGTGGCCTGGCTCTTTATCCAGCCTGTGGCCAGCTAAGTATTTATTCCAGATGGTGAGATCGCGGTCTTTGAAGTAGATGCCTTGGTAATCAAAGCATAAGCCAGCCCTTGCATCACAAAAAAAGTAAAAAGAAAAACTTGTCCGGGCTTCCACTATAGGCATCTTTGCCTGAAGGTGGGGAGAGAGGAGAATTAGGAAACAAGGTTCAAGCTTGCCAGGGAAGGCAGAGATCTGGGTCCACTTCCTCCTAGTACTCGAGTGACCTTGAGTAAGTTACGGTTCTAAGCCTCAGTTTTCTTATCCTTACCAGGACACTAACGGATGCCCCTAAAAAGTAACACTGAGCTAACATTTATGCAGCACCTGGAAAGCAATGGCACTCAAGGGAGCTATGGTTTGTCCTGTGAGTGATGAAGAGTAAGGGAAGCTTTTCCCTGATATACATTTTTTAATTCCAATAGAGTTAGCATACAGTGTTATATTAGTTTCAGGTGTACAGTATAGCGATCCAGTACTTCCATACAGTACTCAGCGCTCATCGCAATAAGTGTGCTCTTAATCCCCTTCATGTACTTCACCCATCCCCCCACACACCTCCCCTCTGGTGACCATCAGTTTGTTCTCTGTAGTTGAGTGTTTCTTGGTTTGTCTCCTTTTTCCTTTGTTCGTTTATTTTGTTTCTTAAGTTCCACATAAGAGTGAAATCATATGGTATTTGTCTTTCTCTGACTGACTTATTTTACTTAGCATTATATCCTCTAGATCCATTCATGGTGCAAATCACAAGATTTCATTCTTTTTACGTTGCGTGTGTGTGTCCTTATCCATTCATCTACCGATGGACATTTGTGCTGCTTCCATACCTTGCTATTGTAAATAATGATGCAATAAACCTAGGGGTGCATACATCTTTTCAAAGCAGTGTTTTCATGTTCCATGGGTAAATACCCAGTAGTGGAATTACTGGATCATATGGTAATACTATTTTTAATTTTTTGAGGAGTCTCCATATTGTTTTCCACAGTGGCTGCACCAGTTTGCATTCCCATCAACAGTGCATGGGGGTTCCTTTTTCTCCACATCCTTGCCAACACTTGTGTGTTTCTTGTGTTTTTTATTTTAGCCATTCTGACAGATGTGAGGTGATATCTCATTGTGGTTTTGAGTTGAGTTTCCATGATGATGAGTGACGTTGAGCATCTTTTCATGTGTTTGTTGGCCATCTGTCTGTCTTCTTTGGAGAAATGTCTGTTCATATCTTCTGCCCATTTTTAATTGGATTATTCGGGGGTTTTTACAATTGATATGTTTGGATACTAACCCTTTATCAGATATGTCATTTGCAAATATCTTCTCCCATTCGGTAGGTTGTTTTTGTTTTGTTGACTGTTCCCTTGGCTGTGCAGAAGCTTTTTATTTTGATGTAGTCCCATTTTTCATATCGTGAAAAATCACTGGGTGGTGGGAAGGATGGATTAGAGTGGGGCAAGGGGCAAGTCCAAGAGCTGGATTTTGAGGTAATGGTCCATGAGTAATGTAATGCTGCTTCAAAATTTAGTGGAGACAACAGAGACTGATAGGAAGCAAAAGAAAAGGACTCAGCAGAGCAGAAGTTGGCAAATAATGAAGAGCAAGGACTCACCAGTGACATCACGCTTTTAAGAAAGGGGGGGGACTAAGAGAGTAGGAGAAGGAAGGACTGGTGGGGGAAGGGCGTGTGGCTCCACATTGGAAACCCTGACCTTCACAAAATGCGAATGTTCTATATGCAGCCAACAAACATATGTTGAGCCTACAGTGTGTCAGGCCCTAAGAATATAAATATAAATAGACATGGTTCCTGCCCCAGGGACTTTATGGTATCAGTGGAGGAAGCAAAGACATCAACCAATGCATGCAATGAAGTATAACAGACGCTTTTATCCACAGTAGCAGTCCAAGTAGACCGCAGAACAAGGAAATGATTGATTTCACCAGACTTCAAGGAGGAAGTTACTCAAGAACTGTGTAAACGTTCCCCAGGAAGACTGTGGGGGAAACATACTCCACAGGGAGGGAAAGCCTGAGGAAAATACCAGGGAGTGAAACATAACATGTTCTAGACTTACAAGTCCCTCTGATACTTGGGACTATCAGATCCAGAGCTGAGGTTGGAGATGCCTAAAGACAGCATGGCATAGATAGCCGTGTGGGCCACAATATGGAAAGAGGGAAGGATCAAGAAAAATGTTGTGTTGGGAATAGTGGAACCCTAACGGGAGTTCAGGACATGAACTCCCTGTCAGAGGAGCATTCGAACAGCAAGAATCAATGACGATTCTTCTTTTAAGGTCGGAGGGAAGGAAGAGAGAGAAGATAAAGTCGTGCTGAAGTAGAGAGTGGAGGACTGAGTGGCCTAGGAGGTCCACCCTTGACTTTTCCAGAAAAGTCAGAGGCAAGAGCATTAGTTAAAACAAAAAGTAGGGAGTAGGGGAGAGTCCATAGGTTGATGAGGGGAAAAAAAGAACACAATTACTAATATCAGGGACTTAAGAAGGACTATTGAAGGAGGGACTATTACTACACTTCTCACAGATGTTAGAAGGGTAATAACATTATAAATAACTTTAGACAAACTGGACATATTCCTTGAAAAATGTAAGTTACTAAAACTGACACAAGATAAGCTAGAAAAATCTAAGTAGCTTTTTATCTATTAAAGTTAATTTGTTATCAAAAACCCTCCCACAAGCAAAACTCCATAACCGATGGTTTCACTATGAATTTGATCCAACATTTTAGAAAGAAATAATATTAATCCTATACAAACTCAGAAAATAGAGGAACGTGAACATTCCCAACTTGTTTCATGGTGCTAGATTAACCCTGATACTAAAACCTGACAAAAGCATTACAAAAAGAAAAAAAAAAAAAAAAAGACAAACCAATATCCTTCATGAACATAGATCCTTAACAGATTATTAGCAAATAAAACCAGTAATACACAAAAATATACATCATGACCAAGTAGGTTTATCCTAGGAATGCAATATTGTTTGAACACTCAAACTCATTAATGTGATTCACTACATTAAGAGCACAAAGAAGAAAAACCATGACTGTTTTTATAAAATCCAACACCTGTTCATCATTTTTTTTAAATCTGAGCAAATTAGGAAGAGAAGGAATTTCTTCAACCTGATAAAGTACATCTATGACAAAGCAAGTGTGTCCACTCTCACTACATTTATTTAATATTTTTTTGGAGGCTTTGGCCAAGGCAATAAGGCAAGATAAAGAAGTAAAAGGCATAGAGATCAGAAAGGAAGAACTAAAATTTTATGCACAGGGGATATGATTTTTTTATGTAGACAATCCCTACAAATAGCAACTAGAACCAATAAATGAATTTAGCAAAGTCACAAGATAAGGGGCACCTGGGTGGCTCAGTAGGTTAAGTGGCTGCCTTCGGCTCAGGTCATGATCCCTGGGTCCTGGATTCGAGCCCCACATTGGGCTCCCTGCTTAATGGGGAACCTGCTTCTCCCGCTCCCTCTGCCCCTCCCCCTGCTTGTTCTCTCTCTCTAACTCTCTCTCTCAAATAAATAAATAAAATCTAAAAAAAAACCCACAAGATAAAAGAGCAATACTTATAGATCAATTATATTCCCATATACCAGCAGCAAATCATTGGAAAAAGACATTTTTTAAAATTTTCACTTACAGTAAGGCAAAAAAACATCAAAAAATACTTAGGAATAGATTTAACAAAAGATGTACAAGAACTACACACTGAAAACTGCTTTAAAAATACTGAGATAAGTTAAGGAAGCCTTAAATAAATGTTTCTTCTGGGAAGACTCAAAACTGTTCAAACATCAGTTCTCTCCAATTTGATCTACAAGTGCAACACAATCCCAATCCCATTTTCTAGCAGGCTTTATTTGTAAAACTTGATAGACTTATTCTAAAATTTATATGGAAATGCGAAGGACCTAGAATATTGAAGGCAATCTTGATAAAGAAAAACAAAGTTAGAGGACTTAACACTACCTAACTTCAAGGCTTGCTATAAAGCTAGTAAACAATCTTCAGAACAGGATGGTAGTGTAAAGAGATACGTATAGTTCAATGGAACACAAGAGAGAGTCCAGAAACAGACCCACATGTATATGGTCATTTGATTTTCAATGAGGAACCAAAACGATCCTATGGATAAAGCAGTCTTTTCAACAGGTATGGCTGGCACAACTCTCTATTAATATGGAGAAACATGAACACTGATCCCTATCTCACAAAATACACAAAATTTAATTTGAGATGAATGATAGATTTAAATGTAAAAGCTAAAACTATAAAGCTTCTAGAATAAAACATAGGACAGTATCTTCATGACCTGCAGATGGGCAGAATTTTCTTTGGCAGGAGGCAAAAAATAATAATTACCAAGGAAAAAATCATAATTTAGATTTTATAAAAATTAAAAATTTCTGCTCATCAAAAACTTAGTTAAGAAAATGACGGTGTGCAGTGGCTGCGCACAGTGGCCTCCTCAGTAGTGAATGCAGCCTGTTGCTCCTAGGGGTTGTCCTAAGGGACTTTGGAGACCACACTTTCCAGTGAACATGCATGTCTGATCTCATGCTGTCTCCAGTCTAGGCTCCAGACTCGGTGCCTTTGGAAAGCCCCAGGGCATAGTGACCATGGTTCACCCATCCACACCAAGCTGCAGAACAAGGAGCATGTGATTGAAGCCCTTCACAGAGCCAAGTTCAAGTTCCCAGGTGGCCAGGTGACCCACATCTCCTGGGTCTTTAGTGGGGCTTTACCAAGTTTAATACAGATGAATTTGAAGACGGGGCAGCTGAAAAGCAGTTTATCCTGGATGGCTGTAGGGTCAAATACATCCCAATTGTGACCCCCTTGGACAAATGGTGAGCCCTGCACTCCTGAGAGTTTCTGCGTCGCCCCCTCCTTACTCACACCCACCAATAAATCCCTACTTCCTATCCAAGAAAGAAAATGCATAACAAGTCACAGACTGAGAGGAAATATTTTCAAAACATGTCCATTAAAGGAATTATATCAAGTACAAATAAGGAACTAAAACACAATAAAAACACAAACAACCTGATAAAGGGCAAAATATTTGAGCAGACATTTCAAAATAAGATGGATGCACTAAATGTATGCCTGTCCTATGACCCAGCATTTCCACTTCTAGGTATTTACCCAAAAGAAAAGAAAACATAATCCACAAAAATACTTTTACGAGAATATCCATAGAAGCTTTGTTCACAGTAGCCCCTAACTGGAAACAATACCTCATAACGGGAAAAATGGATAAACAAATTATAACCACTACTTAATGATACAAAGGAACAGAGTATCAACACATGCAGCAAAATGGATAAACCCCCAAAACATGATGTGTACGTACTATTTGGTTCCATTTACATGAAATTCTAGAAAGATTTTTTTAAAAATGAAAACTGATTGCTTCTGCAAGATGAGAACAGTGATTGACTGGAAAGGGGCATGAACAGACTTCCTGTGTGATAGAAATGTTCCATATCTTGATAGGGATTTGGGTTACACATGTGTAAGCATTTGTCAAATCTTCTGGAAGAATATACTTATAATCTGTGTATTTTACCGTATCACTGATATAAATTTAACACCCCCTGACACATTCACACACACAAAGAACCACCAGCAAAAACTGAATTCTGCTTAATGATATACATGATGAAGTGTTTTGGAGTGACATATACTGATGGTCTGCATCTTACTTCAAAATATACCAAAAATAAGATGTCTTGAAGGGTAGATATATGGATAGATATTTGAAGGCGATATAGCAAAATGTTCAGATTTGGAGAATCTACATGCTGAATACTCAATTGTGAGTACTCACACTTCTTTTCATGTTTAAAATTTTATAATAAACCTTTGGGGGGAGGGGAGTCCAAAGAGGGAATGTGAAGCTGGTCAAGAATGGAAAAAACTAAGAACTGCCTTGGGGTGAGAGCAGGAAGGAGTGGTCAGGATTTCCTGGGTGAAATAAGGTTCAGCTAGGGTTCTACAGCCCCTGTGTGTCAGAAAGCCAGTCAGCATGAGTCCCCGGAGTTCTCTGTCAACAGTCATCCCGAGCCAGCCTGATCACACCTATCCAATAGGACATCTGAAGGACAGCATGGTGCCATCACATTTTCCATCTCCCAATGAGAGTGTCCTCCCCATAAAACCGGAGGTTCCCAGGGCAGGGACTAGGTATCCCCCATCAGACTAAGTGCTTACTTTAAATAGGACCTACGTCTTCCCCATCACACCAGGAGCTACCTTAGGCTAGAAGTTGTCTTTTCCATCTGCTTAAGAACTCTCAGGATGGGGACTAACTCCACCATCAGAAGGCCTCCCTGGATGCATCTGCCATTTGATAGGGGCTTTTCAGAGGCCTGCCAATGGTTTCCTGTGTTTCCTCCATGATTCCCACTTGGATTGTGTAGGCTGAGGGAGTGAGGGAGGAGTGACTGACAGTATCCAAGCAGGAACGCTCTAACTTCAATCATCCCAGAAGCCGACACTCACTTACATTTAGCCAGGGAAAAGCAACATTAATTCAGTGTAGTGATTGAGACTTTACACGCCCTAAAGTGAAGAAATTCTAACTTGAGGTTCCCCCAGCAACTGTAGCTGGGCAACGTCACCCCCAGGCATTGGCAGCAGGTCACAGCGCTCAACAGCTTATTGGGCAGGTGGGAACACATCCGCCTTCACACACCTGGGCTCACAGGAACTGAGGGTGGGGTGTGCCCAGATATCCAGAGAAAGGGGGATGGTGCTGAGGCCCCAGGAAGAAGAACAGACAGCAAAAGAGAGAGAGGGAAGAGCTTCTCTTCTTTAGAGGACTCCATGAGACAACTAGTATATCTCCCCCATATCTCATTCTCTCTCCCTCTCTCTCTCTCTCTCTCTCTCCCCCACCCCCGCCATCTCATGAATATACAGATGCACAGCTTAAAGTATGATTCATGTTCTCAAGGGTAAGTTCCCTAGCAACTGATGACACATTTTCAAGGGGTTGCACGATTGGACACTAGACACCTGGCTGAGAAATGGAACAAACTTGGTTATTGTATGGGATACAAGATCTATCCATCTCCCGTCCTTCAAGCCAGTTTCTCCCAGAGCCTCCCCCAACCTCTGACCCCTATAAGTTTGATTAACTCCCAGCTTTTCTTTGGGACTCACTTTCTAGTGTGATAATACAGCTTGTTTTTATTATTCTGGGTGAGAGGGAGAGAGGGCCATTAAGCTAGGCCACAAGAAGTAATCTCCCGTTTTCTATGTCAGAGTTTTTGAAAGCATCATCCTGTGTTGCTTCCAGTGATAGGAAACTAAATAACCTAAGAGGTCTTTCACTACAAAACAACTAGCTCCTGCAAAAGCAGACTTAAGTGCATTTCCAGGGTCAACATAAGTAAGAGAAATATGTGATAGTCCCATCTACCCCTCCAAATTTACTGAAACTAGGGCAAGGAGTAAGAAGCAGCAAGGCAACTCAAGAGACAGGTGTTGGAACAAGACAAGGATACTTACTTCCATCACTGCTACTTAACTACTAGAGCAATTAGACAAGAAAAATAAATAAAAAGCATCCATGTTGGAAAGAAGGAAGTAAAACTACCTCTGTTTATAGATAATATGATCCCCTATGTATAAAAATCCCAAATAACTCACAAGAAAGCTAGCAATTCAGCACAGTTGTAGGGTATAAGATCAGTTGTGTTTCTATATACCTGCAATATAGAAAAGGAAGTTAAGAGAACCAAATAATTCATAATTGCATCTAAGAGAATAAAATATTTAGGAATAAACTTAACCAAGGAGATGAAAGACTTATACGTTGAAAACCACAAAAATGGCCAAAAGAAATTAAAGAAGGCCTAACTAAATGGAAACTTAGGGGAGCAAAATTTACTACCCCAAAATGTATCTCTTTGGCATGTGAATTATTTTATGTTGATTACTTTTAAGAAATAGAAGACTCAAGAAGTTTTTCTTTATTGCCTCCGCTCTAACTGCCTAAAAGAAATTTAGAGAGGGGACCTGTTCCAGGAAGAGGGCTATCAGCATAGATGACTACAGTATAATATGAACTAGGTGTGGTAGACAGGAAGGAACCCTACAAAGTCATGTTAAAATTGTTCTGTGTTTCATTGTCTCTGCACAACCCAGCAAATATTTGTTTACCAAATATTTACTCCTTTTCATCCTCCTGTGAATTGTCTTCCTTCTCTTCGAAGTCGCAGACCCATACCCCCTTCTCCTTAGCTCTAGATGGCATATAAGCCCCAACTGCCTGACTGCCTGGAGGCCTCACATTCTTACGGAGCTCCTGTAGGTGCATGACTAAACTTGATTTTCTCTTGTAATCTATTCATGTCAATTTAATTCTTAGACCAGCCAAAAGACCTTCAAAGGGTAGAGGAAAATTTTCCCTCCCCAACAAAACACATCCCATGTTCATAGGTAGGAAGACCATATTGTTAAGATGCCTATACTAACCGAAGTGATCCACAGATTCAAGGCAATCCTTATCAAAATTCCAATAGCGTTTTTTTGTTTTCTGAAATGAAGAAGCCAATCATCAAATTCATGTGGAGTTGTAAGGGGAACCTGAACAGCCAAAACAATCTTAATAGATAATAACAAAGTCAGTGGACTCATATTTCCCCAGTATCAAAACTTACTACAAAGCCATAGTAAACAAGAATATGGTACTGGCATCAGAAGGCATTATCAAAACATTGAGAAGACAACCCACAGAATGAGAGAAATTACTTGCAAATCATTTGACCTCAGATATTGCAATTATCCCACTAGAGTGTAAGCTGCATGAAAGCAGGTATTTTTATATGTTTTGTTTACTGTTGAATGCCCAACTTCTACAACAGAAACTGGCACATAGTAGACACTAAATAAATACTTGATGGATAGTCAGATATAAAAATAAAATGAATATGTATAAATGTTTAAAGGAAACTTGCATATTAAGGTCTTTTAGGATACTTGCCGAAGGTCACACAGCTAAAAAGTGGCAGAATCCAACACTCAGTCCAGGAGGGTCTGTCACCAAAACTGGGTCCTTAACCTCTATGTTATTATACTGCTTCCCCGGTAACCCAAGGTTAGACCAAGGTTTGGTTTTTGAGGGGAGACAGCAGAGTGGAAGTTTTCAGGCCATGTCCAACTTGAGTTGTTTCTTAGTTAGGACTCCATCTGGACTCCCTCTCAACACCTACTTGCCTTTCGAAGAAAACATTTCCCAGGAAATGGGCACCCCATGTCTTTCCATACATGTGAATAGAGTGGGAGGAAGGGAGAGTTGTTGAGGGTTTTTTCTTTATTCCTTTCTTCTCTCCTTCTTTTTGGGAAACTGTCCGGGGGATGTGGTGCTGGCTGCTCGTGGGGGCAACTGCTACAATCAGAGCTGTTTCGAAGCAAAGAACTAATTTACTGCATGAATGACTTTAGCTCAAAAGAAGAAATAAGGACGATCAGGAGTCCTAAGGGAGCAGAATAATAGGGTAATTTACACGGGGAGATGAGGGAGATGGGAGAAACACGCAGGGTAATTCTTCCGTATAATCTTTATTTTATATTTTTGCCCTTTTTCCCTTTGCCTCTCTGGGGACAAAGCCTCAGCTCAGAGATGCTTCCTGGCCATCCCCAGGGTTGATATCTGAAAAAAAAATGAAAGGGCACCGGAGAGGAGGCTTCTCAGACTGAGGAAGAGAAGGTCGAGAGGTGGTTTCATGGCTGTTCTCTAAAGTCAGCTTCTACTGGGAGGATGGTCTGTGGGAGGTTCCCATTAAGCCTTGTGGTTGGTGAGGGATTACAAAGGAGGGCTTCAGATGTCTGAGTGCTCTGTACAAAGGAGCGGCTATCTGTACCACCAGCTTGGGCTACCCCAAGCTAAGGGCTCACTATTGCCCCTATTATAGACTGTATGTCTGTGTCCCCCCCTAAATTCATATGTTGAAATCCTAACCTACAGTGTAATGGTATTAGGTGGGGGCCTTTGGGATGTGATTAAGTCATGAGGGTAGAAGCCTCATGAAGGAGATTAGTGTTCTTATAAAGGAGATACTAGAGATCTCTTTCACCCTCCTTCCACTATGTGAGGACATAAGAAGTAGGTAGTCTACAACCCAGAATGGGGCTCTTACCAGAACCCAACCATGCTGGAACTCTGATCTCAGACATCCAGCCTCCAAAATTGTGAGAAATAAGTTTCTGTTGTTTATGTCATCCCGATCTATGGTAATTTATTATAGCACCCCAAATTGACTGAGACCACCCCCAGATTCTTATTTTCCCAGCATAGAGAAGATAAGGGCTGGAAGGACTCTTGGATAGCATTTAGTCCAAGACACACATAATCCACATCAAGGAGATCACCGAGGCTTGAGTTCCAGGGCTTACTTCAGTGCATACTAGTTAACCTTGGGCTTTCTCATGTGTAAAGTCAATATTGTCATCTTCACTGATATCTGTGAGGATCAAATGAGATGGTGCCTGACAAAGCACTTTGTAAACTGCAAAGTACCATATGAATGTGAGGTATTGTTGCTATTTGTCAACGAAGGAAACTCAGTACCAGAGGGGTTAAATGACTCATCCAAAGTCACATTGCAAGTAAATGCAGGACGAGGGCTTGAACATACATCATCCTCCAGAGACAGTGTGGTGTAGTGGTTAACAGTATAGACTTTGGAGCAGGCTGCCTGGTCTGCCATTTGCCACTTTGAGTAAGTTAGTTAACATTCCTGTGCTTCAATTTTTCCATTTGTCAAGTGGGGATAATAATAGTACTGACCTCATAGAGTGAGTTGTGTGACTATATGAGTTAATATATGTGAAGAATTTAGAACAATGCCTGCAAATGGCTTTTAGTAAGTGCCAACTATCACCATCATTCAGGAAATCTGGGCTAAACCCAGGAGATTTCAAATCATGTGGGGATCCCCCTTGTGGAAGCTCTCAAAGACCAAGAATGAAGAAGTGAGAGTCATGTTCAGCAATAGGTATTCAGGTTAGGCTGAGGTAGAGCTTCAAGTCTAGTAGAACCAAAAGGTCCTTCCTTGGAGTCAGGAGATCTGAGTTCTTGTCCCAGCTTGCCACCTAAGGCAGTCTCTCTGAGGCCCAAGCATCTTGTCTATAAAATGAAACTGACAATTCTTTCCCAACTTGTCCATTCTATAGGGCTTTGCTTACACCCAAGTGGAAAGTCTCATAAACTATAAAGTTCTGTGGACTTACTTAGATTATTCCTGGCCATATAGATCGCTGAAATAATTTTTGCAGGAGAGAGGAGGGAAGGGTATGATTTTTCCTGCCTCTGAAAAATGCAAACAAGAGCCAGCTCACAGAATGTTGGGTTGCCATCCTTTCTGACAGTGGAAGGATATTCAGGGTCTTCTGTGGCATAAGCCTGGTCAGGGTCCTCCCCAGAGTAGACACAAGGGAGGTAGAACAGGGAAAGTCAGCTACCTACTCCACACCAGCCTCCACATCCTACAACAGTTATACATATGAAACCAAGCTAATTATATATCTCTACATCTTTCAAAGTCCCATATCACACAGCTCCCCTCCTTCAGAAAGACTTCCTGGAGTCCTCCAGCAAGAGATCCTCACCTCTTCCCCCAGGATAGTTCTGCTGCTTACATAAATGGCTAAATCTCAATTAACTAGAGTAATGGAACACAAGGGCGTGGAAGGAAGCCACAAATAGAGCTGAGTCACAAATAAAACAAAGCTGTAGTCAATCCTCCATCACATGTTATCATGTGGGTAGGTGGACACTGGACCCAGAGGTGCTCACTTCTCAGAAGGGGCTTGGAAATTGGGCATATGAAGTCATACAGTGACCAAGTGTAACTACAGAGTGTAACTACAGAAAGGCGTTAACCTTGGGATCAGAAAGCTTGGAGTAGGGATGGAGAAGATGAAGTGGGCTGTTCCAGTTGGGGCAGAGGTAGGGGCTTAGATATGACCCTCTAACATGGAATCACAGACATTCTCCCTTCACGAAAGAGGTCTCAATATGCACTAATCACCTCTTCTAGGTCCCTTTATGGGAGTTAAGCACATCCCAGTTTCTAAAGTATTTTAGCCACAGGTAATGCATTAGTTAGCCTCCAGATAATGACATGGTAATAGTCTTATTGTTATACATCCTCTACTACATTGTCATTTGTTACCTTTACAACTCCCCCACCCATCAGATTGGGAACGCTTTGAGGGAAGGGATTGTGTCTAACTCGCTTTACACCCCTGTGTCCAGAGCCTGGCATACCATAGGTGCTCACTGAATTTTGTTGAATGAATGTTTGTTGAATTTAGAGATTAGAATGTATCACTAGTTGTCAGAGACATTTCTGGATAACTGTGAACTGTACCTCTTGCCTTTTCTAGAACTTAGGGAGCAAAAAAAAAAAAAAACCCTACTCTACAAATCCACCTTTGCCTTGTGACCCACCCTGACAGATCAGGAGGCCATAGAAACTCTTAGCAGATGGGAAGAGAGGAGCCTAAGCTCAAAAATCAGCCCTAGAGCTGCATTCTGAATGCTGAGAGTGGCCATGACTCACTGAATAAAAATTGGGTTGGTGGGGGGAGAAAAACCCAAGGAATACTTCAAAACATTCTGTTTCCATGTGGCAAGCTGGAACCTGGGCAATTGGAAGAGCCTAGGCTGGCATTGTCCTTGGAGTTAGCAGAAAGAGGTACTCTACTGATGAGGCTGGAGCCAGGAAAAACAGAAGGACTAGGAGGAAAAATAACCTGCCACCAAAAAACTCCAGTCTTACGGAACAGCAGTATCACATTTGATGATAGCTCACGAAACACAACAGGACTTTCATTATTCATTGTGTTTCAAGACAAAAGATCTTTCTGCTTCGGCTCTATGCTGAACCACTTTTAAATTACCTAGAGATGGAAACCAGTTTGAGAGCTCCAGGTATAGCCTCTGTTGGCAACTTGCACCCACCCTTAAGGAGGGCCTAGAACTTTAGCCAAGACTCCAACAGCTGATCTAAGTACATCATAAAGTCTTAGCAAGTGAAGCCAGTTTTGCTGAAGATTTCATCGGAAGATGGCAGATAGGATTACATTGCATGCCACAGAGCAAAACTTAATAAAAATGCTCATTAGAAAAACAACAACAACAAGCAAACAACATCCTGCTTCCTATGTCCCAGAGTGAGCATTACCAATCTGACCTGAACACTGGGTTCGTGCTTCTTGGAGGCTGGCCACAGTTTTATATACACTGACCTACCCCATCCCAGACCTCTGTCCATTCCCCAGTAAGCAGCCACAAGAACTCCATAAAAGGCCAGTTACTGCCACAAACAGAAGCACAGGAGTTGTTCTCTGTTACCTGTACATAAGTGTTTCTACTTAATATGTAAAATCACCTATTCGATTATCGAATGGGCTCTATATTTATGAATGTAGCTGTTGCATTGCTATAGCCTATGGCCCTAATTTTATGATAAACTGTAGTTTTAATTTTTCTCCTTCTTCCCTGTAGCCAGAGTCTCCTGGATGTGGGGGGAAGGGAGAGGGTTCCTGTCCAATCGCTCTAGGCCACCTGTCACAGCAAAACTCCTCACCAGAGCCAAACCAACCCACCTGCTCCTTCATCAAAGAAGAAGGTCACCTACCCTGTGGGGAGGAGGCCTGAGCAGCCCAGATGCCCTCCGTGTCGGAGGCCTGAGCTTTGAAAAGTAGCAAGTTCCTCCTGTAAGTGTGCCAGGACAGTGCCAGCTTTTCGCAGCCCCCAGGAGATGCCCAAGCTAGGGAAGAGGGAAGGCAGGGGTCAGGAGAAGGAGGCCAGCCAGTTGGAGGACCTGACCTTAGCCACAGGCACAGCATCATTAAAAAGAGAGGAAGGAGGGCCGGTAACAAGCTTCTGTCTCTGTCCGTGGTGCTGACTCATGCTTATAAACTGGATCCTGATTGTTTCCTCCTAAACCCAGGATGCTGGAGATTCTCATCCAGCTTCCTTTGCTTTTATTTCCTTTCTTGATGACATTTTTGCAATTTTTACACTGATGCGGAATACACAGAATCATGACTTGTGTTTCACAACTGATGCAATTGGTTTCGAATAATGTTGACAAGTCCATCACACTTCCAACATTTTCAAGAAAGTGTTTTCCTTTGGGCATTTGAGGGGGCTTTTCCCCCTTAACACACTGTTGCTATTCACATAATCCCTACACACAATGTAGAGGTGAGAAGTGGGGAAAGAATGGCTTCAGCAGGAGCTATTGGGTGAGTAGAGGTGGTCCCAGCAGGACGCCTCCCCACCTGCAGATTTACTATTCTAGGGAGCCTGCCAAATGACCCTTGTGGAGCAGAGCAGGCTGTTTGAACATTTCCAATCTTGCAAAGCCACTTGGTGTGACAAAAACTCTCTCAAGAGGCATAGTTGAGATCTGGAGGGCAAGGAAAAAGAGGGAGAAGCCCCACCCAGCTTCACTCTCCAGAAAAAGGAGAAGGATGGGACTCACTCTGAGGAGAAACCTGGTATTTTGCCTGCTGCAACCAAGACAGGGGTGCAGGTGGAAAGAGATGGGAAATATGTATATAAAATTTTCTCCTTCACTACAAGAATCACTAAGAGATTCTTGTAGGCCCATTCTATTCTTAACCCTGTTCTGCCGTTCATTTTGGAGTGGAAGAAGTATGGATTCGGTACTGGCAACTAAGATCTACCACTTGCTAACTGGTCAGTTTGGGCCAAATATTTCATTTCTCTGAACTTCTGCTTTCACATTGGTAAAACTAGTCTGATAATAACAATCCCTTCTCACAGGATTCTCCTGAGGACTGAGTGAATGATAGGTTCTCTTCTGTCCTCCCTTCTGTGCCTCACTCATCTCAGATATACAAGCCTTTGAACACCGCCTCAGAAATCCAAGAAGGCAAAGGCCCCTTGAACTTCAGATTACTTCAATTATGACTGTAATTGGGCCAGATGGGTGATTCTCATTGGCCCCATGGTCTTCAGAACCACAAACAGAGCCTGCCTCCTCCAGGAAGCTGGTTGAGAAGACTCACAAGAGGAAAAGCAAAACACAAACAAGAATGTCAGGAACTAGAAAAGATCTGAGGGATTTTCTAAATTCAGTCAACCAGAGTGAGGCTCAGAATGGGGAAAGGAGCCTTCTGAAGTCATACAGTGACCAAGTATGCTCTTTTGACTTCCAGACCTTTTTTCATAACTCAACAAAGAGTACAAAGTCTAACAACTTCAACTTGGTAGAAGGAGGCATGATATTTATACGTGTGTTTCCAATTTGAGATTTTCTGCCCCAGATGATGAGGAACAGGACAAGAGAATCCTTTTCTTGAGGTTTCCTTGTTACAGCCTCTGTCAAACAAAATTAGAAAGGGCATGTGATTGCATGTGTGGGTGCACACATACACACACACACACACACACACACACACACACACACACACACACACCCTTCAACCTTATCCTTGGGCTCCCTGAGAGTGACTTACCTCTCTCCCTCTTCCCTCCAGCATCAAGTTGAATGCTCTTCTTCAGTTATTTCATCTTTTTGCATTTGAACTTTATATTTTCCATCTTCAGTCCCTTTAACTCCTTCAGACCAGCCCCCCACTAGACAAGGATACTATCTTCCTCACCAGCCCAAGAATGTCCTAAGGGAGGCAGCCATGATACCTTGTTGGGTTAGGCACTCCTCCCCATTGGGAGCTCTGTCTCCCTCATGGAGTCACATTCCCACAGGACAAGAACTGGTCTCCTCCAGGAGGCAGAGCCCTGTCTCTTTCTCTCACTCCTCAATACTTAACAATGATGGTGTGAGCTCAGAGGAAGGGGGGTAATTACAAGAAAATTATACTTGAGCCAAGAGTCCCTTCAGGAGCCAGACACCTTCCTAAAAGTGTGAAGGAAGTGCAACACCCAGGAGTCTGAAATCTCTCTTTCTACATTTTTACAGGTTCACATCTTTAACTCCCATCCCCCTCATCCCAGCCCCAGAAACATCTCCATTATTTGGTATATCCAAAGGCAGGAAAGCATCTTGGGAACTTTGGTGCTAAGCTGCTAATTGGGGTCTGGGGCTTGGAGACAAGGGTTCTTGTGTCACAGAGAAAGTGTTCATGTGTCCTTGCCTGCTGGCTCCCTGAGATGGAGCTGTCTCTTTACTCCCTTCCTGGGGGCAGGCATATGTCTGCAGAGCTAGAACCAGTAGACAAAGTACTCTGTGTCTGAAGGTGGTAACGATGAAGTCCTGAGAGCCAAAAAGATTTCATTCTAATCCACTCATCACAAAGGTCAGCCCTGATGCCTTGATGCCCCTTCCAAACCATTCATGGTTATCAACTCTGGGTTGGGGAGCCCCAAAACTCACCTCTTAAGCACAGAAAGTGCTAAAAGAGACTAGAAATCATTTAGTCTATCTTCTCATTTTACAGATTGGTAAATATGGGCTTAGAGAGATTTGTGTAGTAATGTAACATTTCTTCCATGTCTAAAACTCAGAACTCCCACCTCCTGAGCAGGGGAGAGGCATCTTGGGAGAGTGGAAAAGGCTCTGGAGTCGGACAGGGCTGGTGTTCGAATCCTTACCCTGCCACCTGAGAAGCTCTATGTTCTTGGGCAAATCGCTTAACCTCTCTGAGTCTGTTTCAGTATTTAAAAGGCGCTGATGATGGGTATTGTGGGAATTTAATGAGATAGCATGTGTAGAAGAACTTCATACGCAACAGATGATCAAAAAAGTGAATTCTCTCTCCCTAGTCTGGACTTCCTCTTCACCTGCAGTCCGCCCCCAGCTCCTTCTCAACTCTATCAGCAAATTTGATCTCCCTAGAGGGCCTCCACCCTTACTTTTCCTGCCACTACCTAAGTGCCCTACCTCCCTCCCCCCCAGAGTAAGCTGGGGAAGGAGGGATTGATGAGCAGGACTTCGAGGTCTCTGCCCCACTTCTGAGCTCTCTGCCCCACTGCTTGTTTTTGTTTTTGTTGGGGGGGGTGTCTTTCCACCCATCTCTGAGAGGTAGCAGAAGTCCTTATACAACCAAGTGGAGGAACAGAGCAAAGGTGGGAGGAAACTGGCAGGTCAGTGAGCTGGCCTCTTTATTCCTGGAAAATGAGTGCAATTTCCCTTCCTTTCTGCAGGAAGCTGGGTCCAGTGAGCCAGCAGTGGCAAGGTGTTGCCTTGGTGAGTAATGGCCCAGCAATGGCTCTGCCCTTCGCTTGTACCTCGTGCCCCAAAGATGAACTTAGGGCCAATGAGTCAGGGGGAGTGACAGCCTCAACTCAGCCATACCACCCCCTGCACCAGCCCCTCAACACTGCATTATTGTTCTTCTCCAGGGAGTCCTCCAGACCTGGTCTCAGGAAAAGCTGCCAGAGCTCATTTGATTCTCAGCACCAGAGGGAGATGGAGGCCCAGAGAGGGGAAGGGGCTCATCTGAAGGCACATAGCTGCTCAGAGCCCTACCACCTGCCAACCACAGAGGCTGTGGGACATTCTGACCCTCCCAGGGCCCTGCCACTAGCCTACATGCTTATCTACAAAGGAAAGAACTAAAACCAGAGGGACCTAGGAAAATTACCCAGCCTCAATGTTTCCCTCTGGGAAAGGCGGTAATGACAGTCTCTCTGGAGTGGTTAAAGAATTAAACAGGTCAGCCCGGAACATGTAGGTAGGTGCTTAATATGCACAGAGCCTGTGCACTTTTCCCCTCTCTGTTTCCTCCCCAAACATGGCTGGGGGGAACAAGAATATCCAGGGTGACGCTCACAGCCAGTGTGTCCTCCTGCCCTGTGCTGAATGGCTTCCAGAGGGAACTGAAGCCCAGAAATGGACAATCGTGTCCCCAGAGGAGTCTAGGGGGTCCTTCAGGCCTGGGTTCCCACAAGATAAGAGAAGCTCTTGCTGAATCATGTCCCAGCCCTGAGCCTGAGCATATTAGATCCGGACGGAGAAGGGTAGGATGTGCTAAATCTCTGCATCCGCCACTGTCCCTGACCACCACCAGGCCATGGAGGGGCCACTGAGCTCTGTGCCCGCACCGTGGCCAGCGTGGGCCTGGGTGAAATGACGCCCATTTGCAGAGTCAAAGAAGGACTTGATCAGGAAGAGCACAGAGGAGTTCCCTGAGGGATGCAGAGGGAGCCTTTTAAAGAGCCTGTCCCTGACCACATTCACAGACAGACACGCCTGCTTAGAGGCAGGTCACGCATCCCGTCCTGCGTGCTGATTGGCACTGCCGCAGGGCAGGTGTGAGCAGACACGCCTCCTGACCTGTGGCCACTGCTTCCCAGCATTTGCCTCATGTCTCATCAGAGTCTTGCCCTGCCCAGGGACAGACAGCCAGAGTCCCAGGTCTCATCTTTGAGCCTCTTGGCAGACGGCAAACCTAAAAAGGCTCAGAGAAGGAAGGTGACCTACCAAAGTCACCCAGACTGAAAGTAGCCTATGTCCAACTCAAAGTCATGTCTCTCGAGTCCAAACTCAGGGCTGTCTCCGTTGAAATGTAACACACACACACGAAGACACACGTGTGTGCCCTCACACCTTCTCCCCAGCACATGGGTGTGGCCAACATCAAGGACTTACCACCACCAGGCCCCGTTCGAAGGGTTTATTAAGTCAAGTCGAACCATTTCAACCCCTATAGGAGGTAGGTACTCATTATCCTCATTTTTCAGGCAAAGAAACTGAGGCACAGAGAAGTTAAGTAACCACTCAAGGATAGATAATTAGAGCTTAAATGTGCATCTGGACTAGTCTGGCTTCTGAACCCTCCCGGTGATCTCTGCTACACAGTCTCTTTGCACACACATGCATGCACACAACACACACTAGGAAGAGGGAAGCTGATTTGGGCCCTCGCGTGGACCCCTCTCCCCACAAGCCCCCACCCCTGCCCTCCCATCCCCTGCATGGAAAAAGCCCCCACCATTCTCCTCCCTTGCCCCACACCCATCTCCCCAAGCCCCAGCTCCTTGGCCCCCTGGGGGCCTCAGTTACATTGCAGAGATGTCCGGGCAGTCAGGAGGCAAGAACAAAAGGAAATATATGTAGCATCTTATTAGTAAAGGACATCTGAGCCTCTAATTAAAATTTGCCTAATGACCCAACTTCTCCATCATTTTCGCTCTCACAGACATTAATTTAAGGTGACAGGTACTTAGGCGAAGGGAAAATTAATTTTTCCTTTAAAAAATTAAAGGGGAAAAGAGTGGCCTGCTCTCTTATTTATTGATTTATTTTTTTTAATGTTCATTTATTTTTCAAACTCCCTCTCATTCTTTCCCAGTAAAACCTGACATTGGAGAACAATTCAATGAAGGGAAGGGGATTGCTGGGGGGAAGCGTCATGGGGGTGGGTTGCCTGCTGGTGCACACCTGCTCTGGAGAGGGCAGGCTCGCTAATGCCCCCGGGCAGGGTTCTTGGGGTTCCCTCTGCCCAGGACCCCCTATCGCTCACTGAGAAGCTGGCTGTTGGTGCTGGGATTCCGGGAGAACCTGTTTTCATCCAGGCTGTTTGACTTGGCTGAGCCGATGGTATCTGTTTCTTTGCAGAACAGATGGTGGGACCCTCTCCCTTGACACGAGACTGCAGTCTGACTTTGGGCCTGGGCACAATTCTCCAAGCAACAGGCTCTGTGGTGCAGGAACCAGGTGCAAGATGCCCAGGGAGGCAGTCCTCGTCTGTCTGCATGACCCCTCTCCTGGGCCTCCAAACTCCTCATTCCTGGGTCTAAGGACGGGGAGGCCTCTGGGCAAGGATGGGGCCGTCCGAGCAGGGAAGCAGGGCACGGGCTAGATAATATTCCCAGCTCAGGGTTCAGAGTTTGCACAAACCCACTGTGGGGATTGTTCTAAAGAATGCAGAACCATTTCCCTGCCTGCATGGCCTCCTCCAGACTCCCTGATGTTCTCTGCCTCTTCCCAGGGGCCTGCTCCCACCCTCCCTGGCCATCCCACCCCAGCGCACTGCCCCACGCCAATCCCCAGGCCCTTCTATTGCCCTGTCCTCATCTTTCAGGATGTTAGCTTTGCAACTGGGTTCCAGGTAGATTAAGGGAGAGAGGGTGGAGGAGCAGATAGAGAGGGGGAGAGGTGAGGAGGGAGGAAGGGTCCCCCTTTCAGGAGACCCGCAAGTCCTGATACTCACTTCTCTCTCTCTGTGCCCCTCTCTGATTATCTTTGTCTTCCTCCTTCTCTCTCCAGCTCCCCTCCAGCAACATGAGTGCTGCTGGGAAATCTGTCAACTTTTGCTTCCTGGGGAGCCGAGGGAGGCTTTTCTAGCAATTAGGCCAAGGCCTCTGATCTGAGAGATTGCTAAACACCTGGCGAGCAATAACCCGCTCCACTGGGCTCTGTGGGGAGGGCAGGAGGAGGGCAGGGCAGCAGTCGGAGCCTCTTTCCACCGCCCGGCCAAGGGGCCAAGGCCAACTGCAGGAAGGGCTATGGGGTAGGAGAAGGTACTGGGGACTGCGGGGGGATGGAGGCCTCAGAAGTCCTTCCCTGCATGCTATTTTTCAAGGGCCACAGGCCCAGCTTGGCCCCAGCCAGGCCACCGAGCCACAGGACCCCCGCTGCAGGAGGGCTAGGAAAGAAGTTAGTGCTGAGGCTGTGGACAGAGGGAGAAGGTGTGCATGTGGGGCAAAGAGAATGGGGTTTGGAATCCAAACCCCGGGCCTGAGCTCCACCCCTTCCTTCCTATGTGATCTTGAGCATATGTAACTTCACTGCTTTGAGCCTCATTGGCTCCTAAGTAAAATGTGGACGACCCGCCCCCCCCGCCCCACCGCTACAGAGCGTCCCAGGGAGGGCCAGATGAGTTCATGGACAGAAACTTGCTGTGGACTGTGACAAAGGACCCCCTCGCCCAGGCCTGCCCACCGCCCCCACCCCTCCACCCTCTGGCTGGGGAGAGCAGCAATTCCACTAATGCAAGGAGGGGAAACAAAGTGCCAAGGTTTTAAAGATGCCTGTTCATCTTGCTTTGCATACATTTGCATACTGAGTTCAAGAGTCTCGTCCTAATTCTAAGGATGGAAAATAAAATAAATTAACGAATGCAAGATTAACAAATGCGATTCCTGCAGCCATTGTCTCCCTGGCTGTTCTGGGCTTGACACCGGGGAGATAAAAAATGTTCTCAAGGCAATCAGCTTCATCATCTCGGGGCAGGAGCCCCAGACAGAGGGGCCCTGCCTCTCCCACCCCTCCACCCCTACCCCATCCCCAGGTCTGTGCCGGGGCAGCCGAAGGCCAGGAGCTGGGGGGGCCAGGGCAAGGAGGGACCGTGGGTGCGCCTCACCGTGAACTTGCAGTGCAGGCCATGATGGGCCACACGGCCCGGGTGTGGATCCCAGCTCTGCCACATCCAGCTCTGTGGCCTTGGGAAATCACCCGGCCTGTCTGTTCCGCGGTGCCCTCAGGAGTCAAATGGGAATAATGCGTAACACCGACCCCATAGGGCTGGTGTGAGGAGTGAATGAGTGAATGTGGGTGCAATACTTAGTAAAATGCTCGGTAAGCGTTCGCTGGTTCTACTGTTTTTATCACCGTCAACATCACCATCATTGCCATCATCCTTATGGGGTAGAAGATGCACCCAGGACCAGGAACCTGAGATTTAGGGTTTTGCTCTGACCCTGCCCATCTCGTCCTCTGGCCCTCTTGGCCTTTGTACCCCCAAAGGGATGGCCCGGGAGCCCTTCAGGCCGTGACGCAGTCGGGCAGCGCAAGATCCCAGCCTGTCCCTGGGCTGCTAGCCCGTCAGGTGCGCCACGCATGGAACACACGCATTCCTCCGCTCCTACACGGGAAGGACACTGCCCGGTCACCTGGGGAAAGCTCCGTCTTCCCGCTTCCATCCCTCCCCTCCCCACACCGCCCTCACCCTGCCACCCGGGCGCCCCCATCCTCTGCCTGGCCAGGTCTGAGACGCCTCCCCACATCTGCAGAAGGCCCCGACCGGTGGATCAAATCTTACCAAGGTGTCTAGGGCACCCACTCTGCGCTTCACGCTTCGCTCACTCACCGCCTTTCTCCCTCGCTGCTGGGAGGGTGGTATCAGGATCCCCACTTTAAGGTCGGGAAGATCAAGGCTCAGAATGGAGCCACCTGAGAGAAGTCACCTTGCTAGAATGGTTAACCCTGAGCAGGAGACCCGTTATGCTGGATTCCTTCTCATGGGCGGTAGTTGTGGGGTGCGGCGGAGAAAGGAGAAGAAGTGGAGAGAACCATGGCGGCCCCACTTCCCACCTTTGCACCCCTGAGGCACAAGGCTCCCTGCTCGGGAAGCTGGCACCACCGCTGACTCAGGCCGAGAATCAATGCCGCCGCCTACAGGACATTTCTGGAGCTCCTCTGATTGATGGCAACTGAGTCACCCCTGGGTGCTCCGGCCATGACCATGACCCCTGACCCATCCCACAGTGGGCTTCTCCACCTTGCCTCCAGCACACCCTGGATTCGTGAGGCTGCTAAGCTAGTCAGAGGTCGGAAATCAAAAGCCCAGGGTCAGGGGCTCCCAGTTCCCACCAAATCCAGGAGGAGCCAGGCCCGGGCTGGGGCGAGGGTCAGGAGTGAGAATGGTGAAGGTCTCAACAGCCAGCCCAGCTTCCAGGCTTCCCTCCCGCCCCCGGAACCCTCCGTGGGAGCCCCGAGTGGGCGGCCTCAGCTGCCATCCCCATCTTTCCTAGCTTCCGAGGCCCCTGCTCAGTCAGAGGCCCATTAAGTTGATTAAGAAGCACATTCTGGAATGAAGGAACCATATTTCAGTCCCCAGAGGATCCTCCGCCTTTCTCCACTCCCTCCCTTCTCTCTGCTGTTCCTCTCCTTCTCCTCCTCTGCCAAGCCCCCCCAACCGCCGCCCTCCTTGGCCCTGCCGTTCACCCTCTGGCCCCCCAGATTCCAGGGGACAGAGATGGGAGCCAGACTTAGTCAGGGCCACAGGACGGGGTGGGCCAAGCTGGGCCGGGCTGACGTGGGAGATGTGTGGTCCGAGGGGGAAATAGGAATCTTCCCGGCATCAATCATAGAATTTAATCCTCTCAACGGCCCTTCCAGGGAATTATTACCCTACTTTTTAGAGATGAGGAAACAAAAGCTCAGAGAGGTTAAGTAACTTGCTCAAGGTCACCCAGCCAAGAGACAAAAACATCAGCTGTTCTGGAGCCCAGCCCTGCGCCTCCCGGGCTCCCCTGTCTGTAACGCCTCCTCATATCCCACTCCCACCAGGCTCACACAGTCTCCCACCCACCTCCTGGCCACCCAGCCCAGGGTACCCAAATATCAATTCAGACATTAACTGCTTCCAATTGCCTGGGAAGCTGGTTAAATTCAGGGGTTCCTGAGCCCTCTCCCAGAGGTGCTTGGCCGGGGGTGGGGCCCAGGGAATTGTATTTTAACAACCTGCCTTAGTGGCTCCAATTTGCAAATAGGTTTAGAAACCAGTTTATTTACCAAAATTCTCTATGGGAAAACTGAGGCCCAGAGAGGGTATGCAATCAGCCCAAGGTCACACAGCGAAAGCCCAGAGTAAGGCCTAAATCCCAGCTGCCTTTCAACCTGGAGGGCCATTAGCAGAGAGCAGCCAGGCCCCAGGTCTTCTCAAGCACTACCCCCTCCTCCCCTCCACCCCCACTTCTTCCCAAGTAACCAAACCAGGAAAGCTAGAGCAGGGCATTTGCAGAGAAGTGGCCTGACCACACATCCCTTCCTTTCTGGGCCTGGCAAGGATGTGCTGTGTGGAAAGGTCTTTACCTTCTCTGGGCTTCATTTCTTCTATCTGTCACTTGAATCTCTGTGAGGTGACCTTTCTGTTTCCTGGAGGGGAGTTGAGAATCCAGTGAGAACGAAATTCCCACAAACGCAAGTGGCGACTCTGGCCAACTCCCCGGGCCACGTGGAAATGGGTCACCAGACAGGAGGACGATCCACCCCCAAAGCCTTGGGTTCCTGCTCACAGACACCACCATCTGCGTCATTCAGGTTAGGATCTCATGGCCCCACCAGAAGGACACGCGTCAGGGGGACCCTGCATGGCAGGGGCACTGCTTGTCTCTGACAAATCCATCACACCTTCCTAGAGCAGTCGTCCCCAGCGGATGGGGGAAGTAAGTCAGGGCCCAGAGATAGCAGCGGGACTTGCCCCTTTGTAGCCCTAAAGCCCACATCCGGGGAAAACCCTCAGCCTGCAGGCCACGTGCTCAGGGTCCCACGGCACAGGCCCTCCCCACCCCCCCACCCCCCGCCCAAGGAACTGGTTTCCTGTGAGGGAAGGACCAGGTAGTGGCATCCAGGCCTGCAAAATTCTAATGGCCATAAACAACAAGAGCAACAAGAATGTAATGTTTCTTCAATTCTAAGAGGCCATTGATTTTAAGGGAAAGTCAAGTTAACAGCTTTTCAGGGACAAAAGGGGAGCTACATTACATTACATGTAAGATGCATCATGACACCGGAATTAAAATGTTGGAAGGAAAGATAACGGGGACCTTCAGACTGAGAAGGTGCAGCAGTGGTAAGAACCCCAACAGATGCGTGCCCAACACGGGCGGCCCCTGTCCGTCCACGAAGCACTATGGCCCCGTCATGGTTCTCTCCACCGCGGCAAGGAGGTGCCTCCCCAGCTGAGCCCAGGAGAAAGCCTGTCAGTCTCATGGACCCACCGGCCCGTTGTTCTTGGAGGCTCTTCCCCAGGGGCTGACATCTTGGCCAAGAAGGGTGGAGTTGGGGGAGGCTCCCAGCACCCTTCCAGGGACTAACAGCATTAGCTGTTAGCCATATAACACCAATGGCCTCGTAATTTATACAGCGGTTTTCATTACTTCCCTTCTCCAAAGGCTTGTTCAATAAATTACCATTTTATGAATTCCAAAGTGCTCTGTGGAGCGCAGAGCTCCACCTGGCTCTGACTGCCGTAAGAGAAAGGACAGAGGGGGCTGGGAAAAGGGGAAGGGGTTCCCCCAGATCCCACACACCAGGGGCTGCACAGTTGGCCTTACCCGAGGTGGGGGAACCCCACAGGCGTGGCGGGTGCCAGCTGGGCATCAGGTCCTGGTTTCTCCCCACATCCCAGCATTCTGAGCTTGGGCCTCATTTCTGTGCCTGTAAACATAGGAGGATCAGATCTCCTTTGTGGATTGTGAGGGCAGTAAATGGGATGATGGGATTACCATACCTGGCACACTGTAATTATAATAAGCACGATTTTTCTGTCGCTGTAACCATCCCCTTGCTCTGCTCAGGTCATCAGTCACCCCCCCACCTCCTCCAGGGAGCCCCCCAGGATTGCCCGCTTCAGGCTTCCTCTTTCTCTACTCTTAATCCCCTCCTCAGCAATATAAAATAGATCAATACTTAACTGATACGGAAAATCTCCAGGATACATTGTGACGTTAAAAAAGCAAGATGTAAGCCAATTTGTAGAGTATGATTCCAATTTAATACAATATATTTTTACAGATATGAATGTATTTAGAGAGAGGTGGATATATCTGTCTAAGCATAGAAATAATCAGTAAGTAGTTTTCACAAACTGTTAGTTTTTAACCTCTGAGTAATAAGTCTTACTTTGGAGGGGAGTGTCAATTTTAATTTATTTTTGTGTAATTTTATGTCGTAGCACTGGGGGGTGACTTTTTCCTTGGGGTTTGTATTTTTCATATATTTTTCAAGTTAAAAAAGGGGGGAAAAAAGGTGACTCCTTCTCCAAAGAATATGAAATCCCTTTCTCTTCCTTGATCTGGGAAGATGAGGCCAGGGGTTAGGTGCTTATGTTCTGGTGCCCTGGACTCTGAAGCAGGAATTTGGAGGAGAATTTTTTGCACTCACATGAACCAGGCTCTGAGTCCTGTACCCTCCCTTCCCACCCGGTCCGGTCTCAGTCCCGCCCCCGGCCCCGCCCCCACCAGAAGCCTAACTCTGTCCTCCCTTGGCATGTGCCTGGTGAGCTTGCATGCCAGAGGACTTATCTGTGCACCCCTGAGTCTCTCAGAGGGAAGGAACTGGAGCTGCATCCTTCACCATCCTGAAGATGCACCTGTACCCACTGTGGTCACCATGGCAACATCGCCGCACCAAGGGGCGCTGCCCAGAAAACAAGTTGCCTGGAAACAGGGCTGAGGATGGGCAGAGGGACCCCCGTCTCTTCTTTCTGAAGAGGAAGACAAAAGGGGCAAGGAGGGGGGAAGCCAGGCAAGAGATATGGCCGACAGCGAGGGTGGGGAGGCCCAGCAAGGCTCTCCTGGCCCTGGCCTCAGTTTCCCCGCTATGTGAAGAGACAATGGCAGGTGCTCCTCGGGATGTTTCCAGGCCTCACAACTAGTGCCCTCACTGGAGATGGGTAGACCCAGAGCCAGGCAGAGAGTTTGGGCTCTGAAGCAGACAGCCTCAGTTGGTGAATAAGCTGTCACAAGTGCTGGTATTTCCCCGTGCCTCAGTTTCCATGTCTATATAAAAGAGGGATCTTGGAACTATCTACCTCTGTTGGTTATTGTGAGGAATAAATATCATTCTGCTTGCACAGTATACACTCACAATGTATGTCACCTGTTGTCATTAAAATGCCTGGCACATAGTAAACAATAAGCATGTATATTATTCATTTCTCCCTATACTGGTAGGTTCCAGACAGCCTGCACCCTCTCTCTGTGGATGCATCCACAGTTATCTGTCAAGCGCTTACACTCTGCCACGCTTTGTTCGAGGCCCTGGGGATACAAAGATTTAATAAAAAAAAATCATAATAATTCTTTACTTGTGGGTCTCACAGAGGAGGCGGGCCATGGAAGCCCACAGAAGGAAGATGCCACGCTGTGACCTGTGCTGGATGGAAGCAAGAGGGGAGGGGGGTGGTCCTGAGTCAGTAATGCCTGAGCTCGGGTTTGAATAAGAAGCTGGCCCTTCTTATTCAGAAGCTGGGGACAGAAAGCCATTCCAGGCAGGGAACCACATCCACAAAGGCACCCAGGTGAGCATGAAAATGAAACACAAGTTTATAAAACAGCAAGTGGGGTGCTGGGTTGGAGTGGGGGTCTGGGGCAGGCGATGTGGAGGGCACAGGCTGAAGGGATCACATGCACACTGGGCAGTTTCTGAGGGCCTGGAGTCGGGGAAGACGGGGGGAACACCTGGAGAGGGGGAGGATGGAAGCAAGGAGAGCAGCAGAAAGGCCAGGGATGGGGTGGAGGCCAGGGAGAGTGGGAGCATCGGGGAAGCACCCCCATCCTCTCCCCACCGCACGATCCGTGACTCACAGTGCGGCTGGCAGGCTCTGCGGCCCCTCGCTCCCACAGGGAGCAGGGTGTGATTTGAAGAACCAGCCAAGTCTGGTGCCTGGATTGATGCTTTTGTGGGTCCCCCACCCCAAGTCTCCCAGGGGCTCTGATGGCCATTCCCAAAGGGGACATCCCAGACAGTCCAAGCAAATACAATGTGGCAGGAGTAAATGCCGTGCCTCCAGCGAGAATGCAAGAGAACACCAGCTCCCGAACGGCACTCAAGGTGACGTATGCCCTCCGGTCTCTTTGTTCCAAAACCTCCAGGCGCATCATGCCACAGTCACACCTCCAAGTCCCCGTCAGGAGCCAGGATGTGAAAGGGCCTTGGAGACCCTGCAGCGCCCCCTCTAGTAGGAGTCACCCTGGTTCCCCCAGCGCCCCTTCTTCGGAAGCCCAGGGGGGCCCTGAGCTCTTCGGGAGAGCTGGAGCTACTGCGAGCAGGGAAAGGGGGTGGCAAGGGTTTCTGCAGGTGGGAGTCCACAATCTCATCCTCCCCGAATTTTGCAGATGAACTTTGCAGATGAGGAAACCGAGGGCCATGGAGTGACTTAGTCGAGGTTGTGTAATAAGCAAGCAGCAGCAGTGGGCCCCTGGGGTTCGCCTGCGGGCCTCCTCCCCTGCCTTTCCAAGGGACAGCATGGTCCCTGCCAACACAAAACCTCAGCGCCAGCCCGACTCTGAGGCTGGCTGAAGAGCCAGACCTGCTCCTGTTCTTTTTTAAAAAAAACTTTTTTTCTTTTAACCTGACCTTGAGTTCTGCTTGGTTAAGGAAATGAAGTGAGGGTCCTGAATGGCAGGAGGAAGGGGATGAAACTCAGCGCTGGGAGCAAAGGTCAGCCATTTCGGGTGCCCCACAGGCCCGGGATTTTACCTATATTCAGCCGGGCTCAAAATAGAAGGGGTTTGGAGCACAGCCCTAGAAAGGGACCTCACTCAACTGAGAGGTTAAAAGAAGACAAGGCCTGGGGATTAGGGACACAGGGACCGCCAGCTTATATACCTTGGGCCTATAAGCATTCCCTTTCCTTTCTTTTTTTTTTTTTAAGATTTTATTTATTTATTTGAGAGAGAGAGCATGAGCAGGGGGAGTGGGAGGGAGAGGGACAGGGGGAGAAGCAGACTCCCCGCTGCATGCGGGGCTCGATCCCAGGACCCTGGGATCATGACCTGAGCCGAAGGCAGACGCTTAACGACTGAGCCACCCAGGTGCCCCAAGCAGTCCCTTTTCAACAGCGCCAGCTTCAGCCCTTCTGAGCTTCCAACATGACTTCCCGTGTCCCCACCTGCAGCCCCAGAGTGAAGCAGGAAGGGAGGGCCGGGAAGGGTTGGGGGAAGGGGGCGAGGGCTCCTCCCACTGGACTGTGGCATCCGGAGGAGTAGCAATTGGATCTTACTCCTTGTTGGGTCCTCAGTATCAAACACAATAAATTGCCTTACATCAAAGTTCAACAAAAAAGTCTCAATAGGAGGAAAGAAACAAGTATGCATTAAGCACCTACTATGAATCGGGCTCTCAGCTGCGAAGACGCACAGATTTTTGCCTCATTTAATCTGCACTCCAATGTGCTCAGAGAACTGTGGTTGTCCCCATCTTGCAGTGAGGACACCAGAGTTCAGAGAAGTTAACTTCGTCTCCCCAGGCTGCACAGCTCCCCAGTGGCTGAGTTGGGAGTCACGTCCAGGGCAGCCTGGCTCTGAGCTGTGGTTATCCCTCCTCACCTGGCCACCTTCCCCCTGATGCAGGGGGGCTGCAGGGGAGAGGGCACCAGGCTCTGGCAGCCAGGCCTCCTGGAACAGCCCTGGGTCTGGATTCCCCTCCTCACACAGCTCTGAAACTAGAGCACCAGCTTTCACATCGGCCTGGCTCCCGGAACAGGCCTTCACGTCGGTGCCTCATTCCGTGTTCCTGGACAGAAATGTTTACAGGGAAATGAAAATCCCTCAAAGAGGACTTCCTCACCAAATCTGGCCTTTGGGCCTTGCTTCTGAAAGGCACCATGTCTGGGGTTTCTGCTGCCAGCTGGGGCTTCACGGAAGAGACGCAGGCAGGGAAGGCCCAGGTCCTGGGGAGATGGGCACAGCGTGAGCCCCAAGTGGAGGCTTCACCTTCCTGCCACCCTGAGGCCAGGTGCCTGGGGAGCGGGGGGGTTAACCCTGACTGAGAAATAAGCAGTGCCAAGCCCCCAGGTGCGGTCCATGCCCAGGGCTGCACTGAATCCCCAAACAGCCCCGTGAGGAAGGCACTCTTGTCCCGACTTTATGGCCACAGATGGGAGGAGGGACTGGTCTAAAGCCACACAGCCTAGAAGTAGCCAAATCAGAATTTGAACCCAGGTCTGTCTGGCCCCAAACTTATATTCTTTCTGCGACATCACACTGCATGAGCAGAAGCCCTGGATCAAACGTCCCTTGTTGGAGGTGTCAGCAGGCACATGGACCGTGCCCCTGGTGGGGGGGAGCTGATGCAGAGGGGGCATGTGGCTTCCTGGCAGTTACCCAGCAGACTGGACCCATGGAAGGGGCCACTTCCTGGATCCCTCCTTCCTCAGAGGAAGTCTGAGGGATGGGGAATCCGCGTTCCTCTACCCTGTCACCTCTGGGACCCCGGGGACTCCAGGAAAGGCTCAAAGAGCCCAGGAGGCCTGCATCTGCATGACCATCAGGAACCCCCCCCCCCAAGCCAACCCTCCTGGAATTTGGTGGGTGAAGAAATTGGGGTTCAGGGAAGAGGAGGGGCTTAGCCAAGCCCACCAGCCGGGGGAGCTGAGGAAAAGGCACTCACACCCTGCCCCACCCCCATACCTGGTGGGAGCTCCTCCCCCCATAGGCCATTTGAGAAGCCTGGGCCCCTGTTGGGGTTCGAGGGGAGGACTGGATTAATGTTGCCTTGGGCCAGCAACATTTATTCCTCAGGGTCTGTGTGGGGGTGACAGGCCCCAGCAGCTGGGAGGATGGAGCTCTAGGAATACAGTAGGTTTACTGCCCTGATAAAGAGCTTACTGGGTGCCAGGCGTCCCACATGTCATCTCCTGCAACCCTGTGTTAAATGAGAGATGGGTGTGAGCACCCCTGACCTGTCGTAGCCCCACCAGGGTCAGAGTTCCCATGTCAGAGACCCCAACACTCACACCCCCAACCACCGGGGCCCCCTCCTCCTCCCCCAGCTAGGCCAGCATTGGTGAGGACAAAGCACCGCCTCCTCACAAGCCAGGTGTCTCTGAGCCCTGGGAATGGGCTGAGCTGGGAGCGCAGGGCAGGCTGGAGACAGCTGTCAGCTTCCATCTGCGTGGGTTTGACGCCTGCTTTAAGTTTCCGCTCGCATTCAGGGTGGTGATTGAAGGCACTGGAGGGGAACCGCACATCTTCAGGATTCTGATAGGTACTTGCTGGATAATGAGTCTATGTCTATTCTAAGCAGGAGGCTGGTGCCTGGTGCCCTCCTCCAGTGACCTCGGCTCCACAGTGAGGCCTACTTTCCACAGGCCGTCCTTCCAAGTTGCAGGGAGCCTCTGCTCAGGCCAGGTGGGCGCACGCAGGTCAGGGTCGTCCTCCCTGACTCACAGGTGAGGCTCTCTCTGGCTGCCCTTGGTTGCTGAGCTACCTGGAGCTCTCTGTCAGCCAACTCTGAGATGCCCCTGTGTTTGTGTCAACTGTCAGAGTCAGGATGTGTTTTCTCAAGTTCAGCCTGTAATGGTCAGAGCTCAGACGCTAGGCTGAAGGTCAAGGGACCCAAGTCCAGGTCCCGACTCCACCACCACCACCATGCTGCACCTTCCCCTGGGTCACAGGAGTTTAGCTGGGGACCGCTGAGGCTCTGTCAATTTACAGCTCACACCAAAGACATCCTGTAGATCACTCTCATTCCGTGGCTCAGACCTCTGGGAGCCAGGGAGCTCCTCCTCCTGCTTGCCTTGCCCACTTGGGTCACCATAAAACAATGAAAAGGGAGCTAATCCCATCTACTCCACTCTCTGCTCTTGGGGCCAAAGTCTCCAGCTGTCCCTGCTTCTGACACTATGGTATAGTTGACAACAGCCCCCTCCATCCCCATAAAGAACTGTGCCTTTAGGATGGAGTCTCCCCCAGGCTCAGGCTCCCCCAACCAAACACAAGGGCCCCACTTTCCAGAGCAGTGCTGTTCCCCCTCTATTCTCAGAACCCCCATGACCCCTGTTCACTAGGCTCAGGTTCTACCTCCTTCCAGACGCTGAGAGCCGCATGCCCACCCCTCATGGAGATGTTTGGGTACACAGAGAGTGGGCAGGGGGACACAGAGATGTCCCAGACCCCGCTAAAGCACTGGAAACCATCCAGACATCAGAAGACCCCCGAATCCCAGTGTCCATGGGCCTGCCGGGTGAACAGGGAAGGAGGCCGCATGAAGCCCCTCACTGCTCCAACCAGAGCAATGACTGCAGCTGCCTTCACAAAGGTCAAGGCCCAAAGTGGGACTCCTCCCTTTAGAGTCTCAAGAGGACTAGAGACAGGGCAGGGATCAGACTGGGGGCCAGGAAGCAGAGGCAGTGGGACTGGGCAGAGGGGTGGCCTAGGTGTTTTCCTGTGTCTCTTGCAAAATTTCTATGAGGAGGGGCTCAGGGCACCAATTTGTTCCAAAAGGAAGCTCTGCCACAGAAGCCACCTTGCATGGCAAACCTGCTGTTATCGTGAAGGTGCTTTCCGACCAATAAAAACGACAAAGCTTTCTAAAGGTGCTTTATTCACGCTTTCTGTGAGATTGAGAAATCATCAATTGATCATATTACGAACAAGAACACCATTTTAAGGATGACTTTAGAGGCGGGGGGAAATGGGGACACTGAGTAAATCATGGGGAAGCTAAACGCCCACTGAAAAGCCCTGGCAGGAATGCTTCTTAGAAGGATGAACTTGGTGAACCCAATCCTGAAATCTCCCACGGCGTCTCCCGATCCCATGCTAGCAAAGACAGTTTTCTGAAAGCTTTCCGGAGCTAAGTCCCCCACAAGCCGTTGGCAGGCTGAGCGAATGGAGAAGGGCCTCCAGGCCTCAGGGTGTTTGGGAGCTGGATCTCCAACGACTAAGGCACTGGAGGATATGCAAGTTTATTTACTCCTTGGCAGAAACACAAGTCTCCTTGGCTTCAAAGAAGAGAGGCTTAAAAAGTCTTGGGCACCAAGATGCAGACATCAAAAGCCGCCTGCCCACTGCCAACCAGATGCGTTAAAAGCAAATGAAGCTGAGAGGTGCAGGTTCAGTTTCCCTTGAAATGTACCTGTCAGCCGGGAAGGCAAAGATCAGAGAGCTGGGGGCTCTTCCTGGCCTGCACCTAACCCTCCTCCCCGCACCCGGTGCCCCCACTCCCATCCCTCCACAGGGCCACCGGAATCTCTTCCTCCTTGGGTTGACTGTTCATTCTCTCAGTGTTTTGGGGAAGGGAGGAGAAAGCTCATCTGGAGATGCGCTGGGTTTGAAGGTAGAGCAATGGGTGGGTTGAGGGAGCAGAGCCTTACAAGGATCTCTGCTATTGAAAGTGAATTGGGAGGAGGCGGAGCAAGATGGCGGAGGAGTAGGAGACCTAGATTTTGTCTGGTCTCAGGAATACAGCTGAATAGGGATCAAACCATTCTGAACACCTACGAACTCAACAGGAGATCGAACAGGAGAGTAGCAACAACTCTCTGAACAGAGAAGCGACCACTTACTGGAAGGTAGGACGTGCGGAGAAGTGAATCCGAGGCGATATTCGGGAGGATAGACGGCGGGGGAGGGGCCTCCGTCGGCCGCTTCTGGCAAGTGCTAGAGCCGCGGAGCACAAAATCGGACCTTTTAAAAGTTGGCTCGGCGGAGGGACGTCGCTGCAGTGGCTAAGCGGGGGGTGGAATCCTCCCGGGACAGTGTGGTCTCAGGACCCTCGGGGTCACAGAGAGACCGGGGGTGCCTGAGTGCGGCAGAGCTCCCAGGTATCAGAGCAGGGAAGCCGGCTGCAGAGACGGAGCAGAGTCGCGGGCTCTCAGCTCGGGGTTGCCACAAACTGTGATCTGCGGCCCAGTCGGGACACGGCTCCCCCAGCAGGGACCCAACAAGCAGCAGATCCGGGGAGACTCCCCTTCCTTCCCGGGGAGGAGCGGTGCGGGAACACACTGCAGGGATCTGCTGGGTTTGGAGACTCCGAGCGGGGTCGGGTGCCAGAGATAGAAACGCTCGGTCACAGGCCAGGTGAGCACGGAGTGCGGCCAGAGACCGGGGACACGGGAGTGACTGCTTTTCTCTGGGTGCGCACTGAGGAGTGGGGCCCCGAGTTCTCGGCTCCTCCGGGCAGAGACTGGGAGGCCGCCATTTTCGCCCTGGTCCTCCAAAGCTGTACCGAGAGCTTGCAGGGAACAAAAGCTCCTGAGAGCAAACTGGAGCAGCTTCCTTAGCCCGGACGGACAAGGGCGGGGCAATTCCGCCTCCGGCAAAGGCATTTGGAAACCACAGCAACAGGCCCCTCCCCCAGAAGATCAGCACAAACAGCCAGCAAGCCAAGACCAAGTTGATCGATCAAGGAGAATAGGAGAACTCCAGCGCTAGGGGAATACTGCACATAGATTCATGCCTTCTTTTTTTTTTTTTTTTTTTTTTACCATGATTCATTATTTCATCAAAGTTAATTTTTGTTGACTTTTTTTATTTTTCTTTTTCCCTTTTTCAACCAACATCTTATAAATCCCTTTTTTTTTAAAAAAAAACATTTTTTATTTTTTTTTCATTTTTAGAGTCATATTTTATCCCTTCATAGTAGTTATCCTTGTTTTTGGCATATATATATAAGTTGTTCTCTCTTTAAAATTTTGAGGTACAGTTTCTTCTAACAGATCAAAATATACCCTAAACCACTAGTGTATGGCTTTGTTCTAGTCTCCTGCCTGATCACATTCTCTCCCTTTTTCCTTTTTTTTTTTTTCCTTAAATCTTCTTTCTTTTTTCAAACAACTTATCTTACCAAGTCCTTTTATAAAATCTTTTATAATTTTCATCTTTACAGTCATCTTCCATCCCTTCATTGTATCAACCCTTATTTTGTACATATATGTCTTTCTTCCTTTAAAATTTTAGGAGGCACTTTTTCTAACAGACCAAAATACGCCCAAAATCTAGTGTGTGGCACTGATCTATGCACTAGCCTGATCATATTTGATCATATTCTGCCTTTTTTGAATTGTTTTGTTTTTGTTTTTATCTTTTTTTTCTTTTTTTTTTTTCTTTTTCTCTTTCTTTTTTCTTTCTTTCCCTTTCTTTTCCCCTGGTTTCAGGTCTTTTCTGATTTGCATACAGTATATTTGCTGGGGACGTTGTAAACCTGTTAGCCTTTTGTTCTCTCATTCATCTATTCTCCTCTGGACAAAATGACAAGACGAAAGAAATCACCTCAGCAAAAAGAACAAGAGGTAGTACCGTCAGCCAGGGACCTACTCAATACGGACATTAGTACGATGTCGGACCTAGAGTTCAGAATCATGACTTTAAAGATACTAGCTGGGCTTGAAAAAAGCGTGGAAGTTATTAGAGAAACCCTTTCTGGAGAAATAAAAGAACTAAAATCTAACCAAATCGAAATCAAAAAGGCTATTGATGAGGTGCAATCAAAAATGGGGGCACTAAATGCTAGGATAAATGAGGCAGAAGAGAGAATCAGTGATATAGAAGACCAAATGATGGAAAATAAAGAGGCTGAGAAAAAGAGAGAGAAACAACTACAGGATCACGAGGGCAGAATTCGAGAGATAAGTGATACGATGAGACGAAACAACATTAGAATAATTGGGATCCCAGAAGAAGAAGAGAGAGAGAGAGGGGCAGAAGGTATATTGGAGCAAATTATAGCAGAGAACTTCCCTAATGTGAGGAAGGAAACAGGCATTAAAATCCAGGAGGCACAGAGAACCCCTCTCAAAATCAATAAAAATAGGTCAACACCCCGACATCTAATAGTAAAACTTACGAGTCTCAGAGACAAAGAGAAAATCCTGAAAGCAGCTCGGGAGAAGAGATATGTAACCTACAATGGTAGAAACATTAGATTGGCAACAGACCTATCCACAGAGACCTGGCAGGCCAGAAAGGACTGGCAAGATATCTTCAGAGCACTAAACGAGAAAAATATGCAGCCAAGAATACTATATCCAGCTAGGCTATCATTGAAAATAGAAGGAGAGATAAAAAGCTTCCAGAACAAACAAAAACTAAAGGAATTTGCAAACACGAAACCAGCCCTCCAAGAAATATTGAGAGGGGTCCTCTAAGCAAAGAGAGAACCTAAAAGCAGCAAAGAACAGAAACGAACACAGACAACAGACAGTTAACAGTCACCTTACAGGTAATACAATGGCACTAAATTCATACCTTTCAATAGTTACCCTGAATGTAAATGGGCTAAATGCCCCAATCAAAAGACACAGGCTATCAGATTGGATTAAAAAACAAGACCCATCAATATGCTGTCTACAAGAGACTCATTTTACACCCAAAGACACCCCCAGATTGAAAGTGAGGGGGTGGAAGACCATTTACCATGCTAATGGACACCAAAAGAAAGCTGGGGTGGCAATCCTTATATCAGACAAACTAGATTTTAAAACAAAGACTGTAATAAGAGATGAGGAAGGACACTATATCCTACTTAAAGGGTCTATCCAACAAGAAGATCTAACAATTGTAAATATCTATGCCCCGAACATGGGAGCGGCCAATTATATAAGGCAATTAATAACAAAAGCAAAGAAACACATTGACAACAATACAATAATAGTGGGGGACTTTAACACCCCCCTGACTGAAATGGACAGATCATCTAAGCAAAAGATCAACAAGGAAATAAAGACTTTAAATGACACACTGGACCAAATGGACTTCACAGACATATTCAGAACATTCCATCCCAAAGCAAAGGAATACACATTCTTCTCTAGTGCCCATGGAACATTCTCCAGAATTGATCACATCCTAGGTCACAAATCAGGTCTCAATCGGTACCAAAAGATTGGGATCATTCCCTGCATATTTTCAGACCACAATGCTTTGAAACTAGAACTCAACCACAAGAGGAAAGTCGGAAAGAACTCAAATACATGGAGGCTAAAGAGCATCCTACTAAAGAATGAATGGGTCAACCAAGAAATTAAAGAAGAATTAAAAAAATTCATGGAAACCAATGAAAATGAAAACACAACTGTTCAAAATCTTTGGGATACAGCAAAAGCAGTCCTGAGAGGAAAGTATATAGCAATACAAGCCTTTCTCAAGAAACAAGAAAGGTCTCAAATACACAACCTAACCCTACACCTAAAGGAGCTGGAGAAAGAACAGCAAAGAAAGCCTAAACCCAGCAGGAGAAGAGAAATCATAAAGATCAGAGCAGAAATCAATGAACTAGAAAGCAAAAGAACAGTAGAACAGATCAACGAAACTAGGAGCTGGTTCTTTGAAAGAATTAACAAGATTGATAAACCCCTGGCCAGACTGATCAAAAAGAAAAGAGAAATGACCCAAATCAACAAAATCATGAATGAAAGAGGAGAGATCACAAGCAACACCAAAGAAATACAAACAATTATAAGAACATATTATGAGCAACTCTATGCCAGCAAATTAGATAACCTGGAAGAAATGGGTGCATTCCTAGAGATGTATCAACTACCAAAATTGAACCAGGAAGAAATAGAAAACCTGAACAGACCTATAACCACTAAGGAAATTGAAACAGTCATCAAAAATCTCCCAAGAAACAAAAGCCCAGGGCCAGATGGCTTCCCAGGGGAATTCTATCAGACATTTAAAGAAGAATTAATACCTATTCTTCTGAAATTGTTCCAAAAAATAGAAATGGAAGGGAAACTTCCAAACTCATTTTATGAGGCCAGCATTACCTTGATCCCAAAACCAGACAAAGACCCCATCAAAAAAGAGAATTACAGACCAATATCCTTGATGAACATGGATGCAAAAATTCTCACCAAAATACTAGCCAATAGGATCCAACAGTACATTAAAAGGATTATTCACCACGACCAAGTGGGATTTATTCCTGGGCTGCAAGGCTGGTTCAACATCCGCAAATCAATCAACGTGATACAATACATTAACAAAAGAAAGAACAAGAATCATATGATCCTCTCAATAGATGCAGAAAAAGCATTTGACAAAGTACAACATCCTTTCTTGATCAAAACTCTTCAGAGTATAGGGATAGAGGGTACATACCTCAATATCATAAAAGCCATCTATGAAAAACCTACAGCGAATATCATTCTCAATGGGGAAAGGCTGAGAGCTTTTCCCCTAAGGTCAGGAACGCGGCAGGGATGTCCACTCTCACCACTGCTATTCAACATAGTATTAGAAGTCCTAGCCACAGCAATCAGACAACAAAAAGAAATCAAAGGCATCCAAATCGGCAAAGAGGAAGTCAAACTCTCACTCTTTGCAGATGATATGATACTGTATGTGGAAAACCCAAAAGACTCCACCCCAAAACTGCTAGAACTCATACAGGAATTCAGTAAAGTAGCAGGATATAAAATCAATGCACAGAAATCAGTGGCATTCCTATACACCAACAACAAGACAGAAGAGAGACAAATCAAGGAGTCGATCCCATTTACAATTGCACCCAAAACCATTAGATACCTAGGAATAAATCTAACCAAAGAGGCAAAGGATCTGTACACAGAAAACTATAAAATACTCAGGAAAGAAATTGAAGAAGACACAAAGAAATGGAAAAACGTTCCATGCTCATGGATTGGGAGAATCAACATTGTGAAGATGTCAATGCTACCTAGAGCAATCTACACATTCAATGCAATCCCCATCAAAATACCATCCACTTTTTTCAAAGAAATGGAACAAATAATCCTAAAATTTGTATGGAACCAGAAGAGACCCAGAATAGCCAGAGGAATACTGAAAAAGAAAAGCAAAGCTGGCGGCATCACAATTCCGGACTTCCAGCTCTATTACAAAGCTGTCATCATCAAGACAGTATGGTACTGGCACAAAAACAGACACATAGATCAATGGAACAGAATCGAGAGCCCAGAAATGGACCCTCAACTCTATGGTCAACTTATTTTTGACAAAGCAGGAAAGAATGTCCAATGGCAAAAAGACAGTCTCTTCAACAAATGGTGTTGGGAAAATTGGACAGCCACATGCAGAAGAATGAAACTGGACCATTTCCTTACACCACACACAAAAATAGACTCCAAATGGTTGAAAGACCTAAACGTGAGACAGGAGTCCATCCAAATCCTAAAGGAGAACACAGGTAGCAACCTTTTCGACCTTAGCCGCAGCAACTTCTTCCTAGAAACATCGCCAAAGGCACGGGAAGCCAGGGCAAAAATGAACTATTGGGATTTCATCAAGATAAAAAGCTTCTGCACAGCAAAAGAAACAGTCCACAAAACCAAAAGACAACCGACAGAATGGGAGAAAATATTTGCAAATGACATATCAGATAAAGGGCTAGTATCCAAAATTTATAAAGAACTTATCAAACTCAACACCCAAAGAACAAATAATCCAATCAAGAAATGGGCAGAAGACATGAACAGACATTTCTCCAAAGAAGACATCCAAATGGCCAACAGGCACATGAAAAAGTGCTCAACATCGCTTGGCATCAGGGAAATCCAAATCAAAACCTCAATGAGATACCACCTCACACCCGTCAGAATGGCTAAAATTAACAAGTCAGGGAACGACAGATGTTGGCGGGGATGTGGAGAAAGGGGAACCCTCCTACACTGTTGGTGGGAATGCAAGCTGGTGCAACCCCTCTGGAAAACAGTATGGAGGTTCCTCAAACAGTTGAAATTAGAGCTACCGTTCGATCCAGCAATTGCACTACTGGGTATTTACCACAAAGATACAAATGTAGGGACCCGAAGGGGTACGTGTACCCCAATGTTTATAGCAGCAATGTCCACCATAGCCAAACTGTGGAAAGAGCCAAGATGCCCATCGACAGATGAATGGATAAAGAAGATGTGGTATATATACACAATGGAATATTATGCAGCCATCAAAAGGAATGAGATCTTGCCATTTGCAACGACGTGGATGGAACTGGAGGGTGTTATGCTGAGTGAAATAAGTCAATCAGAGAAAGACATGTATCACATGACCTCACTGATATGAGGAATTCTTAATCTCAGGAAAGAAACTGAGTGTTACTGGAGTGGTTGGGGGTGGGAGGGATGGGGTGGCTGGATGATAGACATTGGGGAGGGTATGTGCTACGGTGAGCGCTGTGAATTGTGCAAGACTGTTGAATCACAGATCTGTACTTCTGAAACAAATAACGCAACATATTTTCAGAAAAAAGAAAAAGAAGATAACAGGAGAGGAAGAAAAGGGGAGTATGTCAGAGGGGGAAACGAACCATGAGAGATGATGGACTCTGAAAAACAAACTGAGGGTTCTAGAGGGGAGGGGGGTGGGGGGATGGGTTAGCCTGGTGATGGGTATTGAGGAGGGCACGTTCTGCATGGAGCACTGGGTGTTATGAACAAACAATGAATCATGGAACACTGCACCAAAAACTAATGATGTAATATATGGTGATTAACATAACAATAAAAAATTTAAAAAAAAAAAAAAAAAAAAAAAAGAAAGTGAATTGGGAGTTCTTTGCCTCCTTCTTTGGGCAGAGGACTAAAAAGGACACACCCCTCCCCATCCCAGGGATGCCCAAGTCTGGAGAGGGAGACTCAGTCCCTGAACCAGGAGCCCTCCATGTGATGGGAAAGATACAGCCCAGCTGGAGAGGAAAGGTTCTCCTTGTCCAGTGGGGCAGAGAAAACTCATACTGCCCAGGAGCCACCAACCTGACAGAGGAGACATAGCCCTGCCTCGGACAAGTCCCTAGTGTGATAGGGGTGGTAGTTCTGCCGAGATTCCCCAGTCTGAAGGTTGATCAGCTTTCCCAACATCTGATAAACAATCAGAGCTTTTCCAGCCCTGCAAAGTCACTGGGTGAGCCTTTACCAAATTTGCCATAAGCAAGGACAGCTGCTGACATCTGGGCACCAGATGCTGTCCTCATCTGCTTTCTGCCCATGCCCATGTTTCCGAGACCTCCCCGCGACTCAACACTTGGAGCCTGAGCAGAGCCCAGACTGGGTTGTCCCGACCATCGCCATCTTCACCCGTGATTCCCCCTCCATCCACAATCACCACCTAACTTTCTGGGAAGCCCGGGCTCCTGAGGCAGAAATATTGCATCCCCTCAGCCCAGCAAGGGTACCTGAAAATCAGCAACAGAATCACTGAACAGTAACTGGGGGCTGACTGTGTGCCCGAGGTATGTAGTGTGCTGGGGATGAAACAGCCAATAAGGCAGAGTCCTGGCCCCGGAGGACGCCCTGTCCCAAACACAAAGTGGTCATACAATCCAAGGCCCACTGTATGGAGTTTATCTGTAGGAATCCTATGGAAACACAGAGGAGGGAATGATTAATTCTGCCTGGGGTAGGGGTGGAGGAGGGCTTCCCAGAGGAGGAGACATTTGGCTCAGGCCTTAAAACATGAGCAGGAATTTGCCAGATGGAGGAGGAATGAGCATTCCAAAAGAGAGAGAAGGTAAATGCTCCAGGGAGGGGCGTAGCTTAGGGTAATCGGGGATAAAATAAAAGGGGGGGGGGGGACAGCCTGGTTGTCCAGCAGTGGTTCTCAAACTATGACCTACATCACTTGGAGGCCTTATCAGAACTCAAATTACCAGTCCCAGATTTCTGACTCAGTAGGTCTGGGGTGGGGTCAAGCTGATGCTGATGATACCCATCCCAAGACTGCACCTTTGAGAACCACAGTTATAAAGGAATGTGACAGATTGGATTATTATTCCCAATTCTTCAGTTCCTCCTTATAATAGAATGACATATCTGCTCCTTCGGCCATGTGACTTGCCTCCTTCTATTAAAGGAGGTGGCGTATATTCCCTGCCCCCATTGGGCTTGACCAATAAAGTGCTGGTGGACTTGATGTGAGCAGAGACTTTAAATTAGCTTATGTGGTTCAGCATGGCACCTTGCGCTTCTGTGATCTGCCATAGAAGGGCATGCTTTGGGCAGCTGCTGAACCCAGCATGGGAGCCATGTGTCACAGACTTGACACAGAACTGCCCCAGCCCACCTGAAGACGCAAGAGTGAGACAAGTGTTTGTGAATTGTAAGCCACTGGGATTTGGAGGGGGGGGGTTGTTTCTTATACAGCATTATCATAGCAGAAGTCTGACTAATACTAATTTGAATGACATGCTAACACATTTAGGATCCATGCAAATAGGAGAATAAAAGCTGAGTGTAGAGTGATCTAATCGGGCAAAACTGGCGGCAGGGAGGCCAGGTAGGAGGCAGTTGCCATATTTCAGACGAGACAGAGGACTGTAATGGCCACATTTTTGGACACCAGAGAAAAGATGGAGCAGTCCAGAGAGAATATGGAGGCCTTTTGTTCCCTGATGCCCCGGGAAGGCCCATGGCACCATGAAAGACAATAAGCACATACCGTGGCCCCCCTCAAGGCCCCCACCACCCCCCATAAATAGGGTCGTAGTCAGGGCACACACCTGGGCAAACTGGGACCTGTCCAGAGCAACATTCAAGAGCCGCAGGGGCCTTGCCTGGCTGAGGGACTGAAGCCACAGCCATTTCTGTTGTTTTTCTCCAATCTACTGGGTTCTAAGTCAGCTGTAGACGAGCTTCGCCTACATCCGCCAGGCTTTAATTTAATTGTGCAGTGCTGGGGTGTTTTCCCCCCTAGCAAATACATCAAAATTGTCACATCATAAATAAACAGCCTTCTTCCCCCACTCAACGCCCACCATCCACCACCACTCCGCCCTACACGTGCCCAGCTGGAACAGCTGGAAGGCAGAGAGGGCTGCCGGGGGGGGGGGGGTGGCCCCCAAGGAGAGCCGGGGAACTCCTCTGGAGGGAAAGGAGGCAGACGAGCCAGACAGCTGCCTTCAGAGCCAAAGGGACGCTCAGGATCAGATTCTTCTGCAAGCTTCCACCAACTGGAGACCACATGGAGCCCCAGAGAAGCCTAGCGGCCAGCTGGTCCACCAGGAAGCATAGCTAGCCCCTCTGAGCCTCAGTCTCCTTCTCGGGCAAATGAGTTTCAAGGTGAATGACAATACACCACAGCTACAACAGGGCCTTGTACACTGTAAAGTGTCTGACCATCTAGCTGTACATTACACAGTTACAGTGCAGAGTTACAGGGGTCTCATCCCAGCTCCATCACTTACTGTGTGATCTTCTGCAAGTTAGTTAACCTCTCTGTGCCTCGGTTTCCTTGTCTATAAAACAGGACTAAAAAGAGCACCCGACTCATAGGACCGGGTGAGAAGTAAATGCAGTACCTGGAACAGAGCCAGCACGTGGTAAGGTGCTGAGAGATGTCACCTCTTACTAACGTGTCGGGAGGGAACTAGAGAGGGCACAGCCCCCTCGGACTATTCAGCCTCTCATTCCCAGCAGGACTCTATGAAGAGGGAGGTGCAGAGACCATTCGAGGTCCAGGAGACCATGGCAAGCGTTCTTTCTAGCTGAGTTCTCACCCTTGAAAACCAGACCTCACAGAGGAATGCATCCCCCGCTGCCACCAGCCCCGCCACGCACGCAGCGGGGAAAGTGGAGACACAGGGCGGGTGCCCGGGCTGGGAGGGGTAAGTAAGGGACGGGAGACCCTGTTGGCTCACTCCCACAGGAATGGGAAGGCCCTCCTGCCGGAAAGGTTGGATGTCCCTCCTCTCTGGTCGGTCGAGGCACCAACAGAAAGAAGCAGATCCGATCAGTCCCAAAATATTCATGAGCCACCCCTCTTGTTTGAGGTGCTGGGAATAGGGCTGTGGGAGAAACCCGCAATGTCCCTCCTTCCCTGGAACATCCCTCCTGTGTGGTGTGATGGGTAAATCCCGGGCTCCGGCCTCAGATGCCAGCACTTTGGACCCCATTTTGCCATTTTCAGGTTTGCGATCCTGCGTGAGTCACTTAATGTCCCCTCCTCCCCCTGGTGTTCTCCTCTGTGAAAAGGAGAGGACACTCCCCCTGCAATGGGGTCTTGAGGATCAAATGAAAGTGCGTGCCGGCCAGGGGCTCAGTAGATGCTTGCTTTTCATGTCTGTGCTATTTTAGTGTTTAAACCTGTGTGGCGGGGACTGCCCATCGTGTTTCCCTCTTCCCTTCATGGTGGAAAGCTCTGGATTTTAGCTGTGCACATGGCCCTCCAGAAGCAAGCACATTTCCCAGCCTACCTTGCAGCTAAATTTGGCCAGCAGTGGGTGAGAAGAAGTGGCGTGTGCAACTCTTGAGTATGCTGTTGAGGAAGACGGCTGGCTGGCCCTCCTTCTCCACTGCTCCATCTCCTCCCTTCTAACTGGAGGGAAAGCAGACCCAATGGATATGCTGATGAGTCGTCTTGCCCATGCTAAGGAGGGCAGCACCCGGAGGAAGGGAGAACAGTCAGATAGAAGGGATCCCCAATGCCAAGGGGCTGCCATGTTAAGTTGGACTGCTCATGACCAGCCTATAAACATGGGAAGAAAATCAGCTCTGATCCTCTTGAAGCTCCTGCTACCCTAGGCCTTTGTATTGCAATGGAAGGTGTCCCCCCATCGAGATGATAACACTCTCTTTCCTGGGTCACCACAGCCTGCCACTACAGCTCAATTGCAAGGAGTGCAAAAGAACATGGGGAAGGGTCTGCCTGAGGGTGGGCAGGGGAAGAGCAGACTGATGGGTCATAAAGACCGGACAGACCGGGTTAGCAACACACGGAGGCAGAGAGTCCATGTGTTGTTTGGAGGATGGAAGGATGATGACAGAGCTGGTTACATGGCGTGATTGTGAGGTGAGCCCATCTAAGAGGATGACGAGCCCAGTTTGGGACACAGGGAACTTAAGTGTGTGCATGCCCTCCAGGGGGTGCTGTCCGGGATGCAGCCTGGGGGGCCAGAAGTGGAGACTTAGGGACCATCTCTCTAAGGAGCTGAAGCCCAGGCACAGGGGTGACAAAGCGTTTGGAGAAGAGCTGGACAAACACTCAGATCAATATGTACATACTCAGTGTGGTAAGTACAAGGAAGGAAAAGAATAAGGTGCTGTATCTGAGTAAACAGTTTGCATGAGAAAAGTCAGGGCAAGCTCCATGAGTTCACGATGTTTAAATCGAGACGTAGGGTACATGGAGAGTTTGCGGGTACATGGAGGGTTTGCAGGTACATGGTAGGAGGGCCATGGGGCGGAGGGGAGACAAGCAGAGAAAACAGCACGAGCAACGGCCTTGGGGCTGGGGAGACTTGGCACAGTGGAAGCCAGATGCAATGGAAATTGGCCATTCTTTTTTGGCTCATCTATATTAGAACCCCCTTGCTATGTTAAAGAGTCCCCTACTTCCTCTGGCAAGAGCAGCTTCCCACCATAGTCACTAAAAATGTCAAATAGTCACATTCCCAGTCTCTCTTGCAGCCAGGATGCAGGCGCCGGACCTGGGCCAGACCATCCAAGGTGAGCTGTGCCCTGCTCTGCCACCCAGGACTGTGACCATGGCACAGAGCACGCGTGCAAGGCTCTGGGTCATCGAAAGTGAGAATCTGCTGGAGCCCTTACAGAACTCTGCTCTGTTGCTAGAGCCCTGCTTTATCTGGATCTCAGTCTTTATACATCATAAAAATCTGCTTTCTGGCCCCCGAATGCATAACTGCACCATTGTTATCAGAAATCCCGTTCTTGCCACAGAGCCCTCTTCATGGACCTAGAAGCCAGCTCTCTTATGCAGAATTCCATTTGATTCTGCAGAACTCCACTCAGCTTCCCAGAATTCTGCTCTTGGCTTTAAAAAAAAAAAAAAAAGATTCCAATATTGACATCCAGAGACCAGCTGTATTCTACAGAAACCCTGATTCTGTATGCTACAGAAACTCACCCTGTTACACGGAATCCTGCCTTTTCTTTTCAGAACCATGCCTAGTCGTGCCGAACCCTTGGTGATTTCATAGGAATCTGAATTCACAGAATCCTGCTTTGTTACAGAGAAACCTGCTGAGCTCTAACAGCCCTGCCCCATTAGAGAAAAGTCAGCAGATTTGCACCTGTATCATTGACTCGGACACCTGCTCTGGGGTTCAGGACCCTGCTGTCTGCCTGACCGCTGTTTGCCAATCTCATTGTTCTTTAGAACCCATTTTGGCTGCACAGAGTCCTCCCAGGAGGTTCAGAACCCCGATCTGGACATAGCGCCCCGGAATTGGTACATAGAAACCTAGTGGGTTACACTGCGCTCAGCTTTGGTTGGCAGGACCCCGTTCTGGTTCACAGATTCCCGTGTTCTTCCGATGAAGCCCAGCATCACACCGGAGGCTTCTGTAAGGACATGGGCCCCTGTACAAGCCTCTGTGAGGCCAGCGATAGGAAGAATGGCTGATGGATCCTCCCAATACTGCCCTCACCTTAGGTGAGGCTGGGAGGACCTGGGCCCCCCAAATCGGGATCCCGGCCCCCTTCGCTCTTTCCTCCCCCTGCCAGGGAGGACTCAAGCTTGCGCTCTGTGCAGCAAGGGGCGATCAGAGACCCTGGGCATGGCCTCGGGGAGAGAGACAAGCACCCACCTCGCTTCTCCTCAGGGCTGGCCCCAGCCGCCTGGGCACAAATCTACTTGGACAGAAATAATCAGCCGAATTAATTTAGCTTTAAATAGCAGCACTGAGAATGTTTCCACAAAATTTTCTCCGAGGAGAGCTAAGCAGAATTAATGATGGCACAATATCGGAGAGAAATGTTATTTATTAAAGCCTAATCATTCCGGGGGGGGGGGGAAATCATCATAACATAATAAAGCGGAAATCAGCCGGCCCGGCCCGGCCCCACTCAGCCCAGGAGCCAAGGAGGGGCCCTGGGAGGGGAGCCTCGTAGAGAAGCTTCCTGCAAAGTGAACAGCCTCTCCCGGGGTTCCCTGGCATGGGAGAGCTGGGCTAGGCTCCCCAGGTCTGGCCACGTTCCTCACAGGCTGTGTCCACACCAGCCCATTTGCTCCTTTGCTGAGCATCTCCGAAGTGGAGCAGCCTCCACCATCTCCAGGGCACCATCAAACCGTGCAACTCTCCCAAAGAGGGATCTGTGGCTCCCCAGCCCACTCCCCACTGCTGCCACCTTAAGGGCCCTTCATTCATTTGTGCTTTCAACTATTACTTACTGGGCAATGAGACGTTAAGCTGCTCTGGACCCTGGCAGAGACAGTGGGAAGAGCAGCAAACAAGTAAATAAACAAGATGATGCCTGGCCGTGAGAGTGTTCTGGAAACAATAAAGTGATAGAGATGGGAGCGGGTGGCAGATTTAGGGGACGTGGTCAGGAAGGGGCCCTAAGAGAAGATGGTAGAGGAGCTGACACCTCTGTCATTGCGGTTGGTCCTATGACGATCTGGAGTCGGGGTAGACCATCCGGGCAGAGGGCATGGCGTGGGCAAAGGCCCAGGAAGAGGGGAAGAGGCTTGGCTTTCTGAAGACCAGAGTGGCTAGGGCTGGTGGACGACGGAGAGAGTAACAGGGGCGGTGAACAGCAGTTCGGCCACCAAGAGGGCGGGGGTGGTTCAGAGTCAGAGACTTCCCAAGAGGAAGATGAGATCCAGAAAAGACAGGGCGAGGGGCCACTTCCTCTCTGACCTGGTGCACCCTGAGATCTTCCTTGCATTCTGCCGTGGCTTCCGATGGGCCTGGCACCACGTGTCGCAGTGCCGGCTGCCATTTTCCTTAAGGGACATTGATTAGAGTACAATCAGTCTGGAGGAGGCAGGCTCCCATCTGTTGGGGAGCATGTTCCACAAGGGGTTTTCTGGGTCTGTGGTCCAAAATGCAGGACCTGTAGTCAGAGAAGCATGGGTTCAAATTCTTATCAGCCATGGAGCCATGGGCAAGACGTTGAACTCTTCCAAAAGTCAGTTTCCCCAGCTATAAAATGGGGCAACGGTATCTACCTTGCACAATTCTTTAGGAAATTAAATGGGTGAGGGAGGTCCTGTGGCATCTCTGTGAGACCACCAGGGTCCCCAAGGTCCTCCTCTGTCAGAAGCACAGGCCATCGGTAGTTTGGGTCTGGACTATGTCGACGTGGAAAGAGTCGGACAGACCCGGCCCCCAGGACTCGGTTTCCTCACTTGGAAAGTGAGAGTGATAACCCCTCCTCCAGGAGGTCACTTGAGGGTCACATGGAATGATACTTGGTAAACACCTGGCCCAGGTAGCTCCATTACTGCCACTCTCTCTCCCAGAGTCCTCGGTTTGGGCTGCCATAACAAAATGCCACCGACTAGGTAGCTCAAACAATAGACATTTCTTTTCTCACAGTTCTGGAGGCTGGAAGTCCAAGATCAAGGGGGCAGCAGGGTTGGTTTCTGAGAGCTCCCCTCCTGGCTTGCAGACAGCTGTCTCCTCAGTGTGTGATCTCCTGGGACATCCCAGAAGATCAAATCCAGTCCATCTACATTTGAAAGCAACATGGTAGACATGCTTACCGCTCACATTTCAGAGACCACATCTCAGCTTTAGAACCCCGCCTGAGCTTTGCTGAGAGAAGGGAGTCCAGCTGGGTGTCCAGGCCCCCGTCTTGGTGCCCGACCATCCCGGCCCCTGGGGCCAGGCATCAGGACTGATCTTGGATATCCTGGCCTAGCCCCAAAGACTCTGATGCGCCCCTTCTCAAGGTGCGGATTCCTCCATGGAAGTGTGTCCTACCCCATCCCGCCTACTGGGGACAAGCTTTCTGGAATAACCTTCATTAGTCCTAAAAACACAGAGTCAGGGAGGCCTGTTGAATGTGAAATGCTCCATTTCTCTTGAGACTTTTCTGGAACCTAAAATTAAATACAAAGGAAGAACTCCCCCAATCTAGCCAGGCTGGATTACTGTTTTCCCCTCCAAATAAGCCATGGGGATTCTGTCCCGAAGTCTTCCCTCTCCTCTGTTCACAGCTAGGTCTCTTCTTGCAGATGACCTCACCGGTCCTCTACCAGTTAGAAACCTTAGGGTCATGTTCTGCTTATTCAATCAGCCATCAATACACATAAATTCTCCTTCCTGAGTATGTAATTATGTCCTCCCTGCCTTCCTGTAGTGAACATCTGTTGCTCTTGCCTGCCTACCATCCATTCCTCCCTGTTCTGATAAGGCCACCCTGATTTCCTTTGGGGAATGGCCTCTCCCACCTCTTGGTCCATGTGGATTGATGGAGAGCTCTACGTTGACCCCAGGCCCCAGCTGCATGGGGAAGCACATGACCTAGGCCCGCCAAAGATTTCCACACCCCTGGTAACAATAATTGTTTGAGGATAAACATTTGACCTAATCTAACTCAATGAGAGTCAGGTCCTAGACTTTTATAGGACCCACTGGGGATTGTTCTGGGGTGTCTCGGGTGTTGGAGGTAAGCTGGATATGTTGGTGGTCAACTTGCCACAGTAGGGGCAGCACCTTGTTGAGAAAGAAGACTGAGGGATGGAGAGGGAGCGCTCCTGGTGTATCAGGTAGCTTTTATGTGCAATAGCCAACCACAACGCTGCAGCAGCACACCCCACTAAGCTTCTATTCCTGTGGACGTGCAGATCGGCTAGGGCTTGGCTGAGCTGGGGCAGGCTCAGCTGGGCCACTCTGTTGTAGGAACAGTAGCGGCTGGGCTGACTTTGTAACACATGGCTCTCATCCTCCTTGGGCCAGCAGGCTAGATAGTCCTTCTCACAGAATGGCAAACAGGCAAGAAAGCAAGCAAAACCACACAAAGTCTTGTAAGGACTGGACTCAGAACGCTCACACTATCACTCTACCCCTTCCATGGCCCAGAGTCAAGGGGAACTGAAATCCCCTTAAGTCGAAGGAACGGCAAAGTCCTGTTACCAAGGGCATGGTACGGACAGAGGTTAAGATGTGGGGCTGGAAGGCAATCTAAGTGCTGGAGCCAGCTGAGCCTGAGCCAGACTCACCACTTGAGTCTGACTGATCTGCCTTCCCCAACCCTGCCCTCTACATACCTTAAGGGATAGCAGGTTTTGTTTAACAATGGAGGCAATTCTCTTCTAAGAGAGAAAGGAAGAGCCTTAACACAAATCCAGTGAATCCCACAGTGTGACTAGCTCTGAGCTAGAAGCTATACCTCCACTCATACTGGAACCTTTAAACAGCTCCGTGAGGTGGCTGTTGAACGTCCCCGTTGCGCAAAGAGGAAATAGGCTCAGAGGGGTTGTGTGACCTGTCTACAGTCTCACGGTGAGAAAGGAGCTGAGTGGTCAGGGTTGAAAGTGCCCAGATGGTTGCCTGAGGATGAAGCTCATGTTTTCCCCACTTCCTAACGGTGAACTTTCACCCCGGAAGTGGGCGGCACCCATCCTACGCTCCGTGCTTCCCTCGGCCAGCTAAAGGAATAAAATAACACCTAATGTTTCCTGAGCCCTTCCTGTGTGCTAGGTAACTGCTACACACTTCCAATGCATGCGCTCACATCATCTCTACAAAAGCCCTGGATGTGGGTATTACTAACCATCTCCATTTTACAGATGAGAAAACCAAGCCTCGGGAAAGTTAGAGAACTTGCCCAGGTGGTAAGGAGTGGGGTCAGGATTCCAATGTCTCCCATCTGGCAGCAGAGCTGGCCTCCTGGCCTCTGCTTAGGCCAAAGGGATGGTCCTTAACACTGCTAAAAACCCTGGGGTTGGGTGGAAGGGTCAGAGTATCAAATCTAGACCCTGCCTCTGCCTGGTGTGCCCCCCCACCCCCACATACAGCCTCGGCCCTCAGGTGCTCAGCTCGCCCCTCAGTGCCTGGTCACCAGCCTCTGTGCCGGTAAGCCAGCCCTCTCTCTGGCTGCAGTCATGATAAATGGCTCCAATTATCCCCTCCGAGCTCCGATTTAATGTCATGTTTTATTAAAGGCAACTGTCAGAGGAAAGCAAAGCACCCACTGCGTGCCTGCTGCCTGCCCCTGTTCGGAAGCATGCTCTCCGGGTGAAGACATGCAAGGGTGTGAGGGGGAAAGGCACCACCCCGGTCTCCAGCTCCCCGGGCAGGGAAATAACTCGGTGCCCCTCCCCACTCGGGCCCCAGGCTGAATGAACGCCACATTTTTGCCTGGCACGTTCCACCCATTGCTAATGCACTGTTGCTTCCTTGACTGACAAATTAGGGGTTTGAACAAAGGCAGGCGAGGGAAGGGGGTAGGGGGAGATGGCAGCTGCCCACCCTGCAATTAAGAGGGGGTGCGAGAGAAGGGGGGACCGGGGGTCCTCAGCCGTCACACAAACATGCCTTCGCCTTGCGTGGCTTTGGCCGAGTGCCTTCAGAGAGGGCATGTGCAGCCCCTGGGAGCCCGTCCTGTGGGTCATCCCACTGATCCGAGGCTGCAGCTTCTCCCCCAGCTTTGGGACCTTTCAACCAGGCCCTCTGAAGACACAGGCTGCGCAGGCCTGACGCGTCCCGTCCCAGAGGTGGGAAACTGAGGTCTGGCGAGAGGCGGTGCTTTATCCCAGGTCACCGTGGGAGCTAGTGGGAAAGCCCACACTGGCACGTCGGGCTTCTGGCTCAATCCGGAATTCTCCTGCTACATAAAGCTACAAAAACAGCCACAGATGGCGTGCGGTGCAGAGGGGCACGGGAATCTCACCCCACCCCCCCACCCCCACGCCCCACTGCCCAGATGGACTCCGAGCCATCAGTCACAGGGCAGAGCCTGGCCAACTCTGGACGGAGTGTGCCTTCATGAGGGAGGGCAGCCGAGTTCCTCATCTGGTTGTTTGCTAGAAGCTGGGTCATACAGCTGGCAATATGTTTGTTCTAGATGGATGTCTTTTGAAACGGATGCCCTGACAATGAAAAGCTTAAAACTCACACTACAGGTACATGAGCCATCCCTGGTAGGATGAGGTCAAGGAAAATTGCCGGAAGGAGAATATGTCCAAGATGGGAAGAAACGCAGGAATTAGGCAAGCAAAGGGGATGAGAGGTAATTCCAGGCACAGGTAACAGTAGGGACAGAACTCTGGAGGGGAGGAATGGATGGGGCTCCAGAGAGAGAGGCGTTGGCTAGAGAGGCTGCAAGGAAACTGAGGTTAGAAGGAGCCAGACCCCACATGGCCAGGCTAAGGAAGAAGTTGTGCCCCCCACCTCCCATCTCTCCCACCCCTCTGTGCCGCCCCCCCACCATCCCCACCAGGAGCCGCTGTGGCTCTAAGCAGGGAAGTGAGGGGTGTGCCCCAGAAAGAGCATCCTGGAGGGATGGAGCAGGACTGCGGCTGGAAGAGCAAGGAGAGGCTGGGGTGGGGGAGGTAGGGCCTGCCGCCTGGGTTAGGCAAGATAGCCAGAGAGATTCAAAATATACTGAGGAACTTCTAATCGACTGACAGAGTCAGGTGAGAAAGGAAACACGGAAGTGCCACCTGGCTTCTAACACAGGCAGCTATGGCTGGAGCAGCCGGGGAAGTCTCCCCGAGAGGAAGGCGAGAGGAGGAGATAAATGCCCCTGCGGGGTTGAAGGATATTTTTAATGTGTGAAGTCAGATAAACATGGGTTTCCCAGGGCTCCCAACCAGGACCCGACGGGATGGTGACAATGGGAAGTGACAATCAAAACAGAAACTGTGTTCTTATGACAGGAAAACTTAGGACCTCCCAGGCTTGGCTCTGGAACGGGACCAGGGAGAGGTGTTTGGACCCCTGCTTTCACATCCCTCTGCAACTCGATTTCTTTCATCCCTGGGGCCTCCTACATGCTGGCCTGCCAAGGTACAGATACCCTTTTCATTCTTCCCCCAACCCATCTCCTTTAAAAAAAAAAAAAAGTATTTGTTAACTTAGAATAAAATTGGCTTCTGTTTGATTATAGTCCCATGAATTTTAATGCCTGCATAGATTCATGTGCCCAAGGCAACGGAGCAGTCCATCACCAGGGAAGAGTCCCTACTGCTGCCCCCCTGGACTTCCACATTTTCCCCACTCCCATCCCTTAGCAACCACAAATCTGTTCTCTATCACCATAGTTTTGATTCTTCCAGGATGTTATATGAATGGAACCAAACAACGTGTGACCTTGTGAGATTGGCTTTTTTCACTCAGCATAATGGCTTTGAGAAGCATCTAGAGTGGTACGTGTGTCCATAGTCCATTCCTTTTTATTGCTGAGGAGTGTCTCATTGCGTGGACGTACACATCCATTCACTTGCCGAAGGACAATTGGGTTGTTTCCACTTTGGGGTGATTATGAATAGAGCTGCTATGCTCACCTACAGTCTTCCCTCCTCTCTGGTAAATATACCTGGGAGCAGGCCTGCTGGGTTGTATGACATGTATGTTTAATAAGAAACTGCCAAACTGTTTTCTGGACTGACTACCATTTGCCTTCCCACCAGCAATGTATGAGAGTTTCACCTTCTCCAAATCTTCACCCCCACTTGTTATTGTCAGTATTTTTTTCTTTTAGCCATCTTAAAGGTGGGTAATGAGATCTTACTGTGGTTTTAACTTGCATTTTCCTAGTAGTTAATAATGCCGAACATTTTTTCATGTGCTTGCTTGCCATCTATATATCCTCTTTGATGAAACACTTCTTGCTTATTTTGTATTGGGTCGTTTTCTTATTATTGAGGTGGTTTTTTTTAAGATTTTATTTATTTATTTGACAGAAAGAGACCCAGCGAGAGCAGGAACACAAGCAGGGGGAGTGGGAGAGGGAGAAGCAGGCTTCCCGCTGAGCAGGGAGCCCGACGCGGGGCTCGATCCCAGGACCCTGGGATCATGACCTGAGCCGAAGGCAGACGCTTAACGACTGAGCCACCCAGGCGCCCCTTATTATTGAGTTTTGAGAGTTCTTTATATATTGTGGATACAAGTCCTTTGTCAGATATGTAATTTGCAAATATTTGCTCCCAGCCTCTGTTTTGTCTTAGCAGTATCTCATTTAGTAAGAGTTTTTAATCTTGATGAAATCCAACTTATCAAATTTTCATTTTATACATAATGTTTTTGATGTCACAGCTAAGAATTCTTTGCCTAGCCTAAAATCACTAACGTTTTCTCCCATGCTTTCTTCTAAAAAGCTTTCTTTGATATTTTTATCTTTATTTTGTAGTTTTCAGTATACAGAACTCTTAATGTGTTTTGTTAACCTTATATATAAGTATTTCATATTTTTGGAGCTATTGTAAATGATACTGTTTTTAAATTTGATGTCCAATTATTCATTGCTGGTATATAGAAATATGATTGATCTTTCTGTGTTGATTTTGTATCCTGAGACCTTGCCAAACTGCAACTTAGTTGTAGGAGTTTTTATTTTTGTAGATTCCTTAGAATTTTCTACGTAGACAAACATTTGGTCTGGGAATAGAGATAGTTCTATTCTATTACTTTTCAATCTGTATGCCTTTATTTATTTTTGTTTCTTGATTGCATCAGCTAGAACTTCCAATGGTCAGTAGACATCCTTGACGTGTTGCCGATCTTAGGGGGAAACGTTATATTTTTCACCATTAAGTATGATGTTAATTGTAGGGTTTTTTGTTGTTGTTGTTGTTGTTTATAGATATCCTTTATCAGGTTGAGGAAATGCCCTTAGGTTTCTGGTTTCCTAAGAGTTTGTATCATAAATCACTACTGAATTTTGTTAAATGTGTTTTCTGCATTAGTTGATAGGATTATCTGGTTTTTCTTCTTCAGACTGTTAATATGGTGGCTGACATTGATTAAGTTTAAGAAACTTAAGAAACTGCCAAACTGTTTTCTGGACTGACTACCATTTGCCTTCCCACCAGCAATGTATGAGAGTTTCACTTTCTCCAAATCTTCACCCCCACTTGTTATTGTCAGAATTAAATGTTTAACCGGCTTGGCACTCCCATGATAAACTACTTAGTCATGGTGTATTATTCTTTTTATGTATTGCTGCAATCAATTTGCTAATACTTTGTTAGGAAATTTTGTATCTATATTCATGAGGGAAATTGATCTATAGTTTTCTTTTTGTGTGCTTTCTATGTCTGGTTTTGTTGTTAGGATAATGCTGGCCTCATAAAATGAATTGGGAAGTGTTCCCTCCTTCTCTGTTTTCTTGAAGAGATTGTGTAGAATTTGTGTTATTTCTTTATAAAATGTTTGGAAGAATTTGCCAGAGAAATCATCTTGACTGGGAGATTTACTTTTTTGGAGATTTTTTTATTTACAAATTCAATTTCTTTATGAATTATAGGACTATTTAGGTTATCTATTTTATCTTGGGTGAGTTTTGGTAGTTTGTGGATTTTGTACATTTCATCTAACTTCTCAAATTTATGTGCCTGGAGTGGTTCATATTATTCCCTTAATATCTTTTTAATGTCTGTTGTGATACCCCTTCTTTCATTCCTGATACTCGTGATTTTGTCTTCTCTCTCTCTCTTTTTTCTTTATCAGTCTTGCTAAAGATTTATCAATTTTATTTATATATTCAAAGAACCAGCTTCTGGTTTCATTGATTTTTAAAATTGTTTTTCTGTTTTCAACAGTGTTGATTTCTGTGCTCTATCTTCCACCTGTTTGGGGTTTATTTCGCTCTTCCCTTTCTACTTTCTTAAGATGGAATCTAAGATTAATGATTTGAAAGCTTTCTTCTTTTCTAATATAAGTATTTAATGCTATAAATTCTAACTACTGCCTTACTACATTCCACAAATTTTGATATGTTGTGTTTTCATTTTCATTCAGTTCAAAATATTTTCTAATTTCCCTTGAGGCTTCTTATTTGACTCACGGATTATTTAGAAGTATGTTTTTCGACTCAAAGTGTCTGGAGATTTTTTCTGTTATCTTTCCATTACCGATCTGGTTTAGTTCCATTATGCTCAGAGAACATACTTTGCATGATTTCAATTAAAATTTGTTAATATTTGTTTTATGACTCAGAATATTCCCTAGCTTGGTGAATGTTCTATGCACTTGAAAAGAATGTATATTCTACTTTTAAGTGTTCTGCAAATGCCTATTAGATCCAGTTGATTGAATCAGTTCTACTGATTTTTTGTCTACTAATTCTATCAATAACTGAGAAAGGAGAGTTAACATTTCCTATTACAATTACAGATTTGTCTATTTCTCCTTTCAGTTCTGTTAGTTTTTGCTTCATGTATTTTGAACCTGTTGTTAAGTGCACCCAAATTTAGACTTTTGTCTTCTTTATGACTTGATCCTTTTATCATTATGTAAAAACCAATTTTATCTCTGATGATTTTTTTTTTTTTGGTCTGAAGTCTACTTTGATCTTAATAAAGCCACCAAGCTTTCTTTTGGTTAGTATTTGCATGGTATATGTTTTTCCACCCTTTTACTTGTAACCTATCTATATCAATATATATATGATGTGAGTGTCTTGTAGATAGCATATATCTGGGTCAGAGTTGTTTTTTCAATCCATTCTAATGATCTCTACATTTAAATCGGTGTGTTTAGGCCATTTACTTTTAATGTAACTACTGATATATTTGGATTTAGATCTACCATTTGATCAGTTTCCTTTTTAATCTTTCTATTCTTTTTTTATTATTATTTGTTTCTCTGTTTCCTCCTTCTCTGACTTATTTTAGGTTAAGTAAACTTTTTTTTAATTCTATCTTAATTTATAGTTCTTTTTACTATATCTCTTTGTGTAACTTTTTAAAAATGTTCTTTAGTGGGGCGCCTGGGTGGCTCAGCTGGTTAAGCCACTGCCTTCGGCTCAGGTCATGATCCTGGAGTCCCGGGATCGAGTCCCGCATCGGGCTCCCTGCTCGGCAGGGAGTCTGCTTCTCCCTCTGACCCTCTCCCCTCTCATGTGCTCTCTCTCTCCCTCATTCTTTCTCTCAAATAAATAAATAAAATATTTTAAAAAAATGTTCTTTAGTGATTGCTCTAGACTTAACTTTTCAGTCTACTTAGAATCATTATTTTATCACTTCAAGCAGAATGTGGAACCTTACCACTATCTATGTTCCTTTATCTTCATCCATTTACGTTATAGTTGTCTTATATATTAGATACATATTGCATATATCTAACTTCTCCAAGTCACATAGTAAGTGAGTGGCAGCACCAGAATCCCCCAGGCAGCCTGGGGTCAAAGCCAGGAGCATATCTACTCCCCAATGATGCCCCTGGTTCCAATCTGGCCCAGCAGAGAAGTCCCATGGCCTGGACCTTCCAAAGAGCCCAGAGCTAGTTATAAAATGCCTTGACCTCCAGAGATAGGAAGGATATCCCAGGTCACCCCATCAGACCAGGACCCTAAGGGAAAACACACTGGATCTCAGCTTCCACATGTCCTTTAGGCTGGGAGTCTTTGTGCTGTGTACAACTTGCCCAGCAGTTCGTGGCAGCCCTGCTCTGGGGTTCACACCTCAGCCAGTAAATGGCTTTGCTTTTCTGGAAACTTCTGGGCCAAGGGGTTCACACCTCAGCCAGTAAATGGCTCTGCTTTTCTGGAACCTTCTGGGCCATGTCTCTGCAAACTGAGCAATGCACTCCAGCCAGATGAGGGAAGCTCACACGGTATTTCACAGGAGCGGCTTGACATCTCTATCATTCGGGCTGGCTGCCCCCCTCCCCCCGCCACCTTGCTTCTTTGGCTAAACTACCTCCTTCGCTTCTTCTCCTTCATCCTCCAGGGCTGAGGAAGAGAGTGCATCTCTTGCCTGTCATCTTTCTGCACAATTGGAATCGACAGGTCCTTGGGCAGAAGGACTTGAACCTCCTCTGACAGCAAACTAGTTCTAGATAAATGAGTATTGGTTTTGCTCTGTTTTTCATTTGTAGCTATCCTTTGATTTTTTTTTCCTCTGCAAAATTGGTTAAGCAATGATAGCATGGTCTGCTTCTGCAGTTGCATTGATTGGACTGCTCCTGGAGTCTGGGTCTTTTGCTGGGTTTTCTGTTCGTTTTTAGCTTTTCACCACCACCACCCCTCCCCCAACTCGACTCCCTCTACTATATTTGTGGAAGGGTGAGAACTAACATATACAGAGCATTTATTAGCGCCAGGCACTGTGCATGTGATTTATGCCTGTTGTCTCATTCTACCTTCAAAAATCAAAACAAAACAAGCCAATGTGGTATTATTCTTCCTATTTTGTGGATGAAATTGGGGCTCAGGGAGGTTCCAAAACTTGTTCAAAACTGCATAACCAGAAGTCAGCAGGTCCAGGTGGGGATCTTCCCCTGCTTCCCCTGCCAAACATGTGTGCTTTATCCTTGGTCAGTTCACCAGGTGGGCCTCAACAAGTGGTCCTTTCGAGACCTCACGCTGCCCCTCTGTGACACAGAGAGAGCCCAAAGGCACTCAGAGGCCAGCAATATGGTGTGAGTTATTCCCCCAGATGGGGAAACTCTGAACTCATTAGAGAAGGGTCAAAAGAAAAGGGAATGGTGACAATGAGGGGGAAAGGAAGCATGGCAGGTTTGGGGAGCAAGGAGACCAATTGGGAGACAGTGGAGTGGTCTAGCACACAAGTGTGCTTGCTGGCTGGGCAGCTGCCCAGGCCAGTCAGTTCTGGTCGTCACAGCAGCAAACAGAATGTCTGACTGGTTTTTTCCATCTCCCTCTTTCATGCAGTCATCCAGTGGCTGGGCATTACAGAAACCCCCCTTTAGGGCAGACCTCAAGAACTCACAGCTAGAAGGTTCCTAAGGACTGAAAAAGCTCTTTGTGATACCTGGGGCTTGCGACTTAGCCTGCTGACAGCTCCTGGTGAGTGTATGGGATTCTCTGTGGATCAGCTGAACCCTCTGCAGCATCTACAGGGCTTGAGACTGGCTTAGCCACACCCAATTGCCAGGGTGGGAGAGGGAGATAGGGGAGAATTCTTGGGAGCAACAAGGTGAAGTGGAAAGGTTACTGGCTGGAGTCAGGAGACCTGGTATGAGCCCCTCCCATTCCCACACCTCTTAGCTGTGTGACCTTGGATGAGTCACTTCACCTCTCAGTGCCTTCAAAATAACAAAAAGCTGATATGAGAGGGCTTACCATTTTCCAGGCACGGATCTAAACATTTTCCATATATTAACTCATTTCGTCCTCAAGATAGCCCTAGAAAGAGCATTATCCTGTCTTTGCATCCATCAAAATAGAGGGGAGTTGTGAAGATCAAACACAGTAAAGACAATAAAATAGTTTTTATAGTGCATGTGCATGAGTGTGTGGAAGGGGGAGGACTCTGTGTGTGTACGAGGGAGGAGTGTGTGTGTTTGTGTGTAAGGAGGAGAGCTGTGTGTGTGAGGGGGAGGACTGTGCGTGTAGCGCGTGTGTGTGGAAGGGGGAGGGCTGTTGTTGCAGAATTTAGCTTTGCCAGAGCCCATCAGGGAGAAGCAGCCTCCTGAGCCTCCAGGGAGCCCTCAAGAGGTTCCAACAACCTTCCTGTTCTCCTGAGATGCCTCCTGACCTTGACCTTGGCCTGACCACCATTCCACCCATCCATTCATTCAACCCACAAATATCTGAGGTGAACCACAGGCCAGACATGTTTTAGGTGCTGGGATCCAAAACAGTCCAGAGAGCATTTCTGCCTCTGTGGGGCCTACCTATGAGCTAGGGAAACCGAGGACGGTTCAATAAGTGCATCATCTATAATAATATCTCATGTGGAAGAGATAAGTGCTTTGGAGGAAAAGAAAGCAGAGTCAGGGGTTCCACAAGGACGGTCAGGGAGGCCGGCTTGACGAGATGATAGCTGAGCAGAGACCTAACTGAGGGAGGCAGAGGACCTGCAAGGCGAGGGCAGGGCTCTGTAGTGGGGACCCGCTCCGTGGTCCAAGCAGCCGCAGGACGGCGCGATAGAGGAGGTCAAGCAAGCAGCACCACGTCGCCAGAGGCCTTGCAATCCACATGAGGATGCAGGGACTATTGCAAGCACAGCGGCACGCCTTGGGAGGTTCTGAGCAAGGGGATATCATCTGATGGTGGGCTGGAGCTGACTGTGTACCAGCCAGAGAGATCTTTTCTAAGGTACTCCTGTGAACACCTCCCAACCCCTGCCCCTGTCTTTTTCTAAAACTCTTTAGAGGCCCCTCTTGGTCCTTGGGATAAAGGCCAGACCCCCAGGTGTGGCCCTGCCCCACTGGCTTCCCAGTCACACCTTCCCCAACCCCTTCCTTCCCTATCACTTGTAAACCATTATTCTCTAAACTTGCTCGCTCTGGCTGGAATACCCCCCTCCCCACCTAAACTGGACAGCCCCCCACACACACACCTTGGTCTCTGCAGTCGGCTCCCTCAGGGACTCGCTCCTGGCCATCCCGCCCTGTAACAGGTCATGGCCCCGTGCTGAGGGCTGTCAGAGCATTTGTCACAGGAGTCATTATCGGCCCGCCCGTGGGTCTCCACCAGACACAGTAAGCTCCTGTGGGCCAGAACTGGAAATTACCCATCAGTGTGTCTCCAGGCCCTAGCACTGTGCCTGACAGATCTAGCAGGTGCTTAGCAAACGCTGAACAAATTAATAATAATAACTGAGTTAATAATATCCAAGCCAACCCACCCCGACTTGATGAGGCTTTAGTGGTTCCCAGGGTGGGGGTGGAGGGGCCAGAGGAGGGAACCCCCTTTTGCTTCCGCAGGGAGCGGCAGCACTGGCTGAGCCAGGCCGGAAGCCAACTGTGAGGCTAACTTCCAGAGGCAGGCCCGCAGAGCTCATAAATGGCCTGGTTACATTTATAGCCATGTTCTTATTAAGCACCAGGAGAGGAGAGATGAATCATATACCCCCTCCTCCCGCCCACAGCCTGGGGAGCTAGAGGCCACCAGCCAGCCTGGCCTTAAATCTCAGGAAATTTAAAGTCCCAAGTGCTCAGGGCCAGCCCTGCATCACCAGGGACAGAAGCGAGCAATGCTGCTGAGCCCTACCCTGTGCCCGACCAGGGTCCAGGCCGAGGGCACAGGAGAGGAGGGAAGGGGGGAGGTACACTTCCCTGAGAAGTTCTGGGAATAGGGTCCTCCGTTCAGGGCTGCACTGAACGCTGTGTGACCTTGGAAAAGTCAAATGACATCTCTGGGCCTTTGGATGGCACACTTCCCCTTGGTGAACAGAATCGAGGGGTTTCTGGGAACGCTCCCAAAAGATATGTTTTACCTCCCCTCAATCTTCCCATTTTACAGAAAAGGAAAGTAGAACCCAGAGGGGACCCTGGCTACCAGACTTTTAGCAACCGCTGCTCTGAAAGATCAGAAGTGCAGAGGGTTCTTAGAGTAGGCATGGCCTTGAGGGTGAGGCCAGGGATGGCATTTACAAACCTGTCCTCATGGCACCCTCACCTAACCCCTAACCAGGAACCACGATAACCATAAGCCCTCCTGAAGCAGAACAGGGGCTCTTAGCAAATGTGCTGCCCCACCCCACACCCTCCAGCCCAGGGCTGACTTCCCTGGACGGCAAGGGTGAGCGGTGAGGGCAGCAGCACCTGTTTCCCGGGGAGGGTATTTTGGCACAGACCACCTGCCAGGACTGGAACTTGGATGGGGTCTTCTTCATACCTGAGGCCTCTTTAGCATTCTTTTTGTATGTGTAATTGATTTCAGTGAGATTTATTGAGGTTTTTAAACCCTTGTTTATTGTGAAATAGAACACAAATACCAAAAAGCGAATAATCCGTAACTGTAGAGCTTAATGAGTTATATAAAGTGAACACCCAGGAAACCACCTTCGGGCCCCAGGAAATAAGATGTGGTCAGAAGCCACCCATCCCCACGCCAGCTGCCTCCCACCCACCCCACCCCCCGCCCTGCTCAGGGAAATTACATCCTGGCTTTTAGGGGAGGACATTTTTTTATCCTGTACTGAGCCCACTCACCAGGAAACTCAAGGGATTGAAGAACACTGAACTGAAAAGCAAGAGGCATGGTTCCAGTTCCACTCCCCTCTCAGATCTCAGTTTCCTCATCCATAAAGTAGAGGATTGGACCCATCAAGCCATAACAGTCTAGAATCTTAAACCAGTAGGAAAAAAATTCTGCTGGGGGACTCTATGTGTGCAGGGTTGAGGAGCAGGGATCAGAAGCACCTGGACACACCTTTGCAGGGTGCTGTTTCCTTCTTCCTCATTCCAGGGAAGTGGTGGTGTCCTTCTTCCACCAAGCCCTGGGCGCTTGTGACAAGGGGGAGCCTCTTTGTGCCTGCCTTGGAGATGGAGTTTGGGGTTTCCTGCCCACAGATCTGTGGGGAGACCTGGGGTTCTCCAGGCTTATACCCTATCCCTGCCAGGAAGAATTTTGTTCAGTTCTGAGCATTTCCCTTAAAAAAAAAAGTAAGAACCCAGAAGCCAAGCAGGGTTTCTTCTTTCCTTCTGTCACAAGCTCTGACGTGACTTCTGGTCCTCTGCCTGTGCCAGTCCTGGGATGGCTAATCCAGCAACCCCTCTGCAGCATGACAGTTGGGAAGCACAGGGAGAGTACAGGGAGCCCTGTGGAAAGGACAGGGAGAAAAGAGGAGGTGGAAAGGTGCAGCCTCTACTATGTGCTGTGCACTGCAGGGGCACCTGGCACTCAATGTCTGGTTGAATCAGCCTCCTCACACATCTGGAAGCAATATTTACACTCCCATTTTCCAAAGGAAGACGCTGAGGCTCAGAGTTGAAGTAACTTGTTCAAAGTCACACTGTTGGCAAGTGGCAGAAGGAAGCTTAGAAACAGGCCTGTCTGACTCCACAGCTCTTTATTCTCCCCCCATACCCAGTCCTGGCCTGGAATCAAGAAAGGAAGTCAGTCTCTTCCCAGCGTCTGGCTCCCTCCTGCCCTGGCCAGGAGGTGGTGGTGTTGATGAATGGAGGGAAGAGAAATCACCAAAGGAAGTCAGGGTGATGGAAGGTGAAATGGATTGAAAGGGAGAGCTGGGGTGGGGGGGGGGCTAGGGGGTGGTGACGGGGTGGGCAAAGCTGCAGAGAACAAGCTGAGGTTTCCAGCTGGGGCAACTCAGTGGATGGCAGAGGCAAAATCCAAGATAGGAAAGAGGAGGTTTGATGGGAGAGGAGCTTGGTTTTGAAGACTTTAACATTTTATGTCTCACCTCCTTTTCCTTTGCAAAAAGGCTGCTATGGAATGTGAACATTATAAATGGTGGATGGGTAGGTGGATGGATGGGTGGGTGGATAGGTGGATGGTTGGGTGGATGGACAGGTGGGTGGATGCATGGATGGGTGGGTAGGTGGGAGGGTAGGTGGATGGGTGGGTGGATGGGTGGGTGGGTGGATGCATGGATGGATGGATGAGTGGGTGGACAGGTGGATGGTTGGGTGGGTGGATGGTTGAGTGAATGGATGGGTGGGTGGATGCGTGGATGGTTGGCTGGGTAGATGGGTGGGTGGATGGATGGTTGGATGGACAGGTGGGTGGATGCATGGATGGATGGTAGGTGGGTGGGTGGATAGGTGGATGGGTGGATGGATGGGTGGGTGGACAGGTGGATGGGTGGGTGGATGGGTGGATGGATGGGTGGGTGGACAGGTGGATGGATGGATGATTGGGTGGGTGACTAGGTGGATCATTGCGTGGGTGGAAGGATGGGTGGATGGATGGATAGATGGATGGATGGGTGGATGGACAGTTGCATGGATGCTTGGATAGATGGTTGGGTGCGTGGGTGGATAGGTGGATGGGTGGGTGGATGGATGGGTGGGTGGATGCATGGATGGATGGGTGGGTCGGTAGATACGTGGATGGTTGGGTGGATGGATGGATGGGTGAGTAGATGAGTGGACGGGTGGGTGGATAGATGGGTGGGTAGGTAGATGGATGAATGGCTGGATGGGTGATCAGTTGAGAGAAGGGAGGGGTTGAGAAGTGAGCACATTTATGACCAAGGATCCTCTAGGTCTCCACTGCATTCCAGGTGGGGATGGAGAGATACACACAAATTTGGAGTAAGGACCCTATAAACAAGGCACAGCACTCAGAGATGCCTAACTGTGCTCCCATGGACAATACTCCTGGATATCCTCCTATACCTGTCCTCCTCACCGTTCCTGCTCTCTCACCCTTAACCCTCATTTCTTCCTCTATCTCTTTTCCCCATTGCCCTCAAGACCCCAAGAGGGGACATTCTTATCTGGGCCGAGGAACAATGGTGTGAGCTACAAACTCCTTAACTTATACCAGCAACTCAGAAAGGCCTGGGGCCTTTGCTGAAGCCACCCACAAGGCCTGATGCTTGAGGTGAATCCAGACTGTCTGGCCACTCAGTCCTGGGGCTCACCGCTAAGCACCTGCTGGAGGAGAGGAGCCCAGCGGGGCCTACATTCCCATCTCTGGAAAACACTAAAACAAGCTGGCCTCTCAGCCCCGCTGAGCTCCTGCTGCCCAGCCTGGGTTAAGGCCATGGCTTCTCAGCAGTAAACTGTGATTGCTCGGTTGCTTTTCCTGCTGGATGATTTTAGTTGAATAATTTTGCATGATCTCAGCACAGCATGAGAGAGTGCCAAGCTAAGGATGAGGGGCTTGCACTGCGGGCAAAGGGTCGAATTGGAATCTAAAGAGCTCCCTACAAATCGGTCTCTGCCAAGGACTAGAATTTCTCACAGCAGTCGTTGCTGGTCCCCTAATTACAGCAGCCTCTCCCTCTGTGCGTTGCTCTGAGTGGCTCCCAAAGGGAAAGAGCCCATGGGTGACTCCCAGCCTGGTGTGGTCACGGGTGGATCCCAGGTTGATCAACGTACCCAGCACTGTATTGGCTGTACTTCCACCACCTCTACCCCCCCACCCCACACACACACCCCATGGAAGCAAGCATTGTCATCCCCGCTATGCAATGAGGAAACAGAAGTGCAAACTTGCCTGAGACCCCTGCCCAATAAAGGCTGATGGAGCCAAGGCCAAACCCAGTATTGACAGACATCAAAGGGGTGGGTGGTGGGTGCTCATGACTCCAAGAGGAGGCAATGGATCTGGGTTGGGAGTGGAGATGCCAAACTGGAAGACCATCCTAAGAGAAGAGCAGAGTCCAACAGAGGAATCCAAGGAGTTTCCCTGGAGGGGAGGAGTTGGGAAAGCAGGGCTGTTAGAAGATCTGGAAGAAACTTTGAATCACAAATTAGAGCTGCCAAGATTCTTAGGGGGCTTCGAATCATCCTGTTCATTTCACAGATGAATTTCACAATCATCCCAGAGAAGTCAAGGGGCTTGGCCAAGGTCACAAAGCTGGGGAGCTGAGACCAGAGCCAAGTACTCCCAACCCCCATTAATCCCACACTGGGCTGGGCCTCGCCTTCCCCTAAAGCCAGCTTCGTCCTAACTCCAGCAAGGTTGGGTCAGGCTGGAGCCAGAGGACGAGGGGTGGAGGAGTCCCAGGCCAAGTCCAGGCAGGGAGGACCGCCCCTCCCGCAGTCCCTCCCCCACCCCACCCCCATTGCTATTCCTGGCACCGCCCCCTCGCTCCCCACCCGCGGAAACCCTGTGATGCCGGGAGCTGGAATTTGGACGTTTTCCCAGCATTTGGGATGTTAATTAAAACTAATAAATCTGCCATTTGGAGTGGGTCGAAGATGAGAAAGGATGAAGTAGGAGATGGAGGAGGGGACTCATGCGCAGGACCCCCCCACACACACCCCTGCCAGGGTCTTTCCTTTCAATCCTGCCTACTGAATTATTTTCTTTATTGGCCATTTATCCATTCCACTCTTGATTTTTCCCAGCTGTCAGCCCCAACCTCTTCCTAAGCATGCTCCGGCTGTTCTAAGGAGGAGTGGAAGACATTTCTAAGGCAAGACTGGCCAACCACCCCCTGCCACTTCCCGGGACTGAGCAAAAAGCATGCGGTGCCACTGGGACAAACCAGGATTCGAATCCCAGCATTGCCACTTTCTAGCCAGGTGACCTCTGGGAATCATTTTTCCTCTCCGAGCTTCTCTTCCTTCACCTCTAAAATGCTAATTATATTTCCTACTTTTGAGACCGCTTAAAAGCATAAAGTTGAACAAAAATCAAAATGGCCACACTAATGCTTCAGCGAAGCTCAATTTTAAAATAATCTTTTTCCTCTCTTCCGCAAAGCTCGCCTCCTCTCTTCTTAGCCTTTTGTTTCAGGAACGCGCTACCACCCTAAAAACGTGATGAAGGAGGCTGGTAGCACCTACACAATTCCTGTCAAACCCAGCTAGATCCTGTATTTCCCTATAAACCACCCCAGCCCCTTCCTCCTGTAGGGTTTGCAGTTTTTGAAGGCCATGGCCTGTGCAGCCTCCTTTGCCCCCGAAGCAAGAAAGTTCCTCTTTATCCCAAACTGTCTTCTCCTTACACTTTGGCTCCAAAGCACAGAGGTCAGTTTTTGACACTTTGATAGGTTATTGTGAGGATGGCATGAGACAGTTATGTGCAAAATAGCCTGTTACAAACTGTTAAGTGATCTATTTCTTAGCCTCTGTGATTTCCTATCCCGATCTTCCTTCTCTCCCATCTCTCTTGACTCCTAGAGATTCTCACAAACTTTCAAAGCCGTATATTAATAGGAATGGAAATAATGCCACTTCACCGCTCCTGTAAAGGCAATTTTAATTTACAGAAGTCCCTCGCTAGACTAGGGGGCGCTCTGGGCAACGACAGCGTCTCATCTTCATTTTCTCAGGGCCCAGCCCAGTGCTAGACACAAGGAAGTGCTCATTTATCGCGTCTCAGATGGATGTGTGAAGTGCTTTGCACTCTGAAGGAGACATCCATTCCACTTGCCTGCACAGTACTCTATCCCCTCCATTAGGAACAGCTTCTCCTTGCCTCGGGGAACTGCATCTCCCCCTGCACCTTGCGTTCACGCCTCTTCCTGCTACACAAACGATCATGTGACCAGGCTCGTCCAATCAGAGCTCTCCCCAAGTATTTTCGAGGCTGGTGGGGAGCCCTCCCTCCTGTTCAGTCACGAGGCCAGAAGAAAGTGGGTAGAATTGCAGCCTTTCTCACTGGCCAAGATGAAGTCGTGTGTACAAAAAGACAAAAATGAGCCGAAAAGCAGATGCCCAGATCCAGTGGTCTGGCCTTCCTCTGATTGGGTTATGTGAACCAATGAAATTCCTCGTTTCTTCGCTAAACAACCAAGCTGGGATTCTGCCATTCACAGCCACTGACTCACAAAACATCCACCTCATCTGATCTCAATAATGTCCCAAATCAAGCCGGCAGAGATTACGGTTCCCATTTTACAGATGAACAAGTCAAGTCCAGAGAGAGTGAGCTCACTTCCTGAGACCACGCAGCCGGCAGTGGTGGAACGAGTTTATCTAGAGTGGCAGGTGTTGTGATTAGGGGCTCCCACGCGTTATTTTGCACCATCATACTCAGTGACATCACTACCGTCGATATCTGCCCTTGTACAGATGGGGAAACTGAGGTGAGAGCAGGTAAGTAAATTACCCAAGGTCACCAGCTAGTCAGTGGAGCCGGCCTAGGTCTGTCTGCCCAGAGCTGGTCTGCCCAGAGCTGGTGCCACTAGCCAGCCCACTGCACTGCCTCCAAGGCCGGGGCCCTCTCCAGAAGAGGAGCGTGTGGGCAGGAGGAAACTAAGGGCACTGGGAGATAACGAAGCACCTGCTGCGTGCACGGCTTGTGCAAGGCCTATCAGGAGCACAGAAGGCCAAGCCATGCCGCATACCTCCAGGAACTCCAAGACGTGTCCCTAACTTCCATGCGGCAAAGTCTGTGGGTCCTAACCAAGGCTCAGGTGAAGTGCTCCGGGACCCAGAGGAGGGAGAGATGATTCTAGCTAGGGGAGGGGCAGGACCTGGGAAAGAGTCATGGGGCAAGTGGCACATAACAGGGCCTTTAATACAGGTGAGATGTGTACCGGTGGACATGGTGAGCACCGCGAGCAAAGGGAAAAGTGTCAGCAAACACCATGAGGTGTCCATGAGGGAAGTCCAATGGGGTGGTTGGGAGGGAGGAAATGGGCCCACTTTTCTGAAAGGTAGTGTGCATGAATGGGAAAGACAGAGATAAGACCAGAGAAGTAAGTTAGAAGCAACAAACTGAGGGCTTTGGATGCCAGGACTAAAAATCTGGGCTTTATTCAGCAGACCGTGGGGAGCCGCTGGGGACTTTTGAGCAAGACGGTGACACATTGGACTGCAAAATTAGGTGGCAACCACACCTAAAGCGGATTAGAGGAGGGAGAGGCCAGTTAGGAGGAGGCTAGCAGTACAGGCAGTGAGCCTGGAGGCTCTTTTTGTTGTTGAAAATTCAAGAGAGGAGTTGAGGAAGGCAGATGGGAGGCCAAGCAGGTGTATGGGACAGGAGGGCATGGGCCTGGGGATGGCGAGCTGAAGCCAATGACCCTGAGGAGGCAGAATGGTCAGGGAAGAGCACAGAGTGGTGGAAAGAGCTCAGACTTGGGCTTGAACCTGGTCTGCCGGCCTCCAGAGGCTGAGATGCCGGTCGCCAGGACCTTGAACAGACCGCAGTGCATGAACCGCAGGTGCATTTGTCCATTCCATGACGTGGGAGCTAGAACTTGCTCTGACATCAGTTTGTGTTCAGTGAACGCCAAGGGACTGATGACAGGACGATGGACAAGTGAAGGAATGCGTGAATGATGAACGATCCAGTGAATGAATGAGTACAAGAAGCAGGGGAGAGAGGGAGAGAGGCAAAGCAGCTTCAAGTGCTCCCACAGGAGCACTCAGCTTCCTGAGCTTTCTCCTTCCTCTCCTCCACACTCAGTCCCAAGCCTGAACACAGCCCTGGGCTGAACTGGGTTTTCCACCGCAGTGGAGGGAGGCGGAAAGGGAGGGCGGGAAAGGTTTAAACATGATGAACTGCTTGCCTGGCACTGCCGGAATCCCTCCTCCTTCTGAGAAACAAGTACTTAGAAGCAAATGTTACTTAAAACCTAGTTAGGCCTGCTGTGATTTTAGGTTTTGCTCTATGTGGCTTTCCCACTAGCCCTGCCTGTCTGGGGCAGAGATGGGGGCCACTCCAGGGGCTGTGACCTCAGCCTAACCAGGGACCACTGGGGGCCCGGCGCTTCCTCAACATGGGCCTGGCCCAGGACACTGATGATATCTGAGCCAGCGTGGGGCCTGGGAGCTGGGATCTGTTGCCTCCAGGAAGCTCTCCCATTGGGACCACTCCTTTCCTTTCAGACAAATTCCTCACCTGCTGGTCAGCAATCCCACCGTAAATATTATGACTGCTTACTAACATTGTACAGCCAATCTCATTTGGTCTTCATAACAGCACCGTGAGGTCTCTCCCCATCTCCCAGATGAAGAAACTGAGACTCAGAGAAAGTGACTTTCCCCAGCTCACACAGTAAGTGGTAGAAGCTGGTCCAGCATGAAGTACAGAGGTGCCTGGTCACCTCCCACTGCCCCTCTCACATTTGTGCAAAACGGGGCTTGGAGGGGAGAACCAACGCAAATGAGCCCCCCACCATGAATAGAAAATGCCATTCAGGCAGTAGACAGGCAGAAAGACCCCCCCAAACCGTCATAATGATGAGGGTTAATATTATGGAGGTTTTTCTCTTTGGCAGGCCCTCCTCTGTGCTAGAAATGAATCAACTCACATAACCCGCACGATAACAATTATGAGCTCCCCTTTACAGGCAAGTGACTGGCCCAGGGTCACGTGTGGCCAGGACAAAGCAAGCCTGGACTCACACCCAAGCAGTTCAGCTCCAGAGCCAGTGTCCTACACCTCCTCCAGCTCCAAAAATACTCTGAGGGCAAGTCTTAACACTGCCCCTAAGTTCTCTGGGGTTAAGTGGGGACAATGACAGCACTTGGCCCACAGCATGCTACAAAAAGCTAATTGAGAATATGGCTGCCAGGCATACAGTAAACTGTCGAATGCTGTATAGTGGATCCGAACAATATCCCTGGGGCTTGGGTGGCATCTAGGGAGCCATCTTTTTGTTGCTGAAAATTCAAGAGAGGAGTTGAGGAAGGCAGATGGGAGGCCAAGCAGGTGTACATGGGACAGGAGAGGCAGCTGGGGAGGAAGTGCCGGTACAGTGCGGGGTGGAGACAGACAGAAGTTGCACTGAGTGCAGACTAGGATTCCTGGGGTCCTGCTGTGTGATCTTGGGTAAGTCACTGCCCCTCTCTGGTCCCAGTTTCCTCCTCTGAAAATAAAGTGGAGCAGAGAAGTGGAGTGATGGAGAGTGGGATGGAGATGCTCCCTGAGGTCACTTCCAGCCTCACTGTACTATGTCGGTGTCCCCGAGAGCTGGCTTGTGGCACAGCGGAACACGGGGAACAGATATTATGGTGAGGGTATGGTACACAGCCAGCTCTCCACAAGCTTCACTACTGGAGAGCCAGAACTCCAAGTAAGTGTAAATGGCCTCAGCCTCCTGACCTCCATCCCCCCACCCCAAACTCACCCTTCCAACGCCCCAGAAATCTGAGAAAATGGAACACTGGGGAGATACCAGACGGAGAGTTATTGATCTACTCTGAGCCTCAGTTAACTCTTCTGTAAAATGGGGGCATGGGGACTATGGCAAGGAAGTGAACAGTCCAGCTCTGCAAGCCTAGGGTTCCAGCCTTCAAGTGAAGCTTCTTTCTCCATGAGGTTATGTGTTTCCTGAGGATAAAAGCTGGGAGAGGGCAGGAGCAGTACTAATTGAATTCTTCCTGGGGTTGAGCACCCTCCAGAGGGAGATGAGACGGGTGCCACATGGCTGCTGAGAGGAGGATGAAGGAGGGGCTTTACCATCTCCAGGTTAGATTCTGGATTGGCTTGGGACAGTATACCACTTCCTCCAGGAAGCTCCGGTGACTATTCTGGGCTCTGACTAGCCGAACACATGGTGGCCATCCCCATCTCCTGCCCATTCCTGTCTGGGCGCCCCCTCCTCGCACTCACACACTGGGCCCCCGGCCCCGCAAACCCACGTCTTCCACTGACGGACCACATGTCCCCACCAGGCTGACCTCCGACCCTGCCCGAGGCCCACTAGAGAAACGCAGGAGTCAGGGCTTCTGGCCCCTTTTCCAATTTCCTTTTGCTTTGATACGGCAGGTCCTTTGATAGCCTGGACTTCCAGGCTGGGGTGAAGGGCAGCTCTCTGCAAGGAAGAAATAATTGAAAAGAACACAGGGCAGTAAGTACAGAGCCTGCCTCCTTCCCCAGCGGCGTTCAGACCAGGCTCAGGGACACATCCTGTGACCACGGGGCCCCTCGGAGGCTCCTCCATTGTGTGAGGTTCCCGGTGTGTGCAAACAATGAAGACTCTGCTGCAGTGGGCTTACAGAAAGCGTGGCATATATTACAGCATAACATTTAACAATTTAATGCTTTCACACAAAAATTACAATGTAATATAATTGCTCTATTAACACGATAATTACAGGTTTATTTTTAATTAATTCATAATATGCTGCAGATGGTGTGGTCTGGTGATAGGACCAAGTGTTGTGTTATAGGATAAGCAGTTCTTTTGAGCCTCTCGGGGTATCTCTGAGACAAGGAGAAATACCTCATTTGGAAATAATGTCAGAAGCTGAATGAGAGAATGGGGGACCCAGCCTGAAAGCCTCTCCTGCCCCTTCCTGCACCCCGCTCCCTCCATGACAAGCTCTGCTTCCGAACGTGCCCGCTGCCCCAAGATACCACGAAATATAGACCAGGATGGAAATTTCTAGATTAACCGTCCCGACACCATTGACCAGATGAGAGACCACGGCCCCATGCAGCAGAAAGGGCGCTGGATTTGGAGTCAGGAGGGCCTGGTTTTCAAACACACCTCTTTCACTTATTACTTACATGGCCTTGGAAAAGCCAGTTCACCCCTCTGAGCCTCAGTTTCCGTGTTTGTGAATCAGGCACAAAGAAGCCCGCCTGGGGGAGCTGCAGTGACACAGGTGACGTGATTCCAGGTGGGCTCAGGTGAGGGCAGCACCTGCGGTGCTAGCAGCAGAACGGAGATGAAAAGCCAGGCCAGACGCTGAGCGTCCCCTCGCCTGGCCCGCCCTCCGCAGCCGAGCAGGAGCTGGGGAGGGGCGCAGAGCAGCCTCTGAGTCCGGAGGCGGGGAGAAGCTGTGTCACCTGGTACAAGTCATGCCCCCTCTGTGAGTCAGGCTTTCACCCTCCAGCCACGACATGGCGGGAGAACTTGAGGTCAGGGAGGCCATGAGCACGAGAGCTGTCACCCTGGGGCCTCCCACCCCACTGCTGCCAGATCCCAGTAAAGCCATCTGCACTCAGACACCTCTGTCTATGCAGCAGGGAAACAGTCAGCCAAGTTGGCTCCAGCCCTGGGGATTAAGGGACATGGGGAGTGGGGCCAGAGCCTGGTCAGAAGGTCCCCCCACCCCCAGCAAGCCTGACTGTGGACACAGGGACCTTCAGACCTGCCCCCAAGCAATCCCCCCATTTCCCTTCCATCGCAAAGCCAGAGACCAAGCCCCAGGATTCTCAGAGTGTGGACGAGGACAGCAACACCCAACCCCCAGCTCCCATTGGGTGGGGGTGGGGGTGGGGGCGGGGGGAAGCTGGGGAGTGAGACTCCAGGCTGGGGAGGAACCTTAGGTGAAGGTGGGTAGGGAGCCCAGAGGAGCTAAGAGGAAGCTGAAGGCGCTCAGCAGAAAAAGAGGCTCCTTCCCCAGCCCCAGGCACATGGAGTGTGAGGAGCCCACTAGGCTGGGAGCTGAAAGCTTCACTCCTAGCTCTCAGTTCGATCTTCAAAGTGGTACCCTCTCTCTGGGTTCACACGGCTTTCTTCTCCACCAATTCTTGCTCCCTCATCCCCACGCCGCTGCTGAGGGGAAGCTTCTAGAACATGAATCTGACATGTATGTGGCGCCCAGCTTCGGCTCTCGTGCCTCCCCACTGTCTGCACATCAGTGAGTGAACCATGTGGCTGGCGGCGGGTCACCTGTTCTAGTCTTTGCTCCTCCCCATCCTTGTCGCTGAGAATGCAGCGCTCTGCCCTCCAGGCTCCACACCCTCAGCTCCCCAAGAAGACTTGTCTGCCTGCTCAGGTCAAATTCAGGCCCCTGACCCCAAACAAACTTTCAGCCTAGCCCCTGGAGCCCTGCGTCCGAGGCAGGGGCCCACTTCCTCTCTTGGTGACTCGCGCCGGACACGCAGGCCACTTGCAGGGGGAGAAACCTGCTTTTAGCTGCTGAGTACCTCTGAGGTCAGCCCCTTCTCCCTGGGGGAGGGCACCTGGAAGCCTGAAGCCCTTGAGCAAGGAGGAAATGGATCTCACCCCTGGCCAAGAGGTACAGTATGAGATAAAGTCCCTCGAAAGGGCTGCCGGGGCATCAGCGTTCTGGGAGAAAACCCAGTTTTGGTCAGAGCAAGAAGATAAAGGAATGTGGCTCCCAGCTGCCACCCCTTTCCAACAATGCCCTCCCACAAGCCACCAGCCTCAGCCTCAAGAGCTGCCCGTAGGGGGGACCTCTGCCATCCCTCAGGCGCCCAAAGCCTTGCCACAGGACAGAATAGCTACAGGGCCTCCAGGACAGAGCCTAGCATAGGTCTCACCCCCCTCTGCTCCCTGCCCATCAGCCCCCTGCTGATGCACTCTGACGTCTGGCCTGGCCCAGGGCTTATCCCAATGTGGTCCTGCCCATGGCCTAGTCCAACCCATCTCCCACCCCTTCCCAGATGCCAGGCCCTCCCGCCAAGCCCTCTGGATCCCGTCTGGTCATTAGCAAATGCACTACTCCTCCGCCCCTGCTCTGACGCTTCTCTGGGCCTTCTTGCTCAGAGAAGACTGGTTCTCCGAGAACATCATTCTCCTGCAGCCCTTTCAAGTGATGCCTATATACTCTGACACTACAGGCACCCCCTTACTTCTAAGTGTCACCTCCCAGCAGTGTCCCTAGCTTCTTCCTTTAACTTCTTGGAAGGGTGCAGCCACAGACACGTGCCACCCGGCCCCCTCCCCCTGCAGTCTCGGACAGACCTTGTGCACCAGTGAGTTGAACACTGCCTTCACCCTCTTCCCCTCCATCAGACCCCTGACATTAGTCAGCATCCAGGAAGAAGGTCCAGGCAATGCACCTGTCGGTGTTTTGATCTCCTCACCGCCAGTGACTTTTTCCTCCCTCCCTACAGACACTCCTTCTCTGAACCTCCCATCACCTCATCTGTGCCTTCCCTGAGATCTGGGAACATCTGAGAACCCTCTGGCCATCACTCCCTCTCCTTCCGCTTGGCCCACTCTGACACCCCATCCTGGCAGTGCACGGAGCTCCGCGAGACGCCCTTCCACCTTTTCCCCGGGGCAGCGCCCCAGCCGTCCTGCGACAAGAGCCCCCCATACCCTTGTCCCTCTCTGCCTTTGCCAAGTTACCTGCACGACCCTGCCTGTGATCAAACCCGACAACCCCCCTGCTTTGTGCCGGTCCCTGACAGCTGAAAACCCGAAGGAAAATCAGGCAGGCATGATGGCTGGACCTACCTCATGCTGATGGGCGCTCAAAACCACCAGGCTCTCCCACGACAGCCCCCTGGAAAATTCATTTCGCCACTGCCTGAGACAACCGTTTCCCACATCTCTCCTCAAATTTCTAACACGCTACTCACCCCTCTTCTCTCACCCCGTGACCTTGTCTCGTGTTTCACAGGAGAAAAATAGACTCAGAAATTAAAAGCCTGCCTGTCTTCCCCACTCTGCTTCCCTTGTTCTCACCTCTCACAGCATCTCAGCCCACCTCCTCAGTCTTCCTTTCCATAATAACGCAGGGCAAGCCTCTGCTCCCATCTGTCACCAGCCTCCCCCACTGGGCTCCCTGTACCCCCTCTTGCCAACTCAAGGAACCGTCGCTTCTACCATTGTCCCCATTCCCTGCTCTGCTGGAACATTCCATCACCACACGAGCGTGCCTTCGTATAGTGTGTCAGAAAAATGCCACCGGAGGGGCGCCTGGCTGTCTCGGTCAGAAGAACATGCGACTCTTGATCTCAGGGTCGTGAGTTGGAGCCCCACGTCCGGTGTAGAGACTACTTAAGTAAACAAACAAAAAAACCCAAACTTTTAAAAATCAGTAAATAGAAATGCCACCAGGGGCCCTCCATCCCTTTCTGCAGGTGTCCCATCTCTCCCACTTGCCTTCACAGAAAACCTCCTGCAAAGAGTCGCACACATTCACTTCCCCAGCTCCTCACCCCCTGTTCTTTCATTACCTCCAATCAGCTTTCGTTGCCACCTGTCCACTGAAACAGCCGTGATCCAGGCCACCAATAACCCACACTTAGCAAAGGCCCATCGTCCCTTCCCTGTTCTCGCCTCGTATAACCTCTGGGGAGTATTCCTCGTGATTGACCCCTCCCTCTCTTTGAAACTGTTGCGTTCCTTGCTTTTCTCCTTCAGGGCCACTCCTTGCCCATCCCCAGTCCCGGCTTCCCCTCTGCGTGGGCCCTAAATCTGGGGGTGCCCCAGCCCCCTTATGCTTTGTATGAACCCACTCTCTTCAGGGGCTCTCATCTACTCACACGGCTTTATCCATCATCTGGGTGCTGACCACCTTCACATGCATAGCTCTGGCTCCGACCGTCCCTTTGATCTGCAGACTCACTTATCCACCTGCTCATTCAGCATCTGCCCTTGAATCTTTGAGACATCTCAAACTCAACCTGTCCAAAAAGAACCTTCGATTTCTGCTTCGAATCCATTCCTCCTTCTCCCTACACACATTTTGTATCTCAGGCAGTAGCACTTCCATTGACCAGTGGCTCAAATACTCAAAGAGATATCCTTGGATACTTTTTTCTGTCACACTGGACAGTGAATCCTACTGGCTCCCACTCCTAAACACATCCCCCAACCGACCATTTATCACTCACCTCTACCATTACCCTCTCGCTTGCGCTATTATTTCTCCCCCTACACCTAACCCCCCCCCCCACCGCTTCACACAGCGGCCAGAGCAAGCATTCCCAATGTAAACGGGTCCCACTGTGCGCGCCCCTCCGCTTAAACACTCCAATGGCTTCCTGTTGCAAGCAGAGTAAAACCCCCAATACCTGACCATGACTGGCAGATCAGGCTCCCCGCGCCCCCCCCCCCCCCCCGCCCGGGAAGACCCTGAGATGGAAAACAGCATGCAGAAAATTTACCAGGGATTATGCTCGGGATGTGCCTGTGGGGAAAGAGAAGGAAGCAGGACTGGTGGGGGGTAAGGCTGAACCTCGATATAGTTGTAGCCAAACCCACAGGAGCTCTGAGGCAGGGGTAGGCCCTTCAGAGCTGTCCCGGGCAAGGTGGTCAAGCCTTATACTCCCACCTTGACCTGTCACGGCTGTGGGCTATCTCCCCGGAGGCACAAGGTGCCACCCAGAATGGACCAGGCAGCTCTCTTGAGCTAACCACAGCTCCTAGAGAGGGTCTTAGCTGAGAGCTTCTTGCCGCTGGAGGAGAAGGGCAGCCCACCCCAGCATCCCCTCCACAAAGCCCACAAGACCTTCGTGATCTGGCCTCCTCGCCCCCAACACATCTCCCACCACTCCCTCTCGTGTTTACTCTACGCCAACCACACTGACCATCATTTGGCCCCTAAAGCGTGCTACGCTCAAGATCTTTGCTGCTTCTTCTGTGTCTCGGTTTCCCCATTTGCAAAATGGAGACAACAGCCGCACCTATCTCGGAAGGGGCTTGAGAGGAGTCAGTGAGTCAGTCTATGTAAAGAACAGTGCCTGGCATGTGGAAGTGTTATATAATCAGAAGCGATGATGACAGCGGTAACACCGATGACAAGGGCAAGGAGAGTGGAGGAAACTCTCTTCCCTCTTCCCTGCTAAACCTCCTACAATGCACCGGGCAGCCTCCCCATGACCGAGAATTGTCTAGCCCAAAATGTCAGCAGCGCCAAGGCTGACAATCGTAGCTGATACGTTTCTTTTCCATCTCCTCCACACAAGAGGGTCTTATTCTCCCTTAGACCCACCATACTGCCACCATGTAGACGTGCAGGAAGTGTATGTTGGCTGGCAGTGCCTATATGTCCTCACCATGTTGCAGGTGGGCCAAAACTGTTCGCTGGGGAAATATGTGATAAGCTCAGGGACTTCAGAACTGTATGATCTTGGTGAGTCATTTAACCTGTCTGAGCGTCAGTCTGCAATTTGCTCATTTGTGAAACAGCATAAATGTTCATTCGTGCACCAACAGTTACCAAGAGCTCACTGACTCCCTGCCTGTCCGCTCTTCAGAACTGTTTGGGGGATAACGAGCTCCGTGGATTCATCCTGTGGGACCAGCTGACATGTCACCTCCCCTGTGAAGTCCTCCCTGATCCTCGACCTCTCCAGCGTTCCCCACTCCGACTAAAAGTCTATCCTCTTTCAGGTCCCCCAAGCCTCATGTTCAGACACTACCTCATGGTAGTGTCGTTGGCGTGAAATGCTGTTTTAGCTCTCGGCCCTATCAAATCCCCCCCCCGACTTTTATATCAAATACTTTGTAATGGCTCCTTCACAATGCTGAAATGAAATTCATGGATAGTATAACCTACCTAGACACATCATTTGAAAATAAGTCAATATAATGTCCTAACTGTAATAGAAAAGTAAAATGAAGATCATTTATAATAACATATGTATTTCAATATGTAAATGCTTAGGTTCGACTACAATGTGAGACATAGTGAAGAATCAGAGCCTTGTCCCCACACGCTGGGTCACTGGGAGGGCCTCAGTCTCAAATACAGCCTGACACTCAGGGGTTGTGTCTGGAGCGCAAATACCACAACGAGCGTTGCCATCGGAAATGTGATTTTCCAAAAATGATGAATAACTCCTGGCAATGTTTCCAACAGAATAAAGTACAATCTCCCTTCAATTTACACAGTAGTTGTATTCCTGGGAAATTCAGTGTATATTAAATTCGTGACACAAATGCTTTGTGTTTATAGACAAGACAAAGTTAGGTTCCAGGCCCCAATAATTATAAACAGGTTTTTCCCCTCCATGAATGTCAACCAGGATATTAGAAAGTCACGCAGGATGCCTGGTGATTCTTGATTGTGCAGGGCTATCCCGTTGTTGTGGGACTTATAGCAGCCTTTGCCTTTCCCAGTAGATGCCAGGAGCATCTCCTACAGTAACGGTGACCATCGAAAATGCCCCTACTTGTTCCCAAAACTCTCCCTAAAGGCTGGTGCTGTCCCCGTGGAGAATGTCTGTCTCTTTCACCCAACTGTGAGCCACCAGAGGGCAGATGAACGTGTTCTTCCCAGAACCTAGAAGAAGCTGGGTACCCCCAGATGGCTTGAAGTAGCAGTGATTTGTTATTTCCCCTGATGCTGGGTAGGGAGGAGTCTGGGAGCAGTTCCTCTGAGGTTTTCCAGAGTCTTGCTCAATTGGCTACATTCAGCTGGAGGGTCCACTCTGCTGGGAGGTTAAAGCTGACCCTACCCACATATCAAGCAGGCAGTGTTGGCTGTTGGCCAGGGAGACTTCCTTCTCCTCCCGATTTCTCATTCTGCATTAGCTAGACTGGCTTCCTCCTATGACCCCTCCAGACAAAGCTGCAAGCTTCCTGAGGCCTGGGCCCCAGATCACAAACAACACCCTTTCTGCTGCATTCTGTAGGTCAAGGCAAGTCACAGGCCACGCCGGGGTTGGGGAAACAGACTCCTCTATGGATGGGAGTTGTGGTAAAGGGGTGTGTGTACAGGGATGGGAGGGATTTGTGTGCATTAAACAATCCTCTGCTTGGGGTCTGCTGGGAAGGGGGAGAGTCCCAAATGAAGGCATCAGCTGGACCAAGTGATAAAATGGGGACGCGGAGGAGATCTACTGGTGTGACAGAGTGGCAGATGGATGATGATGAGGAGCCCTCTGGAAACACCAGCGCACGCCCCAAGCTGCCAGTGCCACCTCAGGGGTGTAGCTGGTGGACACACAGGCCGGGAGGTGGGCGAGACCTCCTTAGCATCTCTAGTACCACCACCAAACTTGTATTTTTCCACAAGACTGCATAATTCACCAAAGATACAATGACTTAAGGCAGAACATAAACAGCGTGTGTCACATGCCTGTGGGGCTCTATAACTCAGGCTTGCCTCCAGGGGTAATTAAAACATCCTTTGAAAACAGTACGCCGTATGCCCCTGTACCTGCCGAACCCAGGGCGGCCGCCGGGGCTCCTCAGGCCGGAGGAGAAGGTGGAGGAGGAGGTAGCCAGCATTACCTAAAGAACACCCAAGTGCAGCAGCTGGAGGAGTTCAGTGTCAGGAGGGGCCACTGTCAGACCGCAGCCCAGAGTGTCTCCTTTGCCCATGGATGGCGGAGAAGAGACGGAGGGAACCTGGCTGGGACAGAGACAGGAGAGAAATGGCCCTCCAGCGATGGTGTGTGTCTGAGTGAGGTTGCGGATTTGGCAGGGGGTCGCTTTCTGTAGAGGATAGAGGAAGGGACCATCAAGTCTCAAAGACCTACTCTGCATCAGACGCTGTGCAAGACACTTCTTGCCCATTTTCGTCCAATCTGTCCCCATTTTATAGATCCAGACGCTGAGCGTCAAAGGCGTGAAATGCTATACCCAAAAGCACAAAGTTGCTACGTGGAAGAGCAGGGACCACGGTCTTTGGACTCCAAAATCCATGCGGGGGGGGGGGGGTGTCTAGGAGGAGGGCAAGAGGCGGAAGTGTCTAGACAGCAGAGAAGAGAGAATGCTTTCATGAAAGGAAGAAACACTTGAAGGCCAGTCACAGAAAAGGGACATGTCCTATTCTACATGTCTCCAAAGGCCAGCACCAGGCTGGGGAATAGGTGTTATCAGGAGATAGATTCCAGTTTGAGATAAGAAAGAACTTTTTTTTTTTTAAGATTTTATTTATTTATTTGAGAGAGACAGAGTAAGAAACAGAGAGCATGGGCAGGGGAGGAAGGGTAGAGGGAGAAGCAGGCTCCGCACTGAGCAGGGAGCCCGATGTGGGGCTCGATCCCAGGACCCTGGGATCATGACCTGAGCCGAAGGCAGACGTTTAACTGATGAGCTACCCAGGTGCCACAAGAAAGAACTTTCTAAGGGACAGAACTGTCCCACTCTGAAATGAATGGACTGTACGAGGAGGTAGTAAGTTCCCCATCCCTATAAGCATGTAAGCACAGGCTGGACGCTCACCACCAGAACTTCTGTAGAAAAGTCAGACCTGGTTCTCTTGGAGCTTGAGGTTCCCTGGGAAGGGCTGGGCTGCCCTGGCTGAGTGCCCCTCAGGTACGGGGACAGAGCTGGGGTACGGGAAGCTTGGTAACTAATGGAGGGGCCCTGCTCCCCACTTTCTCTCTTCCCGGGCCTCCCCAGAGCCACAAGATGTCCTCATCTCATTTGCTGCTCTCGTGGCAGAGCTACCGGCTGGGAGAGGAGAGGTCAGGAGGCCCTCAGGCCCACCCGCGTGTTGAATGGCAACAAGTTAACCCCCTGACCCTTAATCAAAGGCTCAGAGCACAGTGGCTGGATGAATGCAGCCCTTTCTCCAGCTCCAGTTACTCGGCAGCAAGTTCATGTGTGGCAAGAGGTAGAAGGAGCAGAGACCGAGATGGGAGGACAGGGAGTAGTCCTAGGGAATCAGAGCTTCAGCCACCTGGGAGGCCCCCCACCCCGGCTGAGCGAGTCCTGGCCCTGGTATTAGTGGGGAAGTGGGCCACTGAGGCCATAGCATCATTGCTCCCTAAGCACAGCCTCATGCTGCTCTTGGGGGTGGTACCCGGGCGCCATCTTTAGATTGTGGGGAGCCTCTTGTCCACATCACCCTGTGTTCACCCTGGGAGCCGCCAGCCCTAAATGTGGAGGAAGGTGGCATGGATAGAACACCCCCACACTCAACCCCCAAGATCCTTCCCACCTTTGGTATTTAACTGGGACTGTGCCATGTAAGGGAATGTCCACAACAGGGTGGTCTAGGAGCCCTGCCAGCCCCAGTTCCTCTGCCCCCTTCTCTCAGAAGAACTTGGGGGTGGCAGGGGTTCTGGGCCCTAAACTTCCCTGTTAGGAGGTGTGGGAGGCTCCGGTCTGAGAAGTGCAGTCTGATGGAGGAGACACAGATGCTACCCTGCAAAAGCTCCCAATCTGATGGGGGAGACGGAGTTCTGAGGTCAACAACCCAGTCTGAGGAAGGAAGACAAACATCCAGAGACAGACTCCCACAGGCTCAGACAGTGAGAAGGTCCCCTGCCCTCTACCCCACTGGCAGGTGTGGGTGCTGAGAACAGGAGCATAAATGTAGAAGGAAGGACCGAGGTCAATCCTGGGGCCACCCCTGAGGAGGAGGTAAGCTTGAAAGTGGCTTTACTTCCTCCAGATGCTGCCTCAGAAGGCATTTCCCAGAGCACAGAAATACCAGCCTGTACAGTTGTGGGAGCCAAGAAGAAGCAGCTTATTACTTTAATCCTTAAGCAAATTTACAAAATTGTCAGTAGATTTGCAGGAAGCCAAGGGAAGTGGCTTCTGGGGGAGCCAGCAGCCGCTGTGGGGGTAGCGGTCAGGGAGGGAGGAGGCTGGGGCCTCACAGCCCCTTCCCAGCACCTCCTGGCGGGGCCCCCTGCTTCTCTGCACTGCCCCAGTCTCTTCTTTAGGAAACAGAACCCCAACATTGGTCAGGGACAACTTCAGCCACTAATAATTCTAAGAAACTGAGTGTTTCCAGCATGCTGGACACTGAACATACATTAACTCATTTTCTCTCTCTTTTTTTAAATTTCTTTCAGCTTTATTCAGGTATAACTGACAAATAAAACTGATCATATCATCTTCATAAATGAGTCAGGAGTTCTTATTATCCCCATTTCATGAATGGGAAAACTGAGGCACAGAGAGCTTAAGTCACTTATGGCTCAAGATCACACAGCTCATAAGTGGTAGAGACGGGCCCGGACCCGAGCCAGGCTCCCTGGCCCCGGAAGTGGACACCCTTAACCTCTCTCCTCTTCTACCTCCCCTCTGTCTCCTGCCTCTCTCTTTCTCTTCCTTTTGGCTTCTGTCAGAAAGGAGAGAGACCAGGGAAGCCCAGGCTCCTTCCCCCACCCCCCTGGGCCTGGCGGCCAACTACCTCCCGTGCTGTCTTCAGGAACAGCACCTACTATGGTCTGGCCGCCCCCAGCCTCAGAGCCCCTCTGCCACTCAGGGCCAGGGTCAACGCCTCTTGCACACCTTCCTGTCTTGCTCCCACCCTACCATCTCTCAGGCCACTTCCATCCCAACAGAGGGAACCGATGAGAACCCGTGCGGCCCTTCAAGACGGGAGCCTGCCGAGAACATGGACTTGTGGCCCACGCCCTCCCCACGGGCCAGCTCGGTCCCTGACGAAAGCACAGCCTCTCTGACAGGGTCCCAGGCCTTGGAGTCTTCAGCAACTCCCCTGTTCGCTTACTAAGGCTTGTGCCCGGCAGCCTTCTGGTTTGAAGAGAAGCCCTCTGTAAGCCAGCCCAAGTCGGCCCCAGCTGATGGAATTTCAGTCCCCACGGAGGCCCCGGGCAGTTAACCTGCGTTCACTGACAAGGCGCCAGTAAGAAAAGAGAAAAGGCCTGGGCAGCCGGCAGCCTGACCCCCGCCACCGTCCCTGGTCTGGCTCCAGAGCCTCTGTCCAACAGATCCCTCATTAGCATCTTAATGTGAGGAGCATATGCAATGAGGCATCAGAGAAAATCCCCAGCATTTAAATTCATTAACAGTCACTGGAAGTCTTCAGTGCGGAGGTGGAATTATCGCTAAACTGCTTTTAACTTCCCAGCTGTGCGCTAAACGTCAGAGGAGCCTGGCTCTAAGGGTTTGGGGGAGCTCGAGGGGTACTGCCGTCTGGGGGCCCAAGCTTAAGCCCAGGGACGCCCGGGCTTCTGGCCACAGGGCTGTGTTTTCTAGATTCTGTTCAACATCCTAATGATGAGTGAAAAATTCAATCAACCAGCTGGCTTGTCCACTTAGGAACAAACAGCCGCCTCGACTGATATTGACGTGGGCTGTGCAGCTCAGGTTAAGTTGTGTGACCCTGCTTCTCTCTGCTCAGCATCTGATGGATGGTGGAGGAAATGTCTCTCCTCTCTCGGGCGCGGCCCCCCTGCCCGGCTGGACCCTCCTCACGCAGCAGTCGCCCCCTCCAGGGAGCGTTTCTGACGCCCTCCTCTCTCGGGCTGGGTTTGGTCCATCCTTTCTGTCTCCATCACCCCGTGCGACACACTGTCCCCACGCACAGCCCGGAGTACCAGCCATGACCTTGCTGAGATCTGTCTCCTCCGTGTGCCCGGAGGGCATCATTCAGCCTCTGTGTATCCCAGAGCCCAGCCAGCACCTGGCACAAAAGATATGCTACCCGAAGATTCACTGAATTAATTAATTGATCGATTAAGCGTTCTTCTTTGCCTGCAGTGTCGATCACAATGCCTGACTCATTGTAGTTTCTCAATAAATATTTGCTGAACAAATGTTGAATGACAGATAAGTGGTAGCTGTGGGGATAGGGTGAAGGCAAGGAGGTTAGGATTCAGGAATTCAATGCTTTAGTCAACAGATGTTAATTGAGTAATCACCATGGCGGCAGTTAATATTTATATTGGGTTTCCTATCTGCAGAGCCAAGTTAACTAATTTAATATTAATAACAATCCTATGCAGAGGATTCGAATACTATCCTCATTTTACAGATGTGAAAACTGAGGTACAGACGGTCTAAGCATCTTGCCCAAGGCATGTGACCCATGAGTAATGGAGTGGGTATTTGAACCTGGGGAGGGGGATGGAGCTCAGGGCAACACTGTCCAATCCAAGTATAACATGAGCTGTGTGTGTAACTTTAAATTTTCTAAGAATCCCATTCTAAAAAGTAAAATGAGTTGGTGCCATTAATTTTGGTAAGATATTTTACTTGACCCATCATATCCAAAATTTTATCCTTTCAACATATAATCAATATAAAACAAAGTATTAATGAGATACTCTACATTCTTGTTTTCATTCTAAACTATCGAAATCCAGAATACATTTTATAGTCACCTCAATTCCCAGTGTGGACTCTCAACATCACCAAGTGCTCCTTGGCCACATGCAGCAAGTGGCTGCCATGTTGGATGGCGCTGGGCCAAAGTCTGGATTCTTAACCACTGTGTACTACTGCCTCCACCCACCCGGTGCCTGGCACAGGGCTACACACTGAGGACACAAAGATGAACCAGACACGGTCCCTTCAAGGAGCCCACGGTTTGTTGGGGAAGATACACGGGACCCGACAACACACTGGGGTGTGCATCGGTAAGGTTACTAAGATGTGATAAGAGCCTGGTGCTGTAGAATTGTATAGAAGGAGCACCTAATTGAGCCTTGGGGTTGGGGGGCTTCGGTCAGGGCAAGATTCCAGGAACCAGAGACCTGAAGTTTGAATTGAGGTTAGCCAGGTAAAGAGGCAGGGAAGAGCACACGCAAAGGTCCAGCAGAGGGAGAGTGGACAGCAAATTCAGGCGCCTGCAGGCAGTTGGTTCAGAACAGTGGAGTCAGGAGTCTGAAGTCAGGGGGCAGGGGAGTGTTGAAAGCTGAGCCTAGAGAGGCAGAAGGGGCCAGAACATGCCGGGCTATAGGTAAGGCACCCTGAGAGGGTTTGGACTGGACCCTAAGGAACATAGGGAGACACTGAAGGACTGGAGATGAGAAAGTGCCGGGATCAGAAGCACATTTCAGAAGCGGGCCTCGAGGGGTTCGCCCTGAAGCCTGGAGGCCATGGCCGAGGTCTGTGTGATGGAACACCGTACGAAGTTGAGTCAGCAGGACTCGGTGGCTGTGTGTGGCAGAGACCGAAAGGAAAATCTGCCTCCTGGGTTTCCACTGGGACACTTGGGTGGATGATGGGGCCATTCTGCAAGGAGAAGGAGCACCAAGGGGCAGAAAGCAGGCCTGGAGAAGAGGATGCCGAGCTTAGATTCTGTCCTGTCGAGTTTCAGGTAATGGGTGGCTGGCCTTAGGACAGCTTAGGAGAGAAGGCAGAACTGGAGGTTCAGACTGGGGACTTGAGGGGACAGGTGCTCACTGGGGACAGATGGCAGAGTCTCTGGAGCCTGCCTTTTTTGGAAGATGAGGCACACACAAGATGTGACTGCAAGTTGTCCTGTGGTTACAGGCAGTTAAGCACAAGGAAGAAAATGTCCTGACAATTTAGGGCCAAGGAGACCCCATTAATAAGGAAATAACAAGTCACCAGTGTTTCCTCATTGACTCTGTGTTAACAGCTTTGGGGAGTAGACAGTGGAGGCCCAGAGAGGTTCAATGATCTGTCCTTGACCCACAGCCCATCATGGGTCAAGCTGAAGTAAGAATCCAGGTCTCCTGACTCTAACTCCAGGGTCCTTTCGTCCATCCATCTATCCATTCAGCAGCTACTTACTGAGCACCTACTATATGAAGTGCACTGGGCACTGGGGATGCATGGCTGAGTTCTGACATGTATGTCCAGGAGGATGAGGAGGAGGCAGAGAGGAAGAAAGGGGGCAGTGAGAGGAACAGGATCTGGTGGTGGGAGCGAGGCACGCAAGGCAGTGCGGAGGGGGCTGGTGTGAGAGAATCCAGGCTGGGGAGAGGCACCAGCAAGATGAAGGGTTTGAGCTCCTTGCACAGCCCTGGGTTCACAGAGGCCTTGTCTCTCCAGGGCCTCCATGCTCTATTCTGCACGGTGCCTCACCTCTCCCTGTGGCTCCTGCTCGGGATGAGGCAGCAAGATCAAGGTCTTGTAACTCCAGCTTGGAAGCAGGAGAGCTGAGCTTGAGAGCTGCCTCAGCCAGAGCTCACGGTGTGGTCTTGCCTCCATTTCCTCCTTGGTGCAGTGGGGACACTGGCCTGGGTCTGCCCCTCCTTGTCCCAGGTGAGTCTTGGAGTCACCTCATAGCTTGTCAATCATGCAGGGGCCTAAACCCCGTCTCGGGAAATCAGTCCTTCCAGGAATGGGGATCAGCTGAGCTTGGAAAGCTGTGTGAACTCTAAAGTCCTCTTCAGCCCTGGCCTTCAGCCCAGAGCCTCTGGGATACACCAGAAGCAAAAGAGGGGCCTGGGAGGCTGTCAGACCCAAGTCTTAAAACTCACGGTCTTCCTCAGCCTCCCACCTTGTCATCATGGTACCATTTATGGACGAGAAGGTTCAGAAGCCCCGTTGGCCACACTCAAGAGCAAAACACATCACACTGCCCACTTTTGGTGGACCAGGTGCCCTTCCATGTTTGTCAGATTTCAAAAATAAAACAGGATACCCAGTTAATTTGGAATTTCAACAACAAATAATTTTTTTGGTAGAAGTATGTGTCATTCGACATGGGCCCAACAATTTGATGAAAGGCTCTCTTCCAGCCTCTGGGCTTCTGAACGCAGGAGGGGCCTTCCCCTGAAAGTTTCTCCTGCTGACTCTGAGAGGGGAACAGGAGGGCTATTTCCGACGGAGACACACACGGAGATCATCTGTGAAGGAGATCAAGGCATCAGCTTCCAGCAGCCTCTAGCACCAGCCCCTAGTGACAATCACCTCAAACCACGCCACTGCCCCCCAAACCCCCAGCCCCCGCCCCACAGTCCTCAGCAGCAAAGCAGGACTCCCCACTCTTCAGGGAGAAAGAGGTGGGTATGAGATCAGATGAGGACAAGGCTGCCAGGTTACAGAGTGGAAGGACCTATAACTAGCAATACCCTAAAGGGCTCCTGCCTTGGCTGGTCCAACCCAAAATGATGGGCCACAAGGCAGGACCTTGACCCACTTCAGGCCCAGGCCTGAGAAGGAGTTCAAGATCATCATCCACAGACACCTGTGTAAATCCCTTCCATCCCATAGCCCATCCCTAAACACATGCATATGAGCAGGTGCATGTGTGCACACACGTGTGTGCGTGCACACACACACACACACACACACACGCACGAGCACACAGGTACTAATATTCCCAGCACTTCCCAGCACTGCCCAGCTCCCTGCCCTCCCAAGTGCCAAGACAAACACCTCACTGTTTGGAGACTGAAACCTGATATGCGGGGCACCTGGGTGCCTCAGTAGGTTAGGTTAAGTGGTTAAGCGTCTGCCTTTCCTCTCAGGTCATGATCCCAGGGTCCTGGGATCGAGCCCCGCATCGGGCTCCCTGCTGGGCGGGAAGCCTGCTTCTCCCTCTCCCACTCCCCCTGCTTGTGTTCCCTCTCTCACTGTCTCTCTGTCTTTCTCTCGCTCTGTAAATAAATAAATCTTAAAAAAAAAAAAAAGAAAGAAAGGCTCCAAGTGGGACCAGCCTGGCTCCCGGCTCCCGCAGGGGCACGCAGGAGCAGGTGTGCCCCAGGGACCATGTGTGTCTTCCCAGGGCCCGCCTTGCCGTGCACACACACTCCTGCCACTCAGGAGTACAGTTAGCCTGGCTCAGCTTCGGGCACACCCTGCAAAACATCCACACGTGGCAGTCATGTCCTCACACGCGCATGCACACGTGCACACACACAGAGCAGTGGAGGTGCAGGAGGGGTCTGAAGCCACATGCACCAACCCCCCTTCATGTGCCACCTGGTCCCTGGTCCTCACCAAACAGGGATGGGGCCCAACCAGGAATTTTTCCAGGCTTATCATCATCCCTTTTTATAACAAACATTTGGGAATGCACTCTTGAAACGAAATGGAATTCATAGAGAATACAACCTGCTTCCATACATAATTTTTAAACGCCCTAATTGTATTATAAAGGAGAAATAAGTGGAGGGGATAATAATAAAACAATACTTATTTCAGTATGCGCATGCTTGAGCTTGAGCACCCGTGGAGACCCAGGAAGGAGTCAAACGCTTGCATCTGAATGCCTCATGAACATAAAACCTACAAATGCTGATAGATTCTGTAGCTTCTTTTGGGGACTGAGACTCCATGAGCAGTCTTGCCATCCACAATGTGGTTTTCCAACTGATGAACAATTCTTAGTAAAATACTCATCATAACAAAGTCCAACCTTCCTTTGATTGTACTTGGTTGTTACATTCCTGGAAAATTATACATATATATATATATATAAATTCATGCCCCAAAATAGTGGAAAAATAAGTAACACAGAGTTCAGTTTTAGCCCCAGACAAATACACACTCCATGTTTCACGGGCATGACATCTGGCAGGACAGGAAGCCTCTCCAGCCTTGCAGGTTGCCCGGCCCCCTCTGATTATGGTGGTGGTCCCAAATGGCCCCTAGGGGGCAACAGGGCTGTCACTGAGAACCACCACCTTGGACCCTCTCTCTGACCGGGTGTCCCGAGTGCAGCTGCCCACCTCAGCAGACTGATGTGAAGGACAGGGGAGACAAAAGATGGAAACTGGTTGGTTTTTTTTTTTGAAAAATTTTTTTAAAGATTTTATTTATTTAATTGACAGAGAAAGAGAGAGACAGAGAGAGAGGGAACACAAGCAGGGGTAGTGGGAGAGGGAGAAGCAGGCTTCCCGCCGAGCAGGGAGCCCGATGCCGGGCTCGATCCCAGGACCCTGGGATCATGACCTGAGCCGAAGGCAGTTGCTTAACCAACTGAGCCACCCAGGCGCCCCGGAAACTGGTTTGAAAAAAGCAGAGCCTGTGATCCAGTGAGGTGTGAACATTCCCACAGAGGCAATGCTAACAGCCACAACATGAGCATGCGCGGGGGGCGGGGAGGGCACACAAAGGAGACTCATCCAAGCTGGGCACTTGTCCCACGCTGTCTGTGAGGCCAGTCCCAGGGTCCCCTTTGCACCGAGAGCACTGGAGGGTCAGGCACTGAAGCTCTAGGAGGTTAATTACTTGAGTTCAAGTTTATCTAAGTCCAAGGCCCTTACTCTTTCTAAGACCCCTCCTGCCCTTTAGGAAAAGCTCCAGGAAGGAGTAGGTATTTTCAAGGATGATCACGCCGTTCAAGCTAAAAGACAGAGAGCTTTCCCCAGGTGGGGAAAGAGTGTGGGCAAAGACATGGAAAGCGCATTCAAGTAGTTGAGTCCTTGTTTGCCTGGAAAATGGACTATGGGAAGCTGTGATGGCAGGTAACTCTGGAAAGATGGATTTAGGCCAGGTAATAGATGGCCTTCAATGTTCAGGTAGGGAGTTGGGTCTGACTTGATAGGGACTAGGGAGCCATTGAAAGATCTTGAGCCGGGGAGTGAGGTGCTCAGATCTGCCTTTCGGCAATGCCCTGAACTGAGCTCCACAGCCTTTTCTCCAATCCCACAAATGAGGCTCAGCTCAGCACCTACTCCTAAGCCAGACCCCTTCCTGGGGCTGGTGCTGTCAAGGAATTCCCCCCAGCCTCCTTGAGCCATTTCCAAGCCATAATTAATTGCACAGTAACGAGGATCTAATTGCCTTCCTCCTGCCAGCACCCTAGAGATGATGGGCTGTACCTGGAAAAAGGTGTATTCAGAAAAAACAAGTTAATTAACACCCTGAACAAAGAGGCTACGAATTACATTGTTTCCATTACTTGGAAAGACACTTTTTAGGAATGGGAGCCTACTGCCTTGGGCTCCCTATAGGAAAAACCATGGGTCTCTGGTTGAAGAGACCCTGCTCCCTCTCCTCCCCAATAAAAGAACTCCGCTGACAGCCATCCTGACTACAGAATGACGTGCACTTTCTTCTGGGAGAGCCAAGAACCCAGCAATCTTCTTGTCTCCATGTTACAGTTGGACCAACTGAGACCAAGAGAGGACACAATGATTCAGCAGCGTGGGCTGCTCCTTCCACAGTGCTCCTGTCTGCAAGAAACCCAATGAGCAGGGTGGCAGGGACAAGGGAAGGACCAGGGCAGATTCTTCCCCAAAGTTCCCTCCACTCATGAAGGAGGAAGTGTGTGCAAAGAGGTTAGGGGAGGCCCAAGGCTCCAGTGGAGCGTGAGGAATACCTCCCCTTTGCGGGGGCTGCCCAGCTCACTAGGGGGCCCGGTGAGCAGAGGGGTTTGGGCATCTGCACTTGGGCTGCTAGCTCCAGCCTGGCCCTCCTGGGCCCAGGCAGCCCTCAGACTGTCCCCTCACAGCCTGTATACAGCAAGTCCCTGAATTTCCAGGGGGCTCGACTTGCTCCCCGAACATTGAGGAGACACTAAAGAGCCAGCAGTAAATATTTCAAGCTCTACCGGCCATCGAGTTTCTGTCACAATCACTCACTCACCTCTGCCATCGCAGAGGGAACAGAGCCATGGACATTGTAGACGCAATGGGCGTGGCTGTGTTCTAAGAGAAGCTGATGTACAAAAGCAGACGGTAAACCAGATTTGCCCGCAGGCCAGAGGTTTCCAACCCCCGGTATGGAGAAAATCCCCCACAGGCAGCAGCAGGACCCTGCCTCTTCTTAGTCCTTCTGTCCCTGGCACAGGTGGGCACTTACAGAGGCTGGTTCTGTGAGCCAAGCGGGACACAAGGGCTTGACAGTGACTGTGTGGGAAGGAGGGTGAGGACTTGAATCTTAGCCCATAAGCTCTATGGGGGCCTCTCATCTTGTCCTCAGTGTCCGTCCGTGGACTTAGCACAGTTCTTGTGATATGGTCCGAGCATTAGAACAGCAGGTGGTGGGGGGAGGGGGGATTGCCTGTGCCATCGGGAAAGTCCTCATTGGGCCCCAGATCCAGAAGTCCCTGTGCTCTTCCCTCAATACCTTCCATGACTTACTGTCCAGAGTCAGGCTACCACCCTTGTCAAACCTGCTGGCCTGGAAGATTCTTGGCCTGGGGCCCTGGCTTCATCTCCCAGTGGATGGGCCATCCCTTGGAGGCCCTTCCACCAGCTTCTCTCCTCAAGCAGACAATCCTGTGGCAGGGGTGGGGAGGGAGAGAGACACTGGCAAGGCAAGTGTTCTGGGAAAATCTACAGACCATGATGGATGAGGGGGAGATCCCAAGCAGCTGGACCCGGGAGAGCCTGGCTGCACACCTGTAGCCAAAGCAGAAAAAGGAGCAAGTCACAAGTGGCAGGGGCTTGGCTCTGAGGATGGGCTCAGGGCTCTCCAGGAAGCTGGAGACTGTTCCAGGGGTTCCCAATTCTGAAAGCCCACAGTTATGGGAAAGGCTCCAGGACAAGGCAGAAGTATGGCTGGAACACGGGCAAAGGCTGGGACTGGGAGTTGGAGATGGAGGAAAGCCAGCACAGGCTGCCGCCATGCTGGCTGGGCCCTGTGAGTCTCTGACCCCTCCAACTGCCGTGGCGGCCCAGAAGCTCTGTAAGGAGTTGGTGAGTGCAGAGGGAAGGAGAGCAGCCAGACAGCCAGCCGAGCTCCGGGCTCCTCATGAACCAAATCCAGAAAAGGCCAGGGTTGGGCTATCCCCCAAGGAAGTTAAGGCCCTTCCCGGGCACCTTGCAGGATCCTTGCCCATTCAGTCCTCCTCAGGAGAGGAGACAGCCGTAATGTGGGTCATGGGCATCCTGCTTGACAAGTATGACACAAGACTGGGAAGGGCACAAGGTCCTTGGAAAATATTACTAATCTGGTCTGGCTCCAGCGGGATAGTCACTGCCAAATGTTTTACATGAATTGTCTCATTTCACTCTCTGGAACAATCTGTGAGGTGGGTATTTCTATTCCCACTTTACAGATGAGAAACTAAGGTACTAAGTCATCTGCTCGAATCCCACAAAGCCGACAAGTGTCAAGGTACGATTCAAACCTGGTTCTGACTCCCAAACATTTCCTGAATGCCCAGGGATAAAATTCAACATACTTAACCAGCAACATGGCATGGGTTGACCAACCAGAAGAGATGCTGGGTGACTGGGCCCCAAGATAGCCATGCCACATCTCCCAAGCACCCAGCACAACCCCAATCCCACACACACATGCACGACACAATCCATCTGAAACACAAACAACAAATCACCCCAGCTTTGTCTTCACTGCTGAGGAAAGGAACGCAAACCCCAAGGAGCTTGACGCTCCACTGTCTACCATTCAAATCATCCTGCAGTCCAGTGTCCCTCGTTACAGATCATCTCATCCAGTTCCTTCATTTTACAGACAAGAAAACCTAGGTCCAGAGAGGGGAACCGACTTGCCCAAGATCACACACCAAGTTGGGAGCAGACTCTAGTCCCAAGAAATGGAAGCCCTCGCCCCCACTGTTCCGTCCCTGTGGATGCTGGTGGTAGTGTTACCACTCAAGTCTACCCACAGGGGGATAAATCTGCAGTGTGGAAAAGAAGCTACAAAACTATTTGTACCCTTTGACCTGGTAATTCTCCTCCTGGGAATCAACCCTTGGGAAATAATCCAAAGGAAAGGGGGTAGGGAGAAGCAGTTTGACAAAAATGTTCGAGGCAACCCTGTTTGCAAGATTGGAAATTTGGTCGGCACTCAAATGCTCAACTACAGTGGTAAGCGAACAGTGGTCATATTGATGTGCTGTAGTTATTAAAAAAGACACCTCTGTAGACTAAGCGGATACAGAGGAACGTTCAGGTAAAATACTGATAAGCAGAAAAGGCAGAAAATGTCTTCACACATTGGTTACCACCAAGCAAAACAAATGTGTGCATTAACAAAGGCTGCAGGAGATGAGGAGAGATGAAAATATCCTTACTGTTCAATTGGGATGGGGTGGTTTTTTTTTTTTCGCCGAGAGTCGTTTAATGTCAAAATTTTGAGATTTTTAAGTTATCCAACAGTAATGGAGGAGAATGATGATCGGAGAACAAGGCTGCATTCCAATCCCTGGAGCAGAGTGTCCTAAATCCCGTTGAGCTCCCCTTCCATGCCCGCCCCCCACCGGCTCCCCTGAGACATGCATGCAGCTCAGCGTCTGTCTCCCGCAAACCACCTTCTCGGAAGGATGGTCAACAAACTGCCCTGCCGACATGTGATGTCAGGAAGTTCTTCCACTTGTCTACCCAGTTCCCTGAGACTTCAGCAGAAGTGAGAACAGGGTCTGTGGCTGCATCTCAGCCGTGAGTCCTCACAAAAACATAGCCAAAGACAGAAGTAGAGGGAACCACACAGAGAAACGAAAAAAAGTGAGACAGACACGGGGAAGGAAACAGTGAATATCAAGCTTCCTGGGAGCACATCTAGGGAAAATAACCAGAGTCGTTGGTTCCAGGCCCAGGAAGAAGGATGAAAATCCTCCCGTGCAGAGGGAGCTGGTGCACACTGAGATAGGCAGCCTACAGAGCCAAGCAGAGGCACCACATGTGCCACTGAATCAGAAGGGTGGGCGACAGGCACTGGGTCGAGCTGAGTGGAGAGCACAACAGAACTGCAGGAAAGGGCAGGGATTAGCTCTGTGGGTGAGATGGGCCCATCCCCTTCAGCTCCCTCCACTCCTTCCTCCCAGCTTCATCAGTCCAAGTTCATGGCTGTGAGCCTGGTGGGATCATATTGTCCCTCCCCCACCCCCACTCCCACCCCCATGTCGAACCGATGAGGACGCAGGGCCTTAAGCAGAGCATAAGAGCAGCATCACGGGCCAGCCACTCAAGAGGAACCTCTGATGTCAGTACTGGGATCTCCATTTTGCAAGGGAAGAAACTGAGACTCAGGAAGCCAGGTAAGGGATGGAGCCACCACCTGATGCCCAAGTTTGTGTTTTCTACCAGACTACATTCCAGGAAAGGAAAGAGCCCTGCCAGGGATAAGTCCCTGGAAAATCGTGCTATGTCCCACTTCTTCAGGCCTTCATGCCGGTGGACTCAAGGCTAAATATGGCCAGAACAAAAATCTGGAGTTTCGCCATCAGGGCAGCAGGAGTTAGACAAGTTTGGGGGAACAGAGCTTTCAGAGGGGAGCTCTTAGAGGGGCTGTCTGATTTCACCTCTGGTTACAGTTACAACTTGGGTCATCGCCATTCTCGGAAGGAAAGACAACGTCCCTGCCACCATGCGTGTGGTTGTAGGATCCTGTTAGGCTGCTTTGGGACTGACTGTTTGACAAGAAGGCTGTGTGGATCTGAAACACATCGCCCAATATCTTGGACAAGACAGTGAAGCCTGCCGTGCTGAGCCGGCCGGGCACATACCACGTGGCCAGGTCACAGCCACCTGGACCGCACATGGGCTCCTCAGAGGTGGCCAACTTGGGAAAGGCCTTCCCTAAAAGGGCTGGGCTCAGCTAGTCAGATTCTCTTCACAGAATTTGAACTGGAAGATACACAAAGTTGCTAAGGCCATGAGGCTGCCTGGAGTGACTTAAGGTTACAAGTTCAGTAGAAACCATGAGGCATTCGGATGTTGAGAAAAGGAGAAGAAAGCTATTGAAAGCAGGAGAAGCTGCTAGAGCCAGACAGAAGCCCCCATGTGGGGCACAGCTGAGCCATATTGATGATGTCTCGGCAGAGGGACACCCCAGCAATGCTCGATGCTGCTGGGGAGACAAGAAAACTAGATCCAATAGTTGCCACAGACCCGGACTTTTTTCGCCGGATCCAATGACTGGGATGCCTGAATCCGGTACTTCCCATAGGATTCCTATCAGACTGTGACTGTAGTCTTATAATAAGTTCCATTTGTTGAATAACTTGAGGGAAATCTCTGTTCCTTGAAGTCCAAAGGTCTGAGCACAGAGCCCAGAACTGGGTTAGATTCGCTTTTAAATTTTCCCATGCTGCACTTCCCCATCACAGCCTGTTTGTCTGTCTCTCCCTCTAGAACGAAGCTCCATGAGATGCTGACCTGTTTGCCATTGTATCCCTGGAATTTGACAGTATTTAAGAAAGGAAAGAGAAGGGAAGAGAAGAGAAGAGAAGGGACGGGAAGGGAAGGGAAGGGAAGGGAAGGAAAGGAAAGAGAAGGGAAGGGAAGAGAAGAGAAGGGAAGGGAAGGGAAGGAAAGGGAAGGAAAGGAAAGAGAAGGGAAGAGAAGAGAAGGGAAGAGAAGGGAAGGAAAGGAAAAGGAGAGAGAAAAGGGGAGGGTGGGTGGGAGGGAGGGAGGAAGGGAAGGAGGAAGGGAGGAGGGAAGGAAGGAAGGAAGGAAGGAAGGAAGGAAGGAAGGAAGGAAGGAAGGAAGGAAGGGAGGGAGGGAGAGAGAGAGAGAAAGAGAAAGGGAGAGGAAGTAAGGAAAGAAGAGAGGGAGGCAGGGAGGGAGGAAGGAAGAAGTGGGGGAGGGAGGGAATGGAGGAGGGAGGGAGGAAGGAGGGAAAAAAGAGGAAAAGAAAGAAAAGAAGGATGAAGGAGTGACATCTGCAAGTTTGTGTTGCTAGACCGCCAGCCCAGCACGTGGTCACATGCACCAAGGGCTGAAGTTGACCTCCACCCTCTCCAAGCCCACTGCACCCAGGGCCAGAGCTAGTCATCCAAGCTGAGTTTCCCACAGGAGCATCACTGACACATAGGGGGATCTGGTTCTTCATTGATTGGGATGTCCTGCACATTACAAGATACTTAGCACCCCTGGCCCATCCTAATTAATATCTTCATTAATTAGTGGCCCCCAGTCATTGTGAGAACCCAATACACCCCATTTCTGGATGCCCTTCTGGGCCCTCTGTTCCCAGTTCCTCTGACCGTGTCTGTCCTCCTTGGAAAATCTTGCGGTGGCACTGTATTTCTTACAGAATAATTATAATAATAGCTGACCTCAATTGCACTACTGGGTATTTACCCCAAAGATACAAATGTAAGGATCCGAAGGGGTACGTGCACCCCGATGTTTATAGCAGCAATGTCCACAGTAGCCAAACTGTGGAAAAAGCCAAGATGTCCATCGACAGGTGAATGGATAAAGAAGATGTGGTATATATATATACAATGGAATATTATGCAGCCATCAAAAAGACTGAAATCTTGTCATTTGCAACGACGTGGATGGAACCGGAGGGTGTTATGCTGAGTGAAATAAGTCAATCAGACAAAGACATGTATCATAGGACCTCACTGATATGAGGAATTCTTAATCTCAGGAAACAAACTGAGGGTCGCTGGAGTGGTGGGGGGTGGGAGGGATGGGGTGGCTGGGTGATAGACATTGGGGAGGGTATGTGCTATGGTGAGCGCTGTGAATTGTGCAAGACTGTTGAATCACAGACCTGTACCTCTGAAACAAATAATACATTATATGTTAAAAAAAAGAAGAAGAAGAAGATAGCAGGAAGGGAAGAATGAAGGGGGGGAAATCAGAGGCGGAGACGAACCATGAGAGACAATGGACTCTGAAAAACAAACTGAGGGTTCTAGAGGGGAGGGGGTGGGGGGATGGGTTAGCCTGGTGATGGGTATTAAAGAGGGCACATTCTGCGTGGGGCACTGGGTGTTATGCACAAACAATGAATCATGGAACACTACGTCAAAAACTAATGATGTAATGTATGGTGATTAATATAACAATTAAAAATTTTTTTAAAAACTAATGATGTAATGTATGGTGATTAACATAATATAAATAAATAAATAAATAAATAATAATAGCTGACCTTGTAGAGCACCTTCTCTATGACAGGCACCATCCTAAGCACTTCATGTGTATTAATTCATTTGATCCGCACAGCAACTTTTATTGTAAGGTGGCTACTGCTGTTATCCCTATTTTACAAATGAGGTTCAGAGAAGTTAAGCCACATGCCCAGAGCACAGCCCATGAGTGGCAGGGCTGGGATTGAAACCCATATGGAACCTACACCCTTAACCACCATGCCAGGCTGTGCTCCAAGCTGGCCACTGCCCACTTCACCAAGCTTACCTTTTCATGCCTCACTGCTCTTCACTTGCCCCACACGTGCCTGCAAACATGTGCACACGTGTGCACATACACCCTGGCAACATTGGGTCCCTCGCTGCTGCCAAAACATGCTAGCATACGCTCTGCTGAAGCTCCTCCAGAAATGCCCTTCCCTCACTCCCCATCAGTTAGGTCTTTCCCACCCTCAGAACTCCTGTTCAAATAGTGCTTTCTCCATGAGACCTCCAAGCTTCTTGCAGGCAGAATAAACTATTTCCTCAACCTCCGGCGGCCCTAGAGCCATGTCCCTGTTAAGTATGTAATGTGAGCTGCCTTGCAACCCGGCTACTCTATGGATGTTTCATGAATGGCTGGGTCAACTCTGAGTGCCTTGAGTCTGTTCTCAGCAGGTGCTGGGGGCCCGGCCTCGCCCCCACCCACAGCCCTCACCAGCAATCTTGCTGGATCACTTCACTGCTCCGGCTGGCCAGGCCCTATGCAATTTCCCAACCTGCAATTTCCAGGGATAGCTTTGACCCCCACCTCCCTCAGTCCCCAACCCTGACACCCAGGATCTTGGGGCCACCACCAGGGGGTATCTCATGATCCCAAGGCTTCCTACCTCCCAAGCTGGTGAGAAAATGGGACCCGAGGGTTGTTATGCCCTCACTCTGCCCTCCCCATTCCCTCCACACAAGGCTAATGAACCTTCTCCCCCCCCATTCTGATCTAGGTCCACTCCCAGACATTAATAATAGCAGCACAACCAAGTGGTTCGTTACTTAGCAATTTACAATCATTAACTAATGGAAATTGCAGATTGGGGCCGTGAAGGAGAATGGCATGAATAAACTCATTTGGAAATCAAATTAATTGAGTGATGGAGGAGGGCTGCCTGGCCTGAAGCAAGAGCCCCTCCTGTACCTTCTGAGCCAGACTCCGGCTTTGGAGCAGGGCTCAGAGTCCCCATGGGTGAAACAGGAAGTAGGTGCCCCGGGCTGGGTGAAACAGGAGAATCTACAAGGATGACAGTGGGATAAACGTGGAAGACTAAAATGAACACCATGACCACTCTCTCAACCGATATTGCTCCAGTTGCCCACCGCCCCCTTGGACAACTGTGATCCCCCACCTGCCATCAGCCCTCCCCAAGGCAAGAACTCTCCCCCCACCACCTCTTTGGATGATTCCAAATTCCTTAGGCACAATGCACCTTTGGGAATTGATTTTGCAAAGGGCATTTAAAGGGAAAGAGTTAAACACTCCTCCCTATCCCACTCCACTCTGGGGAAGGATGCTGAGTAGACATCTCTTCTCCCAAAGCTGGAAGAAAGATGCTGCTGCCTAAGCCCATATTTCCTCCCTAGGAGACACAATTATCTTCCCCACTTCCCCTTCCAGCAAGCAACAAGCCAACACAGCCCCTGACATACGGGCGGCAGCGTGCGCCCTGTGCTGGGGAAGGATGCATCTGAGAACTGCCACCCCGGAGTCATCTCTCTCCCCCTTGTCTCTGGGGAGGGATCTCAGTGAGGAAGGCGGAGGCTGAAGCGGCTGGTGGATCCCACCCATTCCGGCGGAGGACCCAGGGCTTGAAGGGCCCTCCCAGAGGGCAGGATAAGGATCCAGAGGGCTGCAGCCTCTGCCTGTAAGCCTGTGTCCTCCCTCACCTCCTGTTCCAACCACAGCGAGCGGCTCACCGCATCGTCCCACCTCTGCGCACCTATGCCTAGACTGGGTTCTCTGCCTGGAATGCCACTCACTTGGTCATCTGTGCCTTCAACATGCATAAGCACCTACTGTTGGCATTACTAGTAAAACACTGAATAACATGAGATTAACAAGTCGCTGCCTAATATAGCAGAAGACCATCTCCCCAAAAAGTAATTTAAAAATAGTGTGGTGGCCATGACGGTAGGGACAGAGCTACCAAGGACGCCGGCAGTATAGGGTTGGATCCTGAAGGCCAAAGAGAGATTGAGCAGCTGGATAAGACCGCTGAGGGAAGGGTGTGTGGAGCAAAGAGAAAAGCATGCGCAATGGTTCAGAGTCATAAAGAACACACGCGTTGGAGAAGCTTGGAGCAGTGTGTGGTTGCTGGATGGTGAACAGTAGGGGAGTAGTGGTGAGACAAGGAACACCAGGGTCTCACGGTGCCTGGCCAGGCCCTATGCAATTTCCCAGCCTGCAATTTCCAGGGATAGCTTTGACCCCCACCTCCCTCGGGCCACTGACGGCTGTGAGCACACACTTGCCCTGGCGGCTGAGTGAAGGATGGCTCCAGGGGATGGGACAAGAGACAGAGTGGTGGGCCACTGTTAAGAGGCCACTGGGACTAGTCCAGGTTAAAAGGGCTGAGGCTAGAACCAAGGCAGCGGCAGCGAGCATGGTGACGAGGAAAGGATTTGAGAGACATCCAAGAAGGACAAACACATCCACTGAAATCTTACCCAGCCTTCAAAGTCCAATTCAAATACCCTTTCCTCCATGCAGCTTCCCTGATTTCCTCCATACCCACAACAATAACGGTTTCTTTGCTCCGTGTCCCCAGACCATTGGTATCTCTATCAAACCCATAATCACATTCTGCTCCGTGCTAGAAGAGTCTAACTTGCCCCTCTTTCCCGAGTACTCCCTGAAAACAATGTCTCTTCCCAGAGCCTCGCCCCGTGCCCTGATTTTGTTTGAGTCGCATTGAACTGAAATACAGTCATTCAGGTACCTGGTAGCCATGAGGGCATGCCACACGTGGAGAGGTTGCCCTGTAAGTAGGGAACTTCCCAGCACTGGAAATGCTCAAGCAGAGACTGGCATTGCCTCATCAGGGGCCCTGCAAAGGAGACTCTTGAACTGAGTGTGAGGTCAGGAGGCACACCCTCTGAGCCCACATATTTTACAGGGGCTCGTCTCCCTTTCCTCAGAGTGGATTGAGGCCGTGTGCAGGGGCTTAGAGTCCCTTCTCTGAGGGCAGCGCAATGCCTGTCCACTACCCTTCCTCTGCCAGATCCCTAGGGATGTGGCCTGAGCAGGCACCATCCAGTGTGACAAGGAAGTTTTGCTGGCCCTTAGATTTTAAACCCTTCCTCTGGCCAGCAAGAGGGGACGTACTCAGGAGAGAAAGAACAACAGGGCAGGGGCCAAAGTCTAGTGAGCATGGTGGATGATTTGGAGAGCTCGGATGCAATGGTCTTTTCTTGCATTCAACAAGTATTTATTGAGCATGTACTGTGGCCCAGCCCCCGAGACTGGCTCCCCATCTCCACTCCCTGGTGGCCACTACAATGTCTCTACAGAGACACCAGGAAACCAGAAAGGGTGAAGGAGAAACAAATAGTATTGAGGCCACTATATGTCAGGCACTGTCTTAGGAGTTTTCTAAATCAATACCTCTCAGACTTCAGTGTGCATGATGGTCACCTGGGATGGTGTTCAGATCAGACCCTGATTCTACAGGTCTGAGGTAGGGCCTGACACTGCATTTCTAACAAGCTCCCAGGTGAGGCCCAGGCTGCTGGCATAGACCATGCTTTGAGGAGCAGCGCTGAATGCCCACTCTAAAAGTAAAACAAAACACAAACAAAACCTGCCAAAGAGCATTGGGAGTCCACTTCATAGATGAGCAAGCTGAAAGCTTAAAGGGACAAAAACCAAAGCATAGAGTCCTCACCCCCAGGGACTCTGGTGGGGGACAGAGCACATCCTCTTAGAGAAGTCAGTCTCATGGAAAACAGATATGCCCCAAGTCCAGAGAGCCCCAAGTCTGATGAGAGAGATATAGCCCCCAATAGGATAATGGGTATAAAGCCTTACCTAGTGGGAGTCCCCCAGTTTGTCAGGGAGACATAGCTCTTGCCTTGGGGGAGCCCCAGCCTTTTGGTAAAGGCACAGTCCTACCCATGGAGAGCTGCCAGTTGGCTCAGAGACCCAGAGAGAGAAGGGGAAGAGACCAGTGCCAGGCCTATATTTTCAACACAGAGCTCTGCTGCCTACACTGGGGAGAAGATGCAGGGGACAGAGTGGGGAGCCCCTTCTCAAGCTTCTCTCAAAACCCAGCCCAGATGCACCAAGCTCCTGGCCCCAAAATGGAGCTGGAGGGTGGCCCTCAAGTATGGGTGGGCTGGGCTATTTAACACTGTAAACACCACATTTTACGGCAGCCATTAGGCCCATAACTGCAGCCCATCCATCCTCATCATGGCCTTGCGACACCAAGCGCTGATGGTGCAATTAGGCAGCAGAGAGCAGGCTGTAAATTGCGGGCACAGCCATGCCTCTGCCAGGCACAGCAGAGACACTCCCGCCTGCACTCCTGCATCCCAGGCTTTACCTTGAGGAGTGGTGATCCTCGCCCTCAGCACTTGCCTGCCGGCATAGAGACACACCCTGGAAGCTGGGCACCTGGACCTTTGGCCTATTTGGGCTGCAGGAAACTATAAAGCTCTTGGAATAGCTCCATCCTATCAGTATGCATGTGACTTTTCTGTGCCTCCTTAGGGCCAACCTCTAACAACTATCATACTGTGTCCTGGAGGGGGTGGGCCTGCTCCTCACCAGACCATGAGCACGTCCAGGCCTGGGACTATGTCTTTTGAACACATCTTTGTGTCCACTGGACCTAGCATGTAGTAGACACTCCAAATTGGAGAAGGTACATTCTAGTCCCTGATAACATGTACTCCCTGACGCCTTGGGCAAGTTGCATCTTCTCTCTAGAGCCATATACTCATCTGTCAAAGAGAGGGAGTAGACCACAACAGGGGTTGCAAACTGGAGGCCCACTGGCCTCACGGACATTTTCTGTGTGACTCACAAGACTAGGGAAATTTTTTAAAATTCAATTATTTGGTGATATTTAGACAATAGGAACTTTCAGCTAAAAATCCAAATTTGTAGTGCCTCTTTAAAAATGGAAGAAGTGGGGGCGTCTGGGTGGCTTAGTCATGAAGCATCTGCCTTCAGCTCAGGTCATGATCCCAGGGTCCTGGGATCGAGCCCCGCATCGGGCTCCCTGCTCCGCGGGAAGCCTGCTTCTCCCTCTCCCACTCCCCTTGCTTGTGTTCCCTCTCTCGCCGTAGGTCTCTGTCAGATGAATAAATAAAATCTTCTTAAAAAATAAAAAGTGAATAAAAATACAGGGACAACAGCGGGCCCACATCCCTTCATGGCAACTGCCATGTGCTGCTGCATAACCACTGCTCCTTTAGACAGGATGCGCACTCTCCAATTCGCCCCAGACCTCACCTCTCCCTACTGTATCCCTCAGTTTTCTTATGCCTGACCCACTTCACTCTTTTCTGGTACCTTCCTGTGCACCTTTAGGTTTCTCTCTCATAACCTGGCCACAGTTTCCCTATGTCCTATGATTCTGAATCCTGCACATAAATGTGTAAACAGTTGGAGGAGATGGTTGGCTAATGGTTTCCAAACCCCTCACTTTCTTTTTGAAAAAAATCACTAAGTTTTTCATTTTTCTGCCTTCTTACAGCAGGGAATATCTTTCCTGCCCCAGCTCCCTCAGAGGATGGTGATAGGAGGTGAGTTTATAAAATATTCCAAATAATGACAAGTATCAAGGACGCTGAAATGTCACATTGCACAAAGGTCAGAAAAAGAGTGATCTGGGGGATTTGTAGGGAGGGGGCCCACTGCCCACCTACTCTGAAGCCACAAGGTTTCCCTCTGACTATCCCCAAGGTCTCCCTGGTGCCTTAGCACCCTTTCTCAATCAGCACCAAGGACAGTTCCACCCCCTAGCCAACCAGCCCTAGCCACTCCAGGTGCCACCTACCACCCCAGCCTCCTCCTCAGCAGTGGCCCCTCATTCCCCGTGCTCCAGCCACATGCACCTTGTGTCCACTACTCAAACCAGACAAGCTCGCTTCTGGCTCCATCCCCAGGAAGTTTTGTGCTCCTACTTTTTACAGGGCCAATTCCTGCTCATTCTTCAGAGCTCAGCCTCAACATCACTTTCAGAGGGAGGGCTGCCCCAAACTCGGAGTCCAAATTAAATCTCCATACAGTGCTGTCCCATAGCACTTCACCCCTCTCCTTCAGAGCACAAATTGTGGTTATAAGGAGATAGCTGTTTGTGTGATTATTAACTAATATCTCCTTCCCCACTAGAATAGGATTTCTAGGAAGCAAGGTGCAAACGAGTGTTGCTCACCACTGTGCATCCAGGCCCTAGCATAAGGCCTGGTTATACCGTAGAAGAGTGAATAAATCATCGGGTCCCTTCTGTCCATAGTAACTGTGCTAAAATATACTCCCTTTCCTAGAACAGTTCATGGCTTTTTTGGCTAGTTAAACTCTAGTTTCCTTGGAGTTAAAAGTAATCCAATCCTCCCCTCCCATAAAAAAAAAAAAAAGTGGAATTAAAATTCTGAAGCATAAAATCATCCCATGATTGGGTGGCAGAGCCAGAGCTAGAAGCCAGCCCCCTACTTCCCAGTCTCTCTCTCTGTGGCCTTTTCCCTCTGCGGTTCTGTCCTTTCATCCACCAGTTAAGGGCTATGCGTATACCCACCTCCATTATCCCATCAGCCCTGCTTTGGGCATTTCTATCGCTGCATTTAACCCCCTGGGGTTTCTGTTTGCTCTGGCTCTACCCCATTGCTGCTTTCCCAAAGAAGGCTGTCTGGGCCTCCTTGCAGCTCTGAGCATGGATGAGCAGGAAGATTTAATGTTGCTGCTTTGGTCTTTGTCTCTGCAAAGCAAACCCTCCCCTGCTGGGAAACTCATCATCACCAAGCATCAAACTCAAGCTGTGCTCCACTTAGCTGTTTGCAAATGGCAGTGGGGAGTTGGGGGGCACGTGGGTGTGTGAGTGAGAGGCTTGAAGCCCAGAGAGGGGGTCTGGGGGGCTTGTAAGAAGACACAAAGGTAGGGGGACTGCTGGCAAGGCACGTGAGGTGTGTGTAGGCATGTGAGGAAGGTTGGTTAACTGTGAGCAATACAGCAAGGGTTCAGGTCTGCCCTGATCACAATCACATCCCTAAAGTGACCGCCTTCTAATCACAAGCACAGACATTGGTCAGCATGGGCTTTGGCACAATTCCAGGGGTATAGCCAGGCAGCTCTCAGTCTTCCATGATTGAATTGATTATCTCGCCAACTGTGAGTGTCCGGGAATTCAGCTAACCTCTGCAGGCCTCACTTTACTCATCTTGAAAGTGGAAACCTTGCAAAGTCATTGTCAGGATATAACGTGATCACTCACAGACACACCCAGTGAGGGGTTCACACATCATAGGAGGCATGACAAATATGCTCTTCTCCCTGTAAGTACGTAGCCTTGCTTGCTCCCTCCTTTGACCACAACTTGTCCCACAGTGTGGCTCACCCATAATGATGACTGGCCCAGGACTACCAGGGAGGCCATCTGGGAGGGAGGCCAAATTGGGATGGGGTGAGTCACGGCCATGCTAGCACTCCATGTCCTCACCCATCCCTGTATGTCCTCAGCTCCTTGCCTCCTCCCCTTGTTCATTCCTGATGCCCCAGATGCCAGTATTCTCTGAGTTTCAGGCAGAGTAATTTATCCCACAGTCTGAGGATCTTCTGCCCTCCACCTACTGCCCATCTCTGTCTTAGTCCCCCACCCCACGAACACAAAAACAAAATACCCATAGATACAATGAAAAGGATGGCGAAAAAAAGAAAAGAACAGAAGAAGGGGACAAAATTCCACCACTGTCACAGCCTCCCTAATTGAATAACTCTCCCACCTGACTCTGCTTGTCGGCTCCCATGTTCCTTCATTCCCTCTGACGGCCCTTAAAATCATCTCCCCCATCTCATCAAATCTCTCCCCCTTCCTCCCTGCTTGTTCTCTAAGCTGCAGATTACTTTTTCATAAAATTCAATTTCTAGCCATTCTCATTACTTACTCACTTAATGTGGCTGGCTGAGAGGAGGGGAGCAGAGGAGGAGGAAAGGAGGGGGGGAGATGGTGTTCTGTGCAGCACTTATCCAGCCTAGTTACCAAGGCCCCTTGCTGAGGAGTATTAGAGCCTGATATGAGCAGATAATGGACTTCTGTCCCACACGGGGAGCCAGCACTGGTGTATTTGGGGACTGCAGCATTGTGTCAAAGGGTGGCAAGACTCAGAATTGTCTTCAGGGATTCTTCTCCTGCTGGGAGGAGTCCACTGGGGGAGCCATTTGTTCAACAAATATTTACTGAGAGCCTTTTATAGACCAGGTACTCTATTAGGTGCTGGGAGTGTAGTCATAATAAGAGGGGCATCTTACCAAGACCTGGTGGTTGGGGAAGAATTTGGGAAGAAGTAACACAGGTGAAAATCTGAATAGGAATTATATAAGCTCAAAGGAGAAAATGAGTTTGGGTTCTTAGTTTGGGTTCCTCTCAAAAGAGAGCCTGAAACAAGGTCCTCGGGGGCAGGTAATTCACTTGAGAGATGATCTTGGGAAACCAGAGCCAGGGAGTAAGGGGAGTGAGACAGAGAAGGAAAAAAGCAATAAAGCACAGATTACTGAACTAGTTACTTATAGAGAAAACTCAGGACCCTCTGAATAACCGTGCAAAATGAATCTCAGAATTATCCTTTTGACGGGGCCCCTGGGTGGCTCAGTTGGTTAAGCGACTGCCTTCGGCTCAGGTCATGATCCTGGAGTCCCGGGATCAAGTCCCGCATCGGGCTCCCTGCTCAGCGGGGGGTCTGCTTCTCCCTCCGACCCTCTTCCCTCTCGTGCTCTCTGTCTCTCATTCTCTCTCTCTCTCAAATAAATAAATAAAATCTTAAAAAAAAAGAATTATCCTTTTGAAGGGAAGACGCTGGGACCTTCACCTCTGACTCCTGTCCCCGTTGTTTCAGAGTGACCCCCAGAGGTATTCATTTTCCTGCATTTCCACACTGCACATGTGCAGGCAGAACAGTCTTCTCTGGCTTCAGAGAAAGCCCTGAATCAAAAAAGCAGAGACACCACTTTGCAGGCTTGAGATAAGATGCTGGCAGCATGCCCAGAACTGTCCACCAGAGTTGCACTGAAATCAGGTCAATTGAGGGAATGTGGCATGGGGCACAAGAAGTGTCTGCTACAGTCCACCCCTTGTAGTGCTCAGATCTGCTCATGACCCAAAATAAGTGCACCTTGTCACTGAATTTTCAAGATATAGCTGGCCTTAATCTTAAAAAAAAAAAAAAAGTCTTTAAGCAGGAAGGTTAGTGGATCAAGGTACAGTACCAACTGCTGTAGCAGGTCCTAAAGTTACCATCGATATTCATTCCTTTACCACTTACTCTGTATTTCCTTCACCCTCAGTCAGACTTCAGCTGGTCTGGATTGTTTGCTCCCTGAGGCGTATAAGCCCTTCGTTGCCTTGCCCTAATCATGCTATGGTTGCTACAATAGCCCATTCACTGTTATCATCAGGCATGAAAACATCAAAAGATGTCCCAGTGAATCCCTGAGCTCCAGACAGAGTCCTCCTTCCCCTCATTAGATAACACCAGACCCAGCTTTATGAAAATCGTAGTGAATTACCCCAACCTCTTCCTTCCCTGCTATTCCACTTATATGAAGAGCCCAAAGTGACCACGCATACACATAGTGTCACTCACAGTGGACCCCTATGTTATCTCCTAATGGAAGTGATCCCCCACAGGAACCAGAGCCTAGACTTGTGGCAACAGAAAGCACACATTCTCCACAAAGGTTACTGGAAATGCTAGACCCAACCCTACTTCCATCCCTTGTTTCCCAGACATGTGTATTCTAGCTATTGGAGGCACAGCACCAACATGTCTCATGATCATGTTGACTTCCTTCACCATGAAATGAGTCTCTTGGTCTGAGATGATGTTTTTATGGGATCCCATGTGGATAAGTCAGGCACACTTTAGTCCCTCAGAAAATAATACTAATGGAAGCCTGTAAACAGGAACAACAAATCAAATCTAATGAGGATAAAGGCCAAACAGGTGAACTGAATAGGGTTAAATGAAGACCACCAACCTGCATCTTTTAGATCTTTGCGGGTGACACTAATCTCTGCAATTCCACTTGGATAACTTTTCACTTTCTGTCTTGGCTAGATAGGGGGATGTTACAGGACATTCTGTTTGGTTCTTCTTACCATAAAAACTCTTACTCCACAGGTGAAGGCACCAATGTAAGGATTCTGACAATGAATAAGTATATCCATCCCAATAATGCACACAAGGGTTAGAGAAATGACCACAGCAACAGCCTATGGACCTATGAGATGTACTGTAAGGTAAGCATAGGCAGGACTCCATTATCACCTGGCCTTCACATACCCCCAGTCTAACTGGGGAACTTTGATGGTATTACAGGTCCCCTCACATCACTGATAGTTCAGACCCTGTATTCAATACTCCCCAAAAGGTCTGGGCATTCCTCTTTCTTCGGTGAATGGTCATGGGCTCCTTTGGGAAAGAATTAAGGGAATATTTATTGTATATACTTGTGGTGGCATTGCAAGTTTCTCCTCAAGAGGACCTGGTCTTTCCATCAGTCTGATGAACACTAGGTCTGAGAATTAGCTCAAATTTGGAGTATGGGTGAGAAATCATATTTTTCTATTGCAGTGGCTGATACTGACCATCAGATAACCAGGTTTTTTTATTTTTCCTGGTTATACAAGTCATGGAATACCCTAACTGGCCACCTACCTATTTAGTCCCTAGGAATACCATAGTATGTTCGCCATTACCATAGCTCCCTGTGTGTCAAGACACCCTGTTGGCCATTCTGGTCCTGCTTCCCACTATGATCATTATGTCCACCTTGCCTCTGATGATGACTGCCACCACCAGACCTCAGCTAGTCCAGAACCTTCTCATCCCCATTGCACAGGGAACCAGTTCTATGGCTGCATCTCCCACTACAGCCCTGGCCTCCAGAAGATAGCCACCACTGAGCAGTTCAATGGTGCTACAGCCTCCCTCACTAGTGCATTCCTTATCAATTTAATGGTGAGTGTTCTATTGGCCTTCCCAGGGCACATAAATTAGGTGGTGGTTTCCTGGTTTCATGTAATAAATCCATTCTAATACATCCACTTCTCTGAACCTTCTGACCCCTTCCTCAGTGCTCTGCCAAGGCTATTCTGACATCTTCAAGGAGCCATCCCAGCAGCAGATTAGGACTGGTTCCAGGAGTCCTCTCTAGAACATCAAATCCTGAGTCATGAGGGAGTGTCCCTATGTCAGCATATCTCTTTCCGCCTATATTCCACCCCATGCCAAGTCTGACCCCCCAAATTCCACTCCCATACAGATTTCCCAGTTCATACTGTCATATATTAGCCAGGTCCTTTTGCAACTCTTTCAGTGAAAAAGCCATTTCCTCCCACAGTAGAGATTATATTTCCCTTGAGCTAGGCTAAGACCTGACTCTAATTACTGATCTGGGTAGGAAATGAAGGAAAGATCTCGAGGTTGGACAAACATCAACTTAGCCACCTCAGAAGAGGTTTCTGCATGGTCTTCAGACAAAGAGATGCTGACATAGTCTAACAAAGGGGAGGGGACTACTGTTATCAGCCGAGAGGGTTCAGGGGAATCTGGGAATTCAGTGTTCTCAGGTGCATCATCCAATGTCCCTATCCATTCTTGGGGTCTCATTCCTTCTCTATCACAGACCTGACTTGAGCCTAGGAGGACTGGAGATTGCACATTCAGTCTCCTTTGCAGTTCTGCCTCTCTTATCATTAACTCCTGGGCCTGGGCTTCTGCACTGTGTGACCTCTAACTGTACCTAACCCAATCCACTAAGTGAAAGCTTCAGTAATTAGGATACTTCAGTACATCAGAGGTTTTCACACCCCCCACTAGCCACCTATAATGGAGTCCCTATTGCCAGCTCACTGGTAAGGGGTACTCCAGAATCCCATGTGGAGTATATACATTCTAGGACCACTTCAAGTATTAACTGTCTTACTTGAGGTTCCCCTAAAAGTGGAACCTGAGACAAGGTCTTGGGAGATGGTTTACTTAGAAGATGATCCCAGCAAACCAGATTAAGGAAACCAGAGTAGGGACAGTGAGACATGGAAGGAGAAAAACCAATAAAGCTACATTGTTGAGTTGGTTACACTGTGGGCAACTAGGCTCAGCCCTGCTGGGATCCTCTGAAGAACCATGTGGGATGCACTTTATAATTGTTTCTCTAAGGACAGAGTGTGGGGACATTTGTTCGCTGACTCCTGGTCCCCACTGATGCCCCCAAAGGTGAGAAAGAAGATGGTTAGAACACAAAGGGTTTGGGGAAGGACTTGAGGCCAAAAAGGTAGGATCTGATCATAATCTTGTACGCTGTGTTAAGATTTTGAATTTTACCCTAAAAGAATCTGAAAGCCATTGGAGGGTTTTAAGCAGGAAAGTGAAATGATGATGAATTTGTTGTAGAGCTCTGTAGTAGAAGCCACTAACTGGCCCCCAGTGCTACCACTCACCTCCTTCCTCGATGCTTCTTGTCTGCCAATTGGCACATGACTCCAGCCCAAGTCTCCCTTGCATCTGGGTGTGGCCATATGACTCAGTTTTGGCCAATGGGATGTGAATGGAAGTGCTGGAAGCACTATCCAAGAAGTATCTTTAAAGGGACTGTCCTCCTCCTTGTTGGCCAGACTGCAGATATAACAGCTGGAGCTAAAGCATCCATATTGGTTCATGAGGTCACAAAGTAAAAATGACAGAGCACTAAAATAAAAAGGAGCTGCAGTGCCTGACAATGCTGTGGAGCAGAGCCACCATATTAGCCCTGAACTGCTCACCTGGAGAGCCACCAGAGTAGCCCTGAACTGCTTACCTGCAGACTTTTGAGTCTCTGTTACTCATACTCTAAACTAATTCTAACTGAAAGAGGGTTCTAGAGTGCATGCACATACATCCGCTGTAAAAGTATTGCAAGAATCCAGGCAAAGAGTAATTATGGCAGGTTGGACTGGGGTGGTGGCAGTGGGAAGAGAGAAAAGTGAATGAGTTGGAGAAATATTTGGAGGTTAAACCTATGACTTGGTATTTGGAGTGGGGAAGAATACAGGGGTTGAGAGAGAAAGAGCAATCTAAGTAATGCCCAGGTTCTAGGTATGAACAAAGAAAGGATTAGTGATGGGGCCTAGACTGAGCATGAAGATTAGGTGAGCAAATCATCTATTCCTTTGTTTCTAAGTAGGGACCTAGATACCTGGTACAAGCCCCCAAAGGCACCTGCTCCCATGAAGGAGATCTTGAACCAGCTTCTAAAACCAGCTGAAGACTCATCTTTTCAGTAAACCTTCTTGGATTATTCCTGCATCTCCACCCCCAATACCATTCAACTTGTCCCTTGCTCTTCACATACCCAACATCCATTTTCAGTGTTTCACACAAAGCTCAGAAAATTTCATTAAGCACCAACTCTAAGCTCTATGTGCAATAGAAATATGGCTTGGCTGGGAGTAGAGTGAAATCAGGCACTGTATTTACCACCAGGGATAGAAATAAAAAAGAAGTTGTCTCCACTCTCAGGTAGCTCACAGAAAAGAAGGTAAATTAGTAAATACTGTCAGCTCCAGGGGAATCCATCTGATGACAAGTGAGTTCTGGGCCCATCATTTCCCCCAGTGAAAGTGGTGGTCCCTGCTTGAAGGGTTAGAGAAATCACAGATGAGGGGGTATCTGGACCAGGTGTTGAAAAAGGTGAGGACAGACATTCCTGGCAAAGGTAATCACTTATACAAAGACATTTGATGAGGAATCGGTGTCATAATTTCAGAGAATTGTTAGCCATTGAGTATTATTAGAGCATAAAGTTTTCATGGTTTTTTGGAAGAGAGAGGGACAGGGAACTCAAAATATACTCAGAGCTCATGTCTGAGGGAACACTGTGAGCCACATTACGTGGTCCGGACTGTAGGTATGGGTGACAGAGAGGGAGGAGATGAGGAATTTTAGGCAGGAGAATGCTGTGATATATAGCAAAGCAGTCATTATAATTACACGAATTACTAACATTTATTGACTACTTCCTATGTGCCAAGACTTGTGCTAAGCATTTTACCTAGATAACCTCAGGTACTCTGCACCCACTAAGATGAGTATTATTAACATCCTTATCTTTAAAGATGAGGAAACTGACATCCACACAGATTATAGAACTAGCCCAAGGTCACAAACTAATAAGTAGTAGAACCAGGATTCTAACCAGAGAGGTCTGCCTCCAGAGCCCATGCCCTTAACCAAGATGCTAATGCTAACATTCCCTCTCATTGTTTATGTAATGAGATGTGTAATGAGATACATTACTTTGCAACTGTGTTTTAAGTCGTTCCATGTATGGAGGTGGAGAGGGAAAATAAGCAGGGTATTTTATACAGAAGAAATTTTCAATAAATATCTCTGACCAAGGGAGAAATTGAGGCATAAATATGGAATTCTAAATGGCTAAAACTAAAATGCACTTTAGAGAAAATCTGGTCCAATTCTCTCATATTCCCAGGAATAAAATTGAGGCTCAGAGAAGGGGGTCACACAGACAATTGGTGGCAGGCTCTGACTCTGATATTTTTCTTACAAGTATCAAGGAAAATGAGAAGTGCCCCCATAGTCTATTCCTTACCACTCCTCATAGCACTATCTTTCTGGAGAAACTGGCAAATTGTACTCACTCCCTGGAAGTAAAAGAACAGCTTTGTTCTTTAAAAAAAAAAAAACAGCAGAGGTCCCAGAAACAAGGCCAGAAATATGTTGCACATACTGCAAAGTCTGAGCCAGTGGGGAGTCAGTCGAAGGAAAAGCAAAACTTACCCCAAAGCCATCATAACGGGGAAGACTTTGACCACAAAAGAATAAAATATAAAATATTTTATATATAAATAAATAAATAAAGAGCTCTAGCCCAAGTTCCTAAATCCCAGAGTGGGAGCAAGTGAGCCTGCACTGTGCATAACTACCTACCTCCACAGTCAAGGTCAAAGTCAAGCAGACAGGTGCCTAGGGTTACCATATGGCAAACTGAGATGGAGCTCTGCCCCCGACTACACCATCTCTCCATCTCTCTCTCTCTCTCTCTCTCCTTACTCCCTAATGCCCAAGATCTTTTTAGTATCTCCAAAGGAAAACATTTTGAAGATGTAAGACATTTAGAATGATGCACATGCCCAGAAAGGGCACCAAAGTTTGGGGATTTTCTTCTCCTTCCTTGACACTTTGTGACTAGGTTTGTTAAATTTCTACTCCGTGTTCTGCCTGAAAGGGTAGCTGGTGGCATGGTGTAGAAGAAAGAGCATAGGACTGAGGGCCCGAAGGTTGGTCCTCCTAGCATTTGCTGTGTGACCCTGGGCTTCTTATTTACCCTTTCTGAGCCTCAGTTTGCTGCTCTGAAAAAAATGAAGGGTTTTGGGTTCTAGGATCTTAAACATGACGAGTCAGTCTCTTCACTGTCCCCTCCCAACAAACATCTACTGCTCCCTGCCTTCGCTCTGGCTGTTCCTTACCAGGAGTGCCCTGTCAGCACCCTTCCACCAATCCAAAACACCATCCGGCCTTCTCCAAGAATCCTTCCCTAATGTATTTCACAACTATATGCTCCTTACTTTGGTGGCCCTCAGCATGTCTGCGCTATTTCTCACATAAGTTGCCTTAGAATCCTTCATGCATGAGTGGATTAGCTGTCCACCTGGACAGTGAGCTCCTCCAGGGCAAGAACCCAAACTCCCATTCCCTTTCCACTGTAAAACTTATGGGCACTTAATACATGTCTGGATTATGCCACTCTACCCCTCAGCCAGCTTCAGTTGGCTAAAGTTCAGGCTTTACATTGCCTACAGGACAATGTCATCCACTTACTCAGAAAATATTTATTAAATACCTACTATGTGCTGGGCACAGTGCCAGGTATTAGAGATGCAATAATGAACAAGACACTTGAAGGACTTCATAGTCTGACACCCAAGGTCCTTCACAATTTGTCCAGTCCCACCCCCTGGTGTTCTCTCACCCAATCCTCCTCCAGCTAGGATGGTCCATTCTCTTGCCTTCTGTCTCTCCCTAACTTTACTCATGCTGAATCCCTTGCTGGGAACTCCTCTCCACTCCTCACCATCTTCATAATTCCAGAGAATAAAGAAGAGAAGGAAAAGAAGGAAGAGCGAAAAAAGGAAGCAGGAGAAAGGATGACCAGAAATCATAAATCCAGCCCAACCATCAAGGGCAGGGAAAAACTTTGCCAAATCCCATCCTGTTGGCTGGGATCTAGAAACCTACTGTCTAGCCCAACTCCACCCCAGCTCCTCCCAGCCCAGCACCCATCAAGGGCCCCATGTTCACATGTGGGGGAAGACTCAGTGTTTGGGGAACACCTAGTTACTAGGGAAGGCTGGATTTGAGCCCAAAATCTCTATTCCTGAGCGGGAGAGGGAGGGGAATGAACAGGCAAGTCTGACTGGGGAGTGGAGGCAGGAGCCGGAGACTGATCTGAAAAGCAATTTGAGCTGGAGGAAAAGAGGGCTGGCTGCTCCCAAGTGTCCAGCAAAGGCAGTAATCTTCATTTCTCTTAGCTTTATCCAAGGGGAAGGCTCAGCAGGGGCTTCAATAGTGTATTCTCATGAGAAGCTCTGGCTCAGCTCTCCAGAGACTTTTTGACATGAGAGTCTGGACCGTGTTCTCCACCAGCACACACACGTTGGGTGTGCGCATGCACATGCACACACACGCACACACCCCTTTCCACCTCTGCTCTGGCCTCCAGAGAAAGGACTGCTATCGCCTCAAATATTTCCCAGAGCCAAGCTCCCAAGAGCACCCTGAGATTTCTAAGAATTCTAGACTGGGGGAGTGGCAGGGAAAGATGCAGAGGGAAAAAAAGGCTTTGGGGCATTTTCCTGTAAGAATCATTAAGGCGTATTAAATCCTGAGGGCTCCTCCTGCCCACACCCAGCCTCACCTCCGCCCAGGACCTCCCAACACGCATGCACCGCATTAGGGCCAAATTGAATTAGAATAATTAACTTTTGGTCACACTTTTAATTTGATGCCGGAAATAAGAGAGCTAATGGAGATTAAACAAGGCTCTGACTCCAGAGACCAGCCTGGAAGCTACACAGGGAGGCCCCGGGTTCTGGTGGGGAGGGAAACAAACAGCCAGAGGAGAGAAGCTGAGACAGATGTGTACCGCGTGTGAAACACACGCCTGTCCATGTGTGTTTGCACATGTATTCATTCTCGCGTGCACACACTGCATGTGGGAACATGCCTCTGCCACACGTAGGCAAACGTGCACTTGTGAGTACATGTACACGTGTGTCTGGAGGTTTGCACACGAGTGTCTCTTTGAGCATGTGTGTGCAAGGGTGTGCGCACATTGCTTTAAATCCTAGGCAGGCAAAGCTCACTTGACTTTCATGAAATTCATAAATGCCTTCAAAGCCATCTGCTGCTTGAGCCTCTTCCACCATATTTCCCCCAAGAGAGCACACGTCAACCCACCCTTGGCCCTGATCCGGCACTCACCACCACAGAAGGCAGCCTGCAGCTCTCGTGGCCAGAAAGCACTTGCCTCCTTACCCACTCGCCCATACAGCCCTGCACCTGCCCCCAAGGTCACTCAGGACAAGGCCAATCTGTCCCCCACAGCATCTCCTGGAGATTTGACTATTTCCTTCTCCGTGATCTCTTCTCTAGGTGAGGCATCTGGTCCTCACCTAGCATCTCCCTCCCAGAAATGCAGGGCTTCTTTTTTGGATGAAAGAAAATAAAAAGCGCCGTGCCCTTTTTGTAAAAAAGAGAGAGAGGCCTCCCTAGATCCTCCTACAGGACATCATGTGATGCAACATTTGTACATGGCACTGAACACTCCATCACACACCAGAGCACGAGGCAGGCGGGCTGGGAGAACGGCAATGTCGGAGGGTCCTTCGGAGTCATCTGCTCCAGTCAGGGTCAAACTTCACGTGCATCAGAATCATCGGGTGGGACTTATTAAAATACAGACTCCCAGGCCCTCGCCCAGAAGCTTTGATGCTGAAGGTCTACAGAAGGCACCGGTCCTCTGCATTTTTAACAAGCAGTCAGGTGGCTCTGAGGCAGCCACCCAGGAATGATCATTTGAGAATACGGACATTGTCCAATCCCCTCATTTTACAAATAAGGAGACTGAGGTCCAGAAAGAGGAGAGATGCTCAGAATGAGTTAGAACCTAAGCCAGGACGAGCACCCTGTCTTCTAGCCCCTGGTGCTCGTTCCTACTACCAACCCCAGAGACAGCATCCCTCTGAACCAGTTTCTCCCAAGGGAGCCCATCCCCCCTCCACCACCATGAAGCAGAGATATCCAGGCCTCAGAGAGAAGCATCCTTCTTCAAATCTGACATTTCCATCTGTTCCCACACTTATCCGTGGCCAGGGGGTCAGGAAGAAAGAAGCAGGGATCAGGAGCCTCCAGTCTGCCAAATGAAGTGTTTCTAGCCCTGGAGGAGCTGAGATTCATGGAGGCCACCACTGTTGGAAGGAAATTCCCAGCAGGCAGTGAGAAACAGATGGAGGTCAGGGCCTCACTGAGGATGCCCGGGCAGGGGAAGTGAGCCAGGCAAGGGGAGACCAGCCTGGAGTTTCTCAGCAGGAGAGGACACGAGACACGCAGGATCTGGTGGCCACAGGAGGCCTTGCCTCCTAAAGAATCCAGAGTTACCTTCCAGAAGGTCTGGCCACATCCTCTGCTGTACAGACCTGTCACATTCCAGGGGCCTGAGGTCCACGGATCAAACCTAGCCCCATGGACACAGGGACCAGAGAGGACAAATGACCTGAGATCACGCAGCGTTTAGGGCAAAGTGCAATCTCCTACTGCCTGGCCCGGTCCTTCCACTGTACCCCTCTCTGATGCCTTACTACAAGAAACCAGCCCCAACCGCAATTATCTCCAGTAAAGAAGAAACAGAAATAATAAGCACGATGTTAGAGCAGCTCTTCTCTCGACAAAACAAAAACAAAAGCAAAGCACCTGAGACCAGACCAGGAAAAACTGTCTTTCGCCAACACTGACCTTCCTCACTACCTACAAGCATTGTCTCCCTGCCCTGGCCCCCAGGACACCCCCACTTGCTAGGATTGAGACCCGGCAGGTGCTTTCAGAGCTCAGGGTCCCATGGGCACCGAACATAGGAGACTAAAAAGGAAGAAAAGGGAATTTGACTTCTTTTGAGCTTGCTCCCTGATTTCATTTGGCCTGAGGTCTTATTTCTCTTATGCCTTGCAACCAAGGTCACGTTCCATTTCCAATGCTGTTTTCTGAGATTCTCCAGAGGAGAGGTGGGGCAGCCCTGACTGCTCCAAAGTCACTCACTGTCACCGTCACCCACTGCCTCTACCAGCAACAGCCCCGCCAGAGTCCAGTAGGAAGAGCTGGGAGCTGTGGGGCCGCTGTGGGAGGGACAGTGAGTGCAGGGGGCAACAAGGGAAGAGATGATCCCAGTTCCCTTGCATGGCAGCCGACAGAGCCCAGGCTGAGTGGCTCCCTCCATTTCTCCAGCTGCCGGGAAGAGTGTGAGCAAGGCAAGCAAAGAGGGGTCCTTTAATGCCTTGCCCTACCTATGGGAAAGGGCTGTGGCTCACAGGGAGGGGTCCAGTTGGGAGATGGGATGGGTTCTGCCCAAGTTCAGCCTCTCACCTTCTCAGGCCCCACGTCCCCAGCTCCCCCACACCCCCTGCTTGAGAATGCCAAGAGGTATCAGACATCTGCCCACAGCACGCTGCGCCTGTGACCCCACCAGGCCCGCGTGTCCTTGGACCCAGCCTTCCCCATCACTAGTAGCAGACCATTCCTGACCCTGCCAGGCCCCCGATGCCTCACATCCCACTTCACCCCCGAGAGCATCCCTCCCCCTTCTCCCATTCCTGCCTTTGCCCAGGGATGAGCACTGAAGGAAAAATCCCAGGTGCTGTGTAAGGCACAGGATGGGGAGGCTGATGCACACAGGGGTGTGAAGAAGCCCCTCTCCCCCAGAAGGCAACTTGGTATCTGAGACCTGACAGGGGGTGGGATTTGCCTGCAAAAGAGGGTTGGAGAGGAGTGTTCCGGGTAGAGAAAACAGCTTGTGCGAGGCTCCCAAGGAGGGAAAAGCTCGACTCGCTCACTCAAGGACGAGGAGACAGGGAGCCAAGGCAGCTGGGAGGAACCAATAGGCCCTGGGGCTTCTGTGCTGTGGGGCCAAGGGCACGTGTATCCAGGAGAGGCATCAAGCCCAGAGCTACAAATCAGGCCTTTCCAGGTGGGCTGACTCTATAGCCAAGCTCCCGCCTTTCTGCGGAAGCCCAGTCAAGCTCCTTGACTACTCCTCAGGGGCCTTGTCTAGAGAGAGGAGAAAATACCTCATAAGCTGGTGTGATGATTTAAATTAAATTGTATTGGTAGGAACAGTGCTCAACACCTACTATCTACTTAACACAATTGCTTTCTCCTCCTACACCTAACTCAGAAGCTTGCACTGCACGTGCAGCCCTTTCTTCTCTCTGGGACATACACATAGAGGTAAAGGTCAGCTGTCCCCATGAACCCCACACCTTCTATCACATACAACTCACTCTGAGAGCAGAAACGGTGCTTTTTCATCCTGTGGCCTCACGGAGACTTGCTAATGTGGAAAAATTTGTCTCCCTGCTTCAGCCCTTGCCCTCCTCACACGAGGCCCAACCCAGCCATCAGAGCAATCCCATTAAAATCGAAGTCAGGTCAGGGCACTGCTCTGCTCAGAACCTTCCAATGGTTCCGTCTCACTCAGGGTAAAAGTCAGTCACGACCATGACCTACAGAGCGCCGTGTGGTCTAGTCCTCACGGTCTTCTGCTCTAATCACCTACCACTCTCCCCTGCATCCTTTCAGCTCCAGAAACACTGGCCTCCTCGCTACTCTTTACCTCCTGCCTCAGGGCCTTTGCACATACACAGATATTCACGTGCCCATCCCCACTTCCAGATCCTTACTCGGATGTCATCGGCCAGGTAAGGCCTTCCCAGCCACCATCTATGAACTGTACCACCAACACCCCTACTCTCCCCTCTGTGCTTTACTTTTGTACTGCATAACATGAGTCATCATTAATAATGCCATTTTAAAAATTGATTTTGTTTGTTTTTGTCACCCCCTCTAAAATGTAAATTCCTTGGGGGCAAGGCAAAGTGTCTTTTTTATCTTTTTATTTTATATTATTTTTTACTGGTTTTGTTCATTCTGAATCCTTCAGTACCTACAACCAACAGTTGCCTGGCACATACAGAACATTTGGGAAATGAATGGGGGCGGAGGCAGGAAGAAGGAAAGTTTCTTCTCAAAGTCCCTGGCTGCCATCAGAGGCACTGGACATCTCATCTCAGACAAAGGCGGGTGTCAAATCAAGGCTGGGATTTTAGGTGGACAGGAAGCACACAGTTCATTCGACGCACCTAATGCTCGAAACTACCCTACCCAGAGGGAGAGAATTCTGACTTCCGGGAGGGGGAAGGCAAGTTTCCAACCACAGGCGACCCACACGGAAAAGACTGGTATGGATCACAAATTCGCCCTCATTCTGCAGTACCCTTCACCCCCACCCGTGAGAAGATGCATGAGGCACAGAATCCAGAAGAGCTCCATAACCCGTCAGCCTCCCCGGGAGTGCTCCCAGAGATGCCCGGCAAGTTTTTAGCGAGGCCCGTGCAGGTGCAAACACCACTGGCTTTTACTGGCGGAAGCCTTGGGAACTCCCTGCCTCTCTGCAGTCTCCCACCTTCCAAATGTGGGAGACAGCGATCCCTGTCTGCCGACCTCACAGGGCTCCTGCAAAGCCCAAGTGTGAGTGAACATGGAAACTTCCAAGCAGGTGTTCCTCTGGTCCCTGAACTCTCCTCCACCCAAACCAGTTTCTTCATGATTCTAAGAACAAACGCTTCCTCTTCCCCTTCATGTGCAAACCAGTTTAAAACTCCAGATTTTGCAAAAAGAAAAACTCATCTTGGGGCACCTAGGTGGCTCAGTTGTTAAGCGTCTGCCTTCAGCTCAGGTCATGGTCCCAAGGTTCTTGGATAGAGTCTTGCATGGGGCTCCCTGCTCAGCCAGAAGCCTGCTTCTCCCTCTGCTGCTCCCCCTGCTTGTGCTCACTCTCTCTCTCTCTCTCTCTCTGTGTCAAATAAATAATCTATTAAAAAAGAAAAGAAAACTCATCTCTCTGGATCCCTTTGCTTGCTTTATGTCTTTGTGTCTCTAATTAATTCGATGTCTTTTTCTCTCTCCTTTGGCCTCTATTGTTGTCTCTGTGTGTGTGGCTGGCTGGCTGGTTGCCTGCCGTCCATCCATGCGCTCCCTGTTTCCTGCTTTCTCTGCCTCACTCTGTACATCTGTCTGTGTGTCACTCTGTCTTACACTTGCTTTCCATGTGTCTCCTGCTTTGTCTCTCCTCTCTCTTCTCCTCAGTCTATTGTTTCCCCATCTGTCCTGCGACCTGTCTCTGTATCTGAATGTGTTTCTGTGTCTTACCATCTCCCCCTTTCTAGCTCTCACTTTCTCTGTCCCCCTCTCCCTGAATCTCTGCGCGCTCTCTCTCTCTCTCTCCCCACCCGCTCCCTAGTTGCTTCTTGTCTCTGTGAGGATTTATGTAACACACAGACAGCAGTAGCCAATTTGAAAGGCTGCTTGCAGATATAAGAACTTAATGCTACCTTAGGCTTCAGGAAAATGAGCTGTGGTCCTCCCGAGAGCCCCTTTGCTCAGGGATGCCAGGACCTTCTCTCTCCTCCTGAAAAGGAGAGAGGCAACTCTTCATTTTTTTTTAGATTTTTATTTATTTATTTGAGAGAGAGAGAGCACACACAAGCAGGGGGAGCAGCAGAGGGAGAGGGAGAAGCAGGCTCCCTGCTGAGAGGGGAGCCCAACACAGCTCCAACCCCGGACCCCGAGATCATGACTTGAGCCAAAATCAAGAGTCAGACCCTTAACCCACTGAGCCCCCCAGGTGTCCAGAGAAGGAACTCTTTAGACAACATCCTCAAGCCCCTGCTGTGTTCAGGGACCTTTGCACCTCCTGGTTCCCAGGGAGTAAGAGCCACAGTTGGTCTTCACCTTTAACTAGCACAGTGGAGACAGCACAGGATTCAGAGTCGGGATACCTGGGTCTCACCCCACCCAAGGAAGCGTTGAGCAGATCTTGGCCCCATTCTGAGTCTGTTTCCTATCTGGAAAATGACTACAATACTCTAAGTTTCTAAGAAAACCCAGGGCATCCTGCTGTAGGGGAATCAAGTGACCCCAGATCATAGCACATCTTGATGACAGGCGGGACTGTGGCCACAGCTTTAAGAGAGGAGGTGTCAGGGCCAACAAAAGCCCACAGAGAAGGTACCAGGATAGTGACTCAGTGACTCGGGGGTGGAAAGCTCCCTTTTCTTTCACCCACCCCATGGCTGGTGCCTGGGATGTCTACCGTGACTGCTTAGTTTCCCTAACGCACTTGGCCCATGCTAAACCTGCACCCAGCCGATCACATTTGGCGTGAGGCATGAGCACATCTGATCCTTTCTCAGCAGTAGCAGCTGAGGGCCAGAGAGTAAGTAGGAGAGAGGTGGGGTGGAAAGCAGGGGCACCTGATTCCCAGGGTTGGTGGGGAGAGAAGGTGAGGAGGAAGGTAGGGGGAAGAAATAAACATTTATCAAGCGTACGCTCTGGGACTTGCTCAGTGCAAAGTGCAGGAATGGAGCCTTGCTCAGAAAGGTTAGAAAACTTTGCTGAGGTTGCCCAGCCCGTAAATGAGCATGCAGGAGTTATGCATGTCTGCCTGGCTCCCAAAGTCTATGCTTTTTCGGCAGCAGCCACGGGGACTTTTAAAGGAGAGAAGAATTTCAAAAAGGAAGGGAAACTTGCAGACACACTTTTCCTACTGTGCATGTCCCCAAAAGTCATCTTTATCTGTGAAAAAGGCAAGGGGAGGTGGGTTTGCTAGGTCTGCAAAAGAGAATCTAGGAAGTATTTTGAAGGAGGAGCTCAATTTCTGCTTTCAGGTACTTGCAGGACCAACATCAGGGAGGCAAAAAGATGTCATCTATTTCCACAAAATAAAGACAATGGACACAGACTGCAACAAGAGGAACTTGGAGCAGACTGGAGGAAGGACTTCCCACCCATCAGAGAACTGGTACAGGCTTGAGTTCACCCTTGTGAGTTATGTAAGTAAAAGAGGGGGCTCCTTTCCTAAAAAGCATTGGAACGGTGCTAATTTGTGTTAGCACAGAAAAACCCTCTGCACCAAATGACCTGTTGGCGGCTCCTACAACTCTTAGTGTAAAGTGTAGGTAAATACGGGTATAGGTAAATAGGTGTAGGTAAACCCTTAGGGGCATAGGTGTAGGTAAACACGCCACCCCCCCCCACACACACACACCCCACACACACATTTCTTGGAGGCTTAAACACATGTGTTTCTCCCTGATGAGGCTCTGCAGCCCACCCACAGCTAGACTCACCAGCCCCCACCCTCAACTCCCTCTGTGTGGCTGGACTGTGAGGGGAGGGGCCCTCAGGTGGGCTGATGGGCAGTGGTGTCCCCACAGACAGGCAGGAAGCCAGAGCAGACATTTCTATCTCCTCATCGCTCCAGGCAGACACCTCCGAGCCCTCTGCCTTTCAGGAAGCCAAGTCAGGAAATTAACAGGGAGCCAAGATGCCTCCAGACACCTGCCCGGAAATTCAAACCTGGAGCAGGTGGGGGCTGGCTCAGGAGGCAAAGCCTGTGATGGGACGGGGCTCCATGCACTGGACAGTGGACACATGCAGGGGGTGGGCACCAGCTCTTTTTAGGGGGGTATCCAGTGTCACAGATAACCAACATGGGCTGCCTGGGATGGGATAGGAGGGCTCAGCCAGCTTGTCCTGGAGAGCGTGCTCCATGCAAAAGCAGGAGGCCTCAGAGCAGAAGAGCCTGGCAGCAATTTAGTGATTTGTTCTATTGCTGCTTGCACCTAAATCCCCTGGAGGAGGTGACAGAGGGGAGAGAAATGATGATGAGGCTTCTCCCTAAAACCAGGAGCTGAAAAGAGGCCACACAAACACTGGGGCAAGCATGGGTTTTAGAGCAGGGCAAACCTGCGTTCAAACCCGTACTTTGTCACTTACAAGTTCTATGACCTTCGGTCTCAGTTGGCTCATCAATGAAATGGGCATAGCAGTAGCCACCTGCATTAGTCAAGGCAGGCCAACTGTTCTAACAAATAATCCCTCAGATCTCTGTGGTTTAAAGACCTATTTCTTACTTGAAGTCTACACTTTGGAAGAAGGAGAGTTGTGCTCCGTACAGTCATTCAAGAACCCAGGTTCTTCTTTTTAGACTACCCCAGGGCCTTGGGACCTCCAGACCAGGGTTTCTCAATCTCAGTGCTACTGACATCGGGGCTGGATAATTCTTTGTAGTGGGGGCTGTGCTATGCATCCTGAAATGCTTAGCAACATCCCTGGCCTCTACCCACTAAACACCAGTAGCATTTCCCCAACTTTTGACAACCAAAAATGTCTCCAGATATTGCCAAATGGACATCCCCAGCGGAAGAAGGAGCAAAATTGCCTTGTTTGAGAACCACTGCTTTAGACCCTCCACAGCTAACCAACTGAGGAGGAAAGAGAGAACACAAGGCATCTCACACGGGCAGTTTGAGGGGGCCAGCCAGGAAGCAGGAGAGCGCATTACATTGCCTGCATTCCATTGGCCAGCTTGAGGTCACATGGCCCCACTGCTGGGCAGGCTGGGAAGTGTAGTCCACTGCCTGTCCTGGAGGAAAAGGAAACAGTGGAGCACATAGTCTTGCCTCTGCCACACCACCTCTTGGGCTATTGGAATGATCTGATGAGCTGAGGATTTTATGCAAATAAAATAAATAAGATGCATGGCACATGGAAGGCTCTCAACAAATCCTAATGACTAATATTCTTGGAAGGTCTGCATGAGCTCCACACCACACTGTGCACTTAGAATGCATTATCTCACTGGATCCCCATTTGCTAAGGAAACTCAAGTGCAGAGAGAGTATCTCCTGCAAGGACACAGAGTTGGTGGCTCTGGAAGGCACGCTCCAGCTGCATCTTGAGCCCTCTTCTACACTCTCTGCTAAATGTTAGTCTCCTGCTCCAAATTCCCTCATCATGCTGTCACATGTGACATGGCCATCCAACGAGTCATAGATTCACATCACACCTTCTCTACACAAAGGAGGAAACCAGGGCCCCAAGACATGACTGTCCAGGGCCATTCAGCTAGAAAGCAGCAGAGCCAGAACTAGAACCCAGGTCAACTGGCTGCAGATGCAGCACTCTCTGGGGAGAAGGCCACTTCTGTCCTCTTGCCATGGGGTAGAGATACTGGCAAAAATCTCTGCTTTCTGCCTCCCACCCCCATCTCTGCCTGGATCAGACCCTGCTCTAGGCCTGCCACAAGTTTGCAGCATAACCCTTAGCAATCTCTTCTGGGAAGGCTAATTTTGTATGTCAGCTTGACAGGGCCACAGGATGCCAGTAGACATACTGGCAAAAATCTCTGCTTTCTGCCTCCCACCCCCATCTCTGCTGGATCAGACCCTGCTCTAGGCCTGCCACAGTTTGCAGCATAACCCTTAGCAATCTCTTCTGGGAAGGCTACTTTTGTATGTCAGCTTGACAGGGCCACAGGATGCCCAGATATTTGGTTAAACATTATCCTGGGTTTTGTCTGCATGGGTATTTCTGGACGAGATTAAAAATTGAATCAATAGAGTGAGTAAAGCAGCTTGCCCTCCCTAGTGTGGGTGGGCCTCATCCAATCTGTTGCAGGCTTGAATTGAACCAAAGGCAGGGTAAGGAAGAATTCACTCTCTCTGCCTGACTGTTGAGCTTGAACATTGATCTAGAGCTTACACTGTTGACTCCCAGATCTTCAGTTTGCCACCAGCAGATCTTGGACTTCTAAGCCTCTGTAACTGTGTGAGCCAAGTCCTTCTAATAAGATAGATAAATAGCTATAGATGTACACACATATGTACATATTTACAGTTGACCCTTGAATCACTCAGGAGTTAGGACACTGACCCCTTCTCCCCGTGCAGTTGAGAATCCACGCATAACCTTGGACTCCCCAAAATTTAACTACTAATAGCCTGCTGTGGACTGGAAGCCTGACTGAGAACATAAACAAATAATTAACACATATTTTGTATATGTATTACACACTCTATTCTTACAACAAAGTAAATGAGAGAAAAGAAAATGTTGAGAAAATACATTTGCAGCGCTGTACTGCATTTATTGAAAAAAAATCCACATATAAGTGGACCCACAGTTCAAAGCCATGTTGTTCAAGGGTCAATAATATATATATATATATATATTCCCCCCCCCCACACTGTTCCCATCTGCAGTCCCATTTAGCCCCCTTATCAATCCTGTGGGGAAGGTGAGGGCATGGAGGCCATGGAGGCCTCCATCCTACACAGTGCCCTGTCCACACAGCCAAGAAGCAGAGTCACAACTAAAACCCAGTCCTGTCGAGTGCCAGACTTGGGGCTTCCTCCCAGGACTCTCCCTTTCCAATACTCTGGAACTCTGCCATTCTGAGCCTGAGCCACACCCAGCCAAGGTCACCAACACTCTGGAACTCAGCCTGGAGCAGGGCTCTAAGAAGAGAAACCCTTTGTTCTCAGGAAGGGCTTCCCAAACTTGGGACACAGGAGGGATGAGATACTGCCCTTGCTCTCAAGAGGGGGTACCCTCGACTCCTCTTTCTCCCTCACCTCCACAGCCAGCTGGACCCCAAAGCCATTCGGCCGGAGTCGATCTGGAAGGATTCAGAGGTGAGCTGAAGGCATCCTCCAGAGAGGCAGCAGCAACATCAGGCCTGAATGAGGAGACTGCGTGTTGACCTTGTTCCCCTGGCCCTGCTCAGGAGCAAGGTCAATGTTACCCACCCACATCCAGCCTGACCCTCCTGCCACAGACCCGCCCCTACCGGGCTGCTCCCTCTCCTCCTACCTCCAGTTACCCCTAATCCAGCTCATGTTATGGCTTAAGTGGCTCTGCATCCTTCTGGTTGGTTCGTCCTCGCGGCTACCCACTTAGGTCAGACCCTCTTCATCTCTTTCTGTAATGGCCTTCTCACTGGTCCCCAGCATCAGCTTTTACCCTGCCAACCCATCCCCTACAATGCTGCCAGAATAATCTTTCTGACAAACCCGGCTATGTCACTCCCCTGCTTGAAACCTTCCATGGCTCCCTGACACCCTCAAGACAAAACCCAGACTTGTCAGTCGGGCCCACAAGATGCTGCTTTGGCTCCTGTTAGCCCACCACCCCTCAAACGTATCATCGGCCGCTCTTCCTTGCCCTCAGAGCCTCAGCAACGCCAGATTACTCATGGTTTCCCTGAATACACCATTGTCTCAAGCCTTCTTTCATTTTGCCTAAGTTGTTCCCTCCGCGTGAATTGTGTTCACTAGGGTACACAGCAAACTCCTATTCATCCTTCAAAGCCCTGCTCAGATACCACCTTCACTCTGAAGCCTTTCCTTACCATCTCCTCCCCACGAGAGCACTAATTATAATACTTAACATGTACTGGGTGCTTACAGGCATTATCCTAGACCCACTATATGTGTCTCATTTAACTTAATAACTCAGTGCTACGTGTAGAGTACCAGTTTTGAAAACGCACCCCCCCCCACCGCCCCACTCCTTAAACCTAGATGGGTTTGTGACTGCCTCAACCAACGGAGTGGGGCAGAAGTGATACAGGGTGCCTTCCCAGACTGGGTCACGAAAGATCACGCAGCTTCCACCTTGGGCTCTTGCTGTCCAGACATTTCCCCTCAGGAGGCTCCCTCTCAGCAGCCACCATGCTGGGAGAAGTCCAAGTCCAAGCTCTGCTCTGCAGTCCCCACTTGAGCCCAGCCTTGGAGTCACATGTGAGAGAGAGGCCTCCAGATGATTCTAGCCCAGCATGCTCATCACCCCTAAACAATGATGTCGTCCAGCTGAGGTCCCGGACATTGTGGAGCAGGGACAGTCCATCTCCACTGCATCCTGCCCAAATTCCTGACCACAGAACCTGTCAGCACACAATAATGTGGTTCTTGTTTGTGCCCCTGAGCTTGGGGGGCTTGTTATATGACAATAATAGTCACAAACCCGTTATAGCCCACCCCATTTTACAGATGAGAAAACAAAGGCGCCACCAGGTTAGGTAACTTGCGTGAGGTCCTAAGGCTAGGAGGGAGCTAAGCCAGGACCAAAAGCCAGACAGTCAAGCTCCAGAGTCGGCCCTCTTCTGCAGTTTTCTCATGGCCAAAATCATGGACTACTTGGGCAACTGTCTCCCCCTTAAGACCGAGCTTCTTGCGGGCAGGGATGCATCTCCTGTCTCCGTTCCCAGCACTGGCTCAGCTCCAGGCACAGAGCCAATGCCAAGGACAGGTTTGCTGAACTGACCCGAACAGCACAGGGGGGCCCCTGTGGGTGGGGTGAGAGTGGGGTTCGGGCCACCGGAGCTGAGCCTGTCGGTGGTGCCATGGCCTCCCCACAGACTCATCCGGTGCTGCCCCTGCTGATCCCAGGCCCTCACCCCTCCCAAGCCTCTGACTCATATTCTGTTTAAATTGATGATTTTCTGCCCAGTCTGCACCCCAGTGCTCAGCGACCCAGCTGACAGCTTCATTAAAAACAGCCTTTGGCGCCTCCTCAGTCCAGCAGACCACACGGGTATGTGTCATCACTGACCCCAGAGCCCTGGCCACCTCCCCACCCCGCCACCGACGACACATGGGACAGCGCTGCTTCGAGTCACATGTTTGAATGTACATTAGTTACCACCATGGACCCCTCCCCTGCCACAGTCCCCTGAGTCTGGAAGCGAGGGGCAACCTCTCCAGTCTGAGGCACCCCAACAGATGCATCCACACCCGATTGGTGTCCCTCAGGGAAGAAGGAGTCTGGGACCAGGAGGCAGTGCAGATGGTGGAGGGCAGACCCTGGCTCGTGCTGGGGCAACGCTGGCCTTGGGGAAGTCACCCCCCCCTTCCGGACCTGCCTTCTAGCTCCCAGAGGAAATCCCAGAATGATTCCTTAGGGAGTAGAAATTCTGGGGAATTGCATGCCAGAGAAGGGACTTCTCCTTCAGCCCCACTGTCCCCTGCTGTCCCACTGGCTGATGTCGGCAGACCACTCAGCTTCACGCCTGCTTACAGGCCCAGATAAGAGGCTGGCCAGCCTTCAGCTGGGAGGTGAGACGAGCACGTGGCCGGGGCCTGCCGAGCTGATGCAAAGATGAAATAAGAATAAGAAAATAGTGGCCATTCCTTAACATTTTTCTGCACCCCAGACACTCTTCTATGGGCTTTACCTGCAAGAATTTACGTATTCACCCCAACAGCTCTAGTCATGTAGGCACGGTTGTTATTCCCATTTTGCAGATGAGGAAACTGAGGCATGGAGGCAACAAATGACTTGGCCGAGGTCTCACAGCTAGCAAGCAGGGGAGGCAGGAGCCAAATTCAAGCAGACCAGATCCAGAGTCCTGACCCCTTACCCCTCTCACACCGAGGGAAGTGCTTGGCACAGCGTGTGGCACGCACCAGAGGTGGCCAACCACCCTTCTTCGCCCCTTCCCATGGAGGAGGGAGAAGGGCTAGGAAGTATGGACCCTAGGGGCCACAGGGAGGACCCACCATCCCTCCTCCGGAGCAGGGGAAGACCCTCCCCACCTGCCTGTGGTTTCACGGAGCCCGAGCCCCGTGAGGAGTGAAGATGAGGAAGGTGAGGAGGCTACCTCCTGCGTGCCTTGTACTTTTGTCCTTCCGCTTGCATCAAAGAGGGATCCAAGGGTTGTTTACTGCAGAGACTTCATCAAGATGTTCTCACCCTTACTGTACATCCTTTAAAGATGGAATAGAAGTATCTAAAGGGGAAAAAAAGCCTTCTTATTCGGCATCGTAAAAGCCATCGGCAGACGTTCCCCTGGAAGGGGATAAAACAGCAGAAAACTCCGCAGTGACACTGTTCTGAGAGAACCCTCCCAGCCAGCCCGAGCCTGGAAGGTGCACCTGCAGGAGGGCTGCCGAGAAGGGGCCTGCGCAGCTCTGGGGTCCACCGCGTGGGACTGCTCCTGCATCCCCAGGGCCTGCAGCTGCGATAGCAGAGTAGGAGCTTAATAAATGCTTGTTACATTCAAGAGTGAATCAAAGAATGACCCCCGAGCGAACACTTGCCCAGATCTGGCCTGACTGTCCCTAGTGGGAGGGCGGGCATGGACCTGAGTATCATGGTGCCCAGGCCCTTGAGACCGACTTCCCGGTAAATTGGAGCGATCACACACTCTCACATCCACAACTTTGTCCCTCTGCTCTTCTGCCTAAAGTGATTTTAACCCAGAACTCCTGCCTCCATCTGTCTGCAATATCAATTCCTCATGCACCCCCCTCCCTATTTCCAACCTTGACCTCTAAGGGGCCACCTCCTCCTCCTCTTGCTGGGTCCGGTGCTTGCCTTGGTGCTCCTCCAGGCTCTGTACAGTATCTTAGGTTGCCTAAGTCTTTGTTTCTCTCAAGAAAAAGTATATTCCTCAGAACAGGGGTCCTGGTAGGAAAACTCAAAAAGTATGTCTCAGATGAATGAAGGAAGGAAGGAAGGACATTTGCATGATCCTTGACACTTTACAAAGTTGCCCCATATATGCTCCAAGAACTCTCACAATAACCACCCCACATGTGGTATCCAGCTTTGACATCGTAAATCTCAGTTTATATATAAGAAAGTAGAGACTCAGAGAAAAGAGTTGCCTATAATAACATGAGTAGGTATGTCCTTGAATCCAGTTCTACATCCTTCACTTTCCCACTTTACCAAGTTGAAATTCACAGACTGTCACTCTTGCCCAATACACACACATACACACACACAAGTGCATGCATACACACATAAGTGTATGTGCACAAACACACAGATGAACACATACATGCACTATGTACACCGATGCATGTATGCACATAGGTGTGCTCACACACATACACAGAGGCATGCAAACACACGTATGTATGTACATGCACACACACACGTGCCAACAAGCAGAAATGATTCGCCCGGAAAGAAAAACAGGAGTTGAGGAAAGAGGAAAGAAGTCCCAAAGGGCCCCCTCAATGCCTCCCACATCACTATCAGGCTTTGCCTTTGATTTTCAAACTTTTAATTTTCACATCATCAGTTACTACATCAAAGCAATTTTACTGTAGGTGCCCTGGACCCAGGGTTTCTAGCAGCTCTGATTCCAAATTCCTCTTCCCACTGGGTCCACATTGCCAATGGCATTTCACTTCTCAGTAAATTCCACACAGGGAGCATGGAGAAGCAGGGGCAATGCTGGTGAAACCACCCCTCACCTCTGTTTCCAACTCTTGCTCACTTCTGTTTAAATGCTGCTGAAAGGGTCATGTTCAGAGTTCTGGCTAAACGTGGTAGAGAAAACCTCCTTCCCTTCCTGGTCCACTGGGCGCTTGTACAGATAAAATGAGAGGCTGGATGGGGATGGACTGCAGAAATGCTCAAGTGATGGGGCGCCTGAGTGGCTCAGTCGTTAAGCGTCTGCCTTTGGCTCAGGTCATGATCCCAGGGTCCTGGGATCAAGCCCCACATTCGGGCTCCCTGCTTGGCAGGAGCCTGCTTCCGCCTCTCCCACTCCCCCTGCTTGTGTTCCCTCTCTCGCTGTGTCTCTGTCAAATAAGTAAATAAAATCTTAAAAAAAAAGAAATGCCCAAGTGCTGTGCACACACAAGGAAGTCGCTCTTTAACTCACTTCCCCCCAACACCCCACTAAAATGACTAAGGGATTTTGTTAAGACATAAACCAGACCAGGAGAAAAGGAGAGGAGGCAACAGCAACAAAACTGCCAAGGCTGAGGAGCAGATGGGTGAATAATAACGGACTCAGGAGGCCACAAAAGGCTGAAACCTAAGTTGGCCTTGGGGAAGCCCAGGACCTGGCTGGTTCCTAGGGCAGAAGCCCAGAAAGTCTCCAGTATGAGGAATACCAGCTGCTTCTGAGAGCAGGGCTCAAGTCAGGCATTGACTGAAAGTCTACATATGAAGGAGTCAGACCCTCCAGACACAACCCCCACTCTCCCTCATAAGAGAGGAGAGCTGTAAATTCCAGAACACAAGTCCTCACTTAGGGCAAGGTGATGACAGAAAACAGGTATTAAGGAAAAGTCTACATGCTTCCTACGCCCACTCAACTTCCTGAGCACTGGCAGCACAGCTTCTACCACCCAGGCTGGAGCTTGGGGGGGGACTCCTCTCGGAAGGAACAGTACAGCCCAAGAACAGACCGAGAGCAAGTGTCCCCCCAAACATCCTCCACCCTCTTGCTACACAAAGGGCCCGTGCACGCAGGCCTTCCAGGAATCCAGGGCATCCAATATAAAAGATGGAGAGTAAAAAAACTGGGAGAGAAGGGCTCAGATCAAACAGAAGCAATTTAGGAAGAAGGAGGATATCTCAAAATCCTACAGTTATCCTTGTAGAAGAGAAGATACTGCACCCTTGAAAAAAGAACAGGTTCCTATTAAAATACAAAAAAAAAAAATAAAGAACATTCAGGAAATAAAAAGAACTTTGGAATTTAAAAAAGAGAGAGAAAATTCCACTGGAGGGTTGGTGAATAACATTGAGGAAATCTCCCAGAACACAAAGAGTGAGAATAAAATACAGGAGAAAAATGATTAAAAATTTCAGAAAATCAGTCCAGGAGATCCAACATCTAACTCACAGGCAATACAGAAAGAGAGAGAAATCAGAGGTAAGACAATGATCACAGAAGTAACATAAACAAATGTCTTACCACTGAAGGATATGAGTTTCCAAATTAATGGGCCCCTGATACCAAAGCACTTCATTGGGAAATTTCAAAACACTGAGGATGAAGTTATTAAAGCCACCAGAGAGAAATGGAAAAAGTCTGGTTACATAAAAAAGATCAGGAAGCTGCATGGCATTAAATTTTTCATAATCAGTCTCAGAAATTGTATCTCCCATGCTGCACCAAAATAAGAGCATAAACCAAGTAAAAATGGAGCTGTGGGGACCGGGGAACATGATATCCTGACAGGAGAGAAGCCAAGGAGATTTCCAGGTGGTAGCAAAGAAACCCCAGGATTAAGGATTGCAGCTCCACCCAGGGAACGTAAGAACAGGATGGAGGACGCCACGAGGGAGGTCTCAAAGAAAGAATGAAACCAAGAGACTACGGATGCCTATAAACACCCAGAGAGCCGACGCCCACGTCTGATACAGTGTGGGGGGACTCCAGGCTCAGAAGAAGGGCCCTCCTTCTAAAGTGCTTTCTTTAGACCAGAAATGCTAGATTTCCTCTGCTTCCACCCCTTCACTGAAAGCAGTTCCTAGCTCCTCCTAAATCACAGCTGGTTGCTATGGAAATGATTATATGTATAAGCAGAGCAAATACCTGGGGTACTCCTTTCCTCCAATACTGGGCAGGGGATGCTATTAAGGTATGGCTTAGTTGGCTGAGATGTGGGAGACATTCTATTAGGGTCCAGAGAAAATGTTTACTTACTTATGCAGAACCTTCAACATCAGAGCGAGGTTACCTGGAGGAAATGGAGAAGAATGCGCAAAAAGTTGAGGCAGAAACTTCACATCCAGTGACAAAGATGGCCTGGAATGGATAATATGAGGTTGGCTAACTTTTACATTTTATTTATTTGTTTGTTTGTTTATTTTGGAAGAGAGAAAGAATTTCAACCATGAAAATGCAAGAAGTCCTCGACTTTGGGACCAGGTGGAAAAGGAGGGATTATAATATAGAGTATGAGCCTTTCATAAGACAGAGAAATGCCTCAGGTTCCACAGTGGGTTAAGCCAGAGAGCCAGGACCAGAACCCAGGGCCTTGCCATAGGCTTCCAAAATGTTCTCCAAGGTCACCTACGTCTCATTCAAGCATTCTACAAAAGTAGAATCCAGCATGTGTTCTGGGCAAGGCATGGGCGGTCCATAAATAAAATGACACAAACTAGTGACACAGAAAGCCTGCAAATAGTAAACAGGCCCAGGTAAAATACTGGGATGTTTGGTATGGTGCAGGTTTGTACTACACAAAGTGGAAAAGGAGCATGAGTTAGCCTCTGGGGGTCAGGGAAGACTTCCTTCACAGGGCTTAAAGGGGTGGGTTGTCCAAGGGGGTGAAGGGGAATGTGGGGGGACACAACCTGTGCAGAAGCATGACCAACAGTTGGGTTTGTCTGGAATATCAGGTCAGAGCTGTGAAGTGTAGATGGGAAGACAGGCTGGGCCAGATCTGGGGCCTGCATTCCGGTCTCATAGAGGTGCTACTGGGGAAGGGTGGGCTCCTAACTGTACTGGAGGGCTGGTAAGTCCCCGCCCCGGTGTATCTGGTGTATCCGCAAGTCACAAGCTGAAAGTCAGCCTGCAGAAGAGGTCTGCGAGCACTCACCAAAGGAGAAAATGGGAATCAAGAAGGAAGTTTATCTCAGAGGTCTCATGATAAGCAGGAGTGTGGGGCAGGAGAAGGGCTCTGTTCACCCTTTCTCCCCCTCCTCAGGTCTTGACTCCCCTCTCTCCTAATTCCTCAACCTCCCCATCCCACTCACAACCCCTGGGTCCCAGCCTGCAAGGTAATTATAAAGAAGTTAAACCGAATTACCCACGCAGGGTTTATTTTGTGTTTTTCTGCTGCTGCCGCTGCCAATTACAGTGCAATTAGACTGCCTTCATTAGCAAATGAGATTAGAATTAACATTGTTAATTACTCGTTCTGTTAAATGGGAAAGCGGGTGTGGGGGGGAGGGCACTGGGTGGGTGGTGGAGGGAGAGAGAGTGCACGGCAGGGGGAGGTTTCCAGGCCCCCAAGGGCTCTGGGGTCCATGGGAGGAACGGAGATTCACCAAATGTCAAGACAAGGGTAGAGGGAGAGAAGAATCTGCCAGGTCAGAAGACAGGGGCTTTACTCATTAATAACACTCACTACAGTTCCTTGGGTACTCAATCTGTGCAACACTTTAGACACGTTATTCACTTAACCCTTGCAACCCTGTATGAAGTCGGTATTAGCATCCCCACTTTGGGAGAAGGAAAGTGATGCTCAGAGAAGTTAGGTTACTTTCCCAAAGTCACACAGCAATAGTAGGTGGTAGACTCAAGCACTTCTCCATCCCTGAGTGCCAGGACCTTTGATTCTCGTAGGAAAGGGGGCCCCCACGCACGTTATACTTTATGTAGTGATAGTTTTAAGTCAACTCATTTGATGCGCAGATTTGCCCATGAGGAAAACAGAAATTAGCCTCATTTTCCTCCTGAGGAAGCTGAGATTCTGAGAGTTTAATCAGGGGTTGATTTACCATGGCCAGCAGGCCACATCCAGCGTGCCACCTGTTTTTGTAAATAAAGTTTTATCGGAACACAGGCATGCCCAATGATTTGTGTGTTATCCACGGCTTGCTTTCAAACTAAAACAAGAGTGGAACAGTTCCAACAGTGACCGTATAGCCCACCAAGTCTAAAATAATCACTATCTGGCCCTTTACAGAAAAAAGGTTTGCCAACCCTTGGTTTAAATAATTAACATAAAGTCACACAGTGCCTGCATAAAGGTGTGGGATTTGAACCCAATTCTTCTGGCTCCCACACCCAGACTCTTAAGCAACTTTTGCCCAGAGGAAAAGGAGGCTGTTCCAGCTAAGCTAAGCTAAGCCTCCAGTGAGCTCAGAGATACTTTCATTGCCCCCAAGGAGAGAATCATAGCAGACAGTCCAAATTATTTCATCCTAACTTCAGAAATTTGATGAGGTGGCTGCTCTCAGCAACGATCAATAGAAAACTCAATTATGAGTAGTTTTAAAAGTAAAGAGCTCATAATTTCTTACACTAAGAAGTCCGGAGGTAAGGCAATTCCAAGTTTGGTTAATTCAGCTGAGTCCTGGGATACTATCCAGAACCCAGACTCTTTCTCTCTTTCTGTTCATTCCTCAGCATTTTAACTACTTCCTTTGTGATCTTAATGTGGCTGCCAAAGCTCCAGACATCACATCCTCACCTAACAACATCCTAAGGTGGTGGGCAGGAGAAACTGCTTTTTTTTGGCAAGCCAGTTTTTCAAATCTCAGAAAGCTTTTCCCAGAAATACCCCTTCTCCACCAACAATCTTCCCCTTAGTTGTCACTGGCCAGAACTGCACGTCATGCCCGTGCGTGAACATCACCAGCCAAGGAAATGGGATTGTCACTTTTGGCTCAGATCAGTCAGGATTCACTCCTGGGGCCAGGAGGGTCCCAGCCTCCCCTGAAAAGCATTGCTGCTGGCATCTGAATTCTGATAGCGAGAAAGAAGTGGGCAGAGGGGTGGCTGTCGGGAAGGCAATAGACAGAAACTTTAGGATTCCTATTCTATCGGTCATGTGGAGAGTCCTAACCCCCAAAGTCTAGGAAAGAGACATAGGCCACCTTATTCATGTCTCTTTTCAATGCCCTGTTGCCTCTTCTTGCTGCAGGGGGCAGGAAGAGCCAGGGGAAGGGTTCATCTCCCCAGGGGCTTAGCCTCTAACCCAGAGCATAGGCACGGAGACCTCCGGAGACACTTTGGCCTTTGGTCCTCCCTTCCCCTTCCCCACATCCCAGCCCAGAAAGGCCTAGGTGTCACGGGCATCCCCCTGCAGTGTTGCCTCCTTAGTTCCTGTTCTCTCACCTTCCTGTTCAGTGACCTCACAAGCCACAAGCTGCGCACCAAGAAGTAGAGGCCTGAGTGGCCCCAGGCAGTGGGCTGGACCAACGCCCCCCCCTTTCTGAGAGGTACTCAGAACTGTGCCCACTTGTGCCAAACGCCAGGATGGAAGTGGCAGTGCAGATGGCCTGGACTGGGCTGGGCAGGGCACATCCTGGTGCATGGAGACTCTTTCTTCCCTCCATCCCTGTACAGGCTAGTAATTCATACCCTCTGCTCCCAGATCCCCAGCACATTTCCCCTCCCCCTCTCCCTTTCCCCCTCTCCCCCTTCATTTCTGTTAGACCCTGGGCATCTGGGTTCATGCATCTTTGCCAGGACTTCCTTGCTGCCATCTGGGCAGGATTTATGAGGCAGAGAGATTACCCAGGCATTTAAAGAAGGTTCATGGAGAAGGGTGTCAGGCGAGTTGGGTCCCATCTGGGTGCCACCTGTCATACAAAGGCTCAGGGGCAAATTCCACAAGGCCACATGGCCTTCATTAAGAAAGAAGAGTTAGTGGGGGGTAGAGAGGACTATACATGGATCAGCTGGGGAAGGCCTGGGCCTCCTTCCTCGCATCATCTCCACTGATGGTGCACCAGAGTCAGGCCATCTACTGATGGCCAGTGTAGTTTTGCATTTCAGGCAATGTTGCTGACACGTGAGATTCACCCCTGCACCAAAGTCCACCCCCTTGCCCTCATGTCAGATGCCATGTGATTCACCCCGAACCTGGTGGTGACCCTAAAGGGAAAATCTAACTCACCCCCGAGGGGGAATGGCCAACCCCATGGGTCAGACATAGACATAACAGATCCCAAAGAACAGAGAAAGAAGAGGTTTAAATGACCTCTCGTTTGTCCTAGTTCAGATTGGAGAGACCAGTGGCCCTGGAGAAGAGGTTTATGTCCTTGAACCTTCAGAGGCGGGCACGGACTATGATGTAGGACTAGGACAGTTGCAAAGTGACCCTGGGCCCCCTTCTGCCCATGAGTGGCCATACTTGGGCTCAGCTTCCCGCAGGGCGGAGGCTCCCCCCAGCCCACCTCTGACCTGCAACGTGCCACAGGCCCCAGTGCCCCAGATGCATTGCCAGCTCCTCCCTACAGCTGGCAATCATGTCCAGAGGTTTTAGCCCCTATAAACAGGCAGATGAGCCTGGGGTTGGGGGTCAGTGTCTCCCTAAGATATGCAAGCTCCCTCTAGTGTTGAGGCCCAGAGAGCCCAGGATGATGGGAGGAGCAGGGGCCCTGGCCTTCCCTTCTCTTGTTCATCCTGGCTTTGCATATTTCCCCTTTCTGAAACAGAGCCTCTTCCCAAATGCCCCGTGGCATTTGGAATTCCCAAGTCCCAAGCCCTGGTGCAGGACAGGTAGCCACCCTAAAGATGTCCAGCCTGGCCCAGCAGACAGGTTCAGAGTAAGGGAGAAAAGTGAGACAGAATTATTTAAGCACCCAAAACATGCCAGGTGCCTTATGTAAGGGAATCTGAGGGATCGGGGTCAGTTTTGCCATCTGTAAAATGAAAAGAATAGCACTAGTGTTGGAAGGCTGAGATGATGGGGTTTGGGGGGTTATAATCAAAGTCAAGGGGAGTTGAGAAGGCCAAGTTCAGCGAGGAGCCTGCCCTTAGTGCAAATGGAGAGGCTAAATCCCAGAAGGCTTTGAATGCCAAGTCAGAGACTCTGGACTTACCTGATACCCAATAGGGAGCTATCAAAGGTTTCTGAGCAAGGGAGGAACCCATCAGAGCCATGTCCCTAGCAGAAACATTAGGACAGCTCCTAGGAGGGAAAATTTGGAAATATCCCCCAAAATAAAAGTAAAAACCAAAAGAAAACAGAGTTCGTTGCCTGTCATCTTGGTGAAGCAAATATTCCAGTTCCAGGCAAATGAATTTAAATGACTAAAGACATTCCAAGGCATGAGCGGGAGCTGGGTTGCTGGGGCCAGATGGTGTGGTGCTTCCCGACCACAGACAAATCCATCTCCCATAGGTGGCCCGGAAAAAATGTAAGCTCTGGGCCAGATCCCATCCACCTGACATTCCTGTTAATAACAAAACCGAATTAGCATGGCTTTTAAGCATCCATTACATTAATTTAACGTGAAAATCTAATGGAGCTTTATTGGAATTTTTTTCGGCAAAATTAACCCCGCGGCTTTCTTACACATGTTTTCATTAGGGGCTGTGAGCAGTGGAGATAGTCAGAGAATTAGAATTAGCCCTTGTGGTTTTCCCTCTAATCCAGTCCCTCTGCCCCCCAAGCCCCCAAGTATGTAAGTCTTTGTTTAGCAAATCCCTAGTCCCCATACCAAATTGTTCCCATAAAGGACCACTTTGATGGTGGGGGGATCAAGCCCCGAGGTTTGAGCATATATGCCTCTCTGATTCAGACATATCCCATCCCATCCCATCCCAAAGGCTGCCGTTCTGAGCCCTAAAGAATCTCGGGTTACCAGGACAGGAACCCTAGGTAGGGAAGTATTCACCATCAGATGGTTTCACCCAAGCCCGTTTCCCACTCCCCTACTCCTGGCTCTTTTCCAGCTAGGTGTGGCTATGTAACCCAGTTCTGGCCTGCAACAAATAGGAGCCTCGGGGGAGGGCATCCTTCCCTGAATAAAAAAAATGAAACTAACTAGAAAAATGCCCTCTGCTCATTCATCCATCCTTCTTCTTCCCACCTGGAACATGAATGGAAGATATGGAGCAATAGCAACCATTTTCTTCCATGAGGATAAAGGTTCCAGGCTGGGGGTTTTGTGGTGAGGAGGGGAGCAGGCAAATGGAAAACAGGAAGAGCCAAGGCCACTGATGCCTCATTGAGCTGGACATGGTACCAGTCCTCAGCAAACTATACCCGACCTTCTTGTAAGAAACTCTTTACTTACACAAGTCTCTGTAGTTCAACCTTACTGCTAATTGCAGTCAAAAAACAATCCTTACAGATATCACTGGATTCTGGTCTCCGATTCTGTGTGACTTTGGGCAGGTCCCTACATCTCTCTTGAGTATCGATTTCCTCACTTGTAAAATAGAAGGATGGAATAAAACATGTTTTTAAAAAGAATTTTTTTAGTCAATAGACCCTAACAATCACACCCACTCCAATGAAATTGTGTTCCATGAGTTTATAAACCTAATCCAAGGGTAAGTGCTTAAGCAAGCATGGGAGTTCCCGAGTCCTGCCTGATGGGCACCTACCTACAGCAGAGAAGCCACAAAGATACCTCTGGAAACCCCAGGGCTCCACGGAGCTCAAATGGTGAAACCCCCAGCATTAAAGATATCTGAGGGCTTCTCTGGCTCTGACATCTTGTAAGTTTGCCTCCAGAAAGCATCGAGTGGCTCTGGAACCTAGAAGCCAGCGTGGCAAGCAGAGTTCTAGAACAGTGCTTCCCTCCACCTCTGGTGTGCACACGGTCTCCCGGAGATCCTGCTGAAATGCAGACCCTGGTTCAGCAGGTCTGCAGGGGGGCCTGATTTCTAACAAGCGCCAGCGATGCATGCCGCTGCTCCATGGACCTCACTTTGAGTTGCAGGGAGGAAAGCACTGTCCCAGAGCCAGGCAGTCAAGGATTTGAATGCTGACTCTGCCACTTCATTGTGGAATTTTGGACAAGTTGCTCTTGTCCAAAATTCCAGACCTCTCTGAGTTGAATATGAGGATCACCGTGCACAGCGTCGAGGCATACTCTGAACGCTACCAGGCTGAGTCACACTGTAAAAGGCAGGCAGGGGCTTCGGTAGGGGCAGCCCGGCCAGACAGGACTGGGGCTGGCACGGGGTGGGTGGTAGAAAACAGGTGGTGAGGGGCGCCTGGGTGGCTCAGTCGTTAAGCGTCTGCCTTTGGCTCAGGTCATGATCCAGGAGTCCTGGGATCGAGCCCCACATCAGGCTCCCTGCTCAGTAGGAAGTCTGCTTCTCCCTCTGCCCCTGCCCCTGCCCTCCCAAACACCAGTGATCAAGATGGGAAGGAAGCCACCAGGGAAACTTAGCAAACATCTGCTCCAGCCTCTACCCCCATTTTGCAGGTGGAGAAATTGAGACCCACAGAGGTTAAGCAACTTGCTCAAGATAACACAGCTAGTTGGTAGCTGGCTAGGCAGTCCTCCCAGGTCTCCTGTCCATGACTGTGTATGAAATGGTGATGAGGAGTCAGGGGGAGCATGAAAAGCCCCGAGAAGGAGCCAGGCTGAAGGAGGCAGGAAGAGCATGACATGATGCTGTCACTGAGCCAACTAAGACAAAGGTCTTTTGTTGGTCCAAGCAGCCGAGACAAGAAATAAAGATGCTGGGGTTCTTGCTCCCCAATTAGTGTTAGTGCTTCTCTTTAACCCAGCCCTGGGCAGGTGGCAAATCTAGCTGCCCTGGGGGCCCCTGTCTTCCCTAGCTCCCTAAGGATGTTGGCAAGGCCAGCAACTGCAGAGGTAGGGGTTGGAGGGTGGGACGCCTCCTGCCTGCACCATGTCGGAAAAGCACCTAGACCTTGGCATCACCTAAGCCCAGCTTCCAAACCTACCTCTGCCACAAACTGGCTGTGCAACTTAGGCAAGTGTCTGCCCTCTCTGGTCTTCAGTCTCCTTGGCCTTTAAATGGAGACAGAAATTCTCCCACACCAGGAACATTCAACTAAAGAGAAAGGTCCAGGCAACCCTCTCAGGTCCCCTCCCTCTTTGGGAGCTTTGTACTATCACTCAATAAACCTTGCTTTGCTGCCCAAAAAACAAAAAAGACAAAGGTAGGGTGTGCCTGGCACAAACAGACCTTCAGCACATGTGACTTCCTTCCTGCCCTCTTCGCTGCCATCTGGTGACAGGCACAGCCCTGCCCTTGGGGAGTTTCTAGTCTATGGGAGAAGTTTCATGCCTGAATAATTCAGAAGCCCTTTACTCTTGGGCACCTGGGATGATACTGTCCTAGCACCAGCAGATTTTTTTCCTTGGGATTAAGGTTTACTCAAGACAAGACCCAAGTGGATTTGCCTTTCTGATCTCACAGTGAAAGACAATTTAGGGGAGAGGAATGACCAAGCATTGGCCACAGGCCACAGGGCTGGTTGGTGGTCCATGCCAGAGAGGACCATGGCCCCCCAATGCTGTGAGCATCAGGGATGTCCGTAGCCAGGTGGGAGAAGCAGCTGGTGGCCCACTGAGGAGCCATGCCTTTTTGCCTCTTCCTGGCTTGCCCATTTCTGCATTCCGCAGACTGGGGAATCAACTCACCCTGCCGCTTCACATGGGCTTCTCAGATTTAAGCCAACCTCCAAGGCCCTCTACACCCAGGTTCATGGAGTCTAGGTCATTCTGCACTAGCTTTCTGATTCTTTCCTGCTCTGAGGAAAGAGCATGAGTTTTGAAAGCCTTGAGAGTTTTCAAAGCATTTGGTCCACTTCTTATTCTTCCCTTGTATATAACCCGCCCCCCACCCCCGCCGCCGTGTGCCCACTAAGTGTGGGTCTGGCTGGCCCACACTGAGAGCATCTTTGCCCCACGCCCTGCACCTGCCCTGCATGCCCTGGCTCCTGCCCTGCCTCTCTTAGAGAGATGGGGGTGCCTAAGCCATGGTGGCCCAGGACCCATCTAGAATAACCAGAGTACCTCCCGGGCATGCCCAGTGGTAAGACCAGAAAGAGCTCTGCATGGGGTCCAGAGACCTGATTCTCGGCCCAGTGTTGCTCTCTACTTGCTGTGTGACAGTGGGCTCTTACTGGCCTTCTCTGAGTCTTATCTATAAAATGGAGGGGTTGCATGAGATGTCCCCAAGGTCCCTTCTGGCTCTGGCATCCTGAGACCCTCACCACTAAGCACCCCCTTCCCCTCTCACCACAAAGGAGAGCTGAGAAGGAGAGCAGAGGACCGCTAGCCTGGCCTGGCCTGACCCCCGGGCATCGGCCACACAGTGCTTGGGGTAACATGAGGGAAGTGAGCAGAGCTGACACAGGGTCCTGTCTCTGCTCCAAGCCACCCAGGGAGTGAGGTGACCTTTGGGAGAGGAAAGTTAAACCACACTGATTCAAATGCACAAAGCCAGCTGGATATTTACAGCTGAGAGTTAGCTTAAAGGAAGGAACCGTGCTTATTTTGGGGTTATGCAAATTGCCACAAAGACTTCCAGGAAAACTGATTATCCAACTGTGTGAAGAAACGGGATTAAGGATGAGGAGAGAGAAGACTCCATGTTCTGTAATTCTCATCCATCCCTCAGAAACTGGGTCCTCTGTGCCTTCCCAGCCCTGCAGAGCAGACGAGTTCTTCCCACATCAAAAGACGGCAAACAGAGGCCCAGAGAGCTTGGGAAACTGCTCAGGATCACACAGCAAGTTGGAGGCAGAGCCAGGTGAGACCTGCCCTCCCTCTCCAGGGAAACCACCTTATCTCCCCAGCGGGCTTGCTTACTGCGGCCTCAGAAGGTGCTGTCTGCAATTTCCTGGAGGATGGAGTGGTATGCAGCCTCCAAGATGGCCCCCGTGAGCCTCACCTCCTGGATCTCCTCTTAGTGTAATCTTCCATGCCACGTAATCAAGGGGCTGTGGCAAAATGATGGCGTGTGACCTCGAGGCTAGGTCATTGAACACATTGCCACTGCCACTTACTCTCTCTTTCTCGCACTGGGGACAGCCCTCCACCATATTGTGAGGACCCCGAGCAGCCCTAGAGAGGTCCACCAGCACAAACTGGCCAGGCATATGAGGGAGCCATCTTGGAATGGGGCATCTTGGGGTGGGCTCTCCAGCCCCAGTCCAGCCCTCAGATGACTGCGGCCCGGGGCCAGCATCTTGACCATAACTTCATGAGAAACCCAGAGCCAAACCCCAGCTAGGCTATTGCCAAATGTCTCATCCACAGAAAGCATGATTGACAATAAATGTTGCCTGTGGTTTTAAGCCACTGAGTTTTGGGGTAATGTGTTATACATCAACAGGTAACTGCTATAAGAAAGAACAGGCCAGAGCAGCAAGGACCCTCTACCCCATGGCTTGGCTTTCTACTCATGGGCCCCCATGACTTGAAGGAGCCCAGGAGCCTGGGCTGGGCAGGATAGGCTGGGAAACCAGGTTCTTAGGGTTGGCTTCCAGCAAGGAGACAGCAGTAGCTTTGGCCATGTGACACCAGCACCTGCTCAGCCATTCCCTAGGACCCTGTAGCCTGAAGATCAAATCCTCGTGGCTTAGCAAAGCACACAGGCCCTCCACAATGTGTCCAGGATCTGCCTCTGTGGCCTCAGCCCCTCCCACCAAGCACTCCACCCACATTCCCACCCTACCCCACCCCACAGAGCCCTACTGTCCCCTCACATTGGGCCTCTCACGGTTTCCTAGACAAGAAAAGCCCTCCTGGGACTCTACACCTTTGCATGTGCTGTTCCCACAGCATAGAACATGCTCCTCCCTTCGGTCCCTTGGCAAGCTCCTGCTTGAAACCTCAGCATAATGCCTGTCCCTCTGGGAAGCACTCAACTGCCTCAGGCAAGAGGGCTCAGGCCGTCTGGCCCTGGCACCCATAGCACCCAGTGATGTGTGCCTTCACTTCCCCATCTCCCCTCCAGACTGTGTTCTCGGAGGGCAGGGCCATGTCTTCCTCATCCACGGCCTCTGTCACATGGCACTGGGCCTGGCATGCACTCTTTCCCCAAGAAACTGTTTCATCGAATTGATGAATGAGTAAAAGCACAAATGTGGCCTTAAGCAATTCGTTCTTGCTCTCCAGCGCTTGGTTACTTACCTCTAAGGTAGGAATCACCACCACCACCATCATCACCGTCACTCATTCCTCGCTTATTCCACAGCCCATCAAGGTGATTCAGGGGGACAAATGATGCCAACTATGAAGTGTGGCACAGCCATGGGAGGGCTCTCCTCAACTCTCCTCAACTCATCACCATCACACTGCATGGCTGCCCTCTCCCCTAGCCTGGCTTTAGGAACTTCTCAGGACCTTCTGGAGAAAGGCAGAATATTGGCCCCTTCCTGCTCCCTGCCTCCCTCTGCCTCCCTGGAGCATTTCTGCCCCACTTTCCCCAGTAGCATGGAGGGGCCCCTCCAGCCACAATCTTCTTCCCTCCTTCCTTCTTCCCCTCTCTCTTCAACAAGCAAACTTGAGAAATGGTAAACATTTTCCCATTATTCAAATGGCATGGAAATTACCTACTTGGCATTCCTCTTTGACATGGAGCCTTTAATTAGCCACTGGCTCCCCAGTCCCCAGGTATTTCTCCCCACTCTGCAGCTCCCTCGCTTCCTCACCCCCTCCCTCCATTAGCATCCTAATCAGGGATGCCCAGGCTTAGAGGGAAGAGAGAGTGAGGGGGCAGTGGTTTCCAGAAAGAACCCATCCGTGGCTGGAGGGGAGCCTGGGTTCTGGTCTCTGCTCCTGTCACCAACTCTCTGGTGACCCTGGGCTTCTGTAAGTCACACACAAGTTGGGGGCAGAGCTGCAGTCAGATCAGGGCTCTGGCCCCAATCCAGATGTCCGTCCTCAATTCCACAAAGTATCAAAGTATCCCCCATTTCACAGATGCCTCTCCTAGATCCACGTGGCCTTGGGTCCTGCCCTAATCAGGCTTCCCTCGTCCAAGAGTTTAGTTGCTCCCTTGTCTGTTGTTTTGGGGTTCCCACACCCTGGGGCCTCCAGGGATGTAGCAGGGTACAGCACCTGATCTGTGGGGTCAGGTTGCAGCCTGGTAGGACTCAGGTGGGTGCCCTGTCGATGCTCAGTGCAAATTACCAAGTCTTTAATGGCCACTGCCTGGTCCTGGCAGGTAGGTCATCCCTGTGGGTGGATGAGAGGCAACCGGTGCTGGGTGTCATCAGCCTACGGCGGTGTGAGCCACAGTTCTGGCTCTCAAGGAACCGGAAAACTAACTGAGAAGACTAGACCGCCAAGTAGGATGCCACCAAGAATCAGAGAGAAGGCACAGATTCTAGACAAGTCACTCTAGCTCGTGACTGTATTGGTGAAGATGACACTGGCTGAACCCCGAAACCTCAATGAAGTGATGTCTTGCTCACACAAAGGCCAAAGCGGCACTGGGCGGGGGAGGGGGCCAGTGCACCAGGCCCCCCACAGTCATTGACAGACCAGGCCAAGGCGGGCTCTGCCATCTCCAACATGAAACCTCCCAGGCTGCGCTGGGCCTAGACTTCCAGCCGGCAGGAAGGGGAAGGGGAAGAGAGGGTGGGAAAGACACACCTGTGTGCTCACCATCTTGGCCCAGAAGCAGTACACATGCCTTCGGCTCACACTGCCTCTGTGAGCAGACAGAGCGATGCGCCCCTGGGGGGCAGCTGCTCCCCCAACTCCCCCCACACTGGAAGGGGAGCACGGCGAGCTGTCTCTGCCACATGAAGCCTCAGTTTTACTACCTGTAAAGTGTGGGCAGAGGGTGACTCGATCAACGACCAGGGCTGAAAAGGACCCTCTGAGTTCATGCAATCCGATCACCACCTCTCCCATTTTCCAAGTGAGTAAACAGGTCCAGAGAGTTAAGTGACTTGTCCATGACCGCACTGGCACACCCAAAAATGGAGGTCTCCGGACCCTCAGCCCAGTGATGAAAGTCAGAGCTACTATTCACAGAGCACCTGCCTCCCACAGAGCACGGGCTCCCTACACACATTGTCTCTGATTCTCGCACAATCTGTGAAGCAGGCGTCACCATCTCTAATTTACAGACGAGGACATCCGGGTTCACAGAGGTGAGCAAGCTGCCCAAGGTCACTTGACTCGCAAGTACCCAACCCAAGAGTCGGCCCTGTTCCAGACTGCCTCCCCATTCACTCCGCCACCTTCTTCCCAAACAGCTAACGCTGAACCAAGCCCCCGGCCTCTCCACGTCCTGTCCCTTTGGAGGTAAAACTCCCTACTGCCCACTCACACCTGACCCCCTGCATGGGAGGTCACACCACATGCAGTCATCACTCTCCATAACCGACCAAGGTCTAGAAAGGCCGAGCCACTGCCCCAGATCCTGCAGCAAGGGAGGGGCTATAAAAATCCAGATGGAGTTTAGCTGTCACTTCCCAGGTGGGGGTCCAGGGCTCTTACGGTGCCTCCGGGGTGAGAGACTTGAGCTCTATCTGCCTTGTCATCACAGCCTCTCCTACGTCTACCTCATGGCCCACCGTGGCCGCCCCGGTGCTAGCATGGCAGCCAGCAAGACAGAAGAAACTGGGGGACAGAAGGTCACCCTCCCTTTAAGGACACTTCCTGGAAGGTATACAAACCATATCTGCTTCTAGCCCATTGTCCCCTAGGTCGGTCATAGGGACGCACCTACTGACAAGGGACGCTGGGAACTGTAGTCTTTATTCTGCGTGGCTCTGTGCAGGGCTCCTACAGAGGAAGAGGAGAGAATGCATGTAGGAGGCCTGCAGTCTCTGTGCCAGAAACCATTCAGGCCCGGCTCCCAGTCCAAACCCCGGGCCTGTGACCACACTGCCAAGGTGAGGGAGACTAGGGCTGCAGGCTTGGTTCAGGCCCAGGATAAGAAATGATGGGTCCCCTACTGACTCCTTCCCCTCTCCGGGAGCCCTGGCTACTGTTTCTGGCTGGGAGAACTCAGCCCTGGGGAGTTAATCCGCAAGAAGGATGATCTGGCTTCCCCCTGTGTCGCTGAGCTAGCTGTGTGGTGGGAATGCTTAAGTATCCTCCTCTGGAAGGGCAGAGAAAAGGGTTCACACACACACACACACACACACACACACACACACACTAGTCTACTCCCTCTCAAAACCTCCTCTGCAAAGAGGGAATAGAACAGCCTCCAAGGCCCCTCCCTTCACTGTCCCCCGGTGCCACAGTGCAATGGGTCATTTTGTGGGTTCACCTCACTGGGCCACAGGGCGCCCAGGCATTTGGTCACACATTCTCCTGGGTGTGTCTGTGAGGGTGTTTCTGGATGAGACTGACCCCTGAACTGGTAGACTGAGAAGAGCAGAGTGTCTTCCCTAACGTGGGTAAGCCTCAAGCAATCAGTGGAAGACCTGAATAGAACCAAAAAGGGTGAGGGACAGGGAACTCCTCCTACCTGACTGACTGGGCTGGGAGGTTGGTCTTTTCGGGCCTTCAGACTCAAAATATGGGCTCTTCTGGGGTCTTGAGACCAGCGGCTTTCAGACAGGAACTTACACCATCAGCTCCCTGGCTCTTGGGTCTTTGGACCTGAACTGGAATGACATTAACTGGCTCTCCTGCATCCAGCTCGCTCACTGAAGATCTTGTGACTTCTCAGCCTCCATAATCACATGAGCCAATTTCTTACAACCAATCAATAATATATATATATGTTCTATTGGTTCTGTTGCTCTGGAGAGCCCTGACTAATACACATACCCTCATGAGAATCAGAGTTGGGGGTCACCATGCCAGCCCTGGGCTCTACCCTTCTCAGTTGGGAGGCTTACCTGAGCCTTGGCTTCCTCAACTATAAAATGAGGTAATTATAACTGTCTCACGGGACTGGTAGAAATATTGGTTTAAATGAGATTATCTAAGTAGAAAGTCTGGCATATAATAGGTGTTCAATTAATCTTAGTTTCCCTGCCCTTCCCCTAACCACACCCAGGATAAAGCCCAGTGAATTGGCAAGAATGGGCAGTGGTTGTATTCTTCTGGCAGTAGAAGTTAGTGGAGATTCATATATTTATAGCAAGTAGCATTCAAGGGGACATAAAAATGTCCTTCCCACATGAACCTAGGGTTTATATATTCCCAGGATGTCCCTCCCTCTTATTTCACCCTTTGGGGCCTTCCTCCCATCCTCATTCTTGCTCACCTGGAAGCATGGCAGGGGTGGGCTTGGCTAGGGACCACCATGACTATATATCCTACCCAGGTGTGAGTGCCCTCTACCCACTAGAGTGGACCAGGGCCATCCCAGACCCTCCATCCTCTGGGTTGAGGGAACTGGGGTGAGAGGGAGGGAGGCCCCATCAGGGCATGTTGACAAGAGAGCCTTTGACCCATCATGATAAAGACTGATGGTGCTCTGAAGGTCTTTAAAGTGTTAAAACATTCCTGCCCCCTCTCTGCACAGAGCACCCAGGAGAGAGGGCTCTGGTCCTGCTTCTGTCACCAACTGGAAATGAAGTGGAAATGAAGCAGGACTCCATTCCCTCATCGGTGACATAAGGAGGGATTAGACAACCTTCACTGTCTCCTCCACCGGATTATTTGGAGATGCAAGTAAGGACACATGTCCCCTTTGTTACACCAGCACTCACATCCCCTTCCCTTTAGCACCCAACCTCCCTGTTAGGAAACCTCCTGCTGCGTGTACTGGGGTCAGGGGTCACCTCTGGTGGAGCATCCTGACCAGGCTGGCCTGCAGCATGTCCTCTCCCTACTTCCTCCTCAGCAGTAGCCGCTGGGTTCCTGCTGTCCCCCAAGACTAGCCTCCCGGCCTCAGTTAGCTTCATGAACCTGAAATCGAATCCCTTTTTTTGCTAAGTTATGCAGAATTGGCTTTCCATTGCTGCAGACACCCTGACCGAAACATAAACCACGCCCGTGCCCTAAACATGCAAGACCCCATTCTTTAGGATGACACGCTGGCCCTGTTGCTCATCCTCAAATCTTCTGTCCCTGTCCCTTTTCATTATCAGTTACTGATGTCTCTTCTTTCTCTTCCCCTTTTTAAGGATGGAAAAGAAAGAGGTAGTAAATCCGGGATGAACAAAACTACTAAGAAATACAAGCTTAAAGATGGCTCCCCTCCAAAGAAGAAATCACAACCACTCGAACTGTACTGCTTTGAATTAGACGGTGTTCCCGTAACCCCTTGCTGCCGGGTGCCAGGCACTGTGCTAGGCACAGGGACACACATGAATAAAGGCACACCTTCCCTGCAGCAGCCCCCGGTCCAGCCTCTGTTGACAGATTAAAATCCAATTACTCAGCAGCATAGCACCTTCGTGTTTTATGAGATCGTGTATATGTGGATTTGACACCGTGATAAAGATATTAATAAAGTCTCACTTCATATGCAAAATTTTAAATAATGTCTATCCCAAATATTTTTTAAGCATGAAGAATGTTGAAGCTGGCAGGCCCAGTGAATTGTGAACCGTGTTTGTGCTCACCACATGGCAATGCCACTTTAGCTGATAAACGGAAACCCCTACCAACATGTCAGGAATTGTCTTAAATTAGGCAAGTTTCTGAATTATGCAAGGCCTTCTGCAGCGGGTGTCTCACACGCAATGCAACAGGTCTGGTGTTTGGAGTGCTGGCTGCACTATCAGAGTGTGGCAATGTTGCTCCTGGCTCAACCACTGTGTGATCTTGGACGAGGCACTGAGCCTCTCTGTGCCTCAGTTTCCTCATACGTACAACGGAGATAACAGAGCCTCCCTCTCAGGGGCTTATGAGGATTAAAGGCCTTCTTCCAGGCGACATGCCTGGAAAGTTCCTGCAGCCGCTGCAGCGAGGGCATTCACAGCAAGCTGGCAGGAAGGGGTCCTGGCCACACACTGTGAGGAACAGAAGCTGCCGCCCAGGGCCGAAACACTCGCAGCATTGTCCCCAGAGCCGCACGGCTACTAGAGACCTTCTTCACAAAAGCAAGGTCCTCCCGCCCCAGCGACACCACTAGCTTTCTCTGCTTGAGGGCTGTGGCACCATCCAGACACGTGACCCCAACAGTCTTTGCACTCACACTTTAGGAAATTCACAGTCACTCGGGTTATTTTTAAAGCCGACCCGGCAATAATAGGGCCACATGGTCATCCAGAGGAGAAAGCAGAGTAGGGGCCCAGGTAGCCTAGACCCAAGCCTCTGGCCAGCACCTTGGTGTTCCAGAAGGCTGCCTTTCCAAAGTGCCCCATCAAAGGTAGCGTGTTCTAAGCCAATCTAATGGGATCATTACTATGCTGGAGCTTACCCTGGGGAGGCACAAGGGAGGCCCCCCCTAACCCAGCCTGGAGGAGCAGGGGGGCCGCCCCAGAGGCAGGAAGAGGCCCTGCACTCTAGCTGATGGGAGTAAACCCAAGGAGCCAGGTGATGGGGTGGAGGCCGAGGTGCAGCTGCTCAGGCAAGGGGAACAGCTTGCACAAAGGTGTGGAAAAGAGAGAGAACCTGGCACATTCAAGGAATTGCTGCTAGCTCCATATAAAATAGGAAGAGCGTCAGCCAGGATGTAACCCACTCACTTCCAGATGAAATGGTTTCTGGGGCGAGTGAGTGAGGCTCAGAGAGGACCTCTCAGAAGGGTTCACGACCTTCTTTGTGCTCTGGAAGCCTCTGGCAGTCTGGTGAAGCCTATGGGATGGTGCCTTTAAAAACATAAAGCATGTACAGTTGCAAAGGGAACCAATTATAGCAAAGTAGTTACTATGGAAAGACTTTTTTAAAACACATGTATGCTCTGGGGATACAACGTACAACATAAGGAATATAGCTAATAATATCTAACAACTTTGCTCGGTGACAAGTGGTCGCTAGATTTCTCGCGGTGATCACTCCTAATAGATATAAATGTTAAATCCCTAAGTTGTACACGTGAAACTAATACCATATTGCATGTCAACTACACTTCAATAAAAAATTTAAATAAACAAATAAATGTGCATTCATAGTAATAAATGTACCTCCTTAACAATGCATTAAATGACAAGATCTAGTGGCAGGAAGTAGTGCTGAGCAAACATAGTTTTTCAAGATATTAAATGTAATCTGATATGAAAATGCCTGTGATTTCTATCGGTGACAAATCCCAAGTTTTGCTAATTCTACTTACTGCGGTTTGCTCCCTGCGTTCATACTAAAGGAAAGGACTCAATTGCAGGTAAAGATTGGTGAAAATAAAGATGGGATTTTTTTCGCCTCCAAGTTCACGGACCCGCAGAATTCTCTCCACATCTCCTCGGATCTCCAAGACATGAGGAGAGAAGGCCCTGCCTTACACAAAGAATCCGCTTTGATCTCAGGGCGCAGCGGTGAAGAGCAGGGCCTCCAGGCTGCTGAGCCCCAAGCAAGAAACCCCGCTGTCTGGCGCCTCGGTTTCCTCTGAGAACTGAGAGGGGACACACGTAAAATAGTCAGAAGGGTGCCCGGCACATAGTAGGTGTCACGGATTGACAGCACCATTCTTCTTCTCAATCCCAAAGACAATGGAGAGAGAGAGAGACCCGCAGACTGGGGGCGGGGGGGGGGGGGCATTACTGACTGTCTGAAGTCATGTTAATAAGCACGCGAAGCACAATTAGCAGAGTTATTTCAATCCTGAGGTTTGCTTGACTATAAAAGCCTCCCATTTGTCCTTCCCCGAATTCTCTGCCAATTACAACTGCCGCCGTCCATCGCGGCTGCCACACGCTGCCCGTCTTGGCTGCATCTAAAGTAGTTGTTTAAGGCGGCATAACGGTGCACACTGACTAATTGGCCCTCGTGCCCTGGATGGAGGGAGTCAGAGGCGAGAGGCTGGCCGGGACCGGGCCCTCGCACCCCGAGCCGCGAGGCCCTGGGGAGCTCCCGGCCCTCCACCAGCCCTCCCAAGAGGCCCCATAGGACCGGGCCAGGAAAGACCACAGGGATGGGATGCTGAGCGAGTCGTCCGGGAACCCCGGCTGGGGCCAGCCCTGCCAAGAGGCTGTGGGCAGAAAGATGTCTGTCACTTCGGGACAAAGCCCCGAACAGCAAGGACGTGATTGCCCCTGGGGGTCCCTCCCGTGTTGTGGCCAAGAAGGCCATGTGGTGAGATGGTGGAATTGAGCTGAGACAGGAGCAGGCCAGATTGTCAAATTGCGACTCGGAGGCCATTGCCCAGTGGACTTTTCAAGGGAAGAGGGAAGCCTTCAATGTATTATGCCATTAGTATCGGCAGGTTACCGTTACCAGAGTATAACCTGGCTTTTCTTGCCTCCTGTAGTTATTGTCCCCCAAGTATTCAAATGACGGTTTTTCTAAACAAAGGATTTAGGAGGTAATTGCCTCACACTTCTAATAAGAAAAGAACAATGCTATGGCAAGAGGGAGTGGCCTTTCTAACAAAGAGGCTGGTTCAACGATGAGATGAGTATTCCTCACAAGGCCCCCCACCGTGCTCCCCTTCAAGTGATGAGATCAAAACCAAGCGGAGAGCACCAAAATCTGTAAGCAGTCCCAACAGTGGGGACCAGGGTAAAGAGTGAGGGACCAGACATTCTCAGGTACCAGAGGGAAGTTGCCACTTGGGACGTTACAAAGGTAAAACTGGGTCTAGTGATAGAAGAATCATGCTACGGATTTCAGAATCAAGAAGAAAGAATTTGGGTGTGGGTTTTACTCTGGGGTTCCCCCTATCCCAAGGATATTAAAGAAGAATTAAGTACAACTGGGCTTTCCTCCTTCCCAACAGCAGACCCCAGCAGAGGGAACTCCAGGATGTGAGAAAGAAATGGATCCTTTCTCATCACTACAGAGTGAAAGAATCCTACAGAACTTGTGACTCATTTAAAAAAAAAAAATCACAAACTTCCTGATGGAGGAAATAATTTTGGATTGTCCCAATCCTAAGTCAAAGACCCTAGCATCAATCACAGAGTCTACAGTAGCAGCACAGAATTCTAGAGTCATAGGAATCTGAAACCCATGGAACAGTCCTGGAAAAACAAACAAACAAACAAACAAACAAAAACAGGAGAGCAGGGTCACCCATCTGCTCGGCCAGCAAGGACTACCCTACACCAGGGTCATTGGCTTCTTCTTCCTAGGGACACCCAGGTGAGCAGGCCCCCAGCGTCTCCTCTCCCAGTGTGTGTGCTTCGTGCCCACAACAGAGTTGCAAGCAAGCTATCCCCGTGCAGCAAATACATACATACGTACATACATACATACATACATAACATACATACATACATACATACATACATAACGAGCGTGACTTTGTGTTTGAAGGACGAATGCCAAGTCTCCTCTCTGGGGCTCTCTCTCAAACCTCCGTATATCACCTCCACATGACCAGGCTGTCAGGCCTGCCACCCCGAGCTCTGCTTGGCTGCGATAAACACAAGACAACACATTTCCTACACCCTCAGGCCCTGCAATCAGGCAGAGGGAGGGGTGGAGAAATCTATCCAAGCCATTACAGGATTTATGTTTGAAACTGTTTTCCTTTGTCAGGGGAGAAAACGAGCAGATGTTCCTAAAGGTGAACCCCGTAAATCAGTGCAGATGTGTTGGGGTTTCATGCCTTTTTTGGCAACTCAGCTGGGTTTGGCTTTTGCACCAACACCTGGGCATGCACGCTGACAGATACCATCCCACCACCTCCCTTTGACTCCCCTACCTCTTCCCTCACTCTGAATCAGCCTCAACCCCTTCTCCAGGAAGTCCTCCCAGATTATGCTCATCTCTTTCCCAGCCCTCCAACCCAAGCTCTGGCCCTTTCTCAGCCCCCAAAGAGTTTAGGTCATTCTCTAATTGTTCATCGCTTTTCAGTCCATGAACACTGACTGCCTCCCCCATCAGACCAGGAGCTCGCCCAGGGCAGGATATGTCTCCCACATCAATCCAGGCACTAATAAGGACAGAAAGCATGCTTCCCTACCTCTATCCCTTTGGCAGGTCAATTTACTCTGCTTTATCAGGGGAAGTGCTGTGACTCCACCTTCTGAAACAAGGGTTCTAAACAAAGGGAGACATTATGAAGTCTGAAAGTACACACCAAATGTCTGTACATATTTGCAATTTCTGGAAAGAGTGTCCATAGCCTTCAAGTGATCCTCAAATGGATCTGTTCAGAGCCAGGATGAGACCTCTGGAAGCACCAAGCTCTGAAAAGACTGTGGTACTGCCCTACCTGCACCCATCATAAGGGACTCAACTAAAAACAGCACTGAACTCTCAAACACAGCTTCCGTGATGCACACACTCATCAGAGCTAAATGTCTTGCTTTTACTGACACCCTTAGTGTATGCTAAGTTTCCTTACGGGGGGGGGCCCTGCCCTCAGCCTGCCATGTAGGAAAGGTTAAAGCTGGTGGCTCCTAGGGTGGAGAAGGAGAATAGAACACACCCCCCTCCCACCTCAGCCCATGAAGCAGACAGGCAGGTGGGGAATTAAACTAAATCTGCCTCTTTGAGGGCCCCTGGGTGGCTCAGTCGGTTAGGTGTCCAACTCCATTTGGGCTCAGGTCATGATCTCGGGGTCATGGGATGGAGTCCCGCGTCGGGCTCTGCACTCAGTACAGAGTCTGCTTGTCCCTCTCCCTCTGCTCCTCCCTAACTCATGCTCTCCTTTCTCTCTCTCTCAAATAAATAAATAAATTTTTTAAAAAAATCTGTCCCTTTGGAAACCTCTGCTTCCACCAACCTAGGCAGGGGTAAAGGGGATAGGGCCATTTTTATGTTTTTTGAACTGAAACAAGACACAGAGGATGTAACTCTGTAATATCAGTTGGCACCACTGAGCACCCTCCTCCCCAGACACCCACCCCACCCTGCCCTCTGCTCAACTTCCAGCTCTCTGAACCTCGGAAAGGCCCTGAAGTGCTTCAGCGAAGGAAGAAATCTCCTACCACCTTCGAAAACCATCAGCCCCAAATGTGGTGGCCCCCAGAGACCCTGAACCAATTTCAGTGCATAGCTCCACCAACCATACCCTGTGCACAGCTCTGGAAGCCAAGTTGCCCAAAGGAAGGGGTCAAGGTTAAGGCTGAGAGCCCTCCCAGGGCTTCGAAACCAATAAGAGACACACAGATGTTGGATGAAGATGCATCAGGAGCTCCAGGTTGGGAGTTGGGAAAACTAGTTCCAGATCCCAGTTCAGCCACCCCTGCACTCATTATTCAGCCCTGGGCAAGCCACTGCCCACCTGTCCCCCACTGTCTCCATCTGTAAAGGGAGGGGTTTAGCCACCTGAGTGCTAATCACAGCTGTGTTTCTCCATTGGGGGTCTATACCACAGAGAGGGTCTGGGCTTGGAGGAGTCATCACGGAGCCTTTTCTCCTACCTCAGGATATTAGTCTGGTCTTCCCAAGGCCCCAGGACAGGAGCCACAGTCTCCCCAAACTGGGCATTTGCCTTAGGGAGGAGCTTTTAATTTTGTGGGAGAATGAGCAAGAAGACAGCAGCCTGGCCCCTAGGAGGAGTGTGGGCAGAGAGTAGGAGCAAAGGGGATTTAACTCTTAGACCCTAGTCTGGCTCGGGGGAGGGTATGGCTGGTGAAACCTTGCTGAGCAGGGTGTAGACAGGGCCCTGGGAACCTGGCAGTTGTGATTTTCTTTGGGCCCTCAGGTCTCACTCTGTTGAGAAGGAAGGGAAGTGCCAAAAAGTGAAAAGGATGTAGGAAGAAACTAAGACTTGTTGAGGTTTCGCTAGGCACACAAATAACTGCACTTAATCCCCACAGCCCTATGAAGTCACTATGGCTAGCCCCATTTTACAGATGCGAAAACTGAGGTTCAGAGAGCTCAAATGACCTGCTTAAGATCACATAGCAAGGAAATGGCAGAGCCAAGACTCAAAACTCCAAAGCACATGTTCTTCCCATGGGATTGTCCACCAAGGAGGGTGGCTCAGAGAGCCCAGAATACAGCCTAGCCGTGCTCTCCCTCAACATGCTAGATGGGCAGTCACTGCCCAAAGTATGCTAAGACAGACCCCTGCCCCTCTCCCACTGCCACACTTGCCCTGCTCCCAGGAGGCTCCCAGAGCCCAGCCACCCCTGTGTCCCTCAGCTCTGAGCCAGACACCTGGAAGGCCAAAGATCAGACACTCACGTCCCTTCCAGGCACTTCAGTTACCTCTGGGCTGGGCAGCAGTGTCTCCCTGCCACCCCATCTCTGCCATGCCATGCTATGCCCACAGCCCTCCTGGGCTCCCGACCTCCCAGCTGCCTGACTCATGACCACGTGTAATGAAGTGTGCAGACTGACCACATCTGCTAATGACAGACCTCAGCAGCCAAGGGACAGGTGCAGGGGTGGAAGAAAGGGCCAGGGAGCTGGAGCCAGGGGAAGGGACAAGGGGTCCATCCCATTCCCGCACGTGCAGAGGACTGATGGGGAAGGGAGGACTAGAGGTTTAAGGATCAGGGGAATAAGGGGATGTTGGGGGGGGAGGGGCACCTAGCCTCCTGGGACCACAGAATCAGGCTCTTAGAAGGAGCTCTCCAGCCACCAGAGCCTTCTGACCAAATGCCCCTAAACAGTTCTGTACACAACTAACCATTGTTGAAAGGAGATAGGCTCCATCAGTGCAGAGGCCAGCCAGGCAGAGGAGATTCAGTGGGAAGGCAGGACCTCTGAGCCCCACCACCAGCTTGCTGTCTGATCCTGGTAAGCTATGGTCCCTCCTGGTCTGCAAATCGGGATTTGGGTTCAAACTCACTTATTCATGGAGTGAGTGATACATGCTATCTAGGTGCCAGGCCCTGCGTTAGGTCCTGGGAATGAAGAGCACAGGTAAGACCAGGAGATGACTAAGAAAGACAGTCTCTGCTCTCAGGGAGCTTGCAGTCCAATAGAGAAGTTACGATTGCTAATATTACCAACAGCTAACAGTTATGGAGTCCCTACTGTTTACCAGGCAAAATCATAGGAGATAGATACTAGTATTATGCTCATTTTACAGATGAAGAAACTGAGGCTCAGAGAGGTTCAGTAATTTGCCCAAGATCACACAGCTAATAAGTAGCAGAGCCAGGATAAGAGTAAAGACAAAATACTGTTGAGTATCCTGGAGAAGGAAGGCTTCCTGGAAGGAAGTGGCTTCTGACCTGAGCCTTTGAAAGACAGGGGCAATTTGGACATGTAAACATTTAGGGAAGGGGGGATAAGTAATTCTATTGGCTGAAAATTCCAAGAGCATTCAACTCCCACTCTATCAAAACACCAGCTAGGGCCCCCGAAGAGTGGCAGACCTCTGAACAGCAGCACTGATGAAAGGGGCAAGAGAGATGAGAGGCGAAGTGAGAGGGAGGAGGCAGGGAGAATAAAAACACTTCCCCAAGCAAGTCCTGGCTAAAATCCTAGAAATCGGCCAAGAGGGAAAGTCCAGGGGGCAATGGGGCAGTTGCCAAGAGACCAGCAATGAGGCAGACTGCATCCACTGGGGGGAGAGGGGGCAATCTCCACCCTGTATCCCCTGCACCCTAGGAATTAAACCCTCAACTGTGCCCCGAGCACACACGGAACACTGTACAGCCATAAACCGCAATGTCGGGGTGGATATTTATTGTCGTAGAAGAATGTGCACATATATTTCAAGGGAAAAGGCACGTTGCAAAATAATATGTATGGTACGATGCCATTCTTGAAGGGAGAAAAATATTTTTACATAAGTCTGGAAGGATATAGAGATCTTCCTCAACTTACAGTGGGGTTACATCCCAATAAACCCACCATAAATTGAAAATACCATAGGTCGAAAATGCATTTAATACCTGTAACCTACCAGACATCATGCTTAGCCTAGCCCACCTTAAACATGCTCAGAACACTCACGTTAGCCTAGAGTCGGGCAAAATCAGCTAACACAAAGCCTACTTTATAAGAAAGTGTTGGGTATCTCGTGTAATTTACTGCATACCGTACTGAAAGTGAGAAACAGAATGTCCGTAGGGGTGCAGAATCATTGCGGTGTCTCAGCTGCTTCCCCCACGATCACGAGGCTGCCTGGGAGCCACAGCTGCCTGCCGATGCCCAGCATCACGAGACACGACTATACCGCATATCGCTAGCGCGGGGCAAGAGCCAAATGCCAAACTCAAAGGACAGTTTCTATGGAATGGCTCTCCCTTTCGCACCATCATAAAGTGGAAAAACCGTAAGTCAAGCCATCCTAAGTTGGGGACTGCCTCTACGCCCAAAAATTCAACAGAGGTTATCTCCAGCCAAGAGATTGTGGATGACTTTTATCTTCTTTATGTTTGCCTATATTTTCTAATTGTTCTACAATAACAGGCATTATCCATGTAATCTTCTTAATGAGGTAAATGTATCAAGGATTTTGACAGGGTGGCGTATGCGGGAGAAGAGATGGGCCAGCCACTGAGTGCCAGTGGTGGGGGAGGGATGGAGGGTGGGAGGGCTCAGCCACATGGGAGCAGGGGTGGGGAGCAGAGGGAGAGGAAGAGGGTGGGTGCTTCCCTGACAGGACAAAGGATTTATTATGAAGACCAGCTGCCTTCTCCACCTTCTGCCCCCCTTCCCCCACCCTGCCCAGGTTCCTCAGGGCCCAGAGGTCTTCCCAGCTCCCAGAAGCAAAGGGTCCAATGTGGGGAAGCCCACTGCTGCCTAACAGAGGGCAGAGGGCGGGGGGGTGGCACAGTCCCAGGAGAGAGGAGGGTTTGGAGAGCTCAGCCTGGAAGATCTGGGAGGAAGGCAGGCCTCAGAGACAGAAGTGGACCTGGCAGGGAGCAGCGGCCCCAGAATGATGGGTAAGGCAGCTGGGAGGGTAAATCCGGATTCTCCGAGTGCTGCACCCCACTTTTGCGGCTTTAGAGCTGGCTCGGGCCAGGTGAGGGGGCAGGAAACTCTGTGGAGCTGGATCTGATGGGAAGTGGGGAAGGTTGATGAGCTCCAGGACGGGGAGCGAGTGGAAGGCAAACTGCCTTCCTGGCCTTCTCTGAAACAAGATAGGAAAGACAGAGCAGAAGCCACAGTTGTGATAGCCTGTGTCATTTTTTTTAAAGATTTATTTATTTATTTGAGAGAGAGAGAGAGCAGAAGGGGGAGGAGCAGAGGGAGAGGGAGAGAGAGAATCTCAAGCAGACTCCTCGCTGAGCAGAGAGCCCGATGCAGGGCTCAAACTCACAAACCTGATATGACCTGAGCCGAAACCGAGAGTCAGACGCTTAACTGAATGAGCCACCCAGGCACCCCAATAGCCTGTGTCATTCATGTCTCTGCTGTTCTCTTTGCACTTTGTGTTCACCCTCATTAGCGGGAAAACCCTTAAAACAACCAGGACCCTCCTTGACTGGATAATCATCCCAGCTTCTATAGCATCATCCACAGGTTATCTTTAAAAGGTAGCAAGCTTCCTATCCCTCGAGGTATTCAAACAGACACTGGGCCACCATCCTGGCCTGTTCTCAAGGGTCTGCATCAGAAAGAGAGTCAGACCTCTGGGGTACCTCCCATTCATGAGATCCCCAGAGTCGATGAACATGGGGTTTTAGGCGATAGTGGCTGGGAAGAAGGTGCCCAGCTGAAAAAGAAATAGGTGAAGGCATCCACCATGGCCCTCCCTGGTCCTCACATACCAGTGTCTGGAGGACAAACTTGCCAGTCTGTGGGCGTGGTCAGCAGGGACTCTGGGTTCTGGAAAAGGTCCCTGTCCCATGTGGCCCTCGGCCTCAGAAGTGGGTGTCCGTGGTCTGCCTCCCTGGATGTGCCACTCAGTGCAGGGCCCAGGAGGAGAAAACATGCCTGGTATAAAGGGAGGCAGGAGTTCACAGGGTCACAGGGAATTTTGCAAATCAGAATATTGGAACCATTCTATTAGTCTTTCAGCAAGTGCCCCGGGGTGAGAACACAGACCTTCCGTGTGCCATCAGTGGCGCATGGAATTGGTGGAAACATCAGCATCATTGTTTGTAAATACAGGAGAGTCACCAAAGATAAAGAGAAAAGCTATAAAAACCGAGGGTAGGTCGTGCAAAGCGAACAATTGATACTAACTCTAGTCACACTGACTGTTGACCATTTACCTCTCAGATGCAGCCTAGTAACGATTGTATTTGTTGTTAAATGGGAAGGATTTATAGGAAAGTCGACTTGGGCTCCCTCTAAGGAAGAATTCCTGGGTAATTAGGGCAGCCTAACAGTGGGACCTGTTGCTCAGGGAGGCCACATGCCTCTCCCCACCCACCCCATCCTGAAATATTCAAGCAGAAGCCAGCCTCGATGGGGGGCTGGCTGGGTCCCTTCTGTTCACCTCTCGGATCCCCTCTCCATCCTCACCCTTGCCCCCACCCCCAGAGGCTGACCAGCATAGACCCCTGATCCCAGGCTCCAACTCCCTCCACCTTCTGTTGGGCCTGGCCAGTGGGAGCCCTGGCAGGGCACGGGAGAGAGGAAGGGTATGTATTTTCCATGCTCGCTCCCTGCAGGGCCACTTTGGGCCTCAGGACAGAAGGTCCCAGCTCCCCTTGGAGTCGCCTGCACCACACAGCCCCGGGGACCTCTGGCTTCTGGTTTCTGCTCTTTTCTCTCATCCCTCACAGCCCAAGGGGGGACATAGCCAGGGAATCACGGTTACTAACCCTGGGGGCACAGCGCCAACCCTTGTGGTTTCCCTACACCCTGCCCACACCTTTGTAAATTGTTCCTTTATTAAAACCCTCCTGGAATTATGCTAATGTGAGTGTGCCATCTGTTTCCTGCTGGGAGCCTGGCTGATACATGGGGGTTCCTAATCAGACAAAAAATTAAACTATATGGCCTCTCTACATCGTACAATTAATTCAGCAGTTCCATGACATGTGAGTCAAGTTCACTTTGTCGTCGGCTTTATTTCATTACCGTACTAAACTTTATGCTGTCAGCCGCCATCAGATGTGGCCTGTGGCTCACAACTTTCAATACCATTGCTGCCCACAGTGGCTGACTACAAATACAGTAGCTGAGGCCTCCAACACTGCACCCAAAGTCACAGCCAAACACAAGAAGCCAGGAACCCCAGGATCCCACCCAGGGTATCTTCCCTGAGCGGAGCAATCGGACCAGGCCTGGCCACCCCTCCCTGTCCCCCTCCCACAACTGAAGCAGCAGGCCCCTCTCTCCCCAGTCCCCTTCCCTCCCCATTCCCTGGTGGGAGCAGCCCTTGGGGAAAATGATGAGATTTTTATAGCATTCCTTGGTAAGCACTTAATAACTCTCTAGGCTATAGATCTGTGCTTCACATGGGCTGGGGATAATTCACAGTAAAATATGACTTTTCATTTATCACACTGACATATAATAAATACTTCCCAGTGAAGCCTGAGCACAAAAGGGGGTGGGGTGAGCAACCATGAGATGAGGCTACATGACTGAGTGTTGGGGGGTTCAGGTCCGTGGCAGGTGGACTCCAGGGCTGAGCGAACCCGAATCTCAGGTGGACCAGAACCCTGGAACCAGGGATGCTCACGGTGTCATGGGAAACTCCTTGGGATTATCAGCCATTGTGCCACCACAGCTCCCCCACTAGACTTACCGCCATTCCCGGGAAATCAAGAATCTCCCTCCCGGAGCCCAACTCCCCCAAAGGCCAGTGGGGCCTGAATCCAGCGTCCGGGCAGATGTCCTCCTCCTCCACGTTCACATCTGGCTCTCTCTGACTTGTCTTAAAGAGCATCCTCCTTTGCCTTCCACCACCCCCATCCCTCCCCACTGACAATGGCTCCATGACACTAGGGGACACACATATCTCAGTTCAATAACTGGACATCTAGGTTGCCTTACAATTTCTCACAATGAGATAATAATCGTAATAGCTCCCATTTATTCCACAGCTACCAGGGGTCGGGAGCACTGCTCCTTTAATTCCCACAGCACCCCTCACCCCGTGGGGTACTCAAATTCGGAGGGCTAAGCGATTTGCCCAAGACCATACGGCAATTATGTGGTGGCATCAGACCTGGCTACCTGGATCTCACCAGCCACATTGTCCTCGTTGTTATGTGTCTTAGGCTGGGCTCCCTCAGAAGCAGATCCTGAGGCCAGGATTTGAGCGTGAGATGGTTATTTAGGAGGCAGCCCCAGGAAGTATCAGGAGGAGAGCTGGGCTATGAAACAGGGAAAGAGTGAAGCCAACACAGAATGTGTTATGAGCAGGCTTCACAGAAGACGACTACGGGGCTCCAGGGACAGTCAGAACACACCTCAGGGTAATCTTGCCCGATGAGTGAGGGAGCGGGGGTTTGTCTCCACCAACTCCTGCCAATAACCAGTGGACGCTATCTCGCCCTGCTGCGATGGCTAAGTGGGTTCCAGTTGGCAGAGAAAGCCTTGGGCAAAGAGCCCCAGGTTGTAAGCTAGAGGTGGCGGCCCTGGGTCTGGGTGCATGGAAATGGTGAGTGCAGAGGAGCCTGGGCAGAGCACCAACAGCATCTGCCTCCCTGCCCAGGCCCCCATCTGGACCCTTGTCATCGCTCGCCATACAAACACAACAGTCACCTAACTGGTCCCCCTGTCTTGGTCTTGCCCCATCTGACATATCCCCCAGCTCCAGACAATAAGCGATTCCACCTTAGTCCACACAGCAAAGGATGGTCGGAAAAGTATCCCCTCCACCAGAAACGACACTTTGCTGATGGCTGGGGGACATCCCTGACCACACAAAGGCAGAGACCACGGGGTCTGGATTATCTTTGAATCCTTCCTCAGCACCTCAGGTGGGGTCTGATACCTAGCAGGTGCTCAGTGAATTGTGTTGCATTTGAAGTAAACTTCCTTGGGTAGCTTTGGCAGTGAGGGGAGGGCCAGCTTCCCTGAGAGCCCCTCCCCACCACTTCTACTGAAGAGATGACCTTGCCCTCCTTGGTAGTCTTGCTCTGTCCAGTACAGGCTGCTACTCCAGCCCCTCGTGCAAGGCTGCCTCCCTGGGAGACTGAGTCCTAGCAGTGTCTTGTAGGCATGCGTGTGCACACACACACACACACACACACACACACACACACACACACACACACACTGTCCAGAGCTGAGCCGAGAGTCTGACTCAGAGTCAGGCTTAACATATGCTTCTCAAATGCATATCTAAGTAAATGAATTAATGAATTGAGTAATGAGTAGTGCTGTGACCCCACCTTGAGAAATTCTTTGGACCAGAGGCCACATGTGGCCAGGAGTCCACTGGCCTGGTGGAAGGAGAGGCAGAGGTATGGTAGAGGCATCCACGATGGTGAGAGGCTGCACGGGGCACACACTCCACCCCCACCAGCCCTTCTTTCCTCCTCTTACAGCTCTGACTCCAAGACCAATGACCTGACCCATGTCCAGCCACAGAGACAAGGAACCAAGACAAGGACCATCAGCCGGCTCTCACTGAACTGCAGCCATATAGAGAGCCAGGGCTCTGGGGATGCCATTCAAGTTCTTTCTCACCTGCAAAGTGAACTTTCCCGATGATGCTCTATGATTTGACGGGGAAGGACACTAGGGGACACAGATGCCTCAATCCTTGTTCTGCCACTTGCCACTCTGTGGTCCTGTGTAAATGCCAGTTTTGGTAAGACTCAGTTTTTTCATCTGCAAAATGGACAAAGTTGCTGAAGGAGAATGGAGAGACTCAGGCCAAGTCCACAGCCTGGTGACCAACACAGCAAGCGCTCGTCTCCCTCCTCACTTCCTGTCTAACCTGGAGCGTAAGCAGTAACTTCCTACCAGTCTGCCCCAAAGACGCTGTACAGAGATGGTGTGGAAACTTTGCAAGAACCCACACAAGAAGAAATCTTGGAAATCCTGGGAGAGGCGGCTGAGCATCCTGCTTCTGTGAAAACTTCTGAAACTTCTCTGCCTATTCTCTGGCTGCTTTTTTCCTCCCCTTCCTGCCCGGCCCCCAGGTGATCCCCATCACCAGCAGTATTGAATTCCATGAATTCAAGCATTCTCTCAGGTCCTGAGTGATCTTCACAACCTCACTGTTTTTATGGGGCAGGGTGTACGTGAACCCATTTTTCAGATGAGAAAGCTGATGCTCCAAGGAGATGAGACTTCTCTAAAAGCCAGTCGGCAACTTTGTGGAAGAATGAGGACCTGGGACATGCAACCCCTGCCTCCCCATCCTTGACCCAGGGGCCACCTTGCCCCTAAAGAAGCTAGATAAGATATAAGCATTTGTACCCGAAAGTGAACAGAGATTTGCCTTCAGCAGCTAGAGACACCTCCCAAACCCTGCTGTCTACTCCAGATTTAAAGCAAAGAGCAATAAACAATTTTTGGCATTTCTCACCTGTCAGAGAGGATTTCTTGCTTACGGAGGATATACGGGTTTCTGAAAAATTAAGAACGACACTCAGCTTCCAGGGCCCAAGCCTCCAAAAGGCACAGCGAAGCTAACTAAGGCAGAAACTTTCCATCAGCAACCAAGCCAGAGAAAGTTGGAGAAGTTTGCTCCTCCCATGTGAGAACCAGACAGACCTGGGCGCCACCTGGGGCCAGGAAACCCAGGCCAGAAGGGCTGTCAGGGATGATCTGGGCCTCACACCTTGTTTCCAGGCAAGAGAACTGAGGGCTAGAGAGGGAGATGCACCCAGAGTCACTTGGAGCCTGAAGCCCTGGGAAAATGGTCAAGGTCCTAGATTGAGGCCCAAATATCAGGATTTGAATTCAGCTCTACTTCTTTCTAGCCATGTGACCCTGGGCAAGCCACTTTGTCTCTGAGCCTTCGTTTTTCTTTTCTGTCACGTGAGAACAAAGCCTAACACATGTTGATAAATGCCAACGTACAGATGGGGAAAGAAGGAGGTGAGGAAAGCAAAAACCCCTGGGGAATTATAAATAGACACGCAGAGGTGGGCTTAAGGAGCCAGGCCTCCCACTCTGGCTCCCAGCACCATGCTCTCTTCTCTCTCCCCCACCGCCTCCTCCCGCTTCTGCTGCCTCCAGGAAAAGACTGAAGGACACATTCAAGATACATCCAGTTGGAGCCAAAGTGCCACTTTCAGAAGAACAACAGCACTCGACAGAGAGACAGCAGGTAACCCGGCTTACTAGAAGCAGTGTTGAAGGTCAGCAGACTTCAAGCCAATCACATCTCAGGACTGTGGATGCTCATCATCATGAGCATTTATTGACTGCTTACTATATGCCAGCACTATGCCGAGCCTCTTACCGTAACGCATTTAGCACTTACAACAACTCTATGAGACGACCAGGTACTTTTGACCTCATCTTACAGAATGAGGAAACCCAGGTTCAGAAAGGTTAAGTAACTTGCCTGAGGTCACACAGCTAGGAAGTGCTGGAGCAAGGATTCAAACACAATGGTCTGCCTCCAAGCCTGCATTCTTTTTTTTTTCTGATTTGATTTTTTTATTGTTATGTTAATCACCATACATTACATCATTAGTTTTTTTTATTTTTATTGTTATGTTAATCACCATATATTACATCATTAGTTTTTGATGCAGTGTTCCATGATTCATTGTTTGTTCATAACACCCAGTGCTCCATGCAGAACGTGCCCTCAATACCCATCACCAGGCTAACCCATCCCCCCACCCCCCTCCCCTCCAGAACCCTCAGTTTGTTTTTCAGAGTCCATCATCTCTCCTGGTTCGTCTCCCCCTCTGACATACTCCCCTTTTCTTCCTCTCCTGTTATCTTCTTCTTTTTCTTTTTTCTTAAAATATGTTGCGTTATTTGTTTCAGAAGTACAGATCTGTGATTCATCAGTCTTGTACAATTCACAGTGCTCACCGTAGCACATACCCTCCCCAATGTCTATCACCCAGCCACCCCATCCCTCCCACCCCCGACCACTCCAGCAACCCTCAGTTTGTTTCCTGAGATTAAGAATTCCTCATATCAGTGAGGTCATATGATACATGTCTTTCTCTGATTGACTTATTTCACTCAGCATAACACCCTCCAGTTCCATCCACGTCGTTGCAAATGGCAAGATCTCATTCCTTTTGATGGCTGCATAATATTCCACTGTGTATATATATACCACATCTTCTTTATCCATTCATCTGTCGATGGGCATCTTGGCTCTTTCCACAGTTTGGCTATTGTGGACATTGCTGCTATAAACATTGGGGTGCACGTACCCCTTCGGGTCCCTACATTTGTATCTTTGTGGTAAATACCCAGTAGTGCAATTGCTGGATCAAACGGTAGCTCTAATTTCAACTGTTTGAGGAACCTCCATACTGTTTTCCAGAGGGGTTGCACCAGCTTGCGTTCCCACCAACAGTGTCGGAAGGTTCCCCTTTCTCCACATCCCCGCCAACATCTGTCGTTCCCTGACTTGTTAATTTTAGCCATTCTGACGGGTGTGAGGTGGTATCTCATTGAGGTTTTGATTTGGATTTCCCTGATGCCGAGCGGTGTTGAGCACTTTTTCATGTGCCTGTGGGCCATTTGGATGTCTTCTTTGGAGAAATGTCTGTTCATGTCTTCTGCCCATTTCTTGATTGGATTATGTGTTCTTTGGGTGTTGAGTTTGATAAGTTCTTTATAGATTTGAGATACTAGCCCTTTATCTGATATGTCATTTGCAAATATTTTCTCCCATTCTGTCGGTTGTCTTTTGGTTTTGTGGACTGTTTCTTTTGCTGTGCAAAAGCTTTTTTATCTTGATGAAATCCCAATAGTTCATTTTTGCCCTGGCTTCCCGTGCCTTTGGCGATGTTTCTAGGAAGAAGTTGCTGCGGCTAAGGTCGAAAGGTTGCTACCTGTGTTCTCCTTTAGGATTTGGATGGACTCCTGTCTCACGTTTAGGTCTTTCAACCATTTGGAGTCTATTTTTGTGTGTGGTGTAAGGAAATGGTCCAGTTTCATTCTTCTGCATGTGGCTGTCCAATTTTCCCAACACCATTTGTTGAAGAGACTGTCTTTTTGCCATTGGACATTCTTTCCTGCTTTGTCAAAAATAAGTTGACCATAGAGTTGAGGGTCCATTTCTGGGCTCTCGATTCTGTTCCATTGATCTATGTGTCTGTTTTTGTGCCAGTACCATACTGTCTTTATGATGACAGCTTTGTAATAGAGCTGGAAGTCCGGAATTGTGATGCCGCCAACTTTGCTTTTCTTTTTCAGTATTCCTCTGGCTATTCGGGGTCTCTTCTGGTTCCATACAAATGTTAGGATTATTTGTTCCATTTCTTTGAAAAAAGTGGATGGTATTTTGATGGGGATTGCATTGAATGTGTAGATTGCTCTAGGTAGCATACATCATTAGTTTTTGATGTAGTGTTCCATGATTCATTGTTTGTGCATAACACCCAGTGCTCCACGCAGAATGTGCCCTCTTTAATACCCATCACCAGGCTAACCCATCCCCCTACCTCCTCCCCTCTAGAACCCTCAGTTGGTTTTTCAGAGTCCATCGTCTCTTATGGTTCGTCTCCCCCTCCGACTTACTCCCCTTCATTCTTCCCCTCCTGCTATCGTCTTCTTTTTTTTTTCTTAACATATATTGCATTATTTGTTTCAGAGGTACAGATCCGTGATTCATCAGTCTTGTACAATTCACAGTGCTCACCATAGCACATACCCTCCCCAATGTCTATCACCCAGCCACCCCATCCCTCCCACCCCCGACCACTCCAGCAACCCTCAGTTTGTTTCCTGAGATTAAGAATTCCTCATATCAGTGAGGTCATATGATACATGTCTTTCTCTGATTGACTTATTTCACTCAGCATAACACCCTCCAGTTCCATCCACGTCGTTGCAAATGGCAAGATCTCATTCCTTTTGATGGCTGCATAATATTCCACTGTGTATATATATACCACATCTTCTTTATCCATTCATCTGTCGATGGACATCTTGGCTCTTTCCACAGTTTGGCTATTGTGGACATTGCTGCTATAAACATTGGGGTACACGTACCCCTTCGGATCCCTACATTTGTATCTTTGGGGTAAATACCCATAGTCCAAGCCTGCATTCTTAAGCCTTCTGTTTTTCTGCCTCCTTGGAGCATTAAAGCAAATCCCTCTGAACCCAAGACTCCATGCAGCTCAAAGACAGCAAAGAAGCCTGTATGAGGTACAGATACAGTATATGTTATAAAAAAAAAAAAGAAGAAGAAGAAGAAGATAGCAGGAGGGGAAGAATGAAGGGGGGGAAATCGGAGGGGGAGATGAACCATGAGAGACGATGGACTCTGAGAAACAAACTGAGGGTTCTAGAGGGGAGGGGGTGGGGGGATGGGTTAGCCTGGTGATGGGTATTAAAGAGGGCACGTTCTGCTTGGAGCACTGGGTGTTATACGCAAACGATGAATCATGGAACACTACGTCAAAAACTAATGATGTAATGTATGGTGATTAACATAACAATAAAAATTAAAAAAAGAAGCCTGTATGAGCATCCACAGCTATAATTTATTAGAGATGCTAAAGAACTCCTCTCACCCCATCCCCGCCTAGACACAGCAAAGGGCAAGAGAAAGAAAAAGAAAGAAGTTGAATAACTTTTCTGTTAGTCTCCCAAGAGTATAAATGGAGCTGCATAAATCACCCCAGGGGCAGGGAACTGAAAGAAGACATTAGGAGGATGGGCCCCCATTTAGCACATTCCCCTGTACATAATAAATGCCCCCTGTTGAAGCCCAGTGATCTAGCACCCCTTTCAACACACATATGCACACACATGCAGTCCCACTGCCCCTGCACTTTGCTCTGGGAACAAAGCCTCCACTTCAGAGGGCTTTCCCCACCCAAAGGTCACTGAACGTCTCCCGGGAAATGGTGGTTAAATAGGAATTTCAGGGGCCAAGGCAGGACCCCTACCAGGGGTTTGAGTCATAACTGCCCCCTCTCCAGACTCAAACAGGGCAGCTGCACAGCCTCTGTCCATACCTCAAGCTCCTACAGGTGAGGTCATACTTACCCTGGACCTGGCACTGCCGACGATCCATCTCTAACTCAGAAGAGCCAGGTAAAATGAACCTTAACAATGTTCTCAACCAACTACCTCCTTGACACACAGATAAACAGAGGCCCAAAGGGTGGAAGGCCTGACCCAGGTCACAGGGCTTGTTAGGATAAAGCTCGGATGAGAAGTGGTCTCCTGGCTCCTGGTCCAGCACTCCCTCACTAGCCATCCCGTCAGCCTTCAGGCTGAACTATGTAATTGTCCCCCAAATCTGCCACTGCCTAGGTGAGCCCTGGAACTGGAAGCCAAGGTGCTACAGGCCCTGCCAACTACCAAGGGCTCCTCCACACTGGGGCTAAGGGGCAAGGATGAAGAGAGGCAGCCGCAACAGGATCAACCCAGAACATTAGAACCAAACAGACCTGGCTTCGAATCCCAGCTTGGCCATTATGTTATCCATAACCAATACAGCAATGACCCCAAAACTTAGCAGCTTAAAACAACACATATTTACTATCACACTATTTCTGTAGGGCAAGAATTTGGCTACAGCTCAGCTGGGCCCTCTGCAAGCCACTGTATCTCACAAGGCTACAACTTAGGTGTCAGACCGGGGTCTGTAGTCTCAGCTGATGGTTGGCTTAGAAAAGAATCTGTTTCTGGGCGCCTGGGTGGCTCAGTTGGTTAAGCGACTGCCTTTGGCTCAGGTCATGATCCTGGAGTCCCAGGATCGAGTCCCGCATCAGGCTCCCTGCTTAGCAGGGAGCCTGCTTCTCCCTCTGACCCTCCTTCCTCTCATGTGCTCGCTCTCTCTCTCATTCTCTCTCAAATAAATAAATAAAATCTTTAAAAAAAAAAAGAAAGAAAGAAAGGAAGAAAAGAATCTGTTTCCAAGCTCACCTACCAGGCTACTGGCAGGACTCCGTTTCTCGCAGGCTATTGCAATGAAGGCCTCAGCAACTTGCTACATGGGCCCCCACTCCCACCCCCATGGCAGCTCGCTTCCCAAAGCAAGTCTTCTAAATACTATCAGTAGGCTTGGATTCCAAGAAAGGTATTTTGGGCTAACGAGCAGCAGCCAGGCACACCCAGGGACACAGTGCAGGATGGAGAACCAGGAACAGGGGCCTTCCCAGTCTGGAGGGAGAAAAGGAAATTAGTTGCTTAGTTGGAGTCCAGAGGCAGTATAACGGGGAGAGTTTGGGGCATAGAATCACAAGGGGGGCTGCAGATGTTGGCCCAGGAGCCCTGACAATGAGACACCACAGCTTAGGGAGGAAGGCTAGGACCTCCTCTCTCAGAAGCAGGGACTTGGGGTCCCAAGGAAGTGGTCTCCCCCAGGGAGATCTAAAGAGAACAAGTGGGCGCAGCAGCGGCCATCTGGCTGATCACACAGGGTGTTTCTAAGTTTGTAAGTCCGGGGAGCCTCCGTGTATCACCAGCCAGTGCTTGGTGAAAAACTGTGTCTGGGGAGGGGCAAGGACTTTCATGAAGAACTCTGCTTCACCCTGTTAAAATAACTAAAATAGCGATGATTAAAACAGGAGCCAGTTGCTGTAAGCCGTAAGCCATAGAGAAGGAAAAGAATAGAATCCTGGAGTACCCAAGCTAAAATGACCTTAGAAGATTATAGATGGGCATGAGGGAGCCATGAAATTATTTATAAAATTGTGTGTGTGGCTGTGCATTTTGTGGAGGGAGAGAAATCTGCCCACCCCCAAACAAAAAAAAAGCAGATGAGAAACACAGATCTAATCCAGCTCTCCCATTTTATAGATGAAGAGTCTGAGGCCCAAGTGGTAAGAGTCCCCCAGGCCATACAGCTATCCAGCAGGGGAGCCAGGGTGAGGACCCAGGCCAGCCCACTTCTGTCCCATGTCTTGGACAGACTCGAAATACACATTTCACCTGTAAAAGCTTAGGCACTGCATCCTCCTAATAAAGCAGCAACGACTCTGAATGATGTTTAATTATTTTGCAGGAGAATCGCTTTAATGGGCCACACGAAACTTAAAGGATTTTTAATAAAATCTCAGGAGCTCTGGGAACTCCAAGCCCCTCCCCACGCTACCCTTTGTTATTTCTCCTGATCCCATGAAGATATAACATTTGTTACTGTTTCATTAGGATCCGCAGTGCTTGCTATTTATTGAAAATTGTATTTTTGAGGAGAAGTGGGGGAGGGATGAAGTTTATCACAGAGAAGCGTTGGCATGAAAATTAGTGACATTTCAAAGTCCCCAAATCCCTGCTCCTATAAAAATTAACTGAGTTCAGCCCCCAGACGTCGAAGCCATGACTTCAAGTCCTGTTCCAGGTGGGGGCTGCCTGGAGGCTCCTTGATGCCTTGATTGTCCTTAGGGGAAAAAACTGTCCTCGATTTGACCTGTGTCTGTCTTCTTTAAAAAAAAAAAAAAAGAAACTGTTTTTATGCGAAATAATATATGCACAAGTTTAAATACAGGATCCTGCTAAACTATTTCCTACCCCCAGCTCTGTTCCCCCTAGGCAGCCGTGTCTTTTTAAAACATCTCTTCCTATATTTACCTCCGTTTTTCCACATAATATGCTTCTGCTGATATTTCTTGATTCATCAATTTTAGACACAGTCTATTGACTTACTACTGTAATAGATGAGGATTTATCTCTCTCACACCCCTGCCATCCCCCTTCCTGCCATATCTCTCTTTTTCGTTCATCATTAGTTACCCCTGGCATCTTCCATCCTCTAGAGTGGCACTTGGCAAAAAGAAAAATCTGCATTTCGTAAACGGAATATTAATATTCCCAGCCTTGCTTTCACCTTACTTCTCCCAGTCTACCTCCTAACTTCTGCCGTCTCCATACTTTTACTTTTATATTGGTAAAGTTGCTAACATTTACATTTATTCTGTAACACATGTCTTTCAAATTGATTCTAAGTGTTAAAAATCACTGAAAAGCATTTACATATTTGTGCCTCGGTAAAGACTACTCCTTGCTGGGGCGCCTGGGTGGCTCAGTCGTTAAGCGTCTGCCTTCGGCTCAGGTCATGATCCCAGGGTCCTGGGATCGAGCCCCGCATCGGGCTCCCTGCTCGGCGGGAAGCCTGCTTCTCCCTCTCCCTCTCCCCCTGCTTGTGTACCCTCTCTCGCTGTGTCTCTGTCAATTCAATAAATAAAATCTTAAAAAAAAAAAAAAAAAGACTACTCCTTGCAGACCCGAGTGGTGTACTAGGATTATGGTTTCTTTCAGACACAGTTGTGTGTGTGTGTGGGTGCGCACGCGTGCTTGCACACACACAAGCACGCACAGTTGTAAGTTGCAGTTGTCTTTATTCTTTTGTCCTGGTTGTCGTTATCATATTCCCAATTCTTTTTAAGAGTCTTTATAGAGCATATTCTACCCAGTTCCCCTTTTCATTAGGGACCACCACTCCTGGCCGCTGGATTTCTTGCTTCAATCTGGACTGGGTGCTCTCTAGCCCTTACCCTGGAATTCATCCCTGTTCTTCTGGTTCTATCTGCAGCTTCTTGTCTTCCCAGTTTTCCCCCTTTCGCGGTTTACTCCTCTAATATTGTAACACATCGTCACATTGCTTTTTTAAAAAGGATTTACGGGACACAAATTTCCTGGGTTCTTGCAGCTTGAATGGTGGGTTGTCTGAATATAGAAATCAGAGGCCGACAATAATTTCCTTCAGAATTTTGAAGATACCTGATATTGCTCATGAGAGTCTAATGCCCATCTGATTCTTGCTCCTTTGTAAGTGACCTGATTTCCCTCTTGGAAATCTTCAGAATATTCTTTTCTCTTGCTGTTTTGACTCACAATAATGTAAAAATTGATATGGACTCTTTCCATTTATTGTGTTGTGCACTCGATAGGCCCTTTCTTATTTTAAGTTGGAACTTACATGTAATCTTCTAACTTGCATATTGCAAACCACACAAATATATATCAAGATACAAACATTTCCAGTACCCAACAAGTTCCTCCGCGCCTCCTCCTGGTTAGTAGCTTTGCAAGAGTAGCCACTATTCTCTCCTACCAGCATAGACTACCTTTGCCTTTTTTGAGTTTTACATAAGTGGACTTTAACAATGTACACCCTTCTGTGTCTGGCTTCTTTTTCTTAACATTATGTCTCTAACATTCACCCATGTTGTTCCATGTAGAGAATGCTGGTTCTTTTTCATTGCTGCATAATATTCCATTGTGAGCATATACCCACAGTTATTTATACAAATGATGATGGACATTTGGAACTGTCCCTAGTTTTGAGCCACTTTTTTAAATATTTTATTTACTTATTTGAGAGAGAGAATGAGATAGAGAGAGCACATGAGAGGGGGGAGGGTCAGAGGGAGAAGCAGACTCCCTGCTCAGCAGGGAGCCCGATGAGGGACTCGATCCCGGGACTCCAGGATCATGACCTGAGCCGAAGGCAGTTGCTCAACCAACTGAGCCACCCAGGCACCCTAGTTTTGAGCCACTTTTGTAATATTCTTGCATATGTCTTTCAGGGGAAATAAGTATTCATGTCCCTTCAGGCTACATTTAGCAGAATTGTTGGATCACAGGGTAGACACACATCGAGCTTTTGTAGATGCTGCCAAACAGCCTTCCAACGTAGTGTGCAAATTCACACTACCAGTGGCAATGCCTGAGAGTCCCACTTGCTCTCCGTTCTCAACCTACTCTCAGACATTTTATTTTCACCATTGTAGGGATGTAGAGATATTTTATTGTGGTTTTAGTTAGCATTTTCCTGATGACTAACAATATTGAGCACTTTTGCATATGTTTATTGGCCATTTTTGTACTTCTGTTAGTGACTTATTTTGTAAATCTTTTGCTCATTCTTAAAAACAAAAGTTTCTTACTTTGTGAATTTTTGGATTTCTATATATACTCTATACTCAACCTTCTCTGTTGGGTGTATGTATTACAAATACTTCAGGTCTTTGGCTTTTCACTCTCAATATTGTCTCTACAGAAGAGGAGTTCTTAATTTATTTTTTTTCTTTCAAATTTTTATTTAAATTCTAGTTAGTTAACTTACAGTGCAAAATTGGTTTTAGGAGAATTCAGTGGTTCATCACTTACATACAACACCTAGTGCTCATCAAAAGTGCCCTCCTTATTACCCATCACCCATTTAGCCCATCCCCTGCCCACACCCCTCCATGAACCTTCAGTTTGTTCTCTATCATTGAGAGTCTCTTATGGTTTACTTCCCTCTCTCTCTCTTTTTTCTTCCCCTCCCATATGGTCATCTGTTTTGTTTCTTAAATTCCACCTATGAGTGAAATATATGGTATTTGTCTTTCTCTGACTGACTTATTTCACTCAGCATAATACACTCTAGCTCCATCCACGTCGCTGCAAATGGCAAGATTTCATTCTTTTTGATGGTTGAGTAATATTCCTGTGTGTGTGTGTGTGTGTGTGTGTGTGTGTGTAAAACACTTTATCAGACATATATATGTCCTTATCCATTCATCGCTCATCTTTATCCACACTGGGGCTCTTTCATCGTTTAGATATTGTTGATAACGCTGCTATAAACAACAGAGTGCATGTACCCCTTCGAGTCTGAATTTTTGTATCCTTTGGGTAAATACCCTGTAGTGCAATTGCTGAATCATGTGGTAGCTCTATTTTTAACTTTTTGAGGAACTGCCATAGTGTTTTCCAGAGTGACTGCACCAGTTTGCATTCGCACCACCAGTGCAAAGCGTTCCCCTTTCTCCTCATCCTCACCAACACCTGTTGTTTCTTGTGTTGTTAATTTTAACCATTCTGACAGGTGTGAGGTAGTATCTCATTGTGGTTTTGATTTGTATTTCTCTGATGATGAGTAATGTTGAGCATCTCTTCATGTGTCTATTGGCCATCTGGATGTCTTCTTTGGAGAAATGTCTATTCATGTCTTCTGCCCATTTCTTAACTGGATTATTTGTTTTTTGGGTGTTGAATTTGATAAGGTTTTTATAAGTTTTAGATACTAACCCTTTATCAGATATGTCATTTGCAAATATCTTCTCCCATTCCATAGGCTGTCTTTTAGTTTTGTTGATGATTCCCTTCCCTGTGCAGAAGCTTTTTATCTTGATGAAGTCCCAATAGTTCATTTTTGCTTTTGTTTCCCTTACCTCTGGAGATGTGTCTAGTAAAAAGTTGCTATGGCTGAGGTCAAAGAGGTTGCTGCCTATGTTCTCCTCTAGGATTTTGATGGTTTCCTATCTCACATTTAAGTCTTTCATCCATTTTGAATTTTTTTGTGTGTATGGCATAAGAAAATGGTCCAGTTTCGTTCTTCTGCATTTTGCAGTCCAGTTTTCCCAACATCATTGTTTTTTTTTAATTTTTTTATTGTTATGTTAATCACCATATATTACATCATTAGTTTTTGGTGCAGTGTTCCATGATTCATTGTTTGTTCATAACACCCAGTGCTCCATGCAGAACGTGCCCCCCTCAATACCCATCACCAGGCTAACCCATCCCCCCACCCCCCTCCCCTCCAGAACCCTCAGTTTGTTTTTCAGAGTCCATCATCTCTCCTGGTTCGTCTCCCCCTCTGACATACTCCCCTTTTCTTCCTCTCCTGTTATCTTCTTCTTTTTCTTTTTTCTTAAAATATGTTGCATTATTTGTTTCAGAAGTACAGATCTGTGATTCAACAGTCTTGCACAATTCACAGCGCTCACCGTAGCACATACCCTCCCCAATGTCTATCGCCCAGCCACCCCATCCCTCCCACCCCCAACCACTCCAGTAACACTCAGTTTCTTTCCTGAGATTAAGAATTCCTCATATCAGTGAGGTCATGTGATACATGTCTTTCTCTGATTGACTTATTTCACTCAGCATAACACCCCCCAGTTCCATCCACGTCGTTGCAAATGGCAAGATCTCATTCCTTTTGATGGCTGCATAATATTCCATTGTGTATATAGACCACATCTTCTTTATCCATTCATCTGTCGATGGGCATCTTGGCTCTTTCCACAGTTTGGCTATGGTGGACATTGCTGCTATAAACATTGGGGTACACGTACCCCTTCGGGTCCCTACATTTGTATCTTTGTGGTAAATACCCAGTAGTGCAATTGCTGGATCGAACGGTAGCTCTAATTTCAACTGTTTGAGGAACCTCCATACTGTTTTCCAGAGGGGTTGCACCAGCTTGCATTCCCACCAACAGTGTAGGAGGGTTCCCCTTTCTCCACATCCCCGCCAACATCTGTCGTTCCCTGACTTGTTAATTTTAGCCATTCTGACGGGTGTGAGGTGGTATCTCATTGAGGTTTTGATTTGGATTTCCCTGATGCCAAGCGAATTTGAGCACTTTTTCATGTGCCTGTTGGCCATTTGGATGTCTTCTTTGGAGAAATGTCTGTTCATGTCTTCTGCCCATTTCTTGATTGGATTATTTGTTCTTTGGGTGTTGAGTTTGATAAGTTCTTTATAGATTTTGGATACTAGCCCTTTATCTGATATGTCATTTGCAAATATTTTCTCCCATTCTGTCGGTTGTTTTTTGGTTTTGTGGACTGTTTCTTTTGCTGTGCAGAAGCTTTTTATCTTGATGAAATCCCAATAGTTCATTTTTGCCCTGGCTTCCCGTGCCTTTGGCGATGTTTCTAGGAAGAAGTTGCTGCGGCTAAGGTCGAAAAGGTTGCTACCTGTGTTCTCCTTTAGGATTTGGATGGAATCCTGTCTCACGTTTAGGTCTTTCAACCATGTGGAGTCTATTTTTGTGTGTGGTGTAAGGAAATGGTCCAGTTTCATTCTTCTGCATGTGGCTGTCCAATTTTCCCAACACCATTTGTTGAAGAGACTGTCTTTTTGCCATTGGACATTCTTTCCTGCTTTGTCAAAGATGAGTTGACCATAGAGTTGAGGGTCCATTTCTGGGCTCTCGATTCTGTTCCATTGATCTATGTGTCTGTTTTTGTGCCAGTACCATACTGTCTTGATGATGACAGCTTTGTAATAGAGCTGGAAGTCCGGAATTGTGATGCCGCCAGCTTTGCTTTTCTTTTTCAGTATTCCTCTGGCTATTCTGGGTCTCTTCTGGTTCCATACAAATTTTAGGATTATTTGTTCCATTTCTTTGAAAAAAGTGGATGGTATTTTGATGGGGATTGCATTGAATGTGTAGATTGCTCTAGGTAGCATTGACATCTTCACAATGTTGATTCTCCCAATCCATGAGCATGGAACGTTTTTCCATTTCTTTGTGTCTTCTTCAATTTCTTTCCTGAGTATTTTATAGTTTTCTGAGTACAGATCCTTTGCCTCTTTGGTTAGATTTATTCCTAGGTATCTAATGGTTTTGGGTGCAATTGTAAATGGGATAGACTCCTTGATTTGTCTCTCTTCTGTCTTGTTGTTGGTGTATAGGAATGCCACTGATTTCTGTGCATTGATTTTATATCCTGCTACTTTACTGAATTCCTGTATGAGTTCTAGCAGTTTTGGGGTGGAGTCTTTTGGGTTTTCCACATACAGTATCATATCATCTGCAAAGAGTGAGAGTTTGACTTCCTCTTTGCCGATTTGGATGCCTTTGATTTCTTTTTGTTGTCTGATTGCTGTGGCTAGGACTTCTAATACTATGTTGAATAGCAGTGGTGAGAGTGGACATCCCTGCCGCGTTCCTGACCTTAGGGGAAAAGCTCTCAGTCTTTCCCCATTGAGAATGATATTCGCTGTAGGTTTTTCATAGATGGCTTTTATGATATTGAGGTATGTACCCTCTATCCCTATACTCTGAAGAGTTTTGATCAAGAAAGGATGTTGTACTTTGTCAAATGCTTTTTCTGCATCTATTGAGAGGATCATATGATTCTTGTTCTTTCTTTTGTTAATGTATTGTATCACGTTGATTGATTTGCGGATGTTGAACCAGCCTTGCAGCCCAGGAATAAATCCCACTTGGTCGTGGTGAATAATCCTTTTAATGTACTGTTGGATCCTATTGGCTAGTATTTTGGTGAGAATTTTTGCATCCATGTTCATCAGGGATATTGGTCTGTAATTCTCTTTTTTGATGGGGTCTTTGTCTGGTTTTGGGATCAAGGTAATGCTGGCCTCATAAAATGAGTTTGGAAGTTTCCCTTCCATTTCTATTTTTTGGAACAGTTTCAGGAGAATAGGTATTAATCCTTCTTGAAATGTCTGATAGAATTCCCCTGGGAAGCCATCTGGCCCTGGGCTTTTGTTTCTTGGGAGATTTTTGATGACTGTTTCAATTTCCTTAGTGGTTATAGGTCTGTTCAGGTTTTCTATTTCTTCCTGGTTCAATTTTGGTAGTTGATACATCTCTAGGAATGCACCCATTTCTTCCAGGTTATCTAATTTGCTGGCATAGAGTTGCTCATAATATGTTCTTATAATTGTTTGTATTTCTTTGGTGTTGCTTGTGATCTCTCCTCTTTCATTCATGATTTTGTTGATTTGGGTCATTTCTCTTTTCTTTTTGATCAGTCTGGCCAGGGGTTTATCAATCTTGTTAATTCTTTCAAAGAACCAGCTCCTAGTTTCGTTGATCTGTTCTACTGTTCTTTTGGTTTCTATTTCATTGATTTCTGCTCTGATCTTTATGATTTCTCTTCTCCTGCTGGGTTTAGGCTTTATTTGCTGTTCTTTCTCCAGCTCCTTTAGGTGTAGGGTTAGGTTGTGTATTTGAGACCTTTCTTGTTTCTTGAGAAAGGCTTGTATTGCTATATACTTTCCTCTCAGGACTGCCTTTGCTGTGTCCCAAAGATTTTGAACAGTTGTGTTTTCATTTTCATTGGTTTCCATGAATTTTTTTAATTCTTCTTTAATTTCTTGGTTGACCCATTCATTCTTTAGTAGGATGCTCTTTAGCCTCCATGTATTTGAGTTCTTTCCGACTTTCCTCTTGTGGTTGAGTTCTAGTTTCAAAGCATTGTGGTCTGAAAATATGCAGGGAATGATCCCAATCTTTTGGTACCGATTGAGACCTGATTTGTGACCTAGGATGTGATCAATTCTGGAGAATGTTCCATGGGCACTAGAGAAGAATGTGTATTCCGTTGCTTTGGGATGGAATGTTCTGAATATGTCTGTGAAGTCCATTTGGTCCAGTGTGTCATTTAAAGTCTTTATTTCCTTGTTGATCTTTTGCTTAGATGATCTGTCCATTTCAGTCAGGGGGGTGTTAAAGTCCCCCACTATTATTGTATTGTTGTCAATGTGTTTCTTTGCTTTTGTTATTAATTGCCTTATATAATTGGCTGCTCCCATGTTCGGGGCATAGATATTTACAATTGTTAGATCTTCTTGTTGGATGGATAGACCCTTTAAGTAGGATATAGTGTCCTTCCTCATCTCTTATTACAGTCTTTGTTTTAAAATCTAGTTTGTCTGATATAAGGATTGCCACCCCAGCTTTCTTTTGGTGTCCATTAGCATGGTAAATGGTTTTCCACCCCCTCACTTTCAATCTGGGGGTGTCTTTGGGTGTAAAATGAGTCTCTTGCAGACAGCATATCGATGGGTCTTGTTTTTTAATCCAATCTGATAGCCTGTGTCTTTTGATTGGGGCATTTAGCCCATTTACATTCAGGGTAACTATTGAAAGGTATGAATTTAGTGCCATTGTATTACCTGTAAGGTGACTGTTAACTGTCTGTTGTCTGTGTTCGTTTCTGCTCTTTGCTGCTTTTAGGTTCTCTCTTTGCTTAGAGGACCCCTCTCAATATTTCTTGGAGGGCTGGTTTCGTGTTTGCAAATTCCTTTAGTTTTTGTTTGTTCTGGAAGCTTTTTATCTCTCCTTCTATTTTCAATGATAGCCTAGCTGGATATAGTATTCTTGGCTGCATATTTTTCTCGTTTAGTGCTCTGAAGATATCTTGCCAGTCCTTTCTGGCCTGCCAGGTCTCTGTGGATAGGTCTGTTGCCAATCTAATGTTTCTACCATTGTAGGTTACATATCTCTTCTCCCGAGCTGCTTTCAGGATTTTCTCTTTGTCTCTGAGACTCGTAAGTTTTACTATTAGATGTCGGGGTGTTGACCTATTATTATTGATTTTGAGAGGGGTTCTCTGTGCCTCCTGGATTTTAATGCCTGTTTCCTTCCTCACATTAGGGAAGTTCTCTGCTATAATTTGCTCCAATATACCTTCTGCCCCTCTCTCTCTCTCTTCTTCTTCTGGGATCCCAATTATTCTAATGTTGTTTCGTCTTATCGTATCACTTATCTCTCGAATTCTGCCCTCGTGATCCTGTAGTTGTTTCTCTCTCTTTTTCTCAGCCTCTTTATTTTCCATCATTTGGTCTTCTATATCGCTGATTCTCTCTTCTGCCTCATTTATCCTAGCATTTAGTGCCCCCATTTTTGATTGCACCTCATCAATAGCCTTTTTGATTTCGATTTGGTTAGATTTTAGTTCTTTTATTTCTCCAGAAAGGGGTTCTCTAATAACTTCCACGCTTTTTTCAAGCCCAGCTAGTATCTTTAAAGTCATGATTCTGAACTCTAGGTCCGACATCGTACTAATGTCCGTATTGAGTAGGTCCCTGGCTGACGGTACTACCTCTTGTTCTTTTTGCTGAGGTGATTTCTTTCGTCTTGTCATTTTGTCCAGAGGAGAATAGATGAATGAGAGAACAAAAGGCTAACAGTTTTACAACGTCCCCAGCAAATATACTGTATACAAATCAGAAAAGACCTGAAACCAGGGGAAAAGAAAGGGAAAGAAAGAAAAAAGAAAGAGAAAAAGAAATAAAAAAAGAAAAAAAAAGATAAAAACAAAAACAAAACAATTCAAAAAAGGAGAATATGATCAAATATGATCAGGTTAGTGCATAGATCAGTGCCACACACTAGATTTTGGGCGTATTTTGGTCTGTTAGAAAAAAGTGCCTCCTAAAATTTTAAAGGAAGAAAGACATATATGTACAAAATAAGGGTTGATACAATGAAGGGATGGAAGATGACTGTAAAGATGAAAATTATAAAAGATTTTATAAAAGGACTTGGTAAGATAAGTTGTTTGAAAAAAGAAAGAAGATTTAAGGGAAAAAAAAAAAAAAGGAAAAAGGGAGAGAATGTGATCAGGCAGGAGACTAGGACAAAGCCATACACTAGTGATTTAGGGTATATTTTGATCTGTTAGAAGAAACTGTACCTCAAAATTTGAAAGAGAGAACAACTTATATATATATGCCAAAAACAAGGGTAACTACTATGAAGGGATAAAATATGACTCTAAAAATGAAAAAAAAATAAAAAATGGTTTTTTTTAAAAAAAAAGGATTTATAAGATGTTGGTTGAAAAAGGGAAAAAGAAAAATAAAAAAAAGTCAACAAAAATTAACTTTGATGAAATAATGAATCATGGTAAAAAAAAAAAAAAAAGCCATGAATCTATGTGCAGTATTCCCCTAGCGCTGGAGTTCTCCTATTCTCCTTGATCGATCAACTTGGTCTTGGCTTGCTGGCTGTTTGTGCTGATCTTCTGGGGGAGGGGCCTGTTGCTGTGGTTTCCAAATGTCTTTGCCGGAGGCGGAATTGCCCCGCCCTTGTCGGTCCGGGCTAAGGAAGCTGCTCCGGTTTGCTCTCAGGAGCTTTTGTTCCCTGCAAGCTCTCGGTACAGCTTTGGAGGACCAGAGTGAAAATGGCGGCCTCCCAATCTCCACTCGGAGGAGCTGAGAACTCGGGGCCCCGTTCCTCAGCGTGCCCCCAGAGAAAAGCAGTCACTTCCGTGTCCCCGGTCTCCGGCCGCACTCCGTGCTCACCCGGCCTGTGATTGAGCGTTGCTATCTCTGGCACCCGACCCCGCTCGGAGTCTCCAAACCCAGCAGATCCCTGCAGTGCGTTCCCACACCGCTCCTCCCCGGGAAGGAAGGGGAGTCTCCCCGGATCTGCCGCCTGTTGGGTCCCTGCTGGGGGAGCCGTGCCCCGACTGGGCCGCAGATCACAGTTTATGGCAACCCTGAGCTGAGAGCCCGCGACTCTGCTCCGTATCTGCAGCCGGCTTCCCCGCTCCGATACCTGGGAGCTCTGGCGCACTCAGGCACCCCCGGTCTCTCTGTGACCCCAAGGGTCCTGAGACCACACTGTCCCGGGAGGATTCCACCCCCCGCTTAGCCACTGCAGTGACGTCCCTCCCGCCGAGCTAACTTCTAAAAGGTCCGATTTTGTGCTCCGCGACTCTAGCACTTGCCAGAAGCGGCCGGCAGAGGCCCCTCCCCCGCCGTCTATCCTCCCGAATATCGCCTCGGATTCACTTCTCCGCACGTCCTACCTTCCAGTAAGTGGTCGCTTCTCTGTTCAGAGAGTTGTTGCTACTCTCCTGTTCGATCTCCTGTTGAGTTCGTAGGTGTTCAGAATGGTTTGATCCCTATTCAGCTGAATTCCTGAGACCAGGCAAAATCTAGGTCTCCTACTCCTCCGCCATCTTGCTCCGCCCCCCAACATCATTGTTGAAGAGACTGTCTTTTTTCCTTTGGCTATTCTTTCCTGCTTTGTCAAAGATTCGTTGACCATATAGTTGTGGGTCCATTTCTGGGTTTTCTATTCTGTTCCATTGATCTATGTGTCTGTTTTTGTGCCAATACCATACTGTCTTGATGACTACAGCTTTGTAATATAGCTTGAAGTCTGGAATTTTGATGCCTCCAGTTTTGCTTTTCTTATTCAGGGTTTCTATGGCCAGGGTCTTTTGTGGTTCCAAATAAGGAGTTCTTAATTTTAATAGGGCCTAAATTTAGCAATATTTTCTTCTATAGTTAGTGGTTTTTGTGTTTTATTTAAGAAATCTTTGCCCATCCCAGAGACATATAGCTTTTCTTCCGGGTTTTTTTTTTTCTCCTAGATATGTTATTGTCTTATTTTTCACATTTAGTGCTCTGATCCATCCTGAATTAATTTTTGTATATGGTCAGGATGAAGGTTAATTTCTTTTTCATATGGATAGCAATGGGCCTAATATTAATAGGCCTTTTCAATATGTAGATTCAAGTCTGCCAGCTTTAGAAAGTTTTCTTGCATTGTTTCTTGATAATCTTCACCCCTCCCTTTTCTCTGTTCTGGAACTCCTATTACTCAGATGTTAGACCTTCAGGATTCTTCCTCTGGGTCTCTTTTCTCTCTCTCTCTCTCTCTCTCTCTCACTTTTCTTGCCTTTTTCCTTTTTTGTTTACTTTCTAAGAAACAACTTTTACCTTCCAATGCTGTATTTAATTTTATTTCAACAATATTTTTTTATTTCCAAGCGTTCTATCATGTTTTCCCATTGTCCTTATTCCACAGCTCTGCCCTCCTTCTATTTGTTAATGGAGAGCTGCCCTTTTATGTCACTTGGGGAGTCACTGTCACTCCTTGCAGGGCTTTCTGCACAGAAGCAAAGAGCTGGAACATCTGACCTTGGTTGAAGTTCCAGGGAGGGACCCATAGCTCCAGAGGTTCTATGTCTTTCCTTTTGCCATTCCTGCTTTCTATGTCTTCTTTCTTCTAATTCTCTTTCTCATTGTTTAAGGTCGGATTCCCTGAGGAAGTGAACTCTGAAACTGCAATTCACGTGCAGAGAATTTATGAGAGTGCCCATGGATCCACCCTGAGGAGAGGGTGAAGGAAGTAGAAATGGGCAGAGGGATCTGTAATGCAGTTGCCATAAAGGTGTCAGCTGATCCCAAAAATATCTCTAGAGTTGAAATTGTTCTTCAGAATCATGCCAACTTGTGGAGAGGGGCAGGAATTTTAACCTCTGCATCCCATTGTCCAGTTGTTGAATATAGCCTATGCTGGGGAAGGCTAAGCAGCACTCACTCTTCAAGTGAGGGAAGCTTTTGGAGTATGACTCAGCTGAGAGCTACCAGCACCTGGGGGAATGAGTGCCTCCTATCCCCCTTGCACTATAAGGGATCCAGTCCTATACATACTCACCCCTGCTCAAAGTGTCATCTGGGTCTGCAACAACTAGGGTAGATAGTCCCTTTCCTTTTATAGCAGGCCCAGCACTTCCCCTAGCCAGGCTATATGTTAACTCTATTTATTGGTGTGGTAGCCAGAGGAGAAGTGAAGGTAGATCCAGAAAGCAGGGCATATTGTCCAAGAAAGGCCTCTGCATCAACTTCTGTAAGAGCAGAGCAGGGGAGATTCTTGTGCTTTAACAGGGAAGAGCAAGCCCAAAGGGACCAAAAGGATCTGAAGATTCATGATATTCAAATGCATTGACCCAGATGTTCCAATCACAAACCTGGCAGGCCCACTCCTTCCCAGTCATAGTTATGACCTTGGAGTAACAGACTAGGCTTGATATTCAGTTTTTTCTGCCCTTCAGTTCCAAGATCATTTCAAAGGTTTCTTCCTTGGACCACTCCTGGCACTAACTTTCTCAAACTGACTTAGGTAGACTTGAAGAAAGAGATTCATGTTCAGAAAGTTTATTGAGACTTTCCTTGGGATCAATGTCCATGGGGGAGTGTCAATGCCCTCCAGCCAAGGACTTCAAGAAACACCTCTGCAGGTGCACAAGTTGGGTTTATTGCTTGCTATAATGAGGAAGACCAGATGCCATGGGGACCTGTAGGGTATCTCAGTAAGAAAGTGTTAAAAAGGGCTTATTACAGGACTGGGGCTCATGGTAGGTGATTTGGGGGATGGTCCAAGGAAGTAAGACTTTTCTCTGAATTGGCTGCTATTAGCAAGCAAGGGTAATTCTATGATCGGTTGTCTTAATAAATCTTATCTAGAAGGAAGGAAGAACGAAGTGAAGCTTAAGTTACAGTTGGTAAAGAAGCAGCATCACTCACATTAGTCAGGATAGGGGGATGTTTCGTATTCTGTGGTTTGGATCATGCTTTTGTCCTTGCTTAGATGAGATTACAGTGTGGTCTTGTTTTGTGTTCTGTCTTGTCCAGTGTCCTGTGAGGTTTCTAACAGCCTAGATGTGAATACAGGGCCAGCTCCTGGATGTCAGAGGCTGCTTTTCTCTTTGTCAGAAGTGAAGGAGGCAGGATTGGGTGGAGGGAGGAACTGAATTGTGATGTAGTAATAGCTAAGGCCTCAGCAGATCGCACAGAGAGTTATGGAGCTGACATGGCCCTTCAAAGTTGTCCTGCTCTAAGGAAGGGGCTAATCCCTTATATCTCCCCCTCCCCACAGTGAGCAGTCATTGGATGCAGACCATCCCTGGGAGGGGGTAAGACCTTGGGTGAGTCAACCATTTTTTTGGCTGAAGCAATCCCAGAGAACTCAACTGAGAGCCATCTGCTGGGGGAATGAATGATTCAGCCCTGAAGGGGGCATCTGGGCAGTACAGCACACACAGCATCCACTACACTCAATCTCATTCTCTCTCTCTCTCTCTCTCTCTCTCTCTCTCTCTCTCTCTCTCACACACACACACACACACACACACACACACGCATGCACATGCCCTATGTGAAACTGGGACCCTGAAACCCCTCTCTGTACTAGGCCTTACTACAGGGAAATATAGGAAACCATGTGTGCCATTCCCCTCAACCCCATAACTCCCTCCCACCACACCCACACCTACCGTTTGGAACTGATGAATGAGATAGAGGAAAGACTAGAGGTGAAAGAGGGTGAATGACAGGGCTCTGGCCTGGACCAGAGGTGGGGGAGAGAATTAAAACCACTAAAACTAATACCTTTGCACCCAAGCCTCCCACCGCAAACCCCAGCTCAGCCCTGTCTTCCCCATTCCTCCTGGAAGCAAAATAATGTAAAATATCCTTCCATGTAGCTAATCTGCACTACAAAGAGAAATTGGGGAGACAGACTTAGGCTACAGGGAAGGATTCAAATTGAAAATGCTCAGGGGGCCCCATTAATAAAAACAATAATTCAGTTCCTTACTGAGCAATCCCAGAACAAAGAGGAGAAACTGCTGATGAGGAAGGGGGACAAGAGGAGGTGAGACAGAGATAGGCTGACAGACTGGGCTAGAACCACAAATGTCGCTTTGAATTTCTCCAGAGAAAGGTAAAGGTCTATGGTTTTAACAAACCTATTATGGGGCCCAAACCACACTTTCCCCTGGCTGCTTCCCAGGGTAGATCTCCCAGCTGGAGCCATAAAGATCCCCTCCAAGGGGAGAGCTGACCAGAGTCCTGGATTCAGTGGGAGTCTCCCTACCTCTCCCAAATTTGCCTATACAAAGCAGCACAGAATGGGCACTAACATTGCAGTCACCAATTATGTCAGAAACTATGCCAACTAGTTTGTCCCTTATCTCCTATCATCTCCAACAGCCCAGTGATAATGTTAATAATAAAAGAGTTAGCATATTGTGGGAGCTAATTATATACCAGACGCTGTGCTTTATCTCACTGAACCCCCCAACAAAACTGGGAGGCAGACCTACTTATACCCCATTTTTCTCTGGTAACAGCTTTGTTGAGATATAATTCACATACTATATGATGCACCCATTAGAGTCCACAAATCAATAGTTTCTAGTATATTCTCAGAGGACGGCTACACAATCATAGAATGCCTTCATCACCCCCCTGCCAAAAAACCCATACCTTTTAGTTCTCACTCTTCCAACCCCTCCATGCCCCCAGCCTTAGACAACCACTTATCTGCTGTCTGTCTCTATACATCTGCCACTTCTGGACATTCCATATAAGTGGAATCACACAGTATGTAGTCCTCGGTGACTGGTTTCTTTCACTTAGCATCATGTTTTCAAGATTCACCCATGTTGTACCATGTATCAGTACTTCATTCCTTTTTACAGCTGAAAAATATTTCATTGCATGGACGGACCACATTTTGTTTATCCATTCATCAGTTGATGGCCATTTGGTTTGTTTCTACCTTTTGGCTATTATGAATAATGCTGCTATAAACATTGGTGTACGAGTTTTTATGTAGACATATGTTTTCATTTCTCTTGTGTATACACACAGGAGTGGAACTGCAGAATCATATGGTAAGTCATGTTGAACTTTTTAAGGGACTGCCAGACTGTTTTCTCAAGTGACTGCAACAGTTTACATTCTCCAGTGTCTGAGGGCTCCGATTTCTCCACGTCCTCAACACTTGTCAGTATCTGTCTTTTTCTCTTTTTATAGTCATCCTACTGTTGTGAAGTGCTATCTCATTGTGGGTTCGGTTTGCATTTCCCTTATAGCTAATGATGTGGAGCATCTTTTCATGTGATTACTGGCCATCTGTACATCTTCTCTGGAGAAGTGTCTATTCAGATCCTTTGACCATTTTTAATCGGGTTATTTGTCTTTTTATTATTGAGTTGTGAGAGTTCTTTATATATTTGCAATACAAGTCCTTTATCAGATATATGATTTGAAAATATGTTCTTCCATCCTGTGGGCTGTCTTCATTCTCTTGAGAGGATCCTCTGAAGCACAAAGGTTTTTCATTTTGATGAAGTCCAAGTCCAATGTATTTATTTTTTTGTTGTTGTTGCCCACAATAAACCCATTTTACATTTGAAAAAAATGAGGCAGATTGCTAGGAACTTACCCATGAATACATAATAGTAACTGGCAGAGCCAAGTCACAAAGCTTCCTTTGAGGGCCTGAAGAAATCGCCGTGAGCAGGGACTCCCGCAGTCCCGCCTGAACTTGGGCAAGTCTCCAAGCCCTGAGAGAATGCTAACTCCTACCCCTGCCCATGGGAGTCAGGAATGGCCAGGCATCAGGCTCTGGCAATAAAATGGAGCTACCCTATCCCAAATGCTGATACCACTCAGCAAGTCTGCTCCAAAGGGCCACAAAACACAGAAGAGAAATTCTTCCTCCCAAAAAGTGTGTACACTCTACAGTGTGGCCTGTGGCAGGTAGATGGATAAAAGGAACCTCTCAATCTAGGACCCATCAACTTACCAGGGACCAGGAACTCACCCAGTAGTATTAAGAGAGTCTTACAAAGTCCTTCATGCTTCACTTTAATATTTCCCATACACGACTTCATTTTTCCCTGTAAATATTCGTTCCTTCAACAAATGTGTATCAGGTACCCATTCAATATAAAGCACTAAGCAGAGAAACTAGGAGATAAAGTGTTTTTCTCTTTATATCACCCTGAAAAGGGGGAGAAACTATAGTCTCTGGTCTACAGATGAGCAATTGGAGGCACCAGAACATTTCATGACTTCACCAAAGTAATAAAACCAGACAGTGGTGACCTAATGAAGTCCAGAGCCCTGGGCCCTATGTTCAGGCTCTGTCTACACCACGATGAACATCAGTCAATGGGGTCAAACTCAAGATTACCTCTGCTTCCATATTCCATCTAAGAATGTGACTTGCCCATTAGAGAAATATTACCTAAGCCCAAGAACACAAAGGTGGCCACAAGTGGGTCTCACAGCAACCATTCCTTCTGCCCATCTTCTGCTAAAACAAAATGATTGCTCCAGAGCTTCAGAAATCACTGTCAGGTGCTGATTTGGCAATCTGGCTTCCTGCTAGGAAGATGGGGTCCAAACCCATCTTTTGATTATTATTATTTTACAACTAATTTTCCAGTCAAATCCTTTATTTGTGCAAAAGCCCATCCAGCCTTGAGCACATTCTTCTTGTCTTTGAATTTTATCTTTTTAATTAAAAAAAAAACACACATAAGGCAGCACAAATTAGGTCACCATCAAAGACTTTCTTTCCCAAAGAGCAACTCTATAGATATTAACCCTAGCACTGCCAGTGATGCAGGGGGTGGATTTGTCCAGGTTGCTTCGTATCCCTAGGCTCAGGGTTTTTTTCTCTCAGATAAGTGGTTTGGGTTCCACTCTCCTGAAAACCCCTTCTAGCTCTTAACACTCTTGGGTCTTCATCAAGGCCTGAGTCACAAAAAAGCAACTATAATATACCTGGGATGGGATGGTAACCAAGTTGCACAATGACCTTAAATGCAAACAAAGGGCACATTCCACCTGTTCTTGAGGATGACAGGCCCAATTATTGAGTACCTGTTGTGTGTCAGAAACCTCGTCTTTAATCTTCCATCACTATCGTGAAAGGGCAGCCAGAAGAATTCCTTTAAAATGTAAGCCAGATCATATAATTTCTTTGCACAAAACCCTCCAAGGGCTTCCTTCTCACTTGGGAGTCAAAGCCAAAATCCTGATAATCTATAAGATCCTAGATGATCTGCCATCTCTCCATTCCCCTCTGCTTCCTTTCTCCCCTCTGCTCACATCACTCCAGCCACACTGGCCTCCTCACTGTTGCATGGATGTAACAAGAATGCCCTTGCTCTTGCTATTCCCTCGGCCTGGAATTTTCTTCCTGTGAACACGTAGTTCTCAACCAGGGGACGATTTCACCCCCCAAGGGACATCCGACACTAAGTGGAGACATTTGGGGTTGTTACAACTGGAGAGAGAATGCTACTGGTATCTAGTAGAGGCCAGGGATGCTTCTAAATATCCAACAATGTACAGGAGAGTCTCCACAACAAAGAATTATCCAACCTGAAATCTGGATAGTGTCAAGGTTGAGAAATCTTGACCTAGATGGTCTCATGGTGCATTCCTTCACTTCCTTCAGGTTTCCGCTCTGCCCTTCTTATATAAAACAGAGAATTGGCCAAGTCAGCCGTCCCTATCTCCTTAGTGTCTTAGGTTTCTGGTTGGAACTTAACACTCTCTGACTCTAGTCATTTCTCTTCCCACCTAGAATGTCAGCTTCCTGAGGGTGGGAGCTTTGTCTTGTTTGATGTGTATTTCCCAACAGTTGAAAGAACTTCTGAACGACTAAATCAATTATCTCCATCTCACAACTGTGGAAACTGAGGCTCAGTTAGGCTAAAGGGCTTACCCAAGGTCACTGTGATGGATGATGTGGTGTGCTTCCCAGCTGTCCCCTCAGGGCTGAGGTGCTCACCTCCCCAGCAGCAGGGCTGTTGACTGCTGAGTCCTGCTTCAGGCATTTCCTTCAGCTAAAAGCTGCCTTGCCAAAGTGTATGCCCTTCCCTAGGAAGCCTACATCCAATGACTGGTCAGTGGGGGTACAAAGCTCCGGCTCCCTTGCTTCAGTCTGGGACAATACCCAAGGGCCATTCCGGCCCTAAGACTCCCCCAGGGATTGGCTGAGGCTTCTGTTGCAACTATACCATGATTCAACTTCTTGCTCTGCCCCATCCTGCTTCTCTCACTCACTCCATTATGGGTATGCTTCCTGAGCACTCAACGCCCACAGACCTCCCACATACAAATTTAGGTTACAGAATCTATTTCTAGGGGAACCTGACCTATGACAGTCACATAGCTTGAAACTTGCAGACTTGAACTCTAACTCAGATCTAATCAGCTGTAACATCCTTACTCTTTTGGCTCTTTTACATGGCCTCAGCCTTGACATTGATCAGCCATAGGTAGGCTACATGTGATGACATGACAAAGTCCTTGTCTTTGAGTAATCCCAGTGCTCAAGGAGAGACGGTTCCCCAACCAACCACCAGTGGGAACAGAACGCCAGGGCAGAGGGGACTGGGCGCTGGAGGAATCCATGGGCAGGCCTACCAGGACAGCTGCCTTGGGATCTAGACCATGAAAATGCCTCCTGCCATGTCCCTCCCCCCAGGCTCCACAGCACAGACCCTGGAACTTCCAGAGAAGATCCCAGACGGCAGGACCTACAGCAGCCATTGCTACCTGAGCTCCTTGGGGTAAGCTTGGACAAAAGGACCCCCAGGTGTCTTGTTTTGATAGAAAAGGATACAGAATTCCCTGTCCCCTCAGCACAGTGAAGACCCAATGTTCCCCTGAACTCCCCCCCTCCAGCCTCTCCTGGGGATCTGATGGCCACTTTATCTTTTATATACTTTCCTTCCACTCTTTCCTATGCCTCCCCGGGTTCCTGGAGGTCTCAAGAAATTCTCCAAACATACTCACCTTTTCCTGCAAAATTCCATTACACAGTCCTATCTCCCAGTCCTGGCTTTTATCACTACACCAGGCCTCTCAGATGCTCAACATATGTCAGGAAATGAGGGAAGGGAAGGGAATGGAAGGGAAAAGAAAAAGACCAAATCACCAATTCATGACAGTGATGCCCTATATTTATCTGTTTTAACTTCTAGGGTATCCAATGCACAATTTAGGCATTTCTCCAACGCTCTTATCTTGCAAGGCAGATCACCTGCCTCCATCTTACAGCTGGAAACACTGAGGCTCAAGAAAACAAGAGAAAACTTTCCTGAGTACATTGAGAGGCAGCAGCAAGAGATTCAGATCTTGGGCATCCTAATTGCTTGGCTGTGCTGAGACCCTGGGTGTGAAATACTAATGGGCAGATCCCGCCCACACAGTGATCAGAGAACAGGCAAACAAATGCTCACAGGCAGATCAGAAGCACATCAGCAGGAGCGGGGGCCACTCCAGCTTCTTTGTCACCACCACCGCCCCCCAACTCCCGCCGGCTTCAGGTAAAGGCCGCTGGGCCCTAGGAGCCATGCAGTAGCTAGGGAGTGACAGCCCCAGTGCCCTCAGGCTGTGCCACTCTACACTTGCCTTCCCCCACCCAGCCCTGCCTTCAGAGCTGAAGAGACGAGGCAAAGCCCCAGCTCTGCCTCCTACCTGCTACAGAGCTTTGGCCAAGGCCTCTTCCTTTTCTGGCCTCATTTTCCCTGCCTATACAACATGAAAGCTGGACATGATGGCTTCCAAGGGACCTTTCCAGCAGGAAGACCTCCAGGCTCTCGGGCCTACCAGGTAGGAGACATGTGAGCAGCCCCACATTGAGCCTCCCACTCTCTCACCCAGCCCTCCTCACCAGGTTGGACACTGGCTCTCTCTGACCAATCAATTGATGAAGCTGAAGCCCCTCAAAGTGTCTGCCTCCCAGTCTAGTCTCCCTTGCTTTCCTAGAGCTCTCTGCATCTCAACTCCTGGCTCTGGGGCCAAAACCCAGACCTCTCACAGCTCGAGAGGAGAAGAGAGACCAACACTTGCTGAGCACCTCTCCTGTGGCAAGCCCAGAGCCACGGGTTCTTATGTGCTCTTCTAGTTAGGGTCTTTCCAGTGGGTAGTCTTATCCCCACCCGAGAAGTCTGAGGCTCAAAGAAGTCAAGTAACTTGCTCAACATTACACAGCTCTTGGTGGGCAAGGCCAGAAGTCCAGCCTGGAACACTGTATGCTTCCTGAGGGCACAGCCTCATAAACCTCCCCCACACAAATTTAGGTTACAGAATCTATTTCTGATGCTACAGAATCATCAGGGAAGTCACTTGCAGTGAGAGCCTCTCTCCTCCTTCCCTACACCCCAAGTCAGAGAACAGCCCCTTCCATTTAGAGGGAGGAAGATAGCAGGTGGCTTGGAGAAGCCAGCCTGCTGGGCTCATGTGAGAAGCAGCCAGAGATCATGAAGAAACCCAGGCTCGAGATGCACAGCCTTCACACTGACTCCTGACTCTGCCATTTGCTACCTGGGTAAACCTGGGCAAGTTCTAACCAGCTTTCTTACTGGGAAGGAAAGGACAGAAACACCTACGTCATGGAGTCATTGTAAGAATGGAACCCAACAGTGGTTGGCCCAGAAGATGTGCTGGATAAACACAACCCTCCTTTCCTCTCCCCCCAGCCCAGCTTCTCTTAAGCTCAAGTCCTGAGAGATTGGCACAGACACAGTCACCTTAGCAAAATGTCTCCAGCATAAAAACATGCTCAAGAAAGTGATTTTCTCCCTCTGCCCCTGCCCCATGGAGGAGGCCCAGGGCAGACCGTGGCCACAGCAGTCACATCAGCCAAGCAGACCACAGCAGGCTTTGCCTTCCTCCCTTCCAGCCTGGGAGCCTGCCATCTCCGTGCATTCCGTTCAAGCTGAAAGTTGGCACACCAGCACCACAAGCCAGATGCTTGAGTTTTGTTAAGAGCAGCTTAAATAAAGCCTTTAAAACAATAATTCTCAGCCATCAAAAGGACATTTCTCTTCTGGCTTCATCTTTCTGACACACAAGAGATTTTTTTTTTTTTTAAAGAAGAAAAGGGGGAGACAAACAACCCTCTACAAAGCAGAAATATTTTTTAAAGCACATGGATTTTTTTCCATCATGCTCTGGCTTTTCTGTTATCACCAACAAAAGAGAAAAGGAACTTTGGGGAAGAGCCAATTTCCTCCAGCCCTCGGCACACACCTGCAGCTCCAGAAGGTGTCTGGGGGAACTTAAACAGGTGGCGGCCATCTGACAAACTCCCTAAGGCAAAGTTTAAGCAGACATACACTTGGATGACATTGGCGAGTTGGGGAATCTGCATCCTTCTCCCTCCTGACCCCTCTTACCCTCCCGGTGGAGACTTTGCCAAAAATGGGCTTGAGAGAGGGACAAAGCTTGCCCCTCCAACTCCCAGCATCATGGTACCTGGACCAGTGATCTGAGGATGGATGCCCCTTGCAGCCTAGAAGCACTGTTTCCCAAGGAAGGTGATATTGAAGGTAACATGCACATGACACAAAGCCGCTCAGAAGGTTGTCCTGGACACAGCTACACAACATTTCTAAGAGCCAATTACAACACATCATTCTGTTGGTATAAGTACGTGCTATTATGACTTGAAGACTAGATTCGTAGAAACTCTGATAGTCCTGATATACCTTTAAGAAGAGACCCACCTGCAGAGCACCTGGGGGCTCAGTTGGTTGAGTGTCCAACTCTTGATTTCAGCTCAGGTCATGATCTCATGGGTTGTGAGATCCAGCCCCATGTTGGACACCATGCTTAGTGGGGAGTCTGCTTGAACATTCTCTCCCTCTACCCCTCCCCCCACTTTCCCTCTCTCTCTAAAACAAATAGATAAAATCTTAAAAACAGAAAGGAAGGAAGGAAGGAAAAAAGAAAGAAGGAAAGAAAGAAGAAAGAAAGAAAGCAAGAAAGAAAGAAAGAAAAAGAAAGAAGAAAGCAAGAAAGAAAGAAAGAAAAAGAAAGAAGAAAGAAAGAAAGAAAGAAAGAAAGAAAGAAAGAAAGAAAGAAAGAAAGAAAAAGAAAGAAGAAAGCAAGAAAGAAAGAAAGAAAAAGAAAGAAGAAAGAAAGAAAGAAAGAAAGAAAGAAAGAAAGAAAGAAAGAAAGAAAGAAAGAAAGAAAGAAAGAAAGAAAGAAAGAAAGAAAAAGAAAGAAAGAAAGAAAGAGAGAGAGAGAAAAGAAACCCACCTGGTAAGAGCCATAGAAGGAACTACATGCTCAAAAGAAGAACAAGGCTTCCAAAGAGTCAGGTAACTCCTATCAGCCTTGTCTTCCCACAGATAACAACTACAAACTCTGTATAAAATATTTCAAAACTACCCAGAGGCACTGGTAAAACAACAAACAGGCAGAAATTGCAGAGGAATTGATACTTGGAAGAATGACAAGGGTGTAGTTTATGTTTTGAAAGCATTTTTTCTGAGAACAAACCATAGTTGGTGTCAAACAGGATAGCTAAATTTATAGGAAATCTGAAATCATAGTAGCTCAAAGAAACAGAGAAAATGTGGGTGAACACAGCAGCTGGAAAGTGATGGCAGAAACCCCAGAAAGGAAAGAGCTGCAGAGATTAAGCCCCAACTTCTTTGTATAATCTCTGCCCAAATCTCTGGCTGATCCTTCAACATACATGCACAGGAAAGACAAAAACGCCAGCTAAAATTAAGTGAACTGAACTGAGATTTCAGCTACTGCCAACCATATGAGAGACAGAGTTTGAAGTTTGAGTTCAATCAAATTAAAAACAAAAAACTGACAGTCTTTTAGAGGAATATAATAGAATCTAGAGTCTAATAGTTCATTAACAATGTCCACGATACAATCCAAAATTACTAGACATATGAAGAAACAGGAAAATGTGACCATCTTCAAAGAGAAATCAATGAAGACCAATGGTGAGATGACTCTAGGGCTTACCAGACACAAAAGTGGGCTTGGAATAAGATATCACTTTGTAGGAGAATCTCCAACTCTGAGGTCAGATAGGCCTGGTTTGTGACCCAGCTCTACCACTCCTGTGTGACCCCGAACAATTCTTTTACTTCTCGCAGCCTCAGTTTCCTCATTTGCCAAAAGAAAATAACACCACCTTCATCCCATGGTTATCATGGAACCAAATTAAATAAGAACATGAAAATGCCTCGAACAGCCTTTGGAATGTAGTATGAACTCAATGACTCTAAATAATGATTCCCAGATCAATAGTACATCTCCACCCCTACCTCTTGAGTCTAAACCCTTCACACGCCACCTCCTTCATTCCTCCTTCAGTTCTTAAAATGGGAATGTTTTACATTAAAGGACTGGAGTTCTGGGGAAATCTCTCTGATATATTCTAAGGGACAGCCCCACCCATCTAAGTCATTCAAATGCACACGTCCAGCCACACCTCCAATAGCGCCCTACTAAGTAGGGCTTTGCTCCCTACCTAGACCTCATCTTATTAAATGGCGGTTTGGACTAAATCCTGCCTACTAGAAGCCCTGGACCCTGGAAGCCCCACCCTTAACTAGGAACATGTTGATCAAGAACTGAGATACCAAGACAGTCAAAGGGTCAGATGTTGTTCAAGTCAGAAGGGGACTAAGAGTTGACTTTATCTAATCTCTTCATTTCAGACATTGGAAATCTGAAGAAGAAAAGGAAGGGAAGAAGAAGTGATTGTGGTAGATTCCCATGAAAAATTTCCCATGGAAAATTAAGAGAATCCACCACCTTGACACAACACCTTAGAGGATACCAAGCACACATTCATTCATAATTTTATTTTTATTTATTTTATTTATTTATAATTTTATTTCATCCATACTACAGCTTTATGAGTTATGAAAGGGGCTGATGGAAGGGAATTTCCATTTTTCAGATGAGGAAATTGAGCCCTAATAGGTGATGTGACTTCTTACATGTCATCCTGTCAAGCATTGTCTACTGGGGGCTCATCCCTGTCTCTCCCTCCCTGATCCTCAGATATAGCCATTTCTATTAGACCACTTATCTGCAAATGCACTTCTTGGAGTTCATCCCAAGCAAGGGGAACTGGACAGAAGGTGGGACTATCCAGCAAGAACCACACTGGGGAGATGGCAGGAACCAACTGCTACTGGTTAGCCATGGGAGCAAAGCCAGTCAGATTCCTGGCCCACTTCTACTGGGACCCATAAATTTCTGGGGCCTTGACCTTGGGGATAGCCTTTGGAATGTCCGCCTGGGTTCATGGGGTTGGATTTACATGGAGTCTACCACCACCCTCAAACTGAGGGTTCCCCTCTCTCCCCCCACCACCCACCCAGGGATATTGGAAAAGCCTCAAAGAAGCCATGTGTACAACTGAGGGTCTCTCTCCCTCTCTCAGGCCAGCCACGCCTCTCAGTTCTAGCCTAGTACTGCCCCAAGGCTGGAGAATATGCCCCCTCCCCTCACCTCCCTTCTCCTTGGTACCAAATTTAGATTTGGGGGTTGGCCACTCCCTCTGAAGCCTGAGGCAGCCCTGCCCCCTCATTGGACTCCACTTGCCCCGTTTGGCCAGGACACAGACAACTTTCCACAAAGCTAGTGGTCTGGGTGCTTAGGCCCAGGCCTGCTACACTCTTTCCAGCCCTACTCCACCTCTGCCTCCCCTAACTATGCCCTCCAGCCCTTTAGGCCAGTCCTCCAGTCTTCCCCTATCCCCACCATGCTGCTCTTCTGAACTGCTCATAAATTGCTAACTTTGACTCACTTTTCTTCATAAATCCAGAGCTTCCAGCCTCCTGTTTGATTTGTGTTCCTGAATTATCCATGAAATTTTCAATGGCTCAACGAACAGCCAAGCAGAGGTCCCCCTTGGTCCCTAGAAGAAGCCACAGAGGCCAAGAAAAATGATGGTGGAAATACCAAAGCAGTGTGGTGTGTTCCAGCCTCTGGGGAGGGGAGAAACTTCAGGGGCATGGCAGGAGACTTACAGAAAACAGTGAGGGGAAGCAAGTAGCCAGGTCTGGAGAAACTACTGTGCCACCACCAAAGGAGGTAGAATCAGAGGGGGAAATGAACTTAGCAGAGGTCACATAGCTTGTTCATTGAATAATGATAAAACTCTTGGCATTTCTTTGAATCCAGGATCATCAATCCACAGAGCATTAAGGCTGGAAAGAAACTTCAGATACACCTAATTTTTCTTTTGGAGTTGTGTGTGTGTGTGTGGCAAAGATACATAACAAAATTTACCTTTTAACCATGTTTAAGTGTATAGGTAAGTACACTCATATTGTTGTACGACCATCACCACCATCTGCTTCTAGAACTTCACCTGATTTTACGCACTGGAAACCTAGTGCAGAAAGACAAGAGGACCAGAGCAGGGCCACACAGCATGTCTGTAGCAGAGACCAAGTTAGAATTTGTCCGGTGGGGTGTCACCTAGAGGCACACCCCTATGGGGACAGGGGCTGAGTGTGTGCTCCAGAAGAGAAAGGGCCCTTCCCACCATTCTCCACACCCCACCAGGTCCCCCACCTGACAGGCAGCCCCTTATCCCGAGCACCTGCTCATCCCCTTTCTCTGTAACTTGGGAAAAAAAAAAACCCAGCTGCATCTGAGCCAGCAAACACAGTGGGGGTCTTGGCCCCCAGCAGGTTTATGGAAACCATTCATTCCCTGCTGAGAGCTTAAATACATCTACATAATCAGCTCCCCTTGACCCCACTACTCCCATCATTTCTCAGGAAGCTCGCAGAGGCCCTGATTCTTCCTCTTTTTTTTTTTTTTTTTAATTGAAAACATCAATCCCCCTCAAGCGGGAAGCGGGGTATGTTACTCTGTTTAGACCCAGGAGTCTGGTGTGACACAGGCTACATTAGACCCTGGGTGGGAACAGTGATAAAATATAACCCCCAACACACACACACTGGTGTGAGTATTTAATTACCATGGGAAATCACTTCCTGACACTAAATGCTACCCCACTCTCTCTCTCTGCTCCAGATGGCTTTTGCTGGAATATTTGTCCCCATAATGAGCCCTCAGCCTCTACCTGAATAATTCATACACAGGTAGGGCTGGTCTCGTAGGAAGGTTTGGGATGGTAGAGGAGCCAGGGAAAGCCCCCAGGACTGACAGAGGCGGGGGCTGAGGCCAGTCCATCGGGGGAAGAAGGGGAGAGTGCCTCCCGGAGAGGATGATATTGAAGCTGACAGCTGAAAGTTTAAAAAGACCCAATCAGGGGAAGAGGAGAGAGGAGGGCATTTCCAGCAAGAGAATGGCATATGCAAAGACTCCAGGCCTGGGCCACAAGTCTCAAGCCACCTCCGAGACAGATCGGGAAATCATTACTTTAGCGATGAGGGAAGTGTGCCTTAGAGACATAGAGTGGCACATAGTGTGGGACAAGCCAGACGCCCTCCTTCGAGAGAACATATCATTTGCTCACTCCTGGAGGCTCCCAGAGAGGCTAAGTGGGATGGCTGAGGCCATCATAGATGGGTCCCTCCTTCCGGAGGACCCTTCATTCCCACTGCCCACCAGTCTCTTGAAGGGGAAGCCTGGGTCGCCGACAGATGGTGTCCAGCAGAAGAGCCAAGCAAGAAAGGTACAGGCTCCAGCATCAGCCCGCCTGGCTCCTTCCCTTACTGACTGTACAGCAACCTTGGCCCCTTCCAGCGGCACCTCCCTCATCTGTAAAATGAGGTTAATGATTTTTTCCCTATTTGATAAGGTTGCCCTGTAAACACGTGGCACAGCAGATAGTAAGTGCTCAAAAAAAAAAAAAAAAAAACAACGAAACTCTAAATAAGATTAGTACTATTTGGATTCAGGCATAAGACAAGATTGGGGTTTTTTTTAATTTATCTTTAAAATAAAACACACCCTCCATGCCCCACATTCATAGTTTTCACACAAACCAAACACTGCCTTCACCCTACTCCCCTTCCTCCTTACCCTCTGTGAATGGCCCAAACCTCTGACCAGTCCTTCCCTGGGACAAAAGCCCCAGGTTGCTGTGATGGCCCATGAAGAGGACACGTGGAATGGCTTTGCACACCGGAAGGGCTGCACAATGGTCTCTGTCGATTAACACGTTCTTAAAGCACCAACCTCAGTATCTGATGCTCCTGGGCCCTCCTGGTGCCTCTACTTCTATTTCTCAGTTGTGAGCAAGCCAGCCATAGCACTGTGCCCTAAGTCATGTTGTAATCAAATAAAACATACAACCAAGCGAATCAGCACATGTGGGGGCTGTGTGTTATGATTATTCTGCTTCTTCGAGATAAACTCTCAATGATAAGCAATGGCTCAGATAGGAGGCATCTGTGTTTTTCTCCTTTGTCAGTTCTGAATCTTTATATGGTGGTGGTGTGAGATTGAATCCGTATCACAAACACATCTACTGAAATTCATTCTCAGGAAAGTCCAAAAAGCCTGGATCCATCCCTGTGGCCCTCACCCCCACCCAAGCATACAGGCCGAGGCTCCCGGGGTCTGCAAGTGCCCCTTCCTTTCCTCCCTTCATAAGTGTGTCTAGAATGTCAGCTTGTCCATTGGTCTCAGGGAGAGCAGTGGAAGGAGCATGGATTCTAAATTCGAATGCCTTGGATTCAAATCTTGGCTCTGCCCCTCACAAGCTACATGACCCGGAATGGGTCACCTATCTTCTCCAGATTTTAGTTTCCCCATCTCTCCCTGGCGTCATTGTAAGGATAAACAAACTAACAGAACAGCGCCTTGTGCAGACTCTAGCATCAGCCTGCTTGGCTATGAAATCCCAGCTTGGCTCCCTTTCAGCTGTGTGGCCTTGGGCAAGTCACTTGACCTCTCTGAGTTTCAGTTTCCTCGTCTGCAAAAGCAGAATAGAAATAGTCCCTATCTCCTCGGGTTGTTGTGGGGCTTGATAGAGACAGTGCTCGGGAGAATGGCTAATACTCAGAGCGCATGCAACAAGTACTTGGACTCGTGCTCTTCCACGAAGAAGTGCTTGTTTCCTGAAGTGCTTGTCAGTACTGTTGCTTGTCCCATGCCTAGCACACCTGAAGCCCTCCTCTCAAATGCGCAGGCTCCCTGCTCCCACCGGAAGGCACAGCCTGAGGGCCCTGGGCAACAGTAACCCTGGAGCCCACAGGCCACAGCTACGTGCCCAGGAGGTGGTCACACTGACAATTGAGCTTCCTCGGGGGCTGGGGGGTGGGGGGGTGGGCCGGGAAATCTGAACAGGAAGAAATCAGGTGTGAAGGCCAGGGTGCAGGCAGGGCTGGCTCTGGATCTCTGGGCTTTGACTTGACAGAGATGATTGGCCCAAAAATGTGGGCCTTTGCCCTTAGCAACTCTGAGACGAGATGCCTGGAAGCCCTGATTTGAAATGTGCTCCACTCAACTGGGAATGAATAATTTACAGTCTTTAATCTTACATTGCTGAGGAGGAGAGGGAGAAGACCATGAGAGTGCCAAGCACCGGAAGATGAGAAAGGAAATATCATAACCCTTTTCCGGGCTCTCTGGCCTGTCACGTCTCCCTCGGAGACAAGCCCCCACAGTCGGGATGCTGGCAGACCCGCTGGTCCTTCCTCACGGGGGGGCCACGCCCCCAGATGTCAAGAGCTACATGAACACGTTCGGAACGCGTGAGTGCATCAGTAAGATGAGCGGAAAAGAGAAAGGAAAAACTAATAAATGTGAGTCATAAAGGTGTAAAGTTTGTGCCAGCATTGCCAAATGACTTCCATTTCCCTCACTTAGACCCCACCTCTCCAGTGGACAAACTAATTTTCTCCCTCATCCAGAGAACATTGAGATGACCCCTTCTTCACCAGCCTGCGGGCGCGAATGGCACGAACACCACCCAAATATTGATAGCTCCAAGCACCTACCTGCCAGCTCTGATTTCAATCCTTTGCCAACTCCCTCCCATACCTGGAAGCCCCCAGGGGCATCTCACTCATGAATAGGCCTGGGTTTCCACGTTCTTGATTGCTCTGCTAATTAGCTGCAACAAAACCCTTCACTAAATGAGGTGGGTTGTTTTTTTAATCTTATCATTACGTTAACCAAGTATGTTTGAGCACCTACTTTGTAGCAGGCACGGTGCTAAGAACTCAGCATTCTCATGCAGGGTGGGAAGAACATTCCCTCAATCTCTGTTATGTTCAGGCGCTGGCAGGAAGGGGCCCACCGCAGTGTTGTCTGGGCCCCAATGGGTTAGAAAGTAAATGAAATGACTCTGTCAGTTGGCATACACACTGTTTTTTCTCTCTGGGGACACTCAGGCTACCACTGCCACTGGGTTCAAAGGGCTTTGATGACCAGCCACACGCCTGTTCCCAGAACCACTGTCCCTCCAGGCCTCAGGCATGTACAGCAGCCAGACGTCAAGACTGGACCTCCTCAGCCCCCTGTGATGAATTCTCCCTCAGGGACCCCTGTTCCCCAGCATCCCGGCTTTCACTGCCCCTTCCACTGGTCCAGCAGGCACAACTCTAAAGACGTAACCCCAATTGTGGACAGAGGTAAGGGTTTGGGTGCCCCCCTCCCCACCAACAAAGTCTTCCTCTCCCATGAATCGGCGAATACAGGGATACTGAGGGTAAGAAGGGCCATGATCGTACCTGCCGGTGAGATCAGAAGCTGGGCCCCCCGCAGAGTCTGCTGTCTCCCACTTCCGTCCTCTCAGCCCCTCTCTTCAGCACGGTCCCTCTGTGAGAAAAAGTCCCTGAAGCTCTAGGTGGGCTGAAAGGCCCATTCCTCTGACATCACCTCTCCCACAGAGCCGGGCCTGCTCCTTTCTGAGCGGCCATGGGAGGCCAGTGTGGAGGCACCGGGGATGCAGGAGTTCCTGGCCTGGGAGCTTTAACCGCCCGCCACGCCCCCCGCTCCCCAGCTAGCACCCAAGGTGAGCAGGAAATACACTGAGAGAACTCTGAAGCGGGGGGGAGTGTAGGGAGCCACACACCAGCCCTGGGCACACAGACCCCAGACTAGACAACCCATCAGGCCGTCGCATGACCTAGCACTTCCAACTTTGACCTGGACCGGGGTTCTAATGAATAGTTTCTCTGGCCTCCCACCTCCTTCGTAAGGCCAAGTTCTATTGCATTCTGACCCCTGTGACCCAATCCTTGGGGTGGAGAGCTTGCCTCAGCAGCTAGCTGACAGTAATAATAAAATCAGTAATAATGGCTAATATTTATTAAGCCCTATAGCCAAACACTATTACATATAATTCATTTAGTCTTCACACACCTATGAAGTAAATATATTATTAACCCCATCTAGCAGATTTGAAAGCTGAGGAATATACCCCAAAGGCTGACGGCCTTACCTAGGAATTCATCCACCTGCTAACAGACCTCTGCAAGGCTGACCCCTCACCTCACACTTCCCCTGGACATCATTTGGCCAGCTTGTGGCAAAGCTGAAGACTGGACCCTGCCAGGTCTGTGCTAGATGCCTCATCTACATCTTATTTCATCCCCAACATGACTCCAGACAGCGAGCCAGACAATGAGCATTACTGCCCCATCTGTAAATTCCAACAGTGAGGCTCAGGAGCATATAGGACACGGCCCGATCCACCGAGCTGGTCAGTGGCAAAGCTAGGAAGTACACGGCCACCCGCCCTCACGCTTCCCACCACCCAGCATCCCCTCTACACAAGCATCCAGCATTCAGTTTTGGTAGGCAGAGGCCTCCCTTCCTCCAGCTCTGGTCCTGGGGGAGGGGGGGATCTGGGGAATTTCTCTAGGGGAAACAAGACGCAAGAGGAAAAATCAGAGAGGCAAACTCTGCGGGCATGAGGGGTTGGAGAAATTCTCTGAACGGCTGCACCCGTCTCCCCGCTACCTCATTCCTTCCCTGGGGAATCTTGGTGAAGAGAGACACACAGAGATGGAGGCCTCTTGTAAAACTAATTAAAAGGCCCTCCAAGCTTGACAAGTGGGTCCTTCACTCCCCTGAAAACAGGCTCCTGGGCTCAGGTTGGCAGGTGCCCCTCTGCCATGTGCGGGGAGTGTCTCTTCAGCATCTTACCCACCCTCACCCCCAGGGCCACAGCCCCAGCCAGAGGTGAGGGGGTGGGTAAGCCCCCTCAACCCTCACCCTCTGCCTCAGCATTGGAGGAAAGAGAGCAGACAATGGTCTCGCTTTCCTCCTCTACTCTCACCCTCCTGTTTCTCTTTTGTTTAAATAAATCCCCTTCTGCCAGACAGAAGAGCCACCTCCCGAGCTCCCAGGTCATGTCACCAGTCTTGTCAAACCTGGCCTCCCACTGCCTCTTCAAAAAAAAGGGGACTTCCCTGAACAGCCCCCACAACTCCTCATCCCCCAGCCTGGGATGTGTCCTTTCACTGTAGTTGGAGCCTTTCTGAGTGCTCTTGATGAAGTGGGGGAGCTGCCCGGACTCTTATCTCCAGGCCTTTGTAAATGCTAGTTCATTTTCAGGAAAACCCTCCACCCACCCTGCCCCCAAATCTTCCTTCAATGCACAGAGCAAATGTGGAGGGCTTTACCGCTCTGGGAAGCCACGCACCAACCATAATCCAGGGTTCATCATTCCCTGCTCAGTGCCCACTATGATGCCCCCCCTTTTACCATTCCCCATCACCCTGTGATATAACTGTAGACCCAAGAGACTGCGCTCCTTGACAGCAGGGCACCCAGTGCCAGCACATAGCAAGTGCTCAAGAAAGGTTGGGCGGTGATGCGGTTTTCCCATTGCCTGGGAGGGGAGCCCTCAGAAGGGTGGATCTCAAGCCTTTGCAGATCTAGCACTATAAGAGGTCCCGGAGCAGAACCCACCTGAAGCTGGGCTCTGCTTGGGTACGCAGAGCACACCACATGCATAGACCATGAGTACAGCTAACATTTAATTGGGCACTTACAAGGGTGCTGGGTGCAGCAATGAAGCACTTTACACCCATTATCCTATTTACCCCTCACAATAACTATGTCACAGGGACACCATTAGCCCCATTTTCAGATGGGGCAATGGAAGATCAGAGGGTTAATTAAGGTGACCAGAGTGACACTGCTACTTAGTGGCAAAGCCAGTCCTCAAATTGGACCTGACTCTGGAGTGCAGGCTCTTACCCATACCAGCCCCCTGGACATTCACACCCCGCCTCACCATACAGTGACCCCCTCCCCTTGTTTGGGTTTTAGGCTCCATGTGAGCCCCGCATGCAAAGAACCTGAGGCTCAGCTGAAACCGACAATGCCCCCCCTGTACCTCACCCACCCCACCCCACCCCACCCCCCCGCCCACGGTCCCTCGTGCGAGGACTCAGACTACCAGGGGACACCATCAAAGGTAAAACATCCTGGTCAATTACAGAGGCAATTCTCCGGCTCCAGGAGATAAGCCTCACCTGTCAGATGAAAGCCTTTACCCCAGGCGCCCCGCCACCTGCAAATCATAATTAAAGGGAAGCCCAGGGCCTCAGAGGCTTCTGAAACTCCCAGCTCAGCCCCACAGGCGCACCTCACCCTGCCTTCCCCTCCCCTCGCTCCAGCTGCCCATGCTTCTAAGTCCCTTTCCCGAACCAGGAGCCTTGAACCTGCCTCCCTTGTATTTTTTTTTAATTATTATTTTTTATTTTGTTTTGATGAGTGGGAAAAGATACTAACATACAATATTAAATCAAAGCTAACAAATAACTTTACTTGCAATTAATTGGCTACTAAGCAAACTGGCCCGCGTGGAGGGGCAACCTGGAGGGAGAAGAGACATCCTCGCCGGCCCAAAGCTCGGGGCCTGGCTCGCCAGAGGCCCCAGGCTGGAGGGCAGCTGCAGGGTCCTCCATGTGCTCACCTGTAAAATGGGTGGGAGTCCTAACAGATCTGTCTCAGAGGCTGCTGTGGAGAATTCAAACAGCTCACTTAGGGGAAAGCTTTTACAGGGAGCCCAGGTCATGCACGTATATGGAACTGTGACAATTAATAGTGACAATGGTATGCACCCTTACAGAGTGCTCACATGGAGCAGGCACTGTCCTTAGTGCTTTACATACATTCAAACTCCTTTTAGGGATAGCCAAGGGTGGCACAGTCGGTTGAGTGTCAGATTCTTGCTCTTGCTCTCAGCTCAAGTCATGATCAAGTCGTGAGATTGAGCGTGGAGATTCCACGCTCCACGCAGAGTCTGCTTGAGATTCGCTCTCCCTCTCCCTCTGCCCCTCCCTCCCACTGGCTTGTGCACAATCTCACTCTCAAATAAACAAATCTTTTTTAAAAACTCATTTTAGTCTCAGCACAACCCTCCGTTGTAGGAATTATTATTACCCCATTTTACAGATGAGAAAATTGAGGCACAGAGAGGTTAAATAAGTTGCCCGAGGACACCTGGCTAGCGTGTGGCTGCAGCCGGCTTGTGAAGCAGGACAGTGTGGCTCCAGACTCTGCTCCATGCTGCCTTTCCAGAGCTGCGGTTTTCGCGGGAGAAAGATCAGGGAGTCAGCCTCTCTGGACAAGATGGCCAGAGGGAGCTTCCCCTGGGTGAGCCCCTATACCATGGGCCAAGCGCTTTCCTCACTTCTCACTTAATCCAGCAGCCCTGGAGGAAAGGCATCCTCACACCCCAGCCCACTCGTACCCCCCTTCCACACCCCACCCTCCACGCTGCACCCCTGAGGGCCAGAAAGCCAGAGGTCTCCTGGCTAAAGGGATTTGAGCCGTGTCTTCTCACTGCCCTTTCCCTTTGACTCCCACTCTTTCCCAGCCTTGTCTTCCTGAACCCAAGTCCCCTCCCATCCCCTGCATTTCTGGGTTCCAGGGCCTGGGCGCCCTGGGGGATGGGCAGTGAGGTGACTAGAGGCTGGACATCGGCCACACCCTGCCTCACACCTCCTGCCACAGGGTCCATCTCTCCCTGCACAGGTAGCCGGCTACTGGGCTCCCTACCTCCTCTCCCCGTTGCCACATCTGTACCAACTGTCCTATCCAGGGCACCCAAAAGAGCCCTGCAGAGGGGGGCCTGGCAGGGCCTCTCCTTGGCACTGGAGAGCTTTGGACTATGGGTGAGAGCTACTCCCCTGGACCAGGCTGAGGTGCCCCTCAGAATCCCCAGGTGCTCCCACCCACATGCCCAGCTGTGCCCCTGGTTACCCTCAGGGTGTGATCTCCCCTCCTCTCCCCCCTCACAGGCCCAAGGGAAGGGAGGAGAGGGTCCAGCTCTTCTGCCTCTTCTCCAGGAGCCCTAACCTAACCCTTAGAGCAACTGGGCTCCACAGGGCTCTACAGAGGGTGCGTGGGGTAAGGCTGCCCCCCAAAGGCAGTCAGGGGAGGAGGTTGCTTTGCTCAGAAAACATGAAATCTCTGTAAACTGGGGTGGGGTGGGGTGTCAGAGTCTCTATGCTGGATTATGGCTGGGATCCTGAGCCTCACCCCCAAACCCTGAAGCTGGGGGAAATCCATTTAAAAGGATATTAGGAGGAGGCTCAGAGTAGACAGTGTGGGTGAAGGGGTTCCAAGTCCAGCACCTGGATGCGGGACTGGGGAAGGAGGTGGGGACATAAACTCTGAATCAGAACTCTCCCCAAGAGCAGGGTCAGAGAACATTTCCCCCCCCAGCACCACCACCTCACCCCTTTCCCTGTCCCTACTGCTGGCTCTGGGCCTTAAAAACTCCCATCCCACATGCACCCTCCCACAACTCCTAGGTGTCCCGAAGTGCCTCCTAGGATCCAACCGGAATCCCTCCTGCTGCACCTGAGGTCCTGGTCAGTCCAGTGTTGGGGAAGACGGGTAAGTGGGCACAGCACTGCACCCTCAGGGCTGCCTAGAGCAGAGAAGTGGGGAGAGCAAGTATTGGAAGGGAACCAGTGGGATGGGGGAGCCCCAGGGGAAATCTTCAGGACAAGGGCAGCAAAGCCCAGAACAGAGCATTTCCTTAAGGCAGATGTCTCTGCTTCCTACAGCCCAAAGTCCCATTTCCATAAAGACATCCTCACTGCTCTTTCGCCTAATTGGAATGTGTCCGTAGGAAGGAGCGCATGCCGACACCAACCGGAACACCGCTAGCCAACATGAGCAGGGGCTAGCGTATGCCTACCCACCGTGGCCAGGCCAGGGCCCTGACATGGCAGCTTCACCCTGGGTTTGGATATCAGCTCTACCACTTCCCTCCTGAGCCACAGTTTCTTCATCTGTTAGGAGAAAGAATAATTCTTGCCTCGTTTGGTGTTGGAAAGCATTGAAGTGGGGTATTGCTTCGGAAGGTCTTAACACAAAGCCAGGTACATACTCAGTGCTCCATATGCATTCAAAAGCAAGTCCTTCTAGGGATGGCCTTGACTGGGTTCCAGACCATCTCGGCCGCTTATCCAGCCATCTTGGGTAACTTACCCTCTCTGTGCTTCAGTCCCCTCATCTGTAGAGCGGGGAGAACAATACCCACCACAGGGTTGCCATTACACTTAAATAAGGCAGCACGTGTAAAAAGCCCCTGGCATATGCTGAATATGGTCTGTGCTGAATCAGAATCATTGGTAACCAGATGCCATCAGCCAACTGTGGGACAGAGCAAGTAACTCTGACATGTCGAAGCGAATTCTGAAGCCAGCTGAGGGGTTTTCTGACGACCCCTCTAATGCTGAGTTTCCTCCACGCCAACAGTCACACCCATAGTGTTTTAGGGCCCAGGATTTCAGGGTCAGAGTCCCTGACCCCTTATTGGGGAAGAAGCGAAAAGATGTGCCTGTGGATTAGTGATGATCACCACTGGTTCCCCTAGTGACATGTGGACAAGTCAGCTCCTTGTCTGTATCTTGGGGCCCTCACACGGTGCTGGGCTTGCCCCAAGCCCCAGCTCTGAGAATGCTTGTATCAGCTCACTCTCCATCTGTCTGCTTGAGCCCAGGAACCTCCAGGAGGACACAGAGAGTGGTCTTCTCCGACTCCATTCAGGGCTCTGGCCCGGGGAATCCCCGAGAGCTGGCCTGCCCTTGGCAGTCCTTCGGAGCCCCCATATCTACAGGAGTCAGGCCGTGGCTGGGGAAAGCGCCACTCACAGGAGAGGCCCAGAGGAGACAAGAGTCAAAGAGTGAGTCACCAGCGAGCCCTGAGCTGCCTCTGGGAGCCAAGGGCTCTCTATTACTGACCCAGCACCATTCTGCAAGGTAAGCTCTGCACACAGCTAGCAGCAAGCCTGACAGCTCCATGGAGGGGCAGCGAGGGGAACAGAGGTATTAGCTGAACGCCTGCCCCTCACCGAGGTGGCCAGCACCCGCAGGATGGGTGCAGGGCATGCGGCGGGCTGGCAGCATGGAGAGCCATACCCAGGACACCAGAAGCTGTGTTGTTGGGTGTGTGCGCACCCTGGCCCAGCCTGCAGCCCTCATAGCTCTCCCTGCAGTCATCCTCCCGTCCTTGGCTTTGCAGCACCTGCTAGCCAGTCTGCAGCCCCCGGAACATGCCACCCTCTCTCCCACCTCCACGCCATCCCTTGCCTCACACTGTTCTCCCCTTCCCCATCATCATTTCCTCCTTTCTCCCTGCAGTTCAGCCACTCTCACTGTTGGCTGCACGTTAGAATCACAAGGGGACATTCTGATTCAATGGGTCTGGGCGGGGCCTGGGCACCAGCATCTTTTAAAAGCTCTCCGGTGGGGCACCTGGGTGGCTCAGATGGTTAGGCGTCTGCCTTCAGCTCAGGTCATGATCCCAGGGTCCTGGGATTGAGCCCCGCATCGGGCTCCCTGCTCCTTGGGAGCCTGCTTCTCCCTCTGCTTCTCTCTCTCTCTCTGTCTCTCATGACTAAATAAATAAAAATCTTGAAATAAATAAATAAATAAAAGCTCTCCGGTGGCGGGGGGGGGGTGGCAGATCCCACCATGCCAATATGAGGACCTCTAGGGGAACTGCCCCTTTTCCGCATACTTGAGCCCTGAAGTCACCTCTTCTCAGAAGCCTTCCCTAACCATCCCTCCACCCCCTGCCCGGGCTCGGTGCCTCCCCTCTGAGTTCCCGGGTCCCCTGATACCTCCAACTACCAGAGCCCTGAGCATACAATACTATGACTGAGCTTATTACCAACCTGTCTTGCAAAGATGACAGTCAGGTCCAGGGCCAGGACCGGGTCTTACCCGTTTCTATAGCCCCAGCACCCAAGGACTGCAATGAAGAGACCGCAGAAATGCTTGGTGAACAGATGAACAAATGAACAAGCTGAGGTGCGAGTGCTCTGCCTACTGATATCTCTTCCCCTTCTTCCTCACACAAGCCTCCCAGATGGCTAAGCGGCCCAAAGTCCCCTCTGCCTAATCTTCCCGCTCCAGCTGCCCAGCCTTTGCCTATGCAGGGTCATATGCCAGGGGTGTCCAGCACATAGGCATCAACCTCTCAGATCATCCTAACTGTTCCCCAAGTCTCACCTGCTTCAGGAGGCACCCACGATTAACCAGGTGGACCACAACAATCCTCCTTGATTTAAAACACCATGGTTACTTTCCCCCAACACCTGGTCTTGGAGGGTCAGCACTTGGACTGACTTCACAGATGACGATTGGCAATAAATTCAGGACTATGAGTCAAGAGACTTGAGTTCTGGCCGCCAACTTGCTGTGTGACCCCGGGCGAGTGACTGAACCTCTTTGTGTCTCAGGTTTCTCATCTATAAAATAGGGGAAATAATAGTACCCTCCTCATAGAGTTGCTATGAGGATTCACGAGTTAATAGACCTATGGCCTTAGAGTAACACTAGGCAGAGGGTAAGTGCTATTATCGAAGTATTTGTTAGCTGCTCTTATCGACCAATCACTAGGTTTGATTCATCTGGCCCAAGCCTCCACCCGGAGGCAGAGCCACCAGCAAGGGACAGTGACAGTGCCAGACTTCTCGCCCCTGGTCTGAGTCTGTTGCTATTTCTGTAAAAACAGCCACAGTATACCAAGGCCAGCACCCAGCCAGGACCAGGGCTGGAGGGTGACGTACACCCCAGAGCTCAGCCCCAGAATGCAGGCCCACCCATCAGGATGGGGAGAGGAGCCTTTTCCTACACATCAGGGCCCCAGGTTGCTTTTCCTGGTCACTTTTCAGCCTGCATTTCCCCCCCACCAAGGCCCTGCGCACTCTCCCCTCCCTTTAAACAGACCTGAGCACCAAAGCATGAAAAACATCGAAATTACCAAACGCAGTTTCTCTCCAGAGATGACAAATCTGCAGCAATTTGTATTTCCAAACAGAAGCCGCAGTTCCTGAGCAGCTCCCTGGCAGGTTCCCAGCCCCCACTGACCATCTCCTCGCTGGCACAGAGCGCCCGACTCCACCCCTGCAGAAGAGGGGGAACCTCACCCTCCCGCCCAGCTTCATTCCAGGCTCAGCAGTGCTACCTTGGGAAGGGGTCAGCGGAGCGGCAGGAAACAGAAAAGAGAACCAGGCAGCAAGCAGGTCCCTCGGGGTTCACTCAGCCGCACCTGCTCAGCAGACGTCAGCCGGGGCATGAGGCGCGGGGTTGTGCCCCCAGCTGCTGTACAGGCTTGCCTCTACCACACAGTAATGGGGACAGAGCCCGCCGTGCAGCGCAAGCTGGGCCACTTTGTTTCCTCCTGGCTCCCCTACCCTGACAGTCGAGTGGTCTTTTTCCCATTTTACAGGAGAGGATATGTCTGAGAGGGCCCTGGGGGAGGCTCAAAGTCACGCAGTTAGTAGGACTCGATGTTGAACCTCTCATGTCCCTGACTCTAAAGCTGGCATGCTCCCCAACTACCACCCTGGACACCTCATTAGACCTTCATTTTCTTGTCTGCAAATTGGTTTGGACCAATGTTTCTTAATATATATGTTCAAAGATTTTATTTATTTATTTGAGAGAGAGAAAGAGAGAGTTCGAATGGAGGGGAAGGGCAGAGGAAGAGAATCTCAAGCAGACTCCACGCTGAGCATAGAATACAACACAGGGATCAATCTTAGGCCCCCAAGATCATGACCCAAGCCGAAATCAAGAGTCAGACATTCAAAACTGAGGGTTGCTGGAGTGGTCGGGGGTGGGAGGGATGGGGTGGCTGGGTGATGGACATTGGGGAAGATATGTGCTACGGTGAGCGCTGTGAATTGTGTAAGACTGTTGAATCACAGATCTGTACTTCTGAAACAAATAACGCAACATATTTTAAGAAAAAAGAAAAAGAAGAAGATAGCAGGAGAGGAAGAATGAAGGGGAGTAAGTCAGAGGGGGAGACGAACCAGGAGAGATGATGGACTCTGAAAAACAAACTGAGGTTTCTGGAGGGGAGGAGGGTGGGGGGATTGGTTAGCCTGGTGATGGGTATTGAGGAGGGCACGTTCTGCATGGAGCACTGGGTGTTATGAACAAACAATGAATCATGGAACAGTACACCAAAACAAATTATGTAATATATGGTGATTAACATAACAATAAAAAATTTAAAAAAAAAGTCAGACGTTCAACCGACCCCACCACCCAGGCGCCACAATATGTGTATTTTAAATATACACCTCTGTTTAAGCAACATCAAGATCTCATGCCCTCTCAGTGACCTACACTATGAAAAATGTAGAGGATTTTTTGTTTTCCAAAACAAAATTTTGTTTTCAAAGAGGAGCTCCATTTCCAAAGATCCTAACACTGAAGTTGCTTTTTCATATGCTAACTCCTCCCTGCTCCCAAGGAGATTCTGATGTGCTCCTGCAGGAGGATAGGGCCTCCATTGCTCACCCCACCACCCTTAGCTGGGAAGCTCCGGGCTCAGACTCTGGGGTGCTATCACTGCTCATACCCTATGAAAGGCAGCAGAGCCTATGTTTGGGGCACTCCTCTGGAGTGAGAGCCTGGGCAAGTCACCTCTCCCCTCCAAACCTCAGTCGGTAACATGGGAATAACAGCAGTTCCTAGTGATGCTGTGAGCACTGAATGAGCAAATACCTAGAACACACGTACAACACTGCCTGGCCCGTGGTAAACGCTAAGTGTTAACTAAGTCATCTTTTGCCGGGCCCCAGGAAAATTCCTGTAGCAAATGCCTGTCCCTTGGCTGGGCCCTGGGAGATCACTTTGTGGACACATTCCATCACTGTAGCCTCGCAATGCTCGGTATGGACCCAGGATTACTGTGGGTCCTATCATCTGTGAAAACCCAAACAAATCACAGCTTCTGATTTGCCTGGGTTCAATTCAAACAAATTCAAACAAATACAGCCTCTGATTTGTTTGGGCTCAATTCAAACAAATTCAAACAAATCACAGCCTCTGATTTGTTTGGGTTTGATTTCAAATATGAAGGACTTCTATTTCTTCTTATTTGAAGAACTAGCCATCTGGGAAATATTTTAAGTTAGATATTTACCTCACTCCATGCACCAAAATAAATTCCAGATGGATCCCAGATTTAAACGTAAACAATGAAACCACAAATGTACTTCCAAAAAATGAATCTGAAAGTGGGTAAAACACCTTTCTAAGTAGGACATAAAACCCAGAAACCATAAAAGACGGATCAATTCAACTACCTAAAATTATTTATTTTACATGAAAAAAACTGTGAACAAAATTAAAAGACAAATGATAAAGTCAAGGGAACATATTTCAGTACATATTTCAGAAAAAAGGCCTCATTTCTTAGAGAACTAGAAATGAATGAGAAAATAACAAAGACCCAGTTTGAAAAAATGGGTAAAGAACAGGCAATCCACAGAAAAGGAAACAAAAATAGTTCTCAGACATATGACATGAGATCCTCAGCCTCATTAACAAGGAAACACACAAAATCTGAAGCACAATACCTATGGCTTTTTATCCATCATTGAAAAAAAAAAGTTGTCAATTATACTTCAGTAAAGCTGGAAAAAAAATTTTTTTACTAAAGTTTGAGGACATGCTTGGAGAAACAGGAAGTGTCACATTTTGCTGGTGAATTGACAAAATGTATATGGAAGGCAATTTGGCAAAAAAAAGAAAATTTAAGACTTGACTGATTTTTAGGGAGAGAGGGGGAGCGAGGAGGAGCAGAAGGGAAGGGAGACAGAGAAAGAATCTGAAGCAGACTCCACGCTGAGCACTGAGCCCAATGTGGGGCTTGATCCCACCATCATGAGATCATGACCTGAGCTGAAACCAAGAGTCAGTCGCTCAACTGACTGAGCCATCCAGGTTCCCCCAGTTGTGTTCTGTCCAGCATGCACAGCAGCTTGGTCAGAAATGGGAACAGAAAGAATGGCTTTCCCAGAAGCAAACTTTGAAGACCCCACCCCAGCTCTTGCCCTGGGAACGTTTTGGCTAAGCAGACCGAGCTATTCCTTCTTTCTTGGAAAATCTCCCAAGCAATGGGTTAAAGGTCAGCTAATAATAACAGTAACAGCTAACTGCTGTGATGTTTTCTAAATGCCGAACAGAGGTAAGCGTTTAACATATAATAGTTCCTCATTCCTCACACAACTTTATCAGGGAGGTATTGTTATTCTTCCCAGTTTAGAGAAGAGGAAACTGAGGCTCCAGCTTGGGAGGGATTCACACAGCAGGTAAGTGGCAGAGCCCACAATGGGCCTGGGTCTCTGTGGCATCAGCCCTGCCACATGTATGTGGTAGGTATTCTGTCCACCTGGCAGTTGTATTTCTCTGTATGAACCACAGGGTAGCATCCTGGCTTGTGTGCATCAGCTTCTTCTATGTATCTGTCATTGTGAATCAGCCCCAAAGACAGAACCTTTCCGAGCACAGGGACAAAACTGGGGTTTGGAGCTTAGGAGGCACGGGCCAACTCACAGGACTCATCCGCCCATGTGAGGCACACATTTCTGTCCTTATCCCTACTTCAGAGAGGCAAACAGGCTTGAGGTGACATACCTAGCAATGGCAATTGTCTCCTGCCTCCTTCCTACTGCATCTCTCTATGACACCTCAATGCCTAAGAGACCGAGACAAAGGCCTTGAGGGCAGGCAGGGGGCAGGCAGGGTGAAGTGAGGTGCCCTGCCTGCTCCCACAATGAGAGGTCCCTGAGCAGGATCAGAATTCCATCCAGGGCCAGTGAGCCCCATCCCCTCAGACGCAAGGGTGGGCACACCTGGGCTGCCCGCAGTCCCAGCCAATGACCTTCCCAGTAAAGGAAGGGTCAGCCCTGGCGGAGAGGTGTGCAGTAAGAGCACAGCTTCCTGGAACCCTTGCAGTCCCTTTAGCACAAGATAAATTGTTGCCTCTGATTCCATTTCTCCCTCCCTCGCCCCTGCCCTATGCAGCTTCCTAAAACAATAGGAAAACACATTTCTCATTACTGCATTTAATCCTTCAGGCAGGGAACGGGAGCTGCGCATCTGGTTCCAGGCTTGAAATGAAGAGGGATGGAGAAGCCCAGGGAGGGGCTGTGGGAGGGCCAGTGGAGTCCAGGAAGAGACTCAGAGGGGAAGATGGCTGGAAATGAAATTCTTGGGGAGACAGGGCGTAGCTTGCTCTGCTATGCATATAGCATGTGAATCATGCTTTTCACTCAACTAGTATCCACTGAGTCAGGCCCCGTTTTATGCTGGACAGACAGAAAAGAGAAACACAGTCCAGGGTTCACAGTGTAATGGGGGACACTAACCTATAAGCCACTAGCTACGGAGATTACAGCATTCCACAAACTCGAATAGGGGAAAGTTTGGGCTTTCAGGGAGCAAGGACAAGGAAAGGCTTCACTCTGGCTATAGATTTTGTGGTGAACGAGGCATTTGTGCTTTCTGCTCCTCAGAAAGGCAAGTGACATGGGGAGGAAAAAAATGTCCATTTCATGATGGCATTCTAATACTGCAATGGTCCTTACAGTAAACGTGTACAGGGCTTTCCAGTTTCCAAAGCTTCCATCATCTTAGTTCATCTCACGCCATCCCTGTGAAGCAGGGCTTTTTCTGTAACCCTCATTGTGGATGAGGAAACAGAGGCCTGGGGGGTGACGTGGCTTGCCTGGGTCTCCAGCCAATCAATGGCAGAACTGGAATTCAAGTTCAGGTTTGTCTGACTCCATAAACCCGCGCTCTTTCTACGACCCTAGGGATGCCAATTTGTGCCCAGGAGGAGGGTGCTGCAGGGGAGGCTGTGGGAGTGGAGTGGGCCCAAGTGGGGTTAGGGAGGGCTGTGAAGAAACGGACACGGCTCCCTAAAACAGATCAACTGCCACCCCCAGACCCAGGCCAATTCACCTACATTGCAAGGTCTGAGCTGAGGGAGCCCCTGCCCTTGGGGTGACATTCTCACTCAGCCAGACAGCCCTAGTGGACAGTGGCCATGGTTAGTGTTTTGAAGACAACGCTGTCAGCTCTGTCAGCTTGGATTTGCTCTTGCCTGTAATTATGGAGATATATGGAAATCAGCGGCTATTGTGAAAACGGACAGAAGGGAAAGGAACAAGGACGAAAGTTTCTGCAGCAGTTACAATATACCAGGTATTACACCGTATTATTCTCATTTGCTCCTCCTGATCACCCTACCAAAGGAAATACCACAATCCCCATCTCACACAAGAGGAAACTGAAGCTCAGAGAGGTGAAGGTACTGCCCGAGGTCTCTACCCAGACCCTGAGCTCATGATCCTTCCTTTGCACCTTAAACATCCAGAAGAGAAGCAACCACAAGTGTTCAGGACCGAGGAGCTGGGGGCCACCGTGTGGCATCCTCCTGGATATCCTAGGATCTGCACAGAGACCGTCTCACCTTACTTTTAAGATGATCAGTGCCGATAATCCTAATTTAGTGCTAAAATTGATTTATCAGAGCACAACCCTGGGAGTTGCAACCACAAAGTTAAATCACAAGAGAGAACCAGAATTCCCAAAGGATGCTATTTTCATATCTAAGGAAGTGTGAACCTAAGAAATAGAAAGAATATAAACAGAACAGCATCTCCTCAAGGCCAAAGGTTATCGAAGCCTGGGGACAAGAGAATATTTCAGTATCTCAAGAGGCCAACTGATGCAAAGCCTGACCACAAGTTGTGGTGGCTTAGGAGGGGTCTCACATTTCCGTAGTGGACTGAAGAACTGCCTAATGAAGGCCCCTAATCCTGGGGTGCAGACTGCGTACCCACCTCCTTCTTTACTTTATAGAGTTCCTGACAGAGCATCTCAGTATGGAGCTGAGCAGGTTCCACCAAGGCCACTGATAAGAATCCAGCAAGCGGGGTGCCTGGGTGGCTCAGTTGGTTAAGCGACTGCCTTCAGCTCAGGTCATGATCCCAGGGTCCTGGGATCGAGCCCCGCATCGGGCTCCCTGCTCGGCAGGAAGCCTGCTTCTCCCTCTCCCACTCCCCCCCGCTTGTGTTCCCTCTCTCTCTGTCTCTCTCTCTCTGTCAATTAAATAAAATAAAATCTTTAAAAAAAAAAAAAAGAATCCAGCCAGCGTCATGGCCGATAACTCTGAATATTATGCAACCTCAACTGTCTGAGAAGGTGACCCCCAAAACCACTTAGGAAGGTATAATTATCTCCTTAGTGGGTAAAAATCTTCCATCCTCAAATATAGAAATGTTTAGAAGTATCCTCAAGGATAGAAATTCAAACCCACGGGATGAATATTTTTAGATGTTAAAGGGCCCGTGCATATTGGCACCTTGAGTATTTTGCAATGTTTTGAGAATTTGGCCTATTTGAATAGCAAGTTGGCCTTTAGTTCCAATCTAAAATATAATTTAAAAATTGGGTTAGATTTGTGATTTTAAGGTGAAAAAAATCATCTTAAAATTCATATATGTTAAGTGTTAGAACACTTAAGATAACTTAAGATTCCTTTGCATTTATAAGAATTACTTAATTACTTGGAAAGATTTGTCAGTTAGGTAATAAATCATAATACTTAAAAATAAATGAAATATATTAAATTTATCAAATGATATTTTCAAGTATTTGAGGATGTTTGGCTAACTTTGTAAATGGAACAAATATCACCCAAAGGCCCCTTTAAATGACTGTTAAGGGGCACCTGGGTGGCTCAGTCGTTAAGCATCTGCCTTCGGCTCAGGTCATGGTCCCAGGGTCCTGGGATTGAGCCCCGCATCGGGCTCCCTGCTCTGCGGGAAGCCTGCTTCTCCCTCTCCCACTCCCCCTGCTTGTGTTCCTTCTCTCACTGTGTATCTCTCTGTCAAATAAATAAATAAAATCTTAAATAAATAAATTAATTAATTAACGAATGACTTAAATTTTGGTAGACTTATAAAAAGAAAAAAATTATAAGCTAAATCTTAAAATTTAAGAACTAGATTTTTATAAAACTTATAACTTTACTGAATTAGATATTCCTTTTAAAAACACAAGTATCCTCTGAATATCCTTTCTGTGCAAACTGTCTTGAGGCTCAAAAGAAATCTCACAGTGACACAGAGCATTTCCTACATGCTCAGAACCAATACTTCAAATGAATGATCTCATTTAGCCCTTGTAACAACTCCATAAAGTAGCTACAATTACTATCTCCATCTTCTGGGCACTGAACACTGGAGCCAGGATCCCGAACTGGGACAGCTGGGTTTTCAGAGCTATCTGTCTTAAGCCCTGTGCCATCGTTCCCACGTAAGAAAGCACCCCCTGAACCCTCCTACACTGTTGGTGGGAATGCAAGCTGGTGCAACCCCTCTGGAAAACAGTATGGAGTTTCCTCAAAAAGTTGAAAATAGAGCTACCCTACAACCCAGCAATTGCACTACTGGGTATTTGGGCTATAGACCCCAAAGATACAAATGTAGTGATCTGAAGGGGTACATGTACCCCAATGTTTATAGCAGCAATAGCCAAACTATGGAAAGAGCCAAGATGTCCATCAACAGATGAATGGATAAAGATGTGGTATATATATACAATGGAATATTATGCAGCCATTAAAAAAATGAAATCTTGCCATTTGCAACCACACGGATGGAACTAGAGGGTGTTATGCTAAGCAAAATAAGTCAATCAGAGAAAGACATGTATCATATGATCTCAATGATATGAGGAATTTGAGAAACAAGACAGAGGACCGACCATAGGGGAAGGGAGGAAAAAATGAAACAAGATGAAACCAGAGAGGGACACAAACCATAAGAGACTCTTAATCTCAGGAAACAAACTGAGGGTTGCTGGAGTGGTGGGGGTGGGAGGGATGGGGTGGCTGGGTGATGGACACTGGGGAGGGTATGTGCTATGGTGAGCACTGTGAATTGTGTAAGACTGTTGAATCACAGATCTGTACCCCTGAAACAAATATATTATATGTTAAAAAAAAAAAAAAAGGATAGTAGGAAGGGAAAAATGAAGGGGGGATATCGGAGGTGGAGACGAACTATGAGAGACTATGGACTCTGAGAAACAAACTGAGGGTTCTAGAGGGGAGGGGGTGGGGGGATGGGTTAGCCTGGTGATAGGTATTAAAGAGGGCACGTTCTGCATGGAGCACTGGGTGTTATGCACAAACAATGAATCATGGAACACTACATCAAAAACTAATGATGTACTGTATGGTGACTAACATAACATAATAAAATTAAATTAAAAAAAAAAGAACCCCCTTTCGGGGCTGGCTTGGAAACACCAATAAAACAACTGGGTGGCTGGCCTCTTCTACTGCTCAGGAGTGTTTGAGCTATAGCTCCTGTCCTCATCTCTGTATTTTACCTCTACAGCATTGCCATTCACTATGTGTTCCAAGAACTAGCAGCACAAGCATCACCCGGAAGCTTGTTGGAAATGCAGAGTCTTAGGCCCCACCCCGACCTTTGTGGCTGAGAACCCGCATTCACAGGATGCCCAGGTGGTGTGGCTTCCCACCAGAATCTGAGAAGCCCTGCTCTACAATATTTCTTTGGATCAACCTCACTCTACCTGGTAAAACAAGTTGCTGCTCTTTGTCCTTGTCCCCAGAAAATGCCAGCCTCCTGGGGATAAGCACAGTATTATTTTTTTAAGGAAACTTTTTTTTTTTTTAAGATTTTATTTATTTGTTTGACAGAGAGAGAGACAGCCAGTGAGGGAACACAAGCAGGGGGAGAGGGAGAGGGAGAAGCAGGCTTCCCGTGGAGCAGGGAGCCCGATGCGGGGCTCGATCCCAGGACCCTGGGATCATGACCTGAGCCGAAGACAGATGCTTAACGACTGAGCCACCCAGGCGCCCTGGGATAAGCACAGTATTAAGAGAGGTGCAAAGCCACCTGGCCCAGCCCTTGGTGAGTGTGGGGCTCTCCCACCACTCAAAGTTCTTCTATCCACAGTTGCTGAGAAAGGTAAATTTTGTTGAACTGCCCAAGGCCACACTAATCTTTAATTATGCCATTAGTGTTGGTCTCCCCCCAGGTAGCTGTTCTGCTGGCAGTTACTGCGCTGCCCTGGCTTTAAACAGCTTGCAGATTTCCTGACAGCATTAATAGAAGTTTTGCAAATTGATTTGGGGAGATTAGATGGAGAGAGGCTGGCGTGACTTGATGTGAAGCCCATTCTAAGCAGCTCAGATCCTCTTGCCTTGATCCCCACCCAGGGCAAGAGGGGAAAGAGAAAAAGTCAGGAGATGTGGGTTCCAGGCCTGACCCTCCAGAAGTGCGCTTGTGACCCCAGGCCTGTCACTTCCTGCCTGGGCCGCTTCTTTAAGATGAGCAGGTTGGGCTAGTCCAGATTCACCAGTGATTTCTCCTGGCTTGCATCACTCCAATGTCTAAGTCTCAGAGGCTGCCAGAATGGCTTGCCTTAGAGGAAACGAGCTTCCGTCCTTCTTTCCCTCATCCATCCATTCACTCACCTCTGCACTCAGTACACATGACTGAGGACCTGTAGGAGGCTCCACAGTGGGCCCTGGGGACACAGGTATAAAGTAGCTGCTTCTGGCTGTCATATAGTCACCCTCACCAGGGACGGAGCTCTACATCAGGTTCAGAGTACACTGCCTGCCCCCATCATTTCCTCTGCTCCAAGACCCACAGGGGAAGGACCAGAAGAGACAGTGGGATGGGGCAGAAAGAGAACTGGCCTTGTGCCAGGCCTGGGTTCTGGGTTCTTTCTATGCCTAGCCACCAGTCTCATTTTCTGGAAAATGGGGAAACGGGGATAATAATTCCTGTTCTGTCTTGCTGGGGCGAGGGGGTGCACCAGGGAGGCAGTTGAAAAGAATGTCATTAGTGAACCATTGGGCTTTTTGTATGTGATGGGGGAGAAGGACTGCCATCTGTTCAATTGCCAGGGAGGTGCCCTCCCCATCTCCAAGAAATCCAGCCAGGGGGCAGAGTACCCAGGGGATCAAGCCTTGGCTGAAATCTACATCACCCTCTGCCCTCACCTCATAAGTGACTGTGACCTCAAAACCTTTAAAATGTTCCCAGGGAAACAGGCAGGACAGGGGCAATGGGAAGAGAGACTGTCATGGCCCGCGTGCAAGGTCAAACAGGGATGAGGGTAAGAGAATGAAACATAAAAGTATGGGAACAGGAGGGTTGCTCACAGGGATGCCGCGAGCAACAACTTTATTCTTACTTACACACTTTATATAAGTTCAGGTTATATAACAATAGGACATAAACGAGTTCCACAGGTTCCTCCCTGCCCTTCTCCTGGCTCCGTCCTGAGTTTTTGGTTCAAGGCCAGGTTCCTCAAGCGCATAGTTTCTTCCCATGCCTTCAAAGGGCCCGGTGCGCTATTTTTCAGGGCTTATCAATAACACTGTGGTTTTCTTAGTCTAAATACAACTCGGGCTAGCCAGTACCACATGTTCTTGTATGGGGGCAGTCAGGTGGCCATGGTTCAAAGGGATCAGGGAGCCTTTGCTCTACGCGATTAACCCCTTTGTTGCTCATGGCTCCCGACAAGAGACCGAGGGTGGAAGGAAGCAGTCGGAAGCAGGATAAAAGCCATGGTCTGCCCCCCCTCCCTGAGAAGGCCCTCATCCCTAAACCATCCCATTGCACAAAGCCAAGGACCCATCCCGACTCCAACATCCTAGGGAGGGGAAGTAGCTGACTTGGGGAAGTGGTCTGGCGACACACAGTCAGGGCAGTTAGGAGATGCTTTGGGCCTCCTGGCTCCCCTCATGTCCAAGGTGTATTCCACTAAGCTGGGCCACCCCTGCATCTCTGGCCTTGTTCCTCTCTCCACCCTCTCTGATAAGCTAGCTAACGCAAGCTCCTAAATTTTACCCAGCACCACCACCCCGGGAGCCCAGAGCCTCTGTTACCTAGGGGCTCACCTGGCCTATCCCCTCCACCATCACTGCCACCGGCAGCAAGAAGGGTTTATGGGCCTGAGTTTTATTCTAAAATCAAGTTTTCAATTAAAGTTGAGAGGTATGACAAAATGCAGCCTCGGGCAGGCAGCCCCTCTCTGAGGCTTCCTCTCAAACAGATGGTTTGTAGCATTTTTAATTAATGAGAGGTGTGCAGATGGGGGCCCTTAATAGCCTGCAGCAAAATGTCGAGGCTGGGGAGGGGTGGAGCAGGCTGGCTCTGAGCAGGCCCTGGGCCAGGGGATGATGCCCAAGTTGGAGAAGGAGCCCTGCCCTTCAGCCCTGCCTCTCCATGGCCAGCCTGGCCTGCAGCCCTGGGCCTGCCCTGAGGATGAGAAATTCTTGCACCCTGGATTTTCTGCGCTGTAGCAGCATGCCATAAAGAAAGGAGGGTGGGAGGGCAAGTGGTTCACACAGTGACCAGTTATACCTGAGGTCAACTGTTTGATCTTTGTGAATATTAAGATGGAGACAATGTATATGAAGTTACTTTGTAAACTGATTGTAACTAACTTTAATTACAGGAGCAGAGGGGGCACCTGGGTGGCTCAGTCAGTTAAACCACCCACTCTTGATTTTGGCTCAGGTCATGATCTCAAGGTCATGATCTCAGGGTCATGAGATGGAGCCCAATGGAGATGGAGCCCCACATCGGGCTCCATGCTGAGCATGGAGCCTGCTTAAGATTCCTTCCCTCTGGGGCGCCTGGGTGGCTCAGTCGTTAAGCATCTGCCTTCAGCTCAGGTCATGATCCCAGCGTCCTGGGATCCAGCCCCGCATCCGGCTCCCTGCTCCGTGGGAACCCTGCTTCTCCCTCTGCCCACTCCCCCTGCTTATGTTCCCTCTCTGGCTGGCTGTCAAATAAATAAAAATCTTTTAAAAAAAGAAGAAGAAGATTCTTTCCCTATGCCCCTCCCCTGCTCGAGCTCACTCACACTCTCTCTCTCTCAAATTAATTAATTAATTAATTATAGGAGCAGAGGATCTGGAGCCAGGAGAGAAAACAGGGGTCCCAGAACAGCACCCCAAGCCTTAATGTTGAAGCCCACCAGGTGACAATCAGCCTTCCCCACCCAATCTCACCCCAGAGTTCACCCCCAACCTTAGGCTCAAAAAGGAAAAAATGGTCAGAGAAAGGTCAGCATTAACCAGCATTCCACTCCATCAACAAAAGCTCCTAGAGCCCTCCTATGTGCCAGGGACTGTTCTAGGCACTGAGGACTCAGATGGAGACAAAAAAGCATCTTCCATTCTGGTGCAGGGGAGATAAACAATTAACAATTATCACTTTATTGAAATATCAGGTAGTAATGCTTGGTCTGAGAAAAAATAAAGCAGACAATACAGAACACAGCAGGAGGCAGTATAATTAAAAAAACAAAAACAAAAAACCGTGTGACTAAATTAAGTGAGGGAGTAGGGCATGCAGAGGCCTGGGGGAAGAGCGTTCTAGGCTGAGAGAAAAGCAAAGTCCCCCAGACAGAAATAAGCTGGAGGTACAGCAGGGAGCCCAGTGTGGCTAAAGAAAAGTGATGGGGGTGGGGAAGGAAGAGCTGAGGCTGCAGAGGTGGGTGGGGTGGTGCAGGGTAAGGCCTGTTAGACCACAGTCATGGGGGTGGGCTGGAGATACAGGAGAGCCCTCCTGACAGGAGCCTTTCTCCCATTCCACCACAGCAATAACCCCCCTCCCAAGCTCACGCTCTACTGCTGCTTAAGGTTCTAGGAGGAGGAGGAGAAGGAGGCAAACTCTCTGTCATCCACTGAGGCATCGCCAAAGAGAAGCGGGTGGTGAGGGAGGGTGGCCTACGTGGCCGCAGGCACCGGAGAAAAGGTGCTTCATTATTCACGAGAGACAAGAGGATGTGAATTGCAGTGAAGAAGGGAAAAGAGCATCGGGTGGAAACCAGGTGCCAGGCGGAGGAAGGAGAATGCCAAATAAAAAGAGCAGCTAACACCATGTGCAGGGAACTGTTCTTAAAGCTTTGTATCAAGTCTCCTCATCTTCCCAACAAACCTTTGCGGTCTGTGTATTTTATAGATGAGGAAACTGAGGCACAGAGTAGTTAAGTACCAACCAGTTTAGGGACAGAGCGGAGAGCCAGTCCGTGCTGGCTGGCTTTATGGTCCACGCTCATGGTTATGTAGGGACAGGAACCTGGGCAAAGATGGCTTGAAGAGAAGCAGGCTGAGCAAGGGGGCGGGGGGCTCAGGGGAAGAATTTTGCCTCCCATACTGTTTTTCTCCCCATAAAATTCAATGATGATGCTATCCATTCAGTGCTTGGGAATTTCACAAAGTGCTTTCCTGTTTGATCCTTTCACGGGCTGTGAAGTAACTACTTCATCCCCAATTTATAGATGAGGACACTGAGAGTCAAGAGCTTAAGTAACCTTACCAGGAAGTGACAAAGACAAGATTCAAGTACCAGGTTTGCCTGACTCCAAATCCCATGGTCTTTCATTCATCCAAAAGCACTTACGGGCATCTATGAAGTGGCAGGCACTGAACCAAGTATTCAAACATGGGGAAAGGCACTGCCCTTAGAAGGAGCCCTTGGTTAGTGCTCTTGTCACCTATATCCTCTACTCAGCCCCCTAAGGAAATTCATCTTATTCCTGGCTACAGCTAGTGAGAGCCAGGGGGTGGGGTGGGGAAGAACACTGATGAGCTCCCGCTCTGTGCTTGGTTTTTTTGTGCATGACATCACAGAGCCCTTCCATCAGCCTGCTCAGCAAGGTAGATGGGGCTGGGACTGCTTTGCCTATCCCATGCCACGCTCCCCTACTTCTACAGAATGAGAACTCTGATTTTATCAAGAGTGTCAATGACAGATGTTGGCGGGGATGTGGAGAAAGGGGAACCCTCCTACACTGTTGCTGGGAATGCAAGCTGGTGCCACCCCTCTGGAAAACAGTATGGAGGTTCCTCAAACAGTTGAAAATAGAGCTACCATACGATCCAGTAATTGCACTACTGGGTATTTACCCCAAAGATACAAATGTAGGGATCCGAAGGGGTACATGCACCCCAATGTTTATAGCAGCAATGTCCACAATAGCCAAACTGTGGAAAGAGCCAAGATGTCCATCGACAGATGAATGGATAAAGAAGAGGTGGTATATATACAAAGGAATATTATGCAGCCATTAAAAAAATGAGATCTTGCCATTTGCAATGACGTGGATGGAACTGGAGGGTGTTATGCTGAGTGAAATAAGTCAATCAGAGAAAGACATGTATCATATGACCTCACTGATATGAGGAATTCTTAATCTCAAGAAACAAACTGAGGGTTGCTGGAGTGGTGGGGGATCGGGGGATGGGGTGGCTGGGTGATAGACATTGGGGAGGGTATGTGCTATGGTGAGCGCTGTGAATTGTGTAAGACTGTTGAATCACAGACCTGTACCTCTGAAACAAATAATGCAATATATGTTAAGGAAAAAAAAAGAAGATAGCAGGAGGGGAAGAATGAAGTGGGGGAAATCGAAGGGGAAGACAAACCATGAGAGACGATGGACTCTGAAAAACAAACTGAGGGTTCTAGAGGGGAGGGGGTGGGGGGATGGGTTGGCCTGGTGATGGGTATTAAAGAGGGCACGTTTGCGTGGAGCACTGGGTGTTGTACGCGAGCAATGAATCATGGAACACTGCATCAAGAACTAGTGGTGTGATGTATGGTGATTAACATAACAATAAAAATTTTAAAGAAAAAAAAAAAGAGTGTCAATGAGCCTAACTAAAGACCACATTTTAAAGTCTCTATTGCAGAGAGCGGACACCCGGGACTCCAAGATGGCGTCTAGTCGTACCAGTGAAGGAGAAGAAGCTCATGGATGTGAAACTAGGAGAGCTGCCCAGCTGGATACTGATGCGGGATTTCACCCCTAAGGGCATTGCTGGAGCATTTCGAAGAGGTTACTACCGGTATTACAACAATTATGTCAATGTGAAGAAAGGGGGCGTTGCTGGGATTTCTATGGTGCTGGCAGCTTATGTGCTTTTCAACTACTGTCGTTGTTACAAGGAACTCAAACACAATCGGCTCCGCAAGTACCTCTGAAGAGGGCTCAGTGTGGAGGCACTTTCGGCATTCCTGACCATGACCTTTGCCTGGCACCCTTGAATCCTTTCATATTCTAATTCAGAATTAACATCCAATAAAAGATGACTGGTACTTGGAAAAAAAAAAAATAAAGTCTCTATTGCAATTAGGTATAGCCATAAGACTAAACTGTAGCCAACAAAATGTCAAAGAAGCCATTGTGTGGAACTTCTGGAAAAGATCCTTAAATCGAAGAGACTACCGAGGTGGGCCCTTTCTCCTACTTCCTGCCTGGAACTCAGTTATGATGGCTGAAGTTCCAACAGACATCATGGATCATAAAGGCAACTCTGAGGATGGAAATCTTATGTTCAGAATTGTGAAACAAAAAAATTAGGGTCCTGGGTCCCGGATGATACTGAGGAACCACTATACAAGCCTGATCTCCCTGCCTCTGAACATGAGTGAGTAATAAACTTCTTTATTGCTTAAATTATTATTCCTCATCTCAGTTGCTGGCAGTCAAATGCATGTCTTAACAGATACAGTAGTTATTGCCATCATCCCGATTTGGAAACTGAGGCTGAGGCATGGTCCCAAATCCCACAGCTAAGTAAGGGAAAGAAGTAGGATTCAAAGTTGAGTCTGTCTGGTTCCAAAAGTCATGCCTCTCCTATCCCTCTGGTAAGAGCCCTGTTCACACTCAGTCATTCATGAGAAGGCACAGACAGGCATTACAGCAGAATTTTAAACAGCCAACAACCCCTACATTCCCTGCTCTTGTCTTACGGATACACATCAGAGCAGACTGTCTTCCTAGTTACCTATGCACTCTAGTAGATCAATTAACCACATACCAGGCAGCGGGCAGATTGTGAATTTCCCATTCAACACCTCCTCCATCTCCAAGTCTCCCAAGTCCCAAGTTGCCAGGCTCTTTCAGGACTCCCGGTAGAAAGTCCCCTACACTCATTCTCATGCAAACTTGACAAGGTGCTCTTCTCTAAGGACAACTTGTGTTTATTAATTCCCTAGAGTTTCTAGAGACCAGATAATGCAGTCTGTGAACACAGTTCTTCCTCTAACACTGTTAAATCAAAGAAGAATAAGTGGACATCTTTGTTTTATTCCTGATCTGAGGTGGAAAGCATTCAGGCTTTCACCACATCTTTTCATAGATGGCCTTTATCAGGGGAGTTTCCTTCTTTGGTGAGTTGTATCATGAAACTTGTAAGTGATTTTTCTTGTGTGTTTATATTGAGATAATTGTATGGGTTTTGTCCTTTATTCTATTAATATGGTATATTACATTAATTGATTTGTTAATGTAAGAATAACTTTTCGTTCCTGGGATAAATCCCACTTGGACATAGTATATAATCTTAAGATACTGGATTCAGCTCGCTAATATTTCATTGAAGATTTTTGCTCAGATATTGTTCTGTAGTTTTCTTGTGATATCAGGATACTGTTGTGTTGGGGACCCCAAGACCACCCCCAAGTTCAATGATTCACTAGGAAGATTCAAAGGACTCAGTATACAGTCATACTTGTGGCTATAACTTATTACAGAAAAATACAAAGCAAAATCAGCAAAAGAAGCCAAGTGCAAGTTTCTAAAGGCCCTCTCCCAGTGGAGTCACACAGGATGCTCTGAATTCCTGCACCGAGAAACTGTAACATATGAAATGCTGCCAACCAAGAAAGGACATTAGAGACTCAGCACCCAGGGTTTTTCTTGGAGGCTGGTCACATCAGGACCCCATGCCTGAGATAAACCCAAGTTCCAGAATCCCAGAAAGAAAGCAAATGTTCAGCACAAACCATATTGTTTACAGGTTAGCTGAGGCACAGTGAGCCACTCTTATCAGTCAGGGTAGTGGGAACACTCCCAAAATCCAAGTGACCAGATGCCAACCAGAAACCAACCCTAGAAGCAGGCCTTTCAAAGGACAAGAATCAGGCCTGCTATGTTAACTCTTTTCTGCACACTTGCATTTCAAACAAAAACCCAGAAAGCAGATAATGCTTAATAAAAAGAATTAAGTACTAATATTGGAATTTTAGCCACAGGAGGTAGAAAGGTTTGAGTGCCATAACATTCTTGGTGCCTTGAAACCATACTCTTTCAGCTTACCTACATGTATGCATAAAGTCAAGCCTGCATCTCTAGAAAATTTAATTTGGAGTGACAGAAAAGAACTCTCAGCTCATGTCACGCAGTGCTTAGGCAGAAATACTTTCCCTACACTGTAGGGAAAATGGCTTTATAGGCCTTATGGTCTTTCAGGAACATCACCCACCCCCCTCTCAAAAAAAACCACACAAGTTTCACCGTCATAGTCTGTGGTAGAGACTAACAGTGTGTTCAGTGGAAAAACAGGAAAGAAAACACTCATTTGACACACCCCGCTGGAAAACTCTCAAGCATCCAACCTGCCTTCAGGCAGCATGATCCTGGTCCTACTGTCAAAGCAATGTTGATACTTCTTGAACTCTAACAGCTAAAGCCAGAAGCTTGCAGGGTTATTGTCACTAGTTGATTTTATTCTATTTATGTCACAAACTACCCTTCTCTTATACATACCACTGATGGTAATAAAAACAATAGCTAAACAGCTATTAAGTACAAAACATGGACCAAACACTGGGTAAACAAGTTATATATACTAACTTACCCCCACAACAATCCTGTAAGGTAGGTAATATTATCCCTCTTTAAACGATGAGAAAACTTTGGCTAACTAACTGCGCCCAGGTCACACAGCTAACAGATAGTCAAGACAGAATATGACCTAACACACTCTGGTTCCAGAGCCAGCATTCTTAACTGCCAGCACAACCCCGTTCCACAAAGACAACTCCATGACTGAGGGAGTCTCTAACACTGTCCTCCCTTCTCTGACCCAGATCAAGGGTGAGGGAGAAAAGAGTACTTCTTGAAGCTGAAGTTTAGTGAAAACAAAGAACCACGTTAAAAAAAAAAAAAAAAAAAAGATATACAAATGGATAGATTCCTGAATGGTTGGAGTTTTCTTCAGTGGTACATCTTCCAGAGGACATCTGGAAATGCAAGGCCATTCTTGGCTGTCATAAGAAAAGGGGGTATACTGCCTGAGTGCCGGGAATGGGAAACATCCTACAATAGATAGAACAGTTAAGCACAATGAATGGTGCCTCCCATATGTCAACAGCACCTCCACCAACAAACACTGCATACAGCTCATGGCCCTTGCGTATAACTCAAGGGCTACAGAAGAACAGACAATAGGAAAGCTATTTCAAGCTCACTGCTTTTGCAGCCTTACCCTATGCATCTTGAGCTTTTTGTGAAGCCCCTGCCAGGCAAGCATATGGCCCAAACCTATTCCTTAACCTCTGCAACTAGATTTATCTCCAAGGCATGGGCAGGAGCCAGATATAGGCCCACAGGCTATTTGTCCAACAAGACACTTGGCTCCATCCTGGCCCAGGCAATGAGCAGACCCAGGGCTATGCCAGCTGATTCTGGGACTAAGCAACTGAGAAATGTTGAGAAAGTCTCAGAAGGAAGGAAACAGCAGTCATTGCTCATGCTCATTGTGACTGTCATCAGCTAAGTTCTGTGCCATCAAGAACTCTACTGAGCATGGAGAAGACAGCAAATCTGGTCATGAGAAAACCATCCTTACTGCCTGTAGGCTCTGGGGGAATATTAGCACTCCAGCACTTCTCTCTCAGTCCTCAAATATAATGCCCCCTCAGTAAAGGTCCCAACTCAGATGCTCAAGTCTCCTTTTTAAAAAAAGGCTAATATTAGGGCTCCTGGGCGGTGCAGTTGGTTAAGCGTCTGAATCTTGGTTTCAGCTCAGGTCATAATCCCAGGGTCCTGGGATCGAGCCCCGCGTCAGGCTCCCTGCTCCGCGGGGAGCCTGCTTCTCCCTCTCCTGCACCCCCTGCTTGTTCTCTCACGCTCTCTCTCTCTTTCAAATAAATAAATAAAATCTTTAAAAAAAATGCATAATCAAGGCTATGGTGCAAGGCAATCCTTAGAAATAGCTTAGCGGCATGTTTGTTTTTCACTAAAGCACTGAATCACTGATCTTCTAAACTCTAAAACACTGATCTTCCAGTTTCCCATTTCTGTCCCTTTCTGTATAGCCTAAAGATCTGGCCAGGAAAAGTATGACTGAAGATTAATTCATGAGGCACTTGATTTCCTCGCTGATAAGCTTAAAGACCTCAATCTAGAATAGGATAAGGAAAGCAAGTCTATTTACAGAGCCACCAGGGATGTCCTTAATGATTGTATTCCTGTTCCCCTAGATTTCTCTGACATTATACAGGCAGCTGTAAAGGAAGAGTGAATGGATTGTTACAAGACCTTGATACTTAAGAGATATTAAACTGAATTATGTTCAAGAGCCAAAACCATGGGATGGCAGTGGTATTGTGGGAGGCTGGGAGGATAGTAATGTATGACTATCAGAAAGGATCAAAACATAAAGCAATAGTGATGGTACCAATAAAATGATCTCAAAGACAGAGTTATTGTTATGGAAAGGACTGTAAAAAAAAAAGATAGGTAAGAAACAAACTGTTAGGAGAATGGCAGACAGGGGGATAACGATTCTTGGCTCATGAAACTTTGACTGGAACTGAGAGGTTTATGAAACAAACTTGGAATAAAGTCTTTTTTTTATTTTTAAGGGAATTGTCATGAATTTTTTTACATACTTAAAAGTTGACTACTCTACAGGGGCGCCTGGGTGGCTCAGTTGGTTAAGTGTCTGCCTTTGGCTCAGGTCATGGTCCTGGGATCGAGCCCTGCATTGGGCTTCCTGCTCAGCGGGGAACCTGCTTCTGCCTTTCTCTCTGCCACTGCCCCCTCTTGTGCTCTCTGGCTCTGTCAAATAAAGAAATAAAATCTTAAAAAAAAAAACTATACTGAACTTAAAAGAGAGGGAGATTTTCCTCACGAGGAAACCCAAACAGAGTGATAAACTCTAAAGGTGAATAGTAGAAGCCCAGGAAAATAAGATCTAGTTTACATGTCAAGTTTTTAATGCCCACACAGAAACAAGGCCACCCCTGAAGACCCCTAAATGAAAGAAGAGCCTTGGAAAGGCCACCTCTCCATGATGCTAGACAAACTCTACCCACTTACCAAGTGAAACAATAAAGCAATAAGGAAACTTGCTCTGCTCAGGGCTCCTTCAAGAAATTGAAGCCCAAAGTCTGCACTCATGCTCAGGCACAGATGAAGAATTTATGCTACCTGATGGGGCACCTGGGTGGCTCAGTCAGTTAAGTGGCCAGCCTTTGATTTTGGCACAGGTCATGATCTCAGGGTCCTGGAATTGAGCCCCACATCAGGCTCCCAGCTCAGCGAAGAGTCTGCTTGAGGATTCTCTCTCTCCCTCTCCTGAGGTCCCTCTCCCCACTCATGCTCTCTCTCTCAAATAAATAAATCTTAAAAAAAAAAAAAAATAGGAACAGACTTATCCCTGTATAGCTACAGAAAAACTACTGCACTAATAAGAGAGTTTGGCAAGATTGTGGAATACAAAAGCCAGTATGAAGACTCCATAAAGGGCCTACAGTACAATGACAAACAATTAAAAAGTACAATTTTTATAAAATATCCTATTCATAATAACTTCCAAAATGAGACACATAGGAATAAATATAGCTAAAGATGCAATGCATTTTTATGGGAAACATCTAAAGCTTTATTGAAAACAAAACATTTACTAATCTAAAACAACTGAAGCACTGGGGCAGGTGGGTGACTCAGTTAGTTAAACGTCCAACTCTTCATTTTGGCTCAGGTCATGATCTCACCATTGTGGAATCAAGCCCCTATCGGGCTCCACGCTCAGTATGGAGTCGGCTTGAGATTCTCTTTCTTCCTCTCCCTCTGCCACTCCCCCTCTCACACTCTCTCCCTCGAAATAAATACATAAAATCTTTTAAATAAATAAATAAAAATAAAACAACTGAAGCACTTCGTAAGATATAAATGAAGGGATAGTAAATATTTATGAGTAAGAGGTGTGTATTTATACTTATATATTTATTTCATCCTGAAATCACCTATAAAATTATTGCAATTTTAATCAAAACACATAACTCAACAAGCTGATCCTAAAATTCATATGGAAGAAGGAAAAGATGAGATCCAGGAATAGCCAAAACAATTCTGAAGAAAATAAAGAAGGGGTTGGGGGACCATCCTACCTACCACATATCAAAACTTTTTTATAAAGTTTTAAGAATTAAAGCAATATTATTATAATAACAATCTACCAGACCAAGGGAACAAAATATTTAAACCAGAAACAAATGCAAGTTTTAAAATTTGGTCAACCTAAGGGAATGCAATATATGATAGAGGTGATAACATAAATTAGCCAGTCTGAGAACACTTGGTTGGCATTGTGGGGGGAAAAAATTAGATCCACAACACACACTATACACAAAAATAAATTCCAGATGAATTAAAGGCCTAAATGTGATAAAATTTGAAAACTCATAAAATATTTTAAAAATCTTTATTATTGAGGTAGAGAATTTTTGTAGAGACACAAAAAAAATGAAAAGAAAAAAGTGACAAATTTCAGTCTATAAAATAAAAATATGTGTATCAAATTTTTCTGTGTACTTTGCAAAGCTGAGAAGGCCTCAGGCTGGAAGAAAATATTGTAAAACACAGAAGATAGACGAACAGAGAGAGAGCCCCACATATACCAATCTGAAAGATAAATCCAATGAAAAGCATGGTCAACAATGTGAGTAGGCAATTCCGTAGAATGGAAAATGACCAACAGATTTATGAAAATATGTTCAATTACACTGGTAATCAAGGCAATTGCTTAAGATGAGCTATAATTTTATACCCTTCAGATGGGCAAAAATTAAAACTTTAAAAATACTAAGACTTAGTAAGGTTGTAGGGGCATGGAACAATAGTTTTATACATTGCAGGGGAGAACGTCAACTGGCATAATCACTTTGTAAATATAAAGATGAGGAATGCTAAACCCAAGTCATTCCATTTCTAGGTATAATCTTTAGAAACACTCTCATAAATGTGCCCAAAGAGACATGTACACAGAAATTCAATGCTGTGGTGTTTAAAATGATGTAAAATTAGAAATAACCAAAGGTCCATTGATGGATCAATACATTATAGTAGAGAAATACACTGGCATACTCAAAAACAGCTAAAATTAATGAATGGATAAATCTCAAAACCATATGTCAAGTAGGAAATAAAAGAAAAGTACATATTTTCTCTACATTTTAAAAACCCAAAAAGAATAATTTTACATTGCTACAGGCATATGCATACATATAAAAAGGTTTTTTTTAAGTGCATGGGGATGATATATATCAAAGATCAAAGACTACCTCTAGGCAGTCTTTTTCTAGGGAGAAAAGGTAGGAAAAACATATGATGGGGTGTGGGTGGGGAAGGGTGGCAATTTAACAACAAAAAACTCTGAAGCAAACATGACAAAATGTTACTATTTGTTAAAGATAGGTGGAGGATACAAAGGAGTTTGTATTTTTTCTGTCCTCTGGCATATTTAAAATATTTCATAATTTAAACATTTTATGTAGAAAAAAGTCTGGCAGTATGCATGGTATGCATGTCTTAAAAGGCCTATCCTATAAAACAAGGACAGAAACTAAAAAGGAAGATGTTTGTTTTCAGTGGGGAAAAATTTTGAAAACAGAATTAAATAAATCACAGAATAGCCATACAATCAAATGTCACATAACCACAAAAAAATTATAGCTCAAAAGCATGGTTATTAACTTGGAAAGATGTTGACAACATATCAAGTCAGGGGGGAAATGGGTATAAAAGCATAGGTTTTCAACTAAGGCCGGAAATAGTTAAATAAACCTCCTATATGCACTAACAGGCCAAAGTTCCATTAAATGCACCTGCCTTATTTTAATCTCTTATCAACTTGCATCCATGGAAAAAAATTAACTACAAGCAGCCTAATGATAATAAAGAGTACAAGAGATTAATTCCAGTGTTTCAAACAAGAAAGCTATTGCTGATACAGAAGAGCTGCATTCAAAGCCAAAAACAATTATTTCCCAGTGTTGGTGCCAACACTGCCTCCCCCCGCCCCACCACTTTCCAAATGAGACCTGCTCCATTTAACCACCTGGTCAGAGAGCACAGAAGTGTACATTGCTGATCATATATACCAAAGAGCCAGATAAAATATAATACATTATACGCGAAATAAACTGTCAGGTCTCAATGAAACCCAGTTATAATCACAAAGTGATGTCATATTTATAAGAGGAATGGGTGGCAGTAAGAAGTTGATAAACCAGGGACCGACTTGCATACTCAAAACTTGTGCTCTATATTTTATTCACTGAAAGTTGTCCAAAGGTCTAAGAATCCCAGTAGATTCTATTTTATGAAAACTGCAGTAGCCTACTAAGGGAACACTGCTTCCCCTACTCACAACGCTTCTGACACCAAATGTGTGTGGGGGTTCCATACACCAACTAATTCTCCAACTCTCCAGACAGCAAGTGGGTGTTCTACAATCTGACTACCTGGAGGTAGAGCAGACCCCACAGATGAAGGGCTGAGTCCCACAAGACTGCCCCACCAATTCCAAGTAGTGGGTACCCATGTTACTCACACTTCTATCCAACTGGGGTACAGATCAGGGGTTCCCACGGCCCCCTCCTCATGTTCAATCATTTGCTACAGCAGTTCCCAGAACTCATGGAAACACATTTAGCAGCTTATTATAAAGGGCATTATAAAGGATAAAAATGAACAACCTAATGAAGACGTACATAGTGCGAGTCCAGAAGGTTCCCAGGCACAGGAGTTTCTGTCCCAAGGGGGGTTGGATTGGGCCAACTCTCCTGGCACATGGATGTGTTCACCAACCTGGAAGGTCAATGAATCCCATAGTTTAGAAATTTTTGTGGAGGTTTCATCACATAGCCATGACTTATTAGTAAAACTCCAGCCCCTCTACCTACCCTAGAGGTAGAGGGGCAGAGTGGGAGATGTAAGGAGAGGCTGAAAGTTCTAACCCTCTAACCACAAGGTTGGTTCCTCTGGCACCCAGGTGCCCTCCTAAGGACCCATCAAGAGTCACTAATTAGCATACATAAAGACACTCATTAGTTCCGGAGACTCCAATAGTCTTAGAAGCTCTTATGCCTGGAAACAGAAACTAAGACCAAATACTATAACCAAAAAAATGCTCCTATCACCCCTGTTACTCAGGAAACTACAAAAGTTTAAAAAGCTCGTGCCAGGAACTGGGGATGAAAACCAAATAAATACTTATTATTTCATATTACACATACAATAAAGGATAGGAAGTTAGAACTTTTTCTCTTATACTTCTTATTTAAGTAATCTCTACCCCCAATGTAGGGCTCAAATTCATGACCCTAAGATCAAGAGTCACATGTTCTTCCAACTGAGCCAACCAGGAGCTCCAAAGTTAGAACTCTTAAGGGAAAATATTTTGATTACTATTCCTTTACTGTGAAAGTACTTCTCGTGTTCTTTATACCTTGATGAAGTATTATTGAGACTGCTAAGGCCAACAAATATAAACTGCTTTTATTGAGCAAAAATTAAGAATGGCTCAGGGTATATAATGGTAGTTGATGTAAATGCACTAAATCTCAGCTTCTAGAAGAGTTGATTTTGAAATCAATCATCCTTTAAGAGAAGACATACCAGCTCGCATAATTTCATCAACCAGGAGAATGTTGGTGGCAATCACCGTGCTGAAGAAAAAGATAACGGTGAGTAAAGCCTACCAACCCACTCTCATCATTTCCCCCCAGCAATCTCCAGCTACTAAAAGTACTCTGTTCTTTAATGATGTTGTATGAGGTATTATGAGATGAAGCTATTGTAAATACAAACATCACCCCTTGTACTATAATTTCAACTCCTCTGCTGATAAAAATTTGATTTTATATACCAGCAAATCTGAGTTCATTTTTAGCACATCATTTGCTTTTCCCTGCTAAACACGTGGTACAATTTCAGTAAACTTCCTTCTTTCCCTTCCCCCTCAAATAAACAGTAAGATAAACATTTCCTGTATCTGACACTGCTAGAAGTAAAATGGAAAAAGGACTATAAAGTGACAGAAGCTAGTGTTAGTAACTGGATACCATGCGTTCTCATACACTTAACCATTTTTCACTATAGGGTGGCAAAAACAATAGACAAGTTTTAAAGTTACTGATTATGTCCCTAACAGTCTTTCTCTTTTTATTAATATGAATTTACCAAGAGTGAAGAAGTTGTTTTTTCACACAATAATTATCCCAAACTCCTGCATCTGCTGCTACCATGGGCTCACCTGCAAAGTAAAAACAAACTATTTTAATACTACAATCTTGATATATTCTGTTAATACTGGTTATATATTCTAACAGTGTTTAATATACCAGCAGAACTACTAGTGTCCAAGTCACAATGACCCGATGTTATCAAATCCAATCCAGGGGTCAGTTCTCAGGCCTTGTGCATCAGCAACACTTAACATGGCCTCCTGACTAGTCTTTCTTTACCCGTCTTCCAGGACACCACGCTCAGCCTCGTTTTTTCTTTTGCATTAGTGGCAACTTTTCTCTTGACTTTCCTGGTTCTTCCTCTTCTTCCCAGAGCTCTTAATTCTGGCATAGCCAGTGACTTAGTCCTGGGTTCTTTTCTTCTCTCTCTACACTCACTCCCCAGGTAATCTCATCCGGTCTTATGGATATAAACCATATACACTCTGAAGACTCTTGTTTTTATCTCCAACCCAGAGCTCTTTCTTGAGCTCCAGACTCATACTTCCAACTGTCTATTTCACTTGAAAGTCTACAGACACTTTGAATTTAACTTTGCCAAAACTCAGTGCTGACCTGCCCCCCATCACAAGCTGCTCTACCCACAGTTCTCTGATGTGGTTAATGGCCATTCCAGTTGTTCAGTGGACTCCTCTCCACAGAATAGCCAGAGTGATCCTTTTAAATGTAATTAGGCCATGTCACACCTCTGCCAAAAATTGCTCCCTATTCCACCGCAGTAAAAGTCAAAGTCCTTGGATTGGCCTCCACACCCTGCATGATCTTTCTACTACCTCTCGCATCTCCTTCCTCCTCTTCAAAAGCTTCAGAGACTGACTTTTCCACTGGCTGCTCCCTCTACCCAGGATAGTCTTTCCTCAGTTCCCTAGCATGGCTACTTCCTTACTTCCTTTGATTATTTTCTATAGACGTATTCTCAATGAGGTCTACCCCGCCCACGTTTCTCTTTAAATTGCAACCCCCGGGCGCCTGGGTGGCTCAGTCGGTTAGGCGACTGCCTTCGGCTCAGGTCATGATCCCGGAGTCCTGGGATCGAGTCCCACATCGGGCTCCCTGCTCGGCGGGGAGTCTGCTTCTCCCTCTGACCCTCTCCCCTCTCATGCGCTCTCTCTATCTCATTCTCTCTCTCAAATAAATAAATAAAATCTTTAAAAAAAAAATTTAAAAATAAATAAATAAATAAATAAATTGCAACCCCCTCCCCGCACCTCATGCTAGCATTCACAGTCATCCTTATAGGGTTCTTTTATTTTTTTCATAGAATTTATTACTCCTTAAATGTTCAGGGAACATATCTGTTAAGGGTATTATTTACTGCCTATCCTTCCCTGCTATAATATAAGCTTAGAAGGTTCTTTGTGAATCTCAAGAGTCAAATAACAAACACTCAAAAACTATTTCCTAAAAGAATAAATAAAAGAATTTCCTTTTCTTTTAAGAAGTTCAAAAGTAAAACTAAAGAATGAATGGGTCAACCAGGAAATTAAAGAAGAATTTAAAAAATTCATGGAAACCAATGAAAATGAAAACACAACTGTTCAAAATCTTTGGGATACAGCAAAGGCAGTCCTAAGAGAAAAGTATATAGCAATACAAGCCTTTCTCAAGAAACAAGAAAGGTCTCAAACACACAACCTAACCCTACACCTAAAGGAGCTAGAGAAAAAACAGCAAATAAAGCCTAAACCCAACAGGAGAAGAGAAATAATAAAGATCAGAGCAGAAATCAATGAACTAGAAACCAAAAGAACAGTAGAACAGATCAAAGAAATTAGGAGCTGGTTATTTGAAAGAATTAACAAGATTGATAAACCCCTGGCCAGACTTATTAAAAAGAAAAGAGAAATGACCCAAATCAACAAAATCATGAATGAAAGAGGAGAGATCACAACCAACACCAAAGAAATACAAACAATTATAAGAACATATTATGAGCAACTCTATGCCAGCAAATTAGATAACCTGGAAGAAATGGATGCATTCCTAGAGAAGTATCAACTACCAAAACTGAACCAGGAAGAAATAGAAAACCTGAACAGACCTATAACCACTAAGGAAATTGAAGCAGTCATCAAAAATCTCCCAACAAACAAAAGCCCAGGGCCAGATGGCTTCCCAGGGGAATTCTACCAAACATTGAAAGAAGAGTTAATACCTACTCTTCTGAAACTGTTCCAAAAAATAGAAATGGAAGGAAAACTTCCAAACTCGTTTTATGAGGCCACCATTACCTTGATCCCCAAACCAGAAAAAGACCCCATCAAAAAGGAGAATTACAGACCAATATCCTCGATGAACATGGATGCAAAAATTCTGACCAAAATACTAGCCAATAGGATCCAACAGTACATTAAACGGATTATTCACCATGACCAAGTGGGATTCATCCCTGGGCTGCAAGTTTGGTTCAACATCTGCAAATCAATCAACATGATACAATACATTAACAAAAGAAAGAACAAGAATCATAGGATCCTCTCAACAGATGCAGAAAAAGCATATGACAAAGTACAGCAACCTTTCTTGATCAAAACTCTTCAGGGTATAGGGATAGAGGGTACATACCTCAATATAAAGCCATCTATGAAAAATCAAGAAATGGGCAGAAGACATGAACAGACATTTTTCCAAAGACATCCAAAAGGCCAATAGACACGTGAAAAAGTGCTCAACATCGCTCGGCATCAGGGAAATCCAAATCAAAACCTCAATGAGGTATCACCTCACACCAGTCAGAATGGCTAAAATTAACAAGTCAGGAAACGACAGATGTTGGTGAGGATGCGGAGAAAGGGGAACCCTCCTACACTGTTGGTGGGAATGCAAGCTGGTGCGACCACTCTGGAAAACAGTATGGAGGTTCCCCAAAAAGTTGAAAATAGAGCTACCCTACGATCCAGCAATTGCACTACTGGCTATTTACCACAAAGATACAAATGTAGGGATACAAAGGGGTATGTGCACCCTGATGTTTATGGCAGCAATGTCCACAATAGCCAAACTGTGGAAAGAGCCAAGATGTCCATCGACAGATGAATGGATAAAGAAGACATGGTACATATACACAATGGAATATTATGCAGCCATCAAAAGGAATGAGATCTTGCCATTTGCAACGACGTGGATAGAACTGGAGGGTGTTATGCTGAGTGAAATAAGTCAATCAGAGAAAGACATGTATCATACGACCTCACTGATATGAGGAATTCTTAATCTCAGGAAACAAACTGAGGGTTGCTAGAGTGGGGGTGGGGTGGGAGGGATGGGGTGGCTGGGTGATAGACATCGGGGAGGGTATGTGCTATGGTGAGCACTGTGAATTGTGAGCGACTGTTGAATCACAGATCTGTACCTCTGAAACAAATAGTGCAATATATGTTAAGAAAAAAAGAAGAAGAAGAAGATAGCAGGAGGGGAAGAATGAAGGGGAGTAAATCGGAGGGAGAGATGAACCATGAGAGATTATGGACTATGAAAAACAAACTGAGGGTTCTAGAGGGGAGGGGGGTGGGGGGATGGGTTAGCCTGGTGATGGGTATTAAGGAGGGTACGTTTGCGTGGAGCACTGGGTGTTATGCACAAACAATGAATCATGGAACACTACATCAAAAACTAATGATGTAATGTATGGTGATTAACATAACAATAAAAAATTTTTTAAAAAAGAACTTCAGTAAAGAAAAAAAGAAGTTCAAAAGTAAATTAAAGGCACCCAAAATTTAAACATTAAAGTCACCCAAATCTCCACTCCCTTTCTATAAGTTCTAGGTCACTGTAGTAAACCTCTTTCTTTACTGAGCAGCTAATTTTTCTTCACTTTCTTACCTGTATCCAAATCTATGCCAACAGGTTGTTTTGATTCTGAATGTTCAGCCTGAACTTTTACTAGCATTTCCTGCAGGTCAAAACCAGAATTCTGAGCAAGAACCTTTAAGAATAAAAATAATAATAAATATACGGGTGAAATATCTTCACATACATATTTGAATATCAAATATAAAAAATGAGGCTCTTCTCTCTAGTCTTGTGAAAACATATTCATAATACAGTAATCATCTCCTTTTGAAGAATTCCATTCTTAATCTAAATCAAATTATTATTTCATGTATCTAGCAGTTTTTATATTTACTTAAACATTTTCCCTATGTATATTACACTAAATTCTGAGGACATTACAGTCCCCCATCCCCACCCTACTATCTTAATTTCCCTCCTTGCAAAAGATTTCTTAAAAAATGGAAAGAGGGGCGGGCGCCTGACTGGCTCAGTCGGAAGAGCATGTGACTTGATCAAGGGTCATGAGTTCAAGCCCCATTCTGGGTGTAGAGATTACATAAATAAATAAATAAAAACTTTTTTAAAAAATGGAAAATTAGGGGGCACCTGGGTGTCTGAGTCAGTTAAGCATCTGCCTTCGGCTCAGGTCATGATCCCAGGGTCCTGGGATCGAGTCCTACATCAGGCTCCTTGCTCAGCAGGGAGCCTGCTTCTCCTTCTCCCTCTGCCCCTCTCCCCTGCTTGTACACTCACACTTGGGCTCTCGCCTGTGCTGACTCGCTCTCTCTCTCGTGCTCTAAGTAAAATCTTTAAAAAATAATTTTAAAAAATGGAAAATCAGTAGAATGGTATTTCTTCTCGTCCCTTCAGCCACACATTTTCTAGCTTTTCCTAGGCACCTGTTAAAGGAACCCTACATATTTTCAGGATCTTTGTGTCCCTCATTAACATGAGGAGAGTCCTGACCTGTGGCAACAGGAATAGAGATAACAGCACTCTAAACCAGGTTTATTTCCAAGTAGTACCAAACCAACAGCTGATAAGTAAAAAGGAACCATCACTGTATACCAGGCTTACCAGTTTGTGTCAACTACTGGATCATCACTTACTGACTTTGCTGTTTCAGGCAAAGAGAAAAATAGATCTCCAATTTTCAAAGATTCCACAAATTATGAATAATTTTAAAGCAATTAACAAAGAGACTTTGCTAGCACTGTTCTTAATATTTTAATTCATGGTAATAACGTCTTTGACATGGTCTTCTGTGTTTCTAGTGGTTCACAACCAGATTAAGGCAAACGACTACCATTCCTTTTAATGGTAGTTCTCTGTCCTGCTGTCGATACAGGGAACATCTGGTTTCTCTCCTTTTGTAGGTAATAATATGAAAATGACAAAAGCATGCTCATATTTGGCAGTGCCAAATAGCCTGAAGTTCTCGCTAACCACAATTTAAAGTGATGATAATACTTTGGATACCACCACCAAGATAAAAATCTACCCCAAAGTCTAGTTAAATTTTAAGTTCTAAACTTTTTCATTATGATTATGAACCATTTTTGAAGGAAATTTCCAGACTTACTTCAACTTTTGGTGCTCAGAGATAAGCAAAGGGGTAATTTAGTTATTTCATGAAACTCTGACAAGGATTCTGAGCTATTATCCAAAAGTTTCCCTGCTTTAGCTGTAACCTATCTTTTTTTTAAATAATTTTTATTGTTATGTTAATCACCATACATTACATCATTAGTTTTTGATGTAGTGTTCCATGATTCATTGTTTGTGCATAACACCCAGTGCTCCACGCAGAATGTGCCCTCTTTAATACCCATCACCAGGCTAACCCATCCCCCCATGCCCCTCCCCTCTAGAACCCTCAGTTTGTTTTTCAGAGTCCATCGTCTCTCATGGTTCATTTCCCCCCTCCGACTTACTCCCCTTCATTCTTCCCCTCCTGCTATCTTCTTCTTTTTTTTTTCTTAACATATATTGCATTATTTGTTTCAGAAGTACAGATCCGTGATTCATCAGTCTTGTACAATTCACAGTGCTCACCATAGCACATACCCTCCCTAATGTCTATCACCCAGCCACCCAATCCCTCCCACCCCCCACCACTCCAGCAACCCTCAGTTTGTTTCCTGAGATTAAGAATTCCTCATATCAGTGAGGTCGTATGATACATGTCTTTCTCTGATTGACTTATTTCACTCAGCATAACACCCTCCAGTTCCATCCACGTCGTTGCAAATGGCAATATCTCATTCCTTCTGATGGCTGCATAATATTCCATTGTGTATATATACCACATCTTCTTTATCCATTCATCTGTCGATGGACATCTTGGCTCTTTCCACAGTTTGGCTATTGTGGACATTGCTGCTATAAACATTGGGGTGCACGTACCCCTTCGGATCCCTACATTTGTATCTTTGTGGTAAATAGCCAGTAGTGCAATTGCTGGATCGTAGGGTAGCTCTATTTTCAACTGTTTGAGGAACCTCCATACTGTTTTCCAGAGTGGTTGCACCTAGCTGTAACCTATCTTAAACAAAACTGCATGGGGAAATGCAAATAAAAACTGTCTTTCTACTCTGATGTTAGATAATGTGGACAATTTATAATCCAACACCCTTATGTCCAACCAGTTGTTCTTTGGCCATTAGTATAGTTGTACCTTAGGAATAATGAGCAAGGCATCAGCAAAAGCTTGGACTCCAAGACGAGCTCTTCCTTTTATCCTGTGCTTGTAATTAACAAGAGCCTCCGCTATTGCCACTTCAACTGCACCTGCTCCCGGAACCACACAGCCTATTGGAGGGAAAAGATTGGCAAGGCATGCCAGATAGAAACACCAGAGAAAAAAGTACTTAGCTATTCAAGTTGTGTTCAATTATACCGCCAACACCTAAAATATATCTAAATATATACAGAAATAAAGTAGGTTGCATAGTTCAGTGGTTACTCAGATGCCTTATGAAGCATCCTGAAGTTACACACCATTAAATAATTAGGCATGGTACAGACAACTGGCTATAAGCAGCTTATCTCATTGAAGAGTAGATATTTCTTCCACCTTCATCTTATTCCTTTATGACTACATTTAAAAGGTAGTTATTTATAATTTTGGAGACAGGAAACTAATTATAGTATCTGATTTGAAAAAAACTTTAGGCCAAGATAATGTGGCCATTGTTTTGGTATAGAATTCTTGTGACTTATTATAGTATCTGTTTTCTGTACTGAAGCAAAACCCAAACTGTTACCTGAGGAAAAAATATAGGTGTTCTTATTATTCTAAGGCAAAAGCTCTGGTTAAAAACATCAATTTTCGGGGTGCCTGGGTGGCTCAGTCATTAAGTGTCTGCCTTCAGCTCAGGTCATGATCTCAGGGTCCTGGGATCAAGCCCCTCATCAGGCACCCCGCTCAGCGGGGAGCCTGCTTCTCCCACTCCCTCTCCCCCTGGCTGTGTTCCCTCTCTCGCTGTTTCTCTGTCAAATAAATAAAAATAAATAAAATTTTAAAAAACCATCAATTTTCACAACAGGATATGACTTTTATACCTGCTGATACGGTTTTTATGAAGTTTATGACTCTCCTTTGAATCAACAAATTTGCTTTGGAATCACCCATCTTTAAAACAAAACAACACAAAAAGAATCTCTCTTTTATCCCACATCATTTTTTAATTACTTGCCTTTTCCTCTGCTTCCCTGTACAACATAACTGCTCAAAAGAGTTGTCTACCCACAAGGTGATTGCATCCTTGCCTCCCATTCAGATTTTTAAAAAGTTTCTTGTGATATAACACGTATGTTAATTATACCAGAATTAAAAAGTAATTTTAAAAAACTTTTTTAAGTTCCTTGTGAAATACTATATATACACAGAAGAATATTTACATGTACAAACAATAAATGCACAAATAAATGTACTCATGTACCTCCCACCCACCTTAAGAAACAGAACATTACCAGTAGTGTAAAAACTTCCCTGATCCCATTCTGCAAAAACACACATCCAAATTTGTGGGACGGTACTAAAGCAATACCTAAAAAGAAACTTGTATCACTAAACACCTACATTAGAAAAGAAAAAAGGTCTCAAGCTAATGACCTCAACTGCCACCTTAAGAACTAGAAAAGAGCAAGTGATACCTAATGTAAACAGAAGAAAGAAAATAATAAAAATTGGATCAGTAATCAATAAAATAAACATGAACAATGTTAAAAAACAGAATGAAAGTCAGAAATGAAAAAGGTAATTATCACTATAGATTCTGCAGACACTAAAAGTATAATAGTAAAGGGCGCCTGGGTGGCTCAGTTGGTTAAGCAACTGCCTTCGGCTCAGGTCATGATCCTGGAGTCCCAGGATCGAGTCCCACATCGGTCTCCCTGCTCAGCAGGGAGTCTGCTTCTCCCTCTGACCCTCCCCCCTCTCATGTGCTCTAATAAATAAATAAAATCTTTAAAAATATATATAATAGTAAGGGAATATTATGAACAACTTTATGCTAATAAATTTGAAAACTTAGATCAGGGATTAGCAACTTTCTGCAGAAGACCAGATTTAAATATTTTAGGCTCTGTGGGCCATACCATCTCCTTTGTAACTATTCAAATCTGCCATTGTAGCACAAAAAGAGCCACAGGCAATACATAAAAGAATGGGTATAGCTGTATCCACATAAACTTTATTTATCAAAAACAGGCAGCAAACAGGATTTAGCTCATGGGCAGCAGTTTGATGTTCTCAACAGACAAGTTTCTTGAAAGACACAAACTCAAAAAAAAAAAAAAAAGATAAACTGAATAGCCCTGTATCTATTAAAAAGATTGATTATAGCTTAAATTTCTCCCATGAAGAAAACTGCAGGCCCAGATGGCTTTACTGGTGAATTCCACCAAACAGTAAAGAAAGAAGTAATACCAATTCTACACAACAATTCAACACTTTCAGAAAATTAAAGAGAGAATGTTTTTAACTCATTCTATGAGGCCAGCATTATTCTAACAGCAAAAAAAAAAAAAAAAAAAAAAAACAGATAAAGGCATTATAAGCAAAAAATATATAAATACCCCTTATTTTAGGAAATCAAATCCAATATACAGAAAGGACAATACACATAGCAGCATTACTCACAATAGTCAAAAGGTGAAGCAATCTAAGTTTCCATCAATGGATAAATGGATAAACAACAGATGGTATATACATACAATGCAATGTTATTCAGCCTCAAAAAGCAAGGACATTCTGACATATGCCACAACATGGATGAACCCTGAAAGACATTATGCTAAGTGAAATAAGCCAGTCACAAAAAGACAAATACTGGATGATTCCACTCAAACGAGGTACATAGAAAGTCAATTTCATAGAGACCGTAAGTAGAATAGTGGTTTCCGGGAGACGGGAGGAGAGGGGAATGGAGAGTTATTGTTTAATGGCTATGGAGTTTCAGTACTTTAAGATGAAAAATGTTCTATTGATGGATGATGGTGACGGGTGCACGACAACATGAAAGAATGTAACTTAATGCCATTGAATTGTAACACTTAAAAATGATTAAAATGACAAATTGTATGTGTGTGTGTGTGTGTGTATATATATACATATCCACAATTTTATAAAAACCGTAATCTATTTTTATAGAGGATAATACATCATAAGTAAGTAGGGTTTATCCCAAGAATGTAAGGTTGGTTGAACATTTGAAAATCAGTGTAATTTACCACATTAATAATCTAACAGAGAAGAAACATATAATCACCTCAATAGATCACCAGAAAAGCAATTGGTAAAATCCAGCATCATTCGTGATAAAAACTCAGCAAGAGAAGAGAACTTCCTCAATCTGACAGAGGACTTCTAGAAAAATCTACAGCCAAATATCATACATAATAGAGAAAGACTGAATGTTGTCCCCCTATGATCAGGAGCAAGGAAAGGATGCCCACTCTCACCATTTTTTCAACAATGTACTGAAGTTTCTAACCCATGAAATAAAAAGAAAAAAGAAAAAGTTATCCAGGGGCACCTGGGTGGCTCAGTCGTTAAGCGTCTGCCTTCAGCTCAGGTCATGATCCCAGGGTTCTGGGATCGAACCCCACATCGGGCTCCCTGCTCAGCAGGAAGCCTGCTTCTCCCTCTCCCACTCTCCCTGCTTGTGTTCCCTCTCTCGCTGTTTCTCTGTCAAATAAATAAATAAAATCTTTAAAAAAAAAAAAAAAAGCTACCCAGATTGGAAAGGAAGAAGTAAAATTGTCTTTATTAGCAGACAACATGATCATTTATATAGACAATTCAATGAAATCTATAAGAAAGCTACTAGAATAGGTGACTTTAACAAGGTTACAGAATTAAAGATCAATATACAAAAATCAACTGTATTTCTATGTCTTAACAACAATCAGAAATTGAAATTTTAATTTTTTTAAAGATTTTATTTATTTATTTGACAGAGAGAGAGATCACAAGTAGGCAGAGAGGCAGGCAGAGAGAGAGAGGGAGAAGCAGGCTCCCTGCTGAGGAGAGAGCCCAATTACAGTTACAATAATCAGGATAGTATATTAACATTGAGATAGACAGATCAATGGAACAGAATAAGAACCCAGAAATAGAACCACACAAATATGGACAACTGATTTTCAGTGAAAAGTTTCAATCGCAACTTAACTCACTGGTTAAAGAAGAATCTTTTCAACAAATGTAGCTGGAACAATTTGATCAAAGAATATTAAGGTATACCTTAGGTGTATACCTAAGAGTTGATTTGCTGGGTCATATAATAACTGTGTTTAACTTGTTAAGGAACTCCCTATTGTTTTCCAGCAGTTCCCACCAGCAATGTTGACAGCTCCAATTTCTCCATATCCTTGCCAACATTTACTATTGTCCAGCTTTTTGATTTATAGTCATCATAACAGCTGTGAAATGGTATCTCTTTATGGTTTTAACTTTCATTTTCCTAATGACTAATTATGTTGAGGATCTTTTCATGTGCTTATTATTCTATTTTTTTTTAAGATTTTTTTTTTTTTATTTATTTGACAGAGAGAGACACAGTGAGAGAGGGAACACAAGCAGGGGGAGTGGGAGAGGGAGAAGCAGGCTTCCAGCCGAGCAGGGAGCCCAATGCGGGGCTCAATCCCAGGACCCCGGGATCGTGACCTGAGCTGAAGGCAGACTCTTAAAGACTGAGCCACCCAGGCGCCCCTATTATTCTATTTTAAATTTGTGTTTTTATTGAATTACCTACTCCAACTCCTTTTAGAAGGAAGTTGGTTTATAAATTATCAATAAATAATACATGCTAATATTCTTTCTTAATCTTTCTTAAAATTACACTGCACCTAAGGTAATGGAATGAGTTCTAAGCTGTAAAAGCCTTTTCGTGGTTTTAAAAACAAATTTCTTTTTTTCTCTCTCTTTTTTTTTTTAAGATTTTATTTATTTATTTGAGAGAGAGAATGAGAGATAGAGAGCATGAGAGGGAAGAGGGTCAGAGGGAGAAGCAGACTCCCTGCCGAGCAGGGAGCCCGATGTGGGACTCGATCCCGGGACTCCAGGATCATGACCTGAGCTGAAGGCAGTCGCTTAACCAACTGAGCCACCCAGGCGTCCCTCTCTCTCTCTTTTTTAAGTAGGCTCCACACCCAGCGTGGAGCCCAACTTGGGCCTGAACTCACGACCCTGAGACTGAGACCTGAGCTGAGTTCAAGAGTCAGACGCTTAACTGACTGAGCCACCCAGGAGCCCCAATGGTTTTAAAAATAAATTTCTAAAAATTAAAAAATGATACTATAGCATTAAATTAAGTGCTTTTTCATTTCATAAACAGAAGTTAATTAAAAGGGCAGCACACTGGGGCAGCTGGGTGGCTCAGTCGAGTAAGCATCTGACTTCACCTCGGGTCATGATCTCAGAGTCCTGGGATCAAGCTCCGAGTCAGGCTCCCTGCTCAGCTTGCGAGTCGGCTTGTCCCTCTCCTCTTTCTGCCCCTCCCCCCACTTGTTCTCACACACTCTCACTCAAATAAATAAATAAATAAAATCTAACCCCCAAAAAAGTGCAGCATACTTATTAAGAATATTCCACGGAAAAATCTTCACAATCTAAACTATAAATTATCCAAAATGAAGTGAGAGGATAATAATCATTCATATCTTTTAAAATACTATATATATTTATGATAGATTTATTACTACTTTAAATATACATAAGGTTCATGTCCATCACAACAAAGAGCCTACCATCTTCAATGGCATTTTTGATGGCACGAAGTCCATCCCTGATAGCGTCCTTGATTTGTGTGAGAGTATGCTTATTTGGTCCTTTAACCAACAAGGTGACAGAACGAGGGTTAACACAGGCCTCGATAAAAGTGAACTTTTCTTCACCCTAGAGGATAATCCAAGAAAATATAACTCTAATACTTAATGTTATTATGAAATGAAGGCCCAGTTTATAATATTAGAATCCAATCTTCATGTGAATTTTTCTTATCAAACATAACTAAATATGTGTTAAAAGCAGTTAAGTTATATTTGAACTCTCAACAAACATTCAGATAAATAAATTGTAAAATCTGTCCTGGGGATTATTCAGACATCAAAAGGTAAAGCCTGAACTAAAAGATTTAGTATTAAAAAAAAAAGGTTTACTCTTCACTTTATAACCCCTGCCCAGGGAGATACTCACTAATGTACACTCATGTACAAGACCAGCATGTCCCAAGCAATCTACATTGAGGTCTTCAAGAGAATTCACAGCCATTCCACCACAAGCAAGAGAGAGTCTGAAATGACATATATCACCATAGCTTTTGTTATAGAAAGCACTAAAGACTTAATTTCTTAAAGGGGAAAAGATATCTAACATAGAAGACTGCATTGTTGCTGTGTTGTATTGTTTTTAAAATCTGTGTTAAGAAGGGGCGCCTCTGTGGCTCAGTCAGTTAAGCGGCTGCCTTCAGTTCAGGTCATGATCCCAGGTCCTGGGAATGAGCTCTACATCGGGCTCCCTGCTCAGTGGGGAGTCTGCTTCTCCCTCTGCCCCTCCCCACTGTTCATGCTCTCTCTCTCTCTCTCTCTCTCAAATAAATAAATAAAATCTTAAAAAAAAATCCTCAGTGCTCTGCCCATTCATCCTTTTAAAAAAAATGTTTTAAGATAAAAACCTTCTTTGTACTTCAACAAAGTTCTGAGGTAGGTTAACAGTCTTGATTTTTGATACTTCCATTACTTATTGAAATTAAAAACAACATTTGGAATCTGTATGCTATTTTGCTCAACAATGTTTACATATAAGCTAAAAGGAATACCATGGGATCATTTCAATTTAATCTATTAAAAAACAGGATACATAAAATACTCATGAAAGAAATTGAAGAAGACACAAAGAAATGGAAAAACGTTCCATGCTCATGGATTAGAAGAACAAATATTGTGAAGATGTCAATGCTACCTAGAGCAATCTACACATTCAATGCAATCCCCATCAAAATACCATCTACTTTTTTCAAAGAAATGGAACAAATAATCCTAAAATTTGTCTGGAACCAGAAGAGACTCCAAATAGCCAGAGGAATGTTGAAAAAGAAAAGCAAAGCTGCCGGCATCACAATTCCGGACTTCCAGCTCTATTACAAAGCTGTCATCATCAAGACAGTATGGTATGGGAACAAAAACAGACACATAGATCAATGGAACAGAATAGAGAGCCCAGAAATGGACCCTCAACTCTATGGTCAACTCATCTTTGACAAAGCAGGAAAGAATGTCCAATGGAAAAAAGACAGTCTCTTCAACAAATGGTGTTGGGAAAATTGGACAGCCACATGCAGAAGAATGAAACTGGACCACTTCCTTACACCACACACAAAAATAGACTCCAAATGGTTGAAAGACCTAAACGTGAAACAGGAGTCCATCAAAATCCTAAAGGAGAACACAGGCAGCAACCTCTTCGACCTCAGCCACAGCAACTTCTTCCTAGAAGCATCGCCAAAGGCAAGGGAAGCAAGGGCAAAAATGAACTATCGGGATTTCATCAAGATAAAAAGCTTTTACACAGCAAAAGAAACAGTCCACAAAACCAAAAGACAACCAACAGAATGGGAGAAAATATTTGCAAATGACATATCAGATAAAGGCTAGTATCCAAAATCTATAAAGAACTTATCAAACTCAACACCCAAAGAACAAATAATCCAATCAAGAAATGGGCAGAAGACATGAACAGACATTTTTCCAAAGAAGACATCCAAATGGCCAACAGACACATGAAAAAGTGCTCAACATCGCTCGGCATCAGGGAAATCCAAATCAAAACCTCAATGAGGTATCACCTCACACCAGTCAGAATGGCTAAAATTAACAAGTCAGGAAATGACGATGTTGGTGAGGATGCAGAGAAAGGGGAACCCTCTTACACTGTTGGTGGGAATGCAAGCTGGTGTGACCACTCTGGAAAACAGTATGGAGGTTCCTCAAAAAGTTGAAAATAGAGTTACCCTACGATCCAGCAATTGCACTACTGGCTATTTACCACAAAGATACAAATGTAGGGATCCGAAGGGGTACGTGCACCCCAATGTTTATAGCAACAATGTCCACAATAGCCAAACTGTGGAAAGAGCCAAGATGTCCATCGACAGATGAATGGATAAAGAAGATGTGGTATATATACACAATGGATTATTATGCAGCCATCAAAAGGAATGAGATCTTGCCATTTGCAACGACGTGGATGGAACTGGAGGGTGTTATGCTGAGTGAAATAAGTCAATCAGAGAAAGACATGTATCATACGACCTCACTGATATGAGGAATTCTTTTTTTTTTTAAAGACTTTATTTATTTATTCATGAGAGACAGAGAGAGGGAGGGAGATAGAGAGGCAGAGGGAGAAGCAGGCTCCCAAGGAGCAGGGAGCCCGATGCGGGACTCGATCCCAGGACTCCGGGACCATGATCTGAGCCGAAGGCAGACGCTTAACCATCTGAGCCACCCAGGCACCCGATATGAGGAATTCCTAATCTCAGGAAACAAACTGAGGGTTGCTGGAGTGGCGGGGAGGTGGGAGGGATGGGGTGGCTGGGTGACAGATATTGGGGAGGGTATGTGCTATGGTGAGCGCTGTGAATTGTGCAAGACTGCTGAATCACAGATCTGTACCTCTGAAACAAATAGTGCAATGTATGTTAAGAAAAAAAAAAGAAGAAGATAGCAGGAGGGGAAGAATGAAAGGGAGTAAATCGGAGGGGGAGATGAACCATGAGAGACGATGGACTCTGAAAAACAAACTGAGGGTTCTAGAGGGGAGGGGCGTGGGGGGATGGGTTAGCCTGGTGATGGGTATTAAAGAGGGCAAGTTCTGTGTGGAGCACTGGGTGTTATGCACAAACAATGAATCATGGAACACTACATCAAAAACTAATGATGTAATGTATGGTGATTAACATAACAATAAAAATTTAAAGAAAAAAAACAGGATACATAATAATCAGCAAGCTCACCTTTCCATATTTCTTCTTTTTGCTCTGCGAAGAGCTACTATGCCATGTTTTGCAAGAGCATCTAAGGAAAATGGATCAATTCCCTAAAATCAAATTAGCATAAAAGTTATAAGCATATCTTAAGCCAGTAGTTCTCAAACTTTCTGATCTCAGCACTGCTTCACATTCTTAAAAATTATTAAGAACCCAAAAAAGCTTTTGTTTATCTGACCTGTATCTATATTTGTCATATTATAAATTAAAATTGAGAAAATTTTAAAATATTAATCTATTCAAAATAATAAACCCGTTTTATGTTAACATAAATAACATCTTTTTTTTAAGATTTTATTTATTTATTTGACATAGAGAGACACAGCAAGAGAGGGAACACAAGCAGGGGGAGTGGGCAGAGGGAGAAGCAGGCTTCCCGCTGAGCAGGGAGCCGGATGCGGGGCTCGATCCCAGGACCCTGGGATCATGACCTGAGCTGAAGGCAGATGCTTAGCAACTGAGCCACCCAGGCGCCCCCTTAAATAATATCTTTTAAGTGAAAACTTACTATACCTTCCTAAACAAAAAAATGTATAGCTTAAAGTAATGGTACTGTTTCACATTTTTGTTATCTTTTTAATGTCTGTCTTAATAGAAGACATCTAGATTCTCATATCTTCTTCTGCATTCAATTTGGTGTGATATGTTGTTTGGGTTAAAGTATATTAAAACTTGGACTCAAACAAATATGTATTGGAAAATGGAGGAACATTTTAATAGCCTTTTCAGATAAATGTGGATATTCTTCTTTGATACTGTATCAAAACTGAATAAATGATAGTTTCTTAAAGGTTAGTGTCAATGTGAAATATGGAACCTATCAAACTTTTCATACTCTTTCATATTAAAATCCATTTGCCTATCTTACACTTTGAATGTATTATTTACCCATGCATGACTTTGTTAAATCATACATTTTTTAGTCATTTAGAAAACAGTGGTTCACTGCGTTAAGCAGAGCTTCCAAATGTTGATACATTTCATGGGTATACAATATCAAAAATATACATTTGCTAATATCACCACTAATATTATCAGAAAAGTCCCTTAAGCATTAGAAAGCGGTCAAGTTTACAGCAGCAGATACAAGTTTTCCAAAATTTTAATTTTGGTTTGAAAGCTCAAATTTATTGGCAACAAATACTGTCAGTTGTTTTCCTTGGAAGTAACAGAACCACTTCTTTCTTTTTGAGACAAGCCTGCCAAATACCCATGTCTAAATAATTTTCTGTCAGTTATTCTTTTTTTTTTAAAGTAATCTCTTTGCCCAAAATGGGGCTTGCACTCACAACCCTAAGATCAAGAGTTACATGCTCTACTGACTGAGCCAGCCAGGCACCCTGCCAATTATTCTTTAAAGTAAAAATGGCAGTCCATGAAAAAAGTGGCTAGTTCAGTTTGCAACTCAATTATACAAGAATTTTCCCTCAAGACAACCATATTTTAATTTTTTTTTGAGAGAGAGTGATCGTGAGCGGGGGGGGGGCAGGGTGCATGGGGGCGGGGGGTGGGGGGCACAGGGGTGGGCAGAGGGAGAGGAAAGAGAGAATCCCAAGCAGACTCCATGCTCAGCTCAGCACAGAGCCTGACATGGGGCTCGATCTCACAACCATGAGATCATGATCTGAGCCAAAAACAAGAGTGGGACGCTTAACAAACTGAGCTACCCAGATGCCCCCAAGACAACCATATTTTGATATGCAGATTTCAGACTCTGTCACATAGAATTATAAAAGGATGCATATTTAATCAAAATTTAATTAATAAGTTTTACCACTTCAAGATATTCTCCAGTGAGGGGGGTGCCTGGGTGGCTCAGTCAGTTGGGCATCTTGACTCTTGATTTCGGCTCAGGTCATGATCTCATGGTCATGGGATTGAGCCCCATGTCGGGCTCCACACTCAGCAGCCAGCCTACTTTGGATTCTCCCTCTCCCTCTGCCCCTTCCCCCGTTCACACGCACACTCTCACTCTCTCTCAAATAAATAAATCTTTAAAAAAAAAGATATTTTCAAATGAAACTGCCTTTTTTTTAAACTGCAAGTGTGTGATAGTGTGGCAATAAAGAACATAATGACTAATAGTACAGTTTGGCGTTACTGCTTTGATTTGTACTGAGGCATCAGCAGCTTTACCTAGCACTACTTTTGCATGATCATTGCAAATGTGGACACACCTCAGAGACTCCCTGAAATAGTCTTTGAGACTCCTAGGAATCCACAGACCACACTACAAGAAATGCTGAAAAACATTTACAAATAGTTAAAATCTGAACTTTCTTTCTCACCTTTTGATTAATGACAACAAATCCTTTATTGGACTGAGCACAGACTCTGTCTTTCAGGTCTATTATTTTTTGTAGTCTATCTTCAATAAATTTTCTTTCAGCTTTTACCAATTTCTCTTTCTCTTCAGCAGTCTTATAAAAGAAACCAGAGCTCACCTCTCTAAAAGATTAATAAAAACAAGCTAGTAAATATGGAAGAAAAAGGAGGGAAAGGTAGGAGTTTACACTAAACATTTGGGAGGGAAGAAAGAGATTAAAAAACACTTTTAGGGAGCACCTGGGTGGCTTAGTTGGTTAAGCGTCCCACTCTTAATTTTGGCTCAGATCATGATCTCAGGGCCATGAGATTGAGCCCTATGCATGCTTAAGATTCATTCCCTCTCTCTCTCTCCTTCTCTCTCTCTGCTCTTCCCCCACCCCTCTTTCTCTAAATCAATTAAGTAAAATTAAAAACACTTTTAGAAAATATAATTTCAAAATTTACAAAGAGTAACTGCCACATACGTTTTTTCATATTCTAGTGACACATTGCAAGTAAGGATAAATGCATCTTCCACTCGCTTCTTCATATCTGGATGACGGGCACCATGATCCAAAACTAATCCTCTGATCAATCTATTAAAAATATGTAATGTTTCTTACTTGGAATATACACTCTAAATTTATTATAAAATAAGGATTGTATTGTATTCTTAAAATTTTAACAGATCGGACACACATTGTTTCCTTGCACCAACTTTAAGCCTAACAGATAACTAGTAAAATTGGAAAAGAGAGACGCCTGGGTGGCTCAGTCAGTTGAGCGTCTGCCTTCGGCTCGCGTCATGATCTTGGGGTCCTGGGATCAAGTCCCATATCAGGCTCCCCGCTTGGCGGGGAGCCTGCTTCTCCCTCTCCCTCTGCCTGCTGCTCCCCCCTGCTAGTGTTCTCTATCTCTCTGTGTGTCAAATAAATAAATAAAATCTTTTTAAAAAAATTGGAAAAGAAAATCTACTTCAATGCAATTTCATTGAGGTCACAATGAAAAGTTAACCCAGAATTATTCTCTAAATTATGTAGCTCAAACAGATGACACAGCTGGTCAAGTAATGAAAGGTAGGCACACAATGAGTTTCTTAGGAACATTTGTTCAAAATAATTATATGGAACAACCAAAAACTGTTAACCTAAATGTCTAACGATAGGGCACTGTTCAGCAAATAAATGACCCAACTATTTGGTGGTCATGAAAACTATATAATGACATGGAAAATTATTTACAGAGGTAGCTGATAAACACAGAACAACAAACTACCTATAAAGCATGATTATAACTATTCTTTTAAAAAATAAGCACCTTGGTATTAACAAGAAAAAAATGAAAGGAACCTAGAGTAAAGTTATGCTTAGGCAGTAGGAATACAGATAATTTGGGGGTGGGAGAGGCTTTTTTCCTGTTTTCCAAATTTTCTTTCAAGAGTATTTTTATAACATTTAAAACTTCATTTATACCAAATTAGAGAATGGTATTTCTACTTATGAATCTTTTATAGCCAGGATTTGTTCTACATTAAAGTAAGAAATAATTTTTTAAATAAACACGATTATAAGGAAGTTTTCAAAATTTTAATCTAACTACAAAATTTAATCTAATCGCTCCCAACTTCTAACTGAAAATGAAGATATTTAGGAAGAAACAAGCTAACGATACGTTCAATATTCATCACTCTTCAAGTCTCCACTCTTTCCCTCTCTCACTCTCAGCAAATGACATTGCTGCTTGAGAAAATACAAACACTGTCCCATCACTACCTCCACCAATCCACCTGCACTTGAACCTGAACCTCTGTTCCTATGAATGAACTGTCTACGCTCCTCTGCATGTGTGTACTCTACTCCATTTCTCCTCTCTGCTCCAGCATTGCCCCTATTCCCCTACTGCCATCAATTCCTCCTGCCTCCAGGTGCATTCTCGTCAGGATACAGACTTGCCATGATAACTCCCATCTTTAAAACAAAGAATGCTTCTCCTTCAAGTCCCTTCCCATACTCCCTTCTAGCTACTGCCCCATTTCTCTGCTAACCTCCCTGGAGTGGTGTAAGCTTGCATCCTCACTTCTTCCCTAACCCTTCTCTCTGGAGCCCACCTTCAGTCTGACTTTCATACCCACTCCTTTATTGAATCAGTTCTCACTAGAGCCACCAAAAACATTAAATCCTTTCCATATCTAATGGTCAATTTTCAATCCACAACTTCTTCAAAGTTTCAGCAGCATATGACATAGTTGATTATACTCCCTTTGAAACAGTTTCCTATCTTAGCTTCTGGGCCACTACCTTCTCCTGGTTTTCTTCCTACCAGTGACCACTCCTCTTTAGTCTCCTGTGCTAAATCCTCCTCGTCTTCTCCATTTCTAAACATCAGAGTTTCCAGGGCTCAACTTCAAACACCCTCTTTTTTTTTTTAAGATTTTATTTATTTTGAAAGAGCAAGTGAGCGAGAGAACACGAGCAGGAGGAGTAGAGGGACAGTAAACTTTCTTTTCTATCTACATTCACCTCCCAGATGATCTCATTACCTCTCATAGGCTTTAAGTCACCTATGCTCGGATAACTCCCAAATATACTTCCAGATCAGACCTCTGTTCTAAACTCCAGACACACCTCTCCAACTCCCGACTCAACATCTCCACATGGATGCCTAATAGGCATCTAAAACATAACATTTCCCAAACTAAACTCTTGATTTATTTCCCCAAATCTTTTCCTCCCAGTCTTTTCCATCCCAAGAAATGGTACTTCTGCTTTTCCAGCTGCTCCATGCAAAAACCCAGGAGACATCCTTCCTCTTTATCTGTCACATTCTACATTGAACCATCAATAGATCCTATTGCTCCTTCTTCTAAGTATACCCTGATCTGAACTGTTTTCATCCCTCACCTGAATTACAACAGATTCCTGACTGGCCTCCGGCTTCTGCCCTTGCACTGGGATGTGCCCGGCTCCACAGTGCATTCTCCCCACAACAACCAGAGAGATCCTTCTGAAATATCAGTCAAGAACTGCTTTGCCCTCAGCAATGGCAGACTAATTTGGACCAACCTTACCACCAAAAGCAACTAAGAATTCTGGGTTAAAAACAAAACCCGGGCGCCTGGGTGGCTCAGTTGGTTAAGCGACTGCTTTCGGCTCAGGTCATGATCCTGGAGTCCCGGGATCGAGTCCCACATCGTGCTCTGTCCCACATCCCCGCTCAGCGGGGAGTCTGCTTCTCCCTCGGACCCTCTTCCCTCTCGTGCTCTCTATCTTTCATTCTCTCTCTCTCTCGAATAAATAAATAAAATCTTTAAAAAAAATCAAATAAAAATAAAAAAATAAAAACAAAAACCCTGGGGCACCTGGGTGGCTCAGTCGGTTAAGCATCTGACTCAAGATTTCAGCTCAGGTCGTAATCCTAGGGTTCTGAGATTAAGCCCTGCATCAGGCTCCACACTGGGCATGGAGCCTACTTAAGATCTTTCTCCTTCTCCCTCTGCACCCCACCCCCACTGGCTCATGTGCGCGGACGCGCGCGCGCGCGCGCGCGCACACACACACACACACACACACACACACACACACACACTCTCAAAAAAAACCCCAAAAAAAGTCCAACAAAAAAACAACCTTAAAAACATTGAAGAGCTATAAAACAGTAAAGAAAACATGAACTCCAAGGGGTAAGAAAATAAGTGCAGGCACTCTTATCCTAAAGTCATTAGACAATTCAGGAAAATTTGAACTTTGTTTTCAACAACCTCACAATGAGAAGGGGACAGAATTAAAAGCTCGGGGCTCATCCGAGGCAGAAGGTCTAATAGGAGACACTTTTCCCAGTAAGTAGGAACCCCAAAGGGGAACATACTCAGGGTATAAACCAGAAGGATGAACTAGAAGCAATCAGCCCTTATACCAAACAGCAGTTAGAATTAACTGGAAAGAAGAGCCTGGGTGGCTCAGTCAGTTAAGCAGCCAACTCTTGATTTCAGCTCAGGTCCTGATCTCAGGGTCCTGGGATGGAGCCCTACATCGGGCTCCACACTCAGCAGGGAGTCTGCTTAAGGATTCTGTCTCTCCCTCTCCCTCTGCCCCTCCCCCCACTTACATGTGTGCTCTCTCTCTCTCTAAAATAAATAAATGTTTAGGAAAAAAAGGAATTAGCTGGATATTAAAAACAAAACAAAAAACAAACAAACAAAAAAGCCCTCAAGCTGTGGATTTAATTTAAAGTATTCCCTGGGGTGCCTGGGTGGCTCAGTTGGCTAAGTGCCTGGACTCTGAATCTCAGCTCAGGTCCTGATCTCAGGGTCATGAGTTCAAGCCCCACACTGAGCTCCATACTGGGCATGGAGACTCTTAAAAAAATAATAATAAAAAATAAAGTATTCCCTGGGCTCCTTGAAGAAGCAAATTCAAATTCTCTGTGCAAAAATGGACCTTCATCCTAGGTCTCAAATTATTTCTACAAATACTTTTTTCAAACACAATTGAGTGGCACATATAGAAACAAAACACAGTTAGAGAGAACCAGCAAAATATAATAAACACCAGAAATAGACAATCAAAACTTCAAATATTGTAATTGTCAGACATGAACTACATGTTTAAAAACATATAAGGCAGGGAGCCTGGGTGGCTCAGTTGGTTAAGCGACTGCTTTTGGCCCAGGTCATGATCCTGGAGTCCCGGGATCGAGTCCCACATCAGGCTCCCTGCTCGGCGGGGAGTCTGCTTCTCCCTCTGACCCTCTTCCCTCTCGTGCTCTCTATCTCTCATTCTCTTTCTCTCAAATAAATAAATAAAATCTTTAAAAAAAAAAACATATAAGGCAGGTTTATAAAGATCTGCAGGGAAAAGGACGCCATAAAAAGTGCCATGGCAGATTTAAGAAAAACCAAATAAAACTCCAAGAAATAGGTAAATAAAGATGCCCAAACACACACATATATATTAAAATAAATGAGAAAGTATTTTCAAATGAAATAATGATACCTGGATTGGCTTCAAAATAATCCAGGTTTGGGGCAAGGAGGAGGGAGGAAAAAGGAGCATATAAGGGAAATAAAAGGAAAAATAAGACAGGACATATGTTGAAAACTGATAAAGATGAGTGATAGGTATATAGGAGTTCCCTATTCTTTTCTCTCTACTTTTATATATGTTTAGAATTTTCCATAAGAGAAAGTTTAAAATTCATTAAGTCCAAAATCAACAAGATGCCACATACTCTGAGGACACACATATTCAGACAACTGTCTGGCTTTCTCTCCTCTCCGACTTCCTGTCCTTCTCCTTTTTCCTCTTCCTATGCCCCAGGCACACAAATGGCCCAGCACACTTGTGCCTCAGGGCCTTTGCGACCGTTATTCCCTTGGCTTAGAACATTCTTCCTCCAGATATGCACATGGCTAGCTCCCTTATTTCTTCAGATACTCCTTAGTTCTCTAGCTTCCTAGAACAAGGACCTTCCCCGAACATTCTAAAATCAGACACATGCTCTCACATAGTCACTCTACCTTCTTCAAGCTTTTATTAGCACTTACGTATTTATTACCTCCCTCAACTAGAAAATAATCTTCTTGGAGAAAGAAATTGTTTTGTTTACTCTTCATGACTGGCTCGGGGTAAGTATTCAATTAATATATGTTTGGTTTGTTGGTTTGTTGGTTTGTTTGACAGAGAGAGACACAGCGAGAGAGGGAACACAAGCAGGGGGAGTGGGAGAGGGAGAAGCAGGCTTCCGGCAGAGCAGGGAGCCCGATGCGGGGCTCGATCCCAGGACCCTGGGATCATGACCTGAGCTGAAGGTAGATGCTTAATGACTGAGCCACCCAGGCGCCCCTCAATTAATATATGTTGAATTAATAGACTGATGTTGAATAAAAGTAAGGAAATTCATGAAAAAACATCTGAACTAAACCAAATATTCCAGAATCTATGTATTATCAAAGTTTGTGTAATTTACTTTGTATCTGTTTCTGATTTATGCTTCATCTCCATGATTTCTACCATGAAGAGATCAATAGGATAACCTGGTCTTCTAACAGCCAAAACAGAATCCACAACAGCCTGAAAGAGAAGCAAGTGAGAACAGTAAATTATTGTTCTACTAAAAGAAACCACTGGCCCAAGTAATCACCAGACTAAGCAGGTAAAGGGCTTCAGGCCTCAAAATACTTCGTCATGGACACCAGTAATAACCAATGCCAATGACTACCTTAGAACCTAAAGGAACTTCAGAGATCATCAGGCCCAAATCCTTCATTTTACAGATAAGTAAACTCCAATAGAAGTTTAAGAAGTTACAGTCTTAGGGGCACCTGGGTGGCTCAGTTGGTAAAACATCCAACTCTTGATTTTAGTTCAGGTCATAATCTCAGGGTCATGGGATCAAGCCCCACATCAGGCTCTGCACCGGACGTGGAGCCTGCTTAGAATTCTCTCTTCCTTTCCCTCTGCCCCTCCCCCCGACCCCAACCCCCACTAGCTCATACTCTCTCTCCAAAAAAAAAAAAAAAAAAAGAAGAAGAAGAAGAAGAAGAAATAGTTACAGTCTAAAAACAAGGTCTAACAGGCAGTAGCAGAGCCAGGACTAGAATTCAGTTCTCTTCGAATGCCAAGCTACTACTCTTTCTACTACCAATACTACTCAAACTTTTCCACCAAAGAACTTATTAATGGAAAAGAAGGAAATGTAATGTAAAGTAAGAGCTAAAATTTGCTGGCTATACCGACATGAAATTTCTTAAGTTTTGTGTTTTATCATGAAAAGTTTCCACATCATGCCGTAATATACATGTTTGTTTGTTTTAATGTGAAAATAATGTTTTTCCCCAAAACTGCAAAGTAAAATTGACACTCTAGAAAAACACGTCTCACTTATTCTGCCACATATCCCCAGAGACATACAATCTGAGAAACATGGTACAATACATCCTATTGCTTAGCATCCTATTAGCAGAAAGTAATATGAAAACAACTAATTACAGAAATTAAGTGCTACAGTATAACCATCCTAAAATATAAATAAAGCAAAAAACTATACCTTAGAAAACTTTATCTGAGAAAACATGATATTTGGTTTTGGAGCCTAATAGGGAATAATGACAAAAAACACTGGATAATGAGAATATCAGTGTTTCTAGAACTCCAAAAGAGAATGGGGGCCCAGCCAGATAACATGAAGATTCTGGGTCACTCGATACATGTACTCCAACAGGAGAAAATACTGCAGTCTTTATTTGAACTCTATTGAGCAAGAAATTGTCTGATCTTAATCTGATTTGCCAAGTAGGCTTTCCTAGTGGTAAGGGGAATCGACCAGAAACAACTCAGGTGTTCCAGTCCATTTGTCATTTCTCTCTCTCAAAAAGTAAATTATCAAGAAAGCATTCTGATTGAAAGACATGTATCATATGACCTCACTGATATGAGGAATTCTTAATCTTAGGACACAAACTGAGGGTTGCTGGAGTGGGGGCGGGGTGGGAGGGATGGGGTGTCTGGGTGATAGACATCGGGGAGGGTATGTGCTATGGTGAGCGCTGTGAATTGTGCAAGACTGTTGAATCACAGATCTGTACCTCTGAAACAAATAATACATTATATGTTTAAAAAAAAAAAAGAAGATAGCAGGAGGGGAAGAATGAAGGGGAGTAAATCGGAGGGGGAGATGAACCATGAGAGACTATGGACTCTGAAAAACAAACTGAGGGTTCTAGAGGGGAGGGGGGTGGGGGGATGGGTTAGCCTGGTGATGGGTATTAAAGAGGGCACGTTCTGCGTGGAGCACTGGGTGTTATGCACAAATAATGAATCATGGAACACTACATCAAAAACTAATGATGTAATGTATGGTGATTAACATAACAATAAAAAAATTATTAAAAAAAGAAAAAAAACTGAGGGTTCTAGAGGGGAGGGGGTTGGGGGGATGGGTTAGCCTGGTGATGGGTATTAAGAAGGGCACGTTCTGCGTGGAGCACTGGGTGTTATGCACAAACAATGAATCATGGAACACTACATCACAAACTAATAATGTAATGTATGGTGATTAACATAACAATAAAATTTAAAGAAAAAAAAGAAAGCATTCTGATTTATATGTCAATGTCTTGTGATTTTGGTTATGAATTCATCATTCCTGATAAACCAATATATTCAAGTACAAAGCTGAGGAACAATGATGATATCAAACTATAGCCACCTGATAAAAGCCTTCCCAAGAATGAAGGGGAGTAAGTCAGAGGGGGAGACGAACCAGGAGAGATGATGGACTCTGAAAAACAAACTGAGGGTTCTAGAGGGGAGGAGGGTAGGGGGATGGGTTAGCCTGGTGATGAGTATTAAAGAGGGCACATTTTGCATGGAGCACTGGGTGTTATGAACAAACAATGAATCATGGAACACTACACCAAAACAAATTATGTAATATATGGTGATTAACATAACAATAAAAAATTTAAAAAATAAAAAATAAAAAAATAAGAAAAAGCCTTCCCAAAATACCCAGTCTTGTCCTTCTATTACATACATTTTACCTTTAGAAGTAAACAAAACAAATATGCATTTCCCAGATGTGAATATTATCTATCAGATTAATCAGGCTTCATTAAAGTAGTAAGCTTAACCACTTTCCTATGTGTCACCTCACATAACTTTGGACCCCTAGGTTTAAAGAGACCAGTACGTCACCCCAGTGGCAACCACAAGGGATGATCCACAGGCAGCCAAGCCCCTCCTAACTTTCACGGTAACTTAAAAGAAGGTTTAATATGACACTTTTGAAAAAAATCACACATACTGTTCTGACCAATCAAGTCTAGTCTCTAAGTAAGTCTATAAACGTTTGTCTTCCGTACTTTACTTCACATTCAAAAGAACCACGTGGCGGTTGATTAGCTCATAGAAAAAAGAAAAATATCATCATGCATTAGTCTATACTCATTCTGAATGCAAAAGTTTAGTCACATACCTCTATTAACACATCAGCCAATTCAGCATGAACTTTAGTTTGTAGAGATGTTCTAGCCACATCTAAGAGGATTTCTCTTTTCATCTCTTTGTTAATTTTAACTTCTTCCAAAACTTCAAGTGCTTTTATCTTTGCAGCTTGAAATCCTTCAGCTATTACTCTAGGATGCAGGCCCTATATTACATCAACATAAAACTAAAAATTATAAAGTAAGTCATCCAAAGTAAAAGTAACAATCTTCTCCTATTAACAGGTATATCCAGAAAAAGTAATATTACCCACATCAATGCCACTAAATATGTGTATGTATATAATTTATAAAAGTAATTTTTCAGTGCTTCATATTTATTTTTTTAAAGATTTTTATTTTATTTATTTGTCAGAGAGAGAGTGAGAGAGCACAAGCAGAGGGAGACACAGGCTCCCTGTTGAGCAAGGGAGCCCGATGTGGGACTCGATCCCAGGACCCTGGAATCATGACCTGAGCCAAAGGCAGATGCTTAACGAATTGAGCCACCCAGGCATCCCGTCAGTGCTTCATATTTATAACAATCTCAAACTTACAGAAAAATTGTAAGTCCAGTACAAAAAACTACAAAAGTCTTCTTTATTTCCAAAAATTAGGACACATTGTCATGTGGTACTCTTCTGAATGGGCACAAAAGAAAAGACTCCTTTTAATGCAGAGGAAAAGAACCAGCACTGATTTGGAGAAAAGTACAGACAGACACCACCTTCACCAAATGTTAACATCACAGTAATGGGAAAAATAGGCATCATGTGCCTCCTGATACAACGCATTAAGAACACTAAAGCACTTCTATGGTATTTGTGCCAAACGTTCATAACCTGAGTCTAATTACAATAAAAAAGTCAAATCCAAATTGAGGACTTTCTACAAAATAACTGGTCTATACTCTAAAAGTAGCAATGTCATAAAACACAAAGTGACAGCTCAAGATTATTCCAATTTAAAGGAGACTAAAGGGATATGACAACTGAATGCAATGAATAAGCCTAGATTTTTTTCTGCTATAAAGGACACTGTTGGGAGAAATGATAAAACTGGAATAAAATCTGTAAGTTATACTACTGCATTGTGTCAATGTTAATATTAATTTGCTGTTTTTTATCACCATTCTGTGATTATGTAAGAGAATATCCTGGTTTTAAGAAATATACACTAGGGGCGCCTGGGTGGCTCAGTCACTTGACCACCTGCCTTCAGCTCAGGTCATGATCCCAGGGTCCTAGGATTGAGCCCCACGTTGGGCTCCCTGCTCAGCGGGGAGCCTGCTTCTCCCTCGCCCTCTGCTGCTCCCCCTGCTTGTGCTCTGTCAAATAATAAAATCTTTAAAAAAAAAAGTATACACTAAAATATTTAGACAATCATGTCTGCAACTTACACCATTTAGAAAAAAATATGTACATATATATATCATATATATGCATATATGAGAGAGAAATGTTATTTTTTGGAATATTCCTGAACCTTTTCTCTAGGTCTGACATTATAACAAAATAATTTTTTAAAAAAATAGCATTGTTGATTCTGGAAAAAATACATAAACTTATTAAAAGGTGGAACTAGGTCTAATTTATTCCCCTCCTCCATTCTCTTACATCAGTCCTACAATAATTTTTTAAAGTTAACATTTATTGAGCATTTGAGCCAGGTACTAATCTAAAGGGCTTTACATGTATTATTTAATTCAATCCTCTCAACACTATGAAGTGGGTATTATTTCTGTTTCACAATGAGGAAATAGAGGTTTATAGGGATAATGTAATTTGCCTTAGATCACCAGTATACTAAGAGGTGGAGCCAGGATTTAAATCTGCAAAGCCTGACTCTAGAGCCTGTGTTATGAACCATTTTCAAAACATTACCTCAGTCTAGGATCTCACAACTTCTCACCTGGACTACTAGGATCTCCCAGTCTTGACTCCCTTAAAACCGTCACCCAAATTTTTAAAATGTTAATCTGACCATATCAGTCATTAATATGTTAACATGAACATTCTTCTTGGTTAGCATACTACGTGCCCTCTGTGATCTGGCTCCCATCTACTTCTCCAGGCTTTCATTGCTGTCTACATCACTTTCTTTTTTAAGATTTTATTTATTTGAGAGAGAGCTCACATGAGTGTGGGGGAGGGGCAGAGAAAGTGGGAGAAGCAGACTCCCCACTGAGCAGGGAGCCCGATGACCGGTGACCAACTGAGCTACCCAGGCGCCCCTGTCCACATCACTTTAAACTTTGCCAACACCGAAATGCTTGTAGCTTTACATACATACCACCTTGCTTCTCTTCTCTGTGCCTCTGCTCATGGTGTTCCTTCTGGCTGGAAGGTCATTCTCCTTACCCCTCACTCTTTCCTCTGGCTCACTCCCTCTCATCCTGAAGATTTAACCCAGGTCTTACTTCCTCCAGAAAATGCTTCCTAATTCAGGTTAGTTTAGGAAAGCCTTCCCTCCTCAGTGTTTCTATCATGTATTGTGCCTAGCTCTAGCACTGTACTGCCACAATTTCATAATTATGTCAGTGTCTGTCAGCATTTCCCCCTTCCCAAACTTTTTTCTCCCTAACAAAACCCTAATTTTGTTTAGGTTATCTCTTCCTCCAGTCTTCGGAGGAAGCCACCCTCTCTAGCTAGCTCAAGGGGTGGATACTGATTAGATAAGTCAATTCCCCCGAAAACCTGTTATTGATTTAGGATGGACACAGATCAAAGTTGTCCCAATCATATTATAAAGGAAGAACTTATATTCCATAATTGGGCAAATGGTTCTCTCTTGCACTCTTCTGCTGACTGTTACTAAAGGAAGCAGCTATTCCTAATTTCTTCTGACTTATAATCTTATAATCAGGATGGAAATAAGCCTTATCATGAAACAGCACTGTAAATGGAGGCGCTAAGAGACAGAAAGAACCAGGGTTCTTGATGACTAATAGAATTTTTTAATTAACCAACCTTGGATGTTCTGTCATGGAGATAATTTATTGTTTAAATGATTTTTAATCAAATTTCTACTACTTACAGCCAAAAGTACCTAAATGAGGTACACTGCAGGTACTGAATTACTAGACAATTCCCAATACTAAATGAAACACAAAGAAGTAATAATTCTAGCACTTTGACCTAGTAATGCCTTGCTGAAATGGTCCTTGAAAGAAAGGAAACATTCAAATACTTAATCAGAGAAGACAGATAAGTAATGCCAAGAAAAGAATACAGATTGAACAAAGGCACTGAGGTAGAAATGGGTGTAGTGATTTCAGAGGTAGTGAGTAGAGTAGAGGAGTCTCACTAGAGTAGATGGTTTATAAGGAAAATAAAACTAGAAAGATAGGTAAATTCATAACGTGAAAACCTTCAGTTATTTTTCTCCAGTTATTTCTTTTTTAAAGGTGCATAATTTGGTTTCAACTTTATCAGTGATATTTTCTTTTTTAGGCCATTATTCATGGGTAGATGGCTAATTTTTTACCTACTTATATATCTTAAATATTTCATTTTAAAAAGGGGGATATAATTCCAATGAAAGGCAGTATTTTGGCAAAAAAGTTCATGACTATTTCCATTTATAATTGTCCAAAAGTATCTTGATAAAAATTACTTTTGCCCTCTAAAATTAAACCATTTTACAAGTGAAAACAATTCCCCATTCAAAATAAAGTATCACATGAATGTGAATTCTGTAAAATGCTAATACCTCAGAAATGTAAAGATCAGCTTGTTTTAGTAACTCTCCAATAATTAGAACATTGGAAGTAGTACCATCTCCTGTAATGTCATCCTGGGCTGTTGCTACTTTTGCTATCAGGGAAGCTGTTGGGTGTTGAATTTGCTGGAAAAAGTAAGCAACAGATTAAAAGTAGAGAATGAGAGTAAAAAAAAAAAAAATAGTCCAATGAAAACAAGATAACCTAAGGGCCAATAGTAAAATTAAAAAATAAGCTTCATTCTACAAGTTCACAAATTCTTATTATCAATACTTAATAAACGTCAATACCAAATTTTTTAGATTGAGAACTAATGAGGTTTGAACATTTTTAAGAGTCTTTGCTTTGGAATGCAATGACATTTCCAAAATAAGATCAAATCCTTTCATCTCTAAGATGAATATACTTATTAAAATTGCAAAGGTTTTTTTTTTATATTTTCATATTACAAAGAACACAATTCAGTGTCTTTAAAAGATGTAACTGATTTGGAAGTATCTCTAAACTATTACTTGGACTGTACAAAGATTTGAAAACAATCAAAATCATCTTTTATTAAGGTCTAATCCAACAAGTATTACTCATGACTGCAGTATTTAACTGACAGCCTTGGTTTAAAGATATACAATCTGTATTATGTTCTAGGCTTAGTAAGATTTATTAAAGTCAGCAGCATCAGCTCACCATCTCATGGAGTAGTACATTGCCATCTTTGGTAAGTTTGATGTCACCTGCACCAGAAACAAGCCTGTTCACAAAACAGTGATGTATTAACCTCATATAGCAAGAGTCAAGCAAGACATTCTCAGTTCTTGCCACTCACTATCCTTAATATAAAGAACTGAGCTTCAAAACTTCCAAGTGCCATGGGCCAATACCATGGTAATCACCACCATGTGCTGCCTAAAGAATCACCTCTCCCCATATGGACTATGGTGATTTCATTCCAAATGAAGCATTTACAAGTTTAAGAGAAACTGATGAGTTATGAACAGAAGTTTGGTCAAAGAAGGATGCTTGGAAGTCTCAAACCACAAAATATAAAGTTCCTGCAGGCCTTTTATTTTGATAGAATGTACCATTCACTCACTCAACTTAGTTTCTTCCCTCATCCCTCACATTTATTCGATCATCACGTTCTTTTAACTCTACAACCTAAGTATTTCTTCAATCTACCCCCTCCTCTCCATGTCCACTGTCCTCAACATCTCTAGCCTGGACTACTTAGACAGCATCCTGGTATCTCTGAATTTGAATCTACCCCTCCCATGACATTTTTTTTTTTTAAGATTTTATTTATTTATTTGACAGAGAGAGACAGCAAGACAGGGAACACAAGCAGGGGGAGTGGGAGAGGGAGAAGCAGGCTTCTCGCTGAGCAGGGAGCCCGATGTGGGGCTCGATCCCAACACCCGGGGATCATGACCTGAGCCAAAGGCAGAGGCTTAACCACTGAGCCACTCAGGCGCCCCTATATTTATTTCTAAAAAGTAATGTGACTCAGTCAGCTCCCTGATCAAAAATCTTTCGATGAGTTTTATGTTCTCCATCACTTTCAAGGTAAAATCCGGACTATTTAGCAATGTCGTAGTTCAGCTTTCCCAATCTGGCTTATGTCTACTTGTCCTGCGGCATCTACCAAATGAGATCTTGTAGGAAAATCTTGTGGTTCCCTTAATATATCATGTTTGTTTTCATTTCAGTTGGATTTACACCACTGGGCTTTCTTGTTCCTGAAGTTACTACAAGGCCTTCACTCCCACACCACTTCCAACTGGTGAACTCTAACTTTATCTTTCAAGGCTCTGATCAAAAATCTGTTATCTGAGAGGCTTCTCCTCCCTACTCCCATCAGTAATTAGTCCCTTTCCTCAATATGATCATATATATAGCTATATATAATCTTCATTTCTGTGTTCCCAGCATCCAGTTGGTATACAACCGCCCTTTTACCGTTAATTTTAATTCTGCTCGTTCCTCTTAGAATGTATTTCTCCTCTTACACATTTTAGTCCTCTTTTCCTCACTCTTCTAAAGAAAATACTGAAGCTAAGTAAATAGATGCTGAAAGGGTGAAGAGATAGGAAGAAGTGTAGGCACAGAGCGTTCAATAACTTGCCTAAGACGCACAGCTAGACAATAACTTGGATTTGAACCCATGCCTGCCGGGCTCCAAGGCCTGTGTGCCCTTACCACTACAGCACACTGCCAAACGAAACCCAAACTATGCGCATACAGTCTCAAAGCGCAGGGGATTTAAACGGCTTATGGTTCTAAAGAGACACCAGGTGAACTGTTTCTACTGCACACGAACGTTAATGAAAGTGGGGCAGTGGGGGTGTCACAGCTTCACTCGGGGCCCTTTCCTCGGAAGGCTGTCCTCCCGCCCCTGGCCAGGGGTGACCTCCGGGCAGGAATGAGAACTAGGGGATCCCGTCGCTCCAGGCACTTCGCGGAACGTCTGCCTCAGAGCCCGCCATGACACCCAACAAACCCCGGGCCCTAACCGCCTCTCCAACCGCCGGGCCATCTCACATTTTCATGGTGCCCTTAGGCCCCAAGTTGGTACGCAACACATCCTGCAGCCCTCGGGCGGCGCATATATTGACAGCCAAGGCCGCCTGGGCCCGCGCCACCTGAGCCTTGGGGTTGACCGCCTCGATCGCGGCCATAGCACCGTTTAACTTGCAACCCGGCCGGCAAAAACAGCCTCACGCCGGATCTCGAGAGAAACCCCGGCGCCACCGCCCGCCTTCCGGAGCCTCAGCCAATCGCCGCCGAGACAGGAAATGACGTTACCAGGCCTCGCCCGCACGGAAGCCAGAATCACCTTGGGTCCGGGCGCCGAGATGGCGTCCTCCGCCTCCGCTCGCACTCCGGCGGGGAAGCGAGTGGTGAATCAGGACGAACTGCGGCGGTTGATGAAGGAGAAGCAGCGTCTGAGCACCAATCGGAAACGGATAGAATCTCCATTTGCGAAGTACAACCGTTTGGGGCAGCTGAGCTGTGCCCTGTGTAACACCCCGGTGAAGAGCGAGCTCCTGTGGCAGACTCACGTCCTGGGAAAGCAGCACCGTGAGAAAGTGGCCGAGCTGAAAGGCGCGAAAGAAGCCACCCAGAGTCCGTCCTCCAGCGCAGGGCCTCAGTCAGCCAAGAGGAAGGCGTCGGATGCGGATGGCCAGGATGCCAAAAGACCCAAGGCCTCTCCGCTGCCTCAGGTACAGCCCTCCACATCCGCTTTGCCCACCAACTTTGACAGAGCAGGGAAGGAGTCCGCCAGAGCGACCCTCAGTAAGGTTTCGGGACTCGGTTTACTCCCTGATTATGAAGATGAGGAAGAGGAGGAGGAAGAGGGAGGAGAAGGGAAAAGAGGGGACACTAGCAAGCAGCCGTCCGACGCACAGGGCAAGGAACACTCGCTTTCCTCGTCGAGAGAGGCAACAAGTGGTATGCTGCCAGGCGGTTTCTCAGATACACATCCTCCCAAGGCCCCTTTAATTCCTCATTCAGGGTCAATTGAGAAAGCAGAAATACATGAAAAAGTCGTGGAAAGGAGAGAAAACACAGCGGAGGCATTACCGGAAGGCTTTTTTGACGACCCTGAGATAGATGCTAGGGTACGAAAGGTTGATGCCCCAAAGGATCAGATGGACAAAGAGTGGGACGAATTTCAAAAGGCCATGAGACAGGTCAATACCATTTCCGAAGCCATAGTTGCCGAAGAGGATGAGGAGGGACGGTTGGACCGGCAAATTGGGGAGATCGATGAGCAGATAGAATGTTACCGTCGGGTGGAAAAGCTTCGGAATCGCCAGGATGAAATAAAACATAAGCTTAAAGAGGTTCTGACTATAAAAGAACTTCAGAAAAAGGAAGAGGAGAATGTTGACAGCGATGATGAGGGAGAACTACAAGATTTGTTGTCTCAGGATTGGAGGGTAAAAGGGGCTTTGTTATAGGGTTTCAAAGACCCGAGATTTTCATACCCTCTACAGTGGTACCAAAAGTGCTGTCTCTGGATAGGATACTGGTTATTTCATGCCCTGATATTTGTTAACCTAACTGGGTTGTTGAGATACAATGAGCCTGTGAAGATAGCACTTTTGAAAATTGGTGTAAAATATTCTTGAGGTAAAGTTGTTTTTGAAATTTTTGAACTATTATATACTAAAAGGTCACCTTTTTCACACATTTACTTAAGTGTATAATTTTGAATTGTCAAGTCTGTAAGCTGTAAATATTATATATAGTTAAATATATATTTACTTAAGTAATTCTGTTTTGAAATTTATAAATAAGTAGAAGCCAAGCCAACAGACAAGCTTTTAGATGAAAACCAAGTGTGGTATTTGGGATATGTGTGACTTTTTCTTTTCTAATCCCCTAAATCAACTCAAGAGTGTTTTGCAGGAAGGTGGGGGACGGGGTTGTTTTTGTTTTTTAAATACTATTCATAAACACATAAGTCATTCAGGGCAAATCAATTCTCTGAGTATTCTGTTTCTGTTTTAAAAACATGCACTAGGAGCACATGGTGATATATCCCAAATATTTCTCTTGATTAAAGCAGTGATTCTTGGGTGTAGGTGCACATGGAAAGCACCAAGCTTTTGAAAAGGTGCATAAAAATCACCTTGGAGCTTTTAAAACACTCGTGTGCCCGAGGCTTACGTTTAGAGATTCAATAAATCTGGAGCAGGGCCCAGGCGTCTGTTTAGGTTTGAAAGCTTCCCAGGTTATTCTGATATACGCCAAAGTTGGAGAGCTATGTGGCCCTAAATCCAGAACCCATTTATGTTTTTTCAGGCTTTGTTTTTTTCAAATACCATGTTCCATAAGTTTACTGTCTATTGTATAAAAGAAATACTACTTTATATTTAGATTTCATCCAGTCTTAAATTTTATTACATTTCATAGTAAATTAGGGTTCAGAGTTTCTGTCCATTGTTGGGAGGATAAGTTGTTTTCTCAAGGAGTAACAATTAGCTTGTTCCAGTCATTGATTGTTTAAAATCACTCCTTTTCCCTTTAGCGATAGAGGTATTCAAATGAAAATGGAATTAGCAGTGTTCCAGGGGTAGAAATGCATACAGCATTCTCAAATGGAAGTGAGTGGTAATAATAATAGCTAAAACATAAAGCTTTTACAATATATGACAGATGTGGTTCTAAGCGCTTTACATAAACCAAGTCTAGTTGCTCTAAAGCTCAGGTTTTATGGAGAATAGTACCAAGAGATAAGGTATGAAAAAGCCTCACTTGGATGCTAGATGAAAGAATTCTCTCTGTCGGCAATGTAGGAAAAGTGGAAGTTTTTTAACAAATTATATTTGCAAAAAAAATTATGGAAGATGATTTTAGTTGCAGTATATAAGATGGAATGAATGTGGATGGGGAGAAAGAAGCTGGGAGACTACTTGGAAACTAGATTTTAAAAAAGCTCGGTGAGCAAGACTTTGATTAGTTATGGACTGAGAGTAAAGGAATAAAGTTGAAACATTTTAACAGGAAGGGCTAACATTTTAGTGACTAGAGGTAGAAGAAAAACAGGAGATGAAATTCAAGGGCTTGGGGGTTTTTAGTGTAGGTCCCTGAAAAAGTTATCTAACACTTCTTGAGTATATTAACTATCTTGCTCTCTTTGGCAGAAAGTCTGTTTTCTTGAGCTGTCAGTATAACAGAGGGCATGCCTGCCTTAAATGTATAAACCCACAGGTACTCAGAGTTTTCTATCATCCATCACTTCATTAAGAATGAGAGAATACAAAGGTGGGCTTGAGTAGTAGGCCCTGTCTTACCTTGGCTTAAGAGGCTAGGCTGATGATCTTGCAGAGCACTGTCCATTTAAAAATACAATGCAAGCCACATACATATTTTCAATTTCCTAGAAGCCACATGAAAAAGTAAAAAACATGAAATTAGTTTTAATGTAACTTATTTTATCCAATATATCCAAAATATTCACTTTTCAATATATAGTCAATATTTAAATATCATTAATGAAGTATTTTACATTTAGGGGGTTCTAGATTTCTGAAATCTGGGTATATCTAACTTAGCACATCTCAGTTTGGACTGGCTACAGTTCAAGTACTAGCCATATGTGGCTAACAAGAAAGGATAGCACAGACTTAAAGAGAAAGTTGTGTAGGAGTGAAAAAACATGCACAGGAGATAGCAGACCAATTTAGAGTGGAATGTTCATTCCTGACAACAGTGGAAGTTAGGATTAGAAAGGTAGATTATGAACCGTTATGGAAGATCTTGAACTCCATGCTCGAAGGAGTTGGAACTTTTAAGTCAACAATTGAATATCCTTGAGGTTGTTGAATCCTTAATTATAACAGTTAAGGAGTTTAAGGAATGCCATTACTATACATAAAAACAGCAGTGGGTTTTTAGGAGGGACAGAAAGCTCTGTTCCCCACGCTTTGTATCCCAGAGAATGAATGGTGGGGCCCTGAGCAAAATCAAGGAAATCCTTGTTGGGTCTTTGATCAATGTAAAAAGCTACAGGAATTAGTGGATCCTTCCTGATCCTCCACACATTGGAGAGCTCCTTTATACGTCTTTGAGCTGGGTCAAATAGGTTTTGGCATTAGACTTCAAACCCACCAACGTTCCCAAATTGTAAGACTTAGTCCCATGGATTTCTTCGAATCATTCTTCTCTTTTTAGAGAACCCCTTCATTTAGCCAACAATTTATTAGAGTTACTGTAAATGCTACAAAGGTAATCCTCTCACCAATTCACTTACCAATTTAATGTAGTTCCCCTAACTGGAGGGGAAAAAAAGCTGAACTAACTAGCCTTGAAATGTAAATTTGCCCAGTGGCTTACAACTTGGAAAATACTCTCACTTTTGTATTTCCTTTAATGATGAAAGTAATGACTACTTTTTATACACCAGGAAACGAGGCTGTGGAATTAAAACTCCAGGAGAAAAATTAATTTAGTAGTAACGATCACTAGATTAGTATGGAGCAATAGGAAGAACAGCGGAGTTGGCAAGAGAAAACAAGACACAGGTTCAAGTTCCCACTCTACATTTTAAGGGTTAGCGATCTTGGGCAAGTCACATCTCCAAACCTTAGTGCACCCTACTACCAAGTGATGATAATGTGGGGGGTGCCTGGGTGGCTCAGTCGGTTAAGTGTCTGCCTTTGGCTCAGGTCATGATCTCAGGGTCCTGGGATCAAGTCCCACATTGGGCTCCCTGTTGTGCGGGCAGTCTGCTTCTCCCACTCACTCTCCCTCTGTGCTCTCCCTCTCTCTCTCTCTCTCTCTCTCTCAAATAAATAAAATCTTAAAAAAAAGATGCCTCAGGTCACATGACGTGTGAAGGGTTTATAAACTGAAATGCAATACAAGTATGTATTTTACAGATGGTCCCCCACTTAAAATGTTCTATGTCACGATTTTTCGACTTTACAATGGTGGGAAAGTGATACACATTCGGTAGAAACTGTACTTCAAATTTTGGATTCTGAATTTGAATCTTTTCCTGGGCTAGCGGGGGGCAGTACGACAATCTCCCGTGATGCTGGGCAGAGGCAGTGGGCCACGGCTCCCAGGCAGCCACTGTACCCACACAACTATTCGGTTCTGCACTTTGAGTGAAGTAGTCAGTAAATCACATGGGACATTCAACACTCTATTATAAAATAGGCTTTGTGTTCGATTTTGCCCAAGTGTAGGCTAATGTAAGTGTTCAGAGCACGTTTAAGGTAGGCTAGGCTAAGCTGTGATGTTTGGTGGGTTGGCTATGTTAGATGCATTTTCAACTTACGATTGGTTTATCGGGACTTACCATGGGATTACATCCCAATAAACCCATCGTAAGTTGAGGAAGATAGCGTAGTCTCCCCCTGCCACATGCTAACTTGATTTTAGTCTAACAATTCAATGCCCCTTAATTCCCTCTTTGAAACTAAGGTAATTAGAGCAGGTGATTTTCTTGAGACTTCTTTTAACTCCAAATTTTTAATTTCACCGACACAAGTGGCATCTCACCTTTTAAACATTGTTAAAGTCGTTCAATTGACTATCTGGAGACAGATGGCTAAAGTATTACTGTTATTACTTACAAGATTTGCCCACCTTAAGTCCCATTTGTCTTGGTGTAATTACGAATAGTGCCCTGCCCCTTCACTCTCAACACTCTCCTTTTCTGGAGGTATAGATACTCACCTAAAATTTTGATAGGAAGAAAAACCACTTTCTAATGAACACGGAGTCAAGGTCTCAATGGAAATAGTATGTTTCCTGTTAATGATGCACTAATTGGCTGGCTACTTGGCTGGATGTTTGTGTAGGGGGATTTGAGTAAGTATATGGGTAGGAATGGTGGCTAGATAGATCATTTTAGATTGCTTTTTAATACTAAGAATCTAGTAGCCTGTGTATCAGGAATTACTTGAGAAGCTTTAAATTTGGGGCGCCTGGGTGGCTCAGTCATTAAGCATCTGCCTTCGGCTCAGGTCATGATCCCAGGATCCTGGGATCCAGCCCTGCATTGCATCGGGCTCCCTGCTCGGCGGGGAGCCTGCTTCTCCCTCTCCCACTCCCCCTGCTTGTGTTCCCTCTCTCGCTGTGTCTCTGTCAAATAAAAAAATAAAATCTTTAAAAAAAAAAAAAAGGAAGCTTTAAATTTGAACAGGGAAAAAAATCCCAAAACTCTGCATCCTATGTTCTTTTTTCTTTTTTCTGCATTCTCTTTCCTGTCTACAGTTCCTCCCTCAGTGATCTCATCCATTCCTGTGCGTTTAACTATCACCTTTATACTGGTGACTCCCAATTTATATCCCTAGCCTTGACCCTTCTCCTGAGAGTCATCCTTCATTCCCCTTCATTCCCCCCAAATCTAATGCATTAGCCAAGTCCTGGCAGCTCTCCCTCTAAAATATGCCCAGAATCTGTCTCCTACTTTGTCTCCACCGGTCCTAGCCACCATCTCTTGCGTTAGTGTGCAAGAGAACCTGTTCTCGCATGCACACCCTAGCCACAGTTAAGTAGAGTGATGTTTTAAAAATGTATGTCATGTCACTGTCACTGTCACTGAAAACCCTTCATCATATGCTTCCATCACACTTGGGGGAAAAAAAAAATCCAGGCCCTTATTAAGTTCACATGGTGCTCAGCATTTGCTGATTCAAATGTCTACTACTTGTGAGCTAATGACCGACCCCAAATCCCGCTAAAGGGGGGTGGATAGGGCAGGAGAGCATAATGCTCTATGTTGAAATCAATTATCATCATTCAGTAGCAGCCTGGCATGGCCAAGTCTTTTTAATTATCAAGAGGCATGACAAGATTGTTTTTGTTTTTAGTGAAATCTCAATAACACCATGTGGGCTGAATGTGATCCATAGGCCCCCACGCAGCGACCTGTCTTCTATCTTCATCTGCTACACTCCCCACTTTATTCTCCATGTCCCAGTACTGGCTGCTGAGCTTTCTGTTCCTCAGACGTGCCCTGTTAGGACTTGCACCTTGCGGTTCCCTCTGCCCAGAACCTGACTTCAAACAGCATTGGCAATCTTACCATTCCGTTCTCAGCCCTAATGTTTCTTCCTCAGAAGGCATAAACAGCCATCCCCCAACCCCGACCTCTTGTCCCTCTGCCACATCATTCTGTGAATTCATTAAACTTAGCACTGTCTTGAATTAGCTTGTTTATTTGCACATGAATTATGTCTCTATCCCACCAGAATATAAACTCCACAAGGGCAGGGAGCTTGTCTGTCTTGCCCACAACCTAAAATAATGCCCAGCACTAACAGAGCTCAATAAATATCTACAGAATGAAAATACCCACATGGTAGGAAGTTGCTTGGAAAACTGGTAAAAAGACCAAGCTAACTCGTGGAAGTTGGAACCAGAACAAAAGTCAACTCAGCGGCTTAAAGGGCCGAGAAATCTTTTCCTCCCTAGTGTCTCCCTTCTCTGGCACATGAGGCTCTCACCTGCTCCAAGAGGAGTATCCACCACAGCCTCTGGAGTGTAATGGTCCACCTCGGCATTTAGCCGCTCAGACGTCCTCATGGCACCAAACAAGCAAAAGGGATGTCCAGATTGTCAGCAGGAGTGTGTGGGCAGCCCTGACTGCCTAGAGGCCTCCGAAGTGGAGGGAAGGAGGAAGAAAGTGAATCAGTAGCGGAGTAAGATCAAAGAGTCCGTGAGGACACATTGCTTCCGGGCTGATCTCAGCCCTCAGTCCTCTCTCTGCTACCCACCATTTCACTTGGCTTCCTCCTCCTGTCACTTGGCAGTCAAAGCTATTTCAGAGTGAGTCTGCACTCGGCCATCCTTCATTGAAATCACTCCCAGTCTCTCAGAGGAGGAAAGGCGTTCCATCTGGTTGTACCTCCATTTTGCTACCAGCGTTTGGCCAGTTTCATGTGCCCTTGGGAGCCAGCGGTCACCTTTAGGGGAGTTCAGAGAACCACACTGATGAGGTGGTTGATGGTGGTGGTTATTGATGTTTTTGTCGTGTGCCTGTGTCGTTTGCTTACCATTCTGCCAAATGTGGTTATAAGAGAGTGTCGACCAAGCCAGGTTGTCAGGTTATTATTAACAACAGCTACCATTTACTGGATTCCTAACATGTGCACGGTGTGAGGGTTTGATACACACTGTCTCTAATCCTCAAAACAACCATGTAAGTTACATAATACCTTCATTTTACCAACGAGGAGACTGATGTGAAGAAGTGAGGAGCTTGCTCAAGGCAACAATCCCAGAGTCCCCAGTGTTACCCTGCATCATTATTTAACACCACCTTATACTCACATAGTGAGAGTATCGTTTATGCACAACCTTCACATCAGTTTTCAAGTCTCAACACACCCCAGAGGTAAAACGACTGTCATTGCCACCATCTAATGACTTCTCCAACGTCACTCAGCAATGGCTAACATTAGGTGGAACTTGATTCCTGGTCCACTATTCCATTATTTAATAGTGAAATGTGGAAAATGGGAAAGGATCCCCCAAGATAACAAGAATTAAGATTAGGGAAGTTTACGATCAACGTTAAGGAAACCTGGTGCTGTTCAGAGAGGTTGGCTGGGCTGGAAGCTGTTGTTTTCTGTAGTTTGTTAACAGACTCTGTCCACGCCGCCCCACCCTTTCTCCATTTCACCAGCAATCAATTTTACTCTCTAGTGGTTTCTGATGGGATCAAGAAGAACAACTTAAGTTCCCGACATTGCAACTGGGAAACAAGTTAGACCGGGCAGTGTGGCCCATCACTCTTTACACGACATTGGGTAAGCTACCTCACCCCTCTTTCCCTCCACTACAAGGAGACTTAAGAGTTTCTACCTTCTAGAATTACTGAGAGAGTTAAATGAATTCAGCGCATGTAATGCTTTTAGTACAGGCCAATAATACTACTAAATAAATGACTGAAGACAAGACCCTTATGTTCAAGATAACTATAAGCTGGTTGTATTGTAAGTGGTATAAGAAATTGAGCAGGACCCAATTATTCACTAAACTACTGGTATAGGCAGCAGAAAGAGGGCAATCAAGTCTATGGTCTGACTTTCCCACTCATCAGCTGTGTGTTATCTATGGAGTCGGTTTGCTCCCCAAGCCTTAAAACTATTTGTGGGTACTATGCTATCTGAGCACTCCCTTAGGCCCTCCCATCTCTGTCTGTCACCGTGATATTGTGATTTATAATAAGAAATATATATTTTGGCCTTTGTCCCCATTTCTGGCATTGATCTAAAAACCCTTGGAATTTTCTAGGAGTGCCAGGGTGGCACAGTCGGTTAAGCATCTGGCTCTTGGTTTCCGCTCGGGTCGTGATCCCGGGGTCATGGGACCGAGCCCCGCATCAGCCTGGAGTCCGCTTGTTCCTCTCCCTCCACCCCTACCCGCCACCCTCGCCCCCGTGCTTGCACGCGTTCTCTGGCTCTCTCAAATAAATGGATAAACTCTTTTTAAAAATAAATAAAAATAAAAAAACCAAACCCTTGGAATTTCCTAAGGGATTAGAGAGGTGAGAGAGATAAAGGTGTCATCCATTACTCAAAACAATCCCCTGTCAACCACATCAGAGTTTATGTTAATGAGGTGACTTCTGGGAAGCCCCCCTAAGGGTGTGGCTGGTTGCCAGGGGAACCAACCCAGTGATTAGGTTAAATGTTCTGCACCCCTCTCCCACCTCTGGGAAGGGAGGGGGCTACAGATTCAGTTCAATCACCAATGGCCAATGATTTAATCAATTATGCCTATGTAAGGAAATCTCCATAAAAACCCCGAAAGAATGGGATTTGTGAGCTTCCAGGCTGGTGAACGAGCAGGGGTGCTGGGAGGGTGACGTGTCCAGAGAGGGCATGGAAGCTCAGCACCCCTTCCCACATACCTTGCCCTACGCATCTCTTCCATTTGGCTGTTCCTGAGTTCCATCCTTTTCTCACAAACAGGTAATCCAGTCACTAAACTGTTTTCCTGAGTTCTGTGAGCTGCTCTGCCACATTTCTCAAACCCGCGGAGGGGGCCCTGGGAAGCTCTGATTTAGGGGTGGTCAGGCAGAAGCACAGGTGATACCCTGGACTTGGGATTGGCATCTGAAGTGGGGCAAGGGGGCAGTCTGGTGGGGCTGGGCCCTTAACCGAAACCCTTCCATTGCCCGATGTAGAAAACCCACAGGTCTGGTGCCAGAAGTTTAGTTTTCAGAGAGCACGGTCTATCATATAAATGGAAACAATTGAGTTTTTTCCTTTACTATCACCAAGACCAAGACAGAAGCTGAAGGCTGGAGAGGGAGAGCACAGTGCGCTGCATGGTCGAGAAGGTTCGGTAAGAAGGCGCGGACAGAAGCTCCCAGAGGAGAGAAGAGGGGTAGGAGCTCTCCTGGGATAAAGGAAATGGCATATGAGGTACAAGAAAGGAAAGAAGCATTCAACCTCATCTTCAACCTCTGCCACTGATGCAGTTTTGGAATGTAGGTGAAGTTTGGTGGGGTGAGGTCCAGAGGGGACGACCGAGAAAGAATTCTTGAGATCTTTGGTGCAAAATGGTGGTTTTATTAAAGCGCAGGGACAGGACCTGTAGGCAGCAAGAGCTGCTGCACCGGGGGTGTGAGGGGTGGCTCATTCTATACTGGGAGCTGGGGGAGGTAAGCAGAAAGGGAGCTGTCCAAAAGGACTTTCATATGGTAAAGAAGACTCTCAGGATACTGGAGGCCTTGCTATTATCAAGCTAAGGTGGTTTTTTCCTCTAGCAAAGCTTTATTAACATGAAGATAGTTGGAAGTTTCCTGGAGGAATGTCACACATATCCTACCCAGGAGCAGGGAGGGGAGGTTGCAGGGTGTCACCTTGTGCTTTGTCCTCAGCTAGCCTTCTGCTCCCCCATCACCACCATATCGAAGCTGGAAAACCAACTGGTATCCCTGCTACCTCTCAGCCAGCCCAGAGTCCAGTGGAGGGGACAGAACTTAAGTTTACTTCCCAAATAGGCTCATCTCTTTGTAAAATAAATTTCCCCTTTGAAAGTTATTAATCTGCCAGCTAAAAAAAATATGACCACCAGGACTTCATACAAGAAAACCCAATCTAGAAGTTTAGGGAAAATGGTAACAACTTGGAGTCTCCCTCACTCTCTATCTGTGACCTCAACCCTGGGGTTGAGGGTCCTAAACCCCGTCCCTGTCTCTGTGTCATGGACCAGCTATTCCCAGAGGCACACTTGACCTCTCTGTCCTACCTCACCCTGGCAGCTGCAGCACAAAGATATTCCAAGGAGAGGCCAAGAAACCCCACTGGTTAAGAACCAACCTCCACAGCCTTTATTGAAAATAAAGAGCCATGAGCTGATTTGAATTATTACATCTTCCTACAGCTGTTCCCTTTTAAATATTTATCCTGGCAAACACCATCCCCGTTTTTTACAACTTATTTTAATTGTGTGACTATTAAGCAAACCAAAGCGTAAAATTGGCTCTCAGTGCTGAGATTTATGTGATTCATAGACCGGAGCTTATTAAAAAGGGAATCCACTGTGCAAACTAGCCTCACGAGTGCCCCACACTGTCTCTAGGGAAGGTGTGAAGTATTTCCCCTATTCCTGCCTGTGGCTGCCAAGCTTCCATAGTAAGTAGCATAAAAAAATGAACAGAGGGGCGCCTAGGTGGCTCAGTCATTGCGCGTCTGCCTTCGGCTCAGGTCACGGTCCTGGGATCGAGTCCTGCTCCGCGGGAAGCCTGCTTCTCCCTCTCCCACTCCCCCCTGCTTGTGTTCCCTCTCTCACTGTCTGTCAAATAAATTAAAATCTTTAAAAAAACAACAACAACAGAATCTACCCATTCCCCTCATTCTTTTTTTCTTGTTAACAATCCTAATGAGCTTAGACTGGGTCAGGGATGCTACAGTCTTACAGGGGGTGGCAGAAGCTCTGAGAGGCTCACAAACAGAATCAGCTCCCTGGAGGATTTAGCATCAAGGTCTGAGGGAAGGACTTAATCGTGGGACTTTGAATAACTAGGAATAGGTAGGAGATATCCTGCTTATTTGCCACCAAGGTGATCCTTGGTTTGGATCATGGAATTGCTTTAAAACTTCAATAAAAGCAAGGGGCGCCTGGGTGGCTCAGTCAGTTGAGTGTCTGACTATTGATTTCGGCTCTGCTCATGACCTCAGGGTTCTGGGATCGAGCCCAGGGATGTCCACGCCCCATGTTGGGCTCTGCGCACAGCACGGAGTCAGCTCGAGATTCTCTCTCTCCCTCTGCCCCTCCCCCTGCTCCCCTTTTCTATCTCTCTAAATAAAATCTTAAAAAAAAAAAGACTTCAATAAAAGTGCTCCCTGGAAAAATGCACTTACAAATATTTACATGAATACTGGGTTACTCTTTCACTGTTACCACCCAAGCTGCCCTCATTTCCCCCTGGTGTTAAGTCAACTTAGTATTCACCTGACTGACCTCCCAGACTCTAAACAGCAGCCAGACATAGCAGTCCCGTTAAAACCCAAATCTCTGCTCAATACAATCCACGAGCTTCCCATTTTACCTGCGATAAACGGCAACACCTCTGTTTACAAGGCCCTCTAGGGTCTGTCTCCAGATACCCTGCTGACCTCATCTCTAGCTCTTCTCCTGCACTGTAAGCACACCCATATCCTTGCTGATCTCCTAACATGACTGACATATCCTGGCCTCTGGGCCTTTACTTGATGTTCCCTGCACCCTAGAACACCATGCAGGCTCTCAGTCATCCTGTTCAGTCTTTACTCCAGTGTCACCTGGGGGGGGTGCCTTCCTGACCTCTGTGTTTAAAACGGCAACTCCCCCACCCCGACCCTGCCTGGCACCTCCTATCCTCCTCTGCTTTCTTTTTCTCCATAGCACTCATCATCAGAGTACATACTATGCATTTTATTTACTGTTTATTATCTATCTCCCACACTAACCTCTGAACTCCTTGAGGAGAGATTTTTTTTTTTTTTTTTGGTCTGTTTTGTTTCACTGCTACTCCACTTCCTGGAATAGTGCCTCACACAGAGGAGGCATTCAGTACTTGCCTGATGGATTCAACCCTGCAGTGATATGAATGTATCCAGGCTGGGGAGTAGAGGGGAATGTACATTTACTGAAATACTGCCAGGCAGTTCCCAAGTTAATACCAATCATATCATCTAACTGTCACACCCCATCCTAGAAGGTATTTTTATTCCCATTTCCCCATGAAAACTGAAGCCCAGAGAAGTTAAGAAAACAGACGAAGTTTACACAGCCAGTGGTGGAACATCATTCACACCTAACTCTGTGGTTCTAAAGCCCTGCTATGCCTAGTGCACATTACTTCATTCTCCTTGGTTGCAGTTCCCACTTCTCTAATGAAATGCAAATGCCAGCTTTCACACCTAGTTCCATTTTACAGCAGGGAGATGGGAGAGGTGGGGGTGAATCAAAAAGATTCGGGGTTCCTTGGAGGTGTAATCAAGCAAAACAAACATTAAGAGCCTGAGTCTTGGTAGGAATGCAAGCTGGTGCAGCCACTCTGGAAAACAGTATGGAGTTTTTTCAAAAAGTTGAAAATAGAGCTACCCTACGACCCAGCAATTGCATTACTGGGTATTTACCCCAAAGATACAAATGTAGTGATCTGAAGGGGCACGTGCACGCCAGTGTTTATAGCAGCAATGTCCACAATAGCCAAACTATGGAAAGAGCCTAGATGTCCATCAACAGATGAATGGATAAAGAAGATGTGGTGTATATATATATATATGTATATATATATATATATATATATATATATATATACAATGGAATATTATGCAGCCTTAAAAAATGAAATCTTGGATGTGGATGGAACTAGAGGGTATTATACTAAGCGAAATAAGTCAGAGAAGGACAAGTATCATATGATCTCAATGATATGAGGAATTTGAGAAACAAGACAGAGGATCATAGGGGAAGGGAGGGAAAAATGAAACAAGACGAAACCAGAGAGGGAGACAAACCATAAGAGACTCTTAATCTCAGGAAACAAACTGAGGGTTGCTGGAGTGGGGGGTGGGGTGGGAGGGATGGGGTGTCTGGGTGATGAACACTGGCAAGGGTATGTGCTATGGTGAGCGCTGTGAATTGTGTAAAATTGATGACTCACAGACCTGTACCCCTGAAACAAATAATACATTATATATTAATAAAAAAAAATTTTTTTTAAAAAGAGCCTGAGTCCTTTTGCTCATTAACATCTAACACTGTCAAAGTTACAATGTAATAAACATCCTTCTGAGGGAGCTGATCCTTTCAGAGTTTCATTCATTCCATTCACTCATGAGTTTATTTATAAATACTTGCTGAGTGCCTACTAAGAGCCCAGTACTACACTGGGCATTGAGGATAAAGAGATGCATAAGGCCCAGATGTCACCCTCCACAAACATTTGAAGTCCAGCGTAATGCTGTCCAATAGAAGATCATGTGAGCTGAGTATGCAGTTTTACATCTTCTAGGCACTACATTTTCAAAAAAGTAAAACAGTTGAAATTAATTTTAATAACATATTTTGATACAGCCCAACATAACCAAGATATAACCTTAACAGGTGAATCAACATAAGTATACTATTGATATCTTACAATCTTTTGTTTGGCAGCACATCTCTGAAATCAGTGTGCATTTTGCACATACAGCACATCTCCATTTGGACTAGCCACATTTCAAGAGCTCGATAGCCACATGTGGCTAGCAATGACAGCATTTGACAGCACAGGGTTACGGAAAAAGGTAAAGTCAAGGGGCTTCTCAAAACAATGTAGTAAATGCAATGATAGAAGGATGACTCAGGATTACTCATCTGCCAGGTAGGACTTGAGCCTCCAGGGACCTTCCAACCCCAAAGACCTTGTTCATTCTGCATCACATTAGAGACTTTGCCCCACTCCAAACAGTGGGACTGTGGTTGTCCTCAACCTACCAGCCAACCTTAATATACCCAAACAAAACTCATCCTTTTATCTCAAAAAGCTACTTCTCATTTTGTATTTCAGTTGATGGCACCATTATCTACCTGCTCACTCAAGTCATTCTCATTTCATCTTTAAGTAAATGAGTAGTATTTTGTCTAGAAGATAATTTAAAATCCAAATATTTAGTATTTTTTAAAAATGTCTCTTCCTCTCCATCCCAACTAACTGAGCGTGTTCAGGCCACTTTCATCTCTCACATGGATCACCACAAGAAACTTTTTTCCCAGCTTTATTGAGATGTAACTGACATACATCAGTACATAAATTTAAGGCCTACATAGCATAAAGGTTTGACTTACATACATTATGAAATGAATGCCACAGTAAGTTTACTTAGCATACACCACCCCATACAGATACAATAAAGAAAAAAATCTTCCTTAATAATATGGAACTCTTCAGGAATTTGTAGGTCATCCTTGCACGGGGCCACGCTAATCTCTGTATGTTCCAATTTTAGTATATGTGCTGCTCCAGCAAGTACTAAGAACCTCTTAATTTCTTCCCTTGCCTCAGTCTCTCCCCTACCCAGCCTCGAAAGTAGTTACTATTCCATAAGGCCCTTCATGGTTCTCCATCCCCTACGTAATAAAAGCCAAGCTCTTTTTCACATAGCACAGAATTCCCTCCAGAATCTGCTTTTGGCTTACCTAACAATTTCCGATTGTTTGCTGTTCCTAAACCCCGAACTCAAACTCTCTTATGTTCTCTGAGCCTGCTACTCTTTTGTAAAAAAAGCCATCCTAATTCCTCAAAAAGTTGACCTGAGGTTTAAAATGACACTACACTTTGAACAATACTTTCCCCATCACTCCTTTACACTTTAAATCTGTATCTATATATCTAGTGCCTCTTTTCAACTCAATACCATTTATTGAATACTTACTATGTGCCAGGCACTGTGCGGGACACAGGACAGAAGGAATACAGAAAAATAGGTTGAAAGGCGCATTCTTTGCCTTCTCCAAGCTCATTACAATACACTTTCTCAACCATTATCTTTAAGAACTGGATCATCCCTAACATCATGATCAAATCTGTGGGTCCTCCGGAAGTTGAGGCCCGGGGGAGAGCCCAACTGACACCACGTGACCGCACCTCCGCTTTCCTCCGCCGCCATACGGAGCCGGGAACCACTCTAAGCCCCATGCCGGTTCTCAAAGCCTCACTCCGCCTAACCTGACCACCGCCCACGTGGCAGGTGGGGGGCGGGGACGCGTGGAGCAGCTTGGGCCCGGACCTCTGCGCCTGCGCGCTGCGGCGGGCTCAAGGACCCGGATTTAAAGAGACAGGCGCTACAACCGTCGTGGCGGCGCGCTGCCTGTGGGCGCCCGCTGCGAGGCCTGCGGTGTGCGCCGGAGTTGGGAAAGCAGGTGAGGCGCAGGCACGGCAGGGCCGGGCAGCGGGGAGGGAGGCGTCCTGGGGCCCCGGGGGCCCGGGGCTCGGCGCGGCCTGGGAGCTGGCCCCCTCGGCTCCTCCCCCGCGTGCCCGCCCGCCGAGCCCCGGGGCACACCCTCCGTGACGTGGCTGCCCCCCGGGAGCCCACGGGGGTTGGTCCGTAGCTCCCCGGGACCCCCGCGGCTCCGCCAGTGGGAGGGTCCCCCGGGGCCCCTGTGGGGCCGCTCTGGCCGGCCCGGGTCTGCACGCTGGCCGAGCCGAAGCCGGTGGTCGTTGGTGCGAGCTCGGGAGCCTTTCTCTGCCCGCCGCGTTCCCTGCCGCAGCCCCGGGCTGTGTCCTTGCGCCCCCGGCCTGCCCGAACCGAGGGACTCGCTTCCCCGCCTCCTCCGCGGGCGTCCCCGGGCGTCCGCGACGGCCAGTAGCCCCTGCCCACTCCCGGAAGGCGTTGGGGAGGACCTCCCCCACCCCGGGAACTGCGGCTGCAGGGCGCTCGCTTCCCGGCGCGGGCTGCGTTGGGGCCCCAGCGGTTTCCTTCTTGACCACCTTGGAGGAAGCGCTGAGCCGCGGCCGTTGGCGGCTGCGGGGCAGACGGGCTTGCTCCGAGCAGCACGGTGCCTCCTCGTGGCCAAGTTGGGCCTGGGCCTCGGGTCCCGCGGAGGGTGGGGCGCTGCGAGGCGCTCTCTAGCCGGCTCTTTCGGGAAGGGGGGGCGCGCTGCCCAAACGCTCTCTGGAGGACAGTGTGGAAATTCGTTCTGTGCTGCTCTGATGGACCTGCCGGACTCACATACCTCACCTCTGTAGTTCTTGAACTTCTCGGGGTTGTAGACCGTCTCTCTGACAAAGTGTACATTTATGAATTATGTGCATTTTGTATACGGTTTCAGGGAGTTCAGAGCCCACCCACCCCAGCCCTTCCATAGACTCATTTTAATTTTCCCAGTCATCCCGTGAGGTAGGTATTATTTTCCATATTTAGAAATGAGAAAACTGAGACGCAGATGAGTTAAGGGAGTTCTCAAAAATAACAGTCCCTGAACTGGACAGTCACAGTCGCACTCCCATCCCTGATTCCGATCCACCTGCTTTCCTCAACAGGAAGGAAAGCCTGCTTGTCGTTATAAACCAATAACAATTTCACTGCAAAGCATGTGCAGGCCAGAAATAATTTCCCGTATATTTAAAATTATAACGATGAAGATACTTTAGAAAATATGAATATGAAAAGGTGGGAGGATACCGTGTGGACATAATCCCTGCTTCCGTTTGGGGTGATTTATCAGTTCCTTTGATTTCTTGCCATCCAGTTGCTTCAGCATTCCCTGATTCCCTGTAGGCGATACATTGTGAATAGGCTAATTGCACATAGGGAGCCTCTGCTTAACGGATAACTGCTTTGCTGATGGTAATAAGAACTAATGTGTCCTGAACCTGTGCTCTATGCCCAGCTCTGTTCTAAGGGCTTTACTCTTAGGGGCGCTTGGGTGGCTCAGTCGTTGGGCGTCTGCCTTCGGCTCAGGTCATGATCCCAGGGTCCTGGGATCGAGTCCCACGTCGGGCTCCCTGCTCAGCAGGAAGCCTGCCTCTCCCTCTCCCACTCCCTCTGCTTGTGTTCCTGCTCTCGCTGTCTCTCTCTGTGTCAAATAAATAAATAAAATCTAAAAAAAAAAAAAGGAGGGGGGCTTTACTCTTAGAATGACAAGTTAGGTAGTTTTGTTATCCACATTTTGACAGTTGAGAAATTGAGGAAGGGAGAGGTTAAGTAACCTACCAAGGTCACACAGCTAATGAGCTAGGATATGAACCCAGGCAGTCTGGTTCTAGGTTCCATTTAATTGCCTCTCAAAATAGGTCGTCTGATTACATCACAGATCTGTATAGTGACTTATTTTCTGAGGATGGCATATATATGTTCTACTTCATGTTAAAAACTTCACGAATATCATGTAATTTTTCTTGGTGACTAAAAAGAAACTTCAGGATCTTGTAATACTTAGGAGTCATTATCCATTCTAAGTATCGGGTATGGCTGATGGCCTGAGAAAAGCTTTTATTTGGATTTGATTCTCTCGATTGTGATTTACTAGATGTACATGTGTACATTAGATATTTGAACACCCTTCTGCAAACTGAATTTTCCTGTTCTGGAACTCTTCTTCATCCTGTAGGCAATAAATCTTTAATACTTTGGGAAATGTTTGGTTAGTCAGCATGGACTGTATTAGGACTGTGGGCTTTAGGGAAAGTGGCAGCCTAGCTCCTCATTCATATCTCACTTTTCTTGCGTCTCACTCTTTCACGCAGCTGTATGACTTTGACTTTCAAGATCCTCTTCCCACCAACCCTCCGTGCACTCAGGCGAAAAGAACTGTGCCTATTCCGACAGCAACATCACTGGCCTGACAGAAGACAGTTCAGCCATTGGTCAGAAACAGATCTGCTTCATGGGCACTGCCTCCTCCAGAGAAGAAAGCTTGCTCTGTCATTCCAGGAAGGCCATCTAAGACCACGTGCCACCTGCCTTGTTTTGCCAGGGGCGCATGTGGGACTCTGCAGTGGCCCCTGTGAGATGGCCGAGCAACGATTCTGTGTGGACTATGCCAAGCGCGGCACGGCGGGCTGCAAAAAGTGCAAGGAAAAGATTGTGAAGGGGGTGTGCCGGATCGGCAAAGTGGTGCCCAACCCCTTTTCAGAGTCCGGGGGTGATATGAAAGAGTGGTATCACATTAAATGCATGTTTGAGAAACTGGAGCGGGCCCGGGCTACCACAAAAAAAATCGAGGACCTCACAGAGCTGGAAGGCTGGGAAGAGCTGGAAGACAATGAGAAGGAACAGATAAGCCAGCACATTGCAGGTGGGTAGGGACTACTGCTTTTTCACCGTATGGTGCTGAGAGAAAAAAGGAGAAGGAGAGTAGAGTCCCATTTTTTTTTTCTTCCTTCCTTCCTTCTTTTTTGTTTAGTTTTTTTTTTTTGTTTAATTTTTTGGAAAAAATTTCAAACAGAAGAGTTGTGAGAATAAGAAGAAAGCTCATATTTTTTTTTTAAGATTTTATTTGAGAGAGCATGAGCAGGGAGGAGGGGGAGAGAGAGAGGGAGAAGCAGGCTCCCTGCTGAGCAGGGAGCCCGATGTGGGACTCCATCCCGGGACTCCAGGATCATGACCTCAGCCGAAGGCAGATGCTTAACTCTCCAGGCGCCCAAGAAAGCTCACATTCCTTTTACCTAACATACCTGTTAACATTTTGTTCTCTTTGCGTTATCATTTGTGTTCCTATGTGCACTGTTCCTCTTTCCACACACACACAGCTTGTTTTTTTCCTGAACGATTGTAGGGTAAGTTACACATATTATGGCCTTTGCCTTTAAATACTTCAGTCTGTGTATCTTAAGAATAGGAATAATCTTTCACATGACCATAACACAACAATCAACTCTGGTAAATTGATCCTTCTTGTAATACTTTAATGCACCATTTGTATTCCAGTTTTGTCCATTGGTCAAACAATATCTTTTGTAGCTTTTTTCCCCTCCACTGTAGAATCCTAATCTGGGATCGAGTATCACATTTTGTGTCTCTCTGGCCTCCTTTAATCTGGAACATTTCCATAGTCTTTCTTTTATGACATTGATATTTTTGAATAGAGTATCTTCCATCACCCCCTCTTATCTTTCAGTGTTTATCATACGGACTCACGGATTACTTTTTCCTGGTGGCTTATAATTTTACTGTATTTTATTAATTCCATACTTAATTGTCCCATATTGTGCCATTTGGGAAACCCTTTGAGCTGGTTTCTGCGTCCTGGATGCTGCCTCTTTTTTTTTTTTTTTTAATGTTTTAAAGTACTTCTTTACTTTCTAAGCATAACAGTATGCTCTTAGGCTTACCTTACTTTTTTTTTTTTTTTTTAAGATTTTATTTTTGAGTACTCTACACCCTACGTTTAGCTCGAACTCACAACCCCAAGATCAAGAGTCATGTGCTCCACCGACTGAGCCAGGCGGGTGCCCCTTTTAGGCTTACCTTATATGTATTCTATCACAACTCTGGAACCAGCCATTTCTCTGAAGAATCCTGGTTCCTATTACTGGGGGAATGGCTTTCGAGACCAAAATCTAGATGCTGTGTATCCTAGTTGCCATGAGGTGTCTTTGCTTTTAAGCCCTTTCAGCAGACAGAACTAGGAAAACATGTTTACACACAAAACACATGCATATACACACATAGATACATGTATATGCACGCATACATAGACATTCACGTGTGTATATTTTAGAAATCTTACACCGAAACTTCCGAATCCAGTTAGTCCTTTATGACCTTCCATGTGCTCATCTTTAATATTCATATCTTCAATTAAGTATAGTTCTGGTCACTGTGGGAGAACTCTGGCAGTGGCTCTAAAAATGGGCAAAAAAGTAAAAATGGGCACCTATCTATCATTATTCTTTGAGAGGAGAGACTTCCAGGAGAGAAAGCTACTTTGCATATACTTCTTTCTCAAGCTCCCCGTTCTGCCCTGACTTGGCTATAGGCCCCAGCCTTGGCCACTTCTTGACTAATCTCCTTCAGAGGAAGAGAAAAACAAGGTAGAGTCAAACACAGCTCAAAAAACGGTGGGTGGGGCTTTCCCTGCCTGTGCCAACCTGATATGCTCTGTTCTCCATCTTCATTTTACTTTTTAGTTCATCTATAAATTGGGGTTAATTCCATGGAGCCGAGGTCCCCAGGTTTTATCTTTGGAGGTATGGGTTCTGATTTTTCCCAGATCTGGATATCATTATATATGGGATAAGAGGTGGAGAGTGCTGATGAAAATATAAGTTACTAATAGGAGTAAAGAGTAATGGGGTCTTTTGTCCCACGAACTGCCCCCCCCAGCCCCCGCAGGACTGTCTTACCCACTGCCTCCACTCAAAAAGATCAGCCAGTCCACAAGCAACCTTGGAGTAATGCCGTGGTAGTAACTTATCAGCAAGGCTGTAAGAGCAGTTGTTAAATGCTTTGGAAGCTTTTCTCAGGGATCTTTCACTGAAACATATTTTCCCTTTCTTGGGGGCCCTACAGATCTGTCTTCTAAGGCAACAGGCACACCAAAGAAGAAAACCGTCGTGCAGGCTAAGCTGACAGCCACTGGCCAGGTGACCTCTCCAGTGAAAGGTGCCTCACTTGTCACCAATAGCAATCCCCGGAAATTTTCTGGTTTTTCAGGTGAGAGATTAAAGATACTTTAGCTCTTATGGTCCTTTTAATTTGGAATCCTATTTGGGATTCTGGCTAAGAGTGAAAATTCCGTGCTGTCTAGCCTCATTCATAATTCGCTTCCCTCTGAGCAGAGGCAGGTAATGGCTTATTTTCAACATTCCACTGGTATAGCGTTTTTCTGTATATGTTAATCTCTATTGCAGCAAAAGATACTTGTGTTTTCAAGACTTTTTCTGCTTGAAGTAGTCACCTGGGTCAGATGGAGATGATTATAACCTGCCCTATAACTTCCTTGTATTTTGGTAATGAAGGGATTTTGAGAAATTGCATCCCTAAACTTGCCCAAACCAGAGATGAAAGTATGGAAGATGTCCTGCATGGCCTTTACATAACAGGTAGCATTGGGCTAGGGGCTTTCACCTATGTAGTTTCGTCTGTTCTTCAGTTAACCTTGGGAAGTACTTTATGAGGCCCATCTTACAAATGAGAAAGCTGATGTCTGGTTCATTATGGAGTTAGTATTGACGGTGAGGTCGGTTTGACTCCCAACACCTGTGCTCTTTTACCCTGCACTCTGTTGCCTCTTTTGTTTGGAGACATTCTTGTGACTGACTCAGGTAAAGAAAGTAAAGCCAAACACACAGACTCAGAAGTTGTGGAGAGGTGGCTTTAAGTGCATGAAAGAAACACAGACTTGAAGTTGGGAGACCTGGGTTCTGGTCCCAGTGCTGTCATGTGACAGCTTGCTCACGGGGGCAGGTGGCTTTACCTCGGAGCCTCTGTGGCCACCTCTGTGAAGGGGGAACAGTGACACCTGTGTCCTTTACCCTGCAGTATTCGCATGAGGAGTGCTGGAGAGATCACAGAAACAGTGCCTGATTCTTCTGGGGGTTTTGTTATTTTTAAAACTCTGCAGTTTGTTTTTTGTTTGGTGGTAGGCCAAAGCCAGAAATACAGAAGAGTCCAGGTGGCAACAAGGATAGCACGTTCCTGGAAGGGTCCGGGTCCTAGGGAGGGAAATTTGGGAGGAGCTGAGAGAAATGGGGTGTTCTAAAGTCTTGCAACCTGCTGAACATCGACACTTTGGAGATTTTGTCCCCTAAAATCCTCTTCAGATGCCAGGTCAGAGATGAGGATGGATTTATAATTTACAGACCCCAGACAAGAGGAAGCTTACATCAGCAGCCTGCTTGCTGATGGCTCTGCTGCAAGCTTGCAGGATGAAACGTGCTTTGTGAAGAAGGGAAGAGAGGATCACTCAAGAGTTGGAGTTATTTGGGGGTGTCTGGAGGAACGTCTTGCTTGCTGACTGCCTTTTATTTTGGCACTGAGAAGTTGTTGGGGGGTGGGTGGGAGTGGCAGAGGCCTGGAGGGAATGCCTTCTCTCAGGCCTTGGGCTCCTCATAGTGAGAAGAGATTGAACCAGGTCATCTTGAAGCCTTCTTTGAGCCCAACAGTCTGCGACAGGGACAGTTTCCCACCAACTAACATGTCCCTTGGCTTCTATTTCCATTCTCTTCCCCACTTTTCTGGGGGCAGCTTTACCACTGCTCTGAGGTCCGCTTATTCTGTGCAGCACTTGTATAAAGAAGCTGGGCCTCTGCGGGTGCGAAGCCATTGTCTCTCTACTGCTAACAGCTGTGGCGCCCGGTGCCCTGCCTGTGCGACAGGTGAAGGTCTCCACCCCCCAGGCCGTCCTGGGCGCTTGAGTGAAGCTCCGTATAGAGTACCAGCAGAGTGCTTATTAGTTTGCCTGCCTGCCTTCTCAGCAAGGCAGATGAATCATCCCTGGTGTTTTTCTCTCCAACAGCCAAGCCCAACAACTCTGGGGGAGCCCGCTCAAGCCCTCCCCCTAAGGCAAGTCTGTCCTCAAGCAGATGTGACCCCAAGCACAAGGATTGTCTGTTTCGCGAGTTTCGGAAGTTGTGTGCCATGGTGGCTGAGAATCCTAGCTACAACACGAAGACCCAGATCATCCAGGACTTTCTTCGGAGAGGTTCAGCAGGAGGTGGGGCCCAGAACATCCTGGATGGGCTTTTCCTCTGAGGAGCTCAGAGCTATGGCCGGTTTCATGGCTGTGTGAATCGTACAGCTGCACGGGGCTTCACACGTGGTTTAATACTCTGTTAATATCATTTTGAAATTCCCTCTCTCTCTTTTTTAGAAGATTTTTTTTTTAAGGTTTTATTTATTAGAGCGAGCGCACACACGAGCATGGGCAGGGGGAGGGGGAGAGGGAAAAGCAGACTCCCCTCTGAGCAGGGAGCCCAATTCGGGGCTTGATCCCGGGATCACGACCCGAGCCGAAGGCAAACGCCCGACCGACTGAGCCACCCAGGCGCCCCAAAGATTTTGTATTTTTAAGTAATCTCTGCACCCAGCGTGGGGCTCAAACTTACAACCCCAAGATCAAGAGTTGCATGCTCTATCAACAGAGCCAGCCAGGGGCCCCTTGAAATTCTTAATAATTTTGAACAGAGAGTCCTGCATTTTTACTTCTTATGGGGCCCCACAAAGAACGCAGCGAATTCTGCTCAGAGCACATTGGTATCGCTCTTTCTTCTGCCCTTACTTTATCCCCAGGAGGCCAGAAGAACGTATTGCATTTGACGAAGAGGAAAGTTCCCTATCCTGCACGTTTGATCAGGTTTTTGTGACCCACGGGCACAGCTGGAATAGAATCTTCCAGCTCTTTGATTCATCTGTCAAATCATCACTGAGCATCTGTAGTGTGCTCCTCACCAGGGACACTGAACTGGAAGTGTGGCCCTGCCCTGTGGGAGCTCAGCCAGAGGAGGTAGACTTGGGAGCCACGAGCCACCAAATGCTGTGGCCTCTGTCACTGTAACAAAACTCACAGGGCATTGTGGCAGCCCAGACAGCGATGTAGACCTCTCTCTCAGTTCCTTGAGTTTATGTATTTGTTTAAGCTCCATTTCTCAAGAAGGCCTCCGTTCTTCTGTCTCCAGATAGTTTCCACGGCGACGTGTACCTGACAGTGAAGTTGCTGCTGCCGGGTGTTATTAAGAGTGTTTACAACTTGAATGATAAGCAGATCGTGAAGCTTTTCAGCCGCATTTTCAACTGCAACCCAGATGATATGGCACGAGACCTAGAGCAGGTCAGAGAAAAGGGAGGGTAGGCAGTGTTCCAGGTGGGGTTCTCCCAAGCTAGGCACCTGCAACCTCTTTTTTTCTGGTTGGGGCACATACTGTTCTGGGAAACTGAAACCCATTTGGGCAAGCTTCCTTTATGAGAGCTGAATGTGAGGTGACAGGCGTCAGTTGCACAAGGCTCCGAGGATTGCGGTCCTACTCCTGCAGAGCCCCGAGAGGCCTGGATCTCGAGGGACAGAATTTCAGACTTCCCATGGTCTCTCCTGGGCTTGCTGTTCTGGACGCAGCTTTTTCTTGCTTTTTTCCAGTACAACTTGGTATAACATTCAGCTTTTGTTTTTTCATGACTCCAGCTTGGGCAGCATGGAAAGTTTATATCCAAGCACCCCCCCCCCGCCTTATCTGATGACCATATTTGCTTCTTAGTTCAAATTCTTTTTTTAATATGTGGGGGAGGGGCAGAAGGAAAGAGAGAATCTTAAGGCTCCACGCCCAGCGTGTGAGCCTGACGGGGCAGGTGGGCTCGATCTCACAACCCTGACTGAGATCATGACCTGAGCCAAGATCAAGAGTCAGGCACTTAACTGACTGAGCCACCCAGGTGCCCCTCTAGGTTCAAATTCTAACAGGAATCAAATTGGCTCAGTCCTGGATTATTCCTTGCGTCACCTCTCAGCCAAGGCAGGTTGGTGGCCAGATCCTCTGGTGGATAGAGGTGCCGTTTCCAGGAACTGGGGGTGGGATAGATTCTCCAAGAATGAGGTTAGTATGTGTGAGGTGCGGACAGAAGTGGTGTTTGAAATCTCTGGTTCACCTTTAGTCCTGGGGGTTTGGGGGATACACTTGGCCACTCTGGGGTTGCAGCCATTTTGATTTTTGGAGACAGGGCGACGTGTCGGAGACCATCAGAGTCTTCTTTGAGCAGAGCAAGTCTTTCCCCCCAGCTGTCAAGAGCCTCCTTACTATCCAGGAGGTGGATGAATTCCTCCTTCGGCTCTCCAAGCTCACCAAGGAGGATGAGCAGCAACAGGCCCTGCAGGACATTGCCTCCAGGTGGGGGAGCTGCCCGATGGGGATGGGTTTGGGGAGATGGAATCACCAGGAAAGGAAGGTTTGGGGGTCCAGAGCTCTTCAAAGACCTAGTTGAATGTGCCTCACCCCTAGGTGTACAGCCAATGACCTCAAGTGTATCATCAGGTTGATCAAACATGATCTGAAGATGAACTCGGGTGCAAAGCACGTGTAAGTACCAGCCCCTCTCTGACAGCCAAGCTGCCCACTTCCTTTGTTGCCAGCTGGTGTCAGGGCTTTAGAGTCCCAGTCTGGATTCAAGTCTTGATTCTGCCTTACTCCTTCCTGTGCAGCCCCTCACTTGACCTCGCTCAGCCTCCCTTTTCTCATATAAAACATCACAATACCCTTATCATGCAGTTGAAAGTATGGAATATGTTCAGTAAATCGAGTATGAGTTGCTTGCCCCGTCTTTGCTAAGGCAGCCTCCACATAGACCCAGGATCTCAAAATTGCTGCGTTTTCCAAGAGCATTTTCCTCTGCAGAAGCCTTTAGACGGGAACATAAGCCTTCGCCCTATATTGAGATCCCTCCTGTCTGCGAGAACTGACCGCTATCTAAAGCAGTGAGGTCAAAGGCAGTGGTTTTTGTTTCTTTGCTCCTGTCTGCCTTGACAGGTTAGATGCCCTTGACCCCAATGCCTATGAAGCCTTCAAAGCCTCGCGCAACCTGCAGGACGTGGTGGAGCGGGTCCTCCGCAATGAGCAGGAGGTGGAGAAGGAGCCAGGCCGGAGACGAGCTCTGAGCGTCCAGGCTTCCCTGATGACGCCAGTGCAGCCCATGCTGGTAAGGCTGCTCCTCCGGCCCTGCTTTGTTCTGATGCTCCAACCTTCCTTGTGAGCTGGGGGGCCGGGCACGGAGCACGTGCGGAAAGGTGTGTGTCAGTGGGTCTGTAGAGGCGAAGGAGAAAACAGTGTGGTCTAGTAGAAATGTCTGCACTCGAGGCCCAGCTCGGCCAACAGCAGGCTGTAGAGTCTTGAAGGAATTGCTTAGCCTTTCTTGGTTTTTCATTCCTTGCGTGAATGCTGTATGAAACTTTCTGAAGCATCCACCTAGCATGGTTTACCGGTCGTCTTTCCTGTAGACGGGTGGCTGTGTTAAGTAACTCCCGGGGTTCTGTGACCTACCCCAAAGTAGCTCTGAGAGTTAGCGGCAGAGCCCAGCTCCCTAGGACAGGGGGCCTTGGCCTCTTTCTTCTGGAAAGAAGAAGCTTAAGGAATGAAGACCAGGTGTGACCAAGATCATCTTGAGGCTCTGCTCATTTTGCGAGAACTGGGATTTCCTTTCTGCTTAGGTTTTTCTGTGCGACGGGGGCCCCCACCAGTGCTGCCCTGCCTAGTGAGAGCCTTGGGGCTGCTCCCGTGGGGTGCCGTGCCTTTCCTGAGCCCTTCTCGTGCGTTACATACTACAGCCTTCCATTAGACTTCTGCATTTGGGCTGGGGAAGTGTCCTCTCTCGCCCGGAATGTGGGAGAGCCAGCCCCCAAGTAGTGGGATCTCCATGCCCGGGACAGGGCTCCCGGCACCTGCACTCGTGGCCTTTCTGACTTCTATAGGGACTCTTCTTCGAGTCTCTTCTACAGCCTGTCATTTATTCCCAGAGTGGCGTGGGTTAGATCGCTTCGTGGTGAACCACACAGGCTTTGGAGTTGGGCCTAGCTTCGAGCATCCTTCCTGCCCTTCACGAGCTGTGTACCTTTAAGTGAGGACTTACGCTCTTCAAGCGTCCGTTTTCTCATCCATAAAATGAAATCGGTGTCTCTCCCGTAAGATAGCACGTCGAGGATGCAGTGAAGTGAAACCCGCCCCCAGGATGGTCGGTCATCGTCAGGTTGTCAGGATGGCGTTGGGGTGTGCAGAAGCCCTCCTGGGTCCTCTGCTAATGATCCCTGACCTCTGCTGCCCTGCCAGCCTCCTTGTCACCTACACTCTGCCCTCCCCTCTGCGTACTGCATTTACTAGCAAGCCAGGGCCGTGCAGGATCCTGCACTACTGAAAGAAAAACGAAATGCTGTTTCAGTGGAATTTTATTTGCTCTAACACGGATCGCATTCGTGATCCTCAAAAAGCCAGCTCCCTTGTCCACTGCAGCGACGCTGTAGTCCGAATAGGGCACTGCCTAGCCTTGTCCACGCCCCTCGCCTCTTCAGCGGCCTGGCCCGAGGGTATCCTCTGGTCGGCAGGCCCCGGGACCTGGACTCTGGGGCTGTCTGTGCTGAGCAGCCCCCATTGAAGAGCACCTGTAAGTCTCCAGGCTTTTCTTTCCCCACCCCAAGGCCGAGGCTTGCAAGTCCATCGAGCACGCGATGAAGAAGTGTCCTAACGGCATGTTCTCTGAGATCAAGTACGATGGGGAGCGAGTGCAGGTGCATAAGAAGGGGGACCACTTCAACTACTTCAGCCGCAGCCTCAAGCCTGTCCTGCCTCACAAGGTACGGGTCCCTTCCTCTCTGGGGGGACTTCTTTCCCTTCCTGCCCCGAAGAACCTCAAGGCCAGGCTTCCTTGTAGTCATCTCAGCTCCGGGACGCAGTCGGGTTTATCCTGTAGTTGTTGAAGGAATGTATTTATTTTTGGAGTCTTAAAATGAAGGGCTGCTCCGCGGGGACAGCCGAAGAGCCCAGACTCGGGTTAGTCAGCACAGGGCCCGCAGTGATGCCGGGGCAGGGAGCTCACCTGGCACGTGACTCGCTGTGCTTGTCTTCTGTGTTTCCGTGTCCTGTGCGCTCCCCAGTGCTAAGTCACCGCTCGGGGACAAAGGGCTGTGAGGCTGTCATTCATGAGTCTGTTTGATAAAGCTTTATCACGGGCTCAGTCCGGGCCGGGCGCTCTTCTCGGTGGTGGGTGTACAGCAGCGGATCGTGGACAGAGGCACCTGGAGGCTTACATTCTGATGTGAACGCAGTCCAGTGGGGACATTCGAAAGTGCAGACTCCTGTCCTTCGTTAAGGGGCATGAAGAACCTTGGCCCTCAGTCCTTCTCAGCCCCCAGGGCCTCTGTGAGTCTTTGGACTCTCCTCAGGGCGGAGCAGCTGGGACACCTGGCCCCAGTAGCTTGTGAGCGCTGGGACTTTCTGTGCTAGGACCGGCTGCATTCCTCAGAGCCCTGGGGGTGAGCGGATGAGTTGCGTGATTCCGTGCTGCCTCACCCTTGCCTTCCCGCTGGAGCCCTTCATTCCAGGTGTCCAGAGGAGAGCTAAGCACTGGCCTCCGCGGGGCCCCGGAACTGCTCCCGGGGAGCTGCCCAGGGGGCACCTCTGTTACGCAGAAGTTTGGGCCCAGCTTTTCAGAGTTAGAGCCCTTTTCCCTGCTCTCCCTCACCGGCTGTCCCTGGTCTCTCCTGTACTTGTGCTTTGTAAAGAGCTGGGTTGGGCATTGACGCCAAGCGGGACGGCAGGACAGACCTCTCCTGCCCCTGCTCTGAGCACCGTAGGTAGCAGGGGCCTGGGTGCCCTGCCCAGGGGAGGACTCAGGCCCCAGTCATGCTCTCTGACCCTCAGGGCTGGCATCACTTGGCAGGGGCCGCCCGGGGTTCCAGTGGGACTGCTCCCTGTCTGGAACTCTCAGACTGGGCTTCCGCCTGTGTCGGGAAAAACTCTTGGTTGCAAACATCCGCTCTTAATCATTTCGAAGACGGCTGTAGGTTTTGAGCTCCCACTCGGAGACCCTCCCGTTTCCTTGCTGCTCCTAAGGGGGTTCATTTCCTCCTTTCCATCCATCTTTTTGTAGCTCGCCTGTTCTCCCTCACAGTTGTCTGCCTGCCCGTGTTTCCTCCTCGTCCCACGTTTGTCTGCCCCCGCGCCCCCCGCATACTCAGCTCCCTGTTTCTTCCTTTTTCCTGCCAACTCTCCTCCATGGCCCAGAGTGGCTGCACCAGGCCGACCTCTTCCTGGGCCTCAGACGCTCCTCTCCTCTCTTGTCGGTGGCTGCCAAGGCCTCAGGCTGCTTTGCACATGAATTTGCCGTCCGCAAGTTGGTGTTCCGTGTCCCTTCTCGGGCCTGGCTTTTGCTTTCTGGCTCGGCTTTAGGTCACTGCTGCCTGTTCCTCCCTCACCTGAGTCCCCTTTCTGCCCCCCCAGGTGGCTCACTTCAAGGACTACATCCCCCAGGCTTTCCCCGGGGGCCACAGCATGATCTTGGACTCTGAGGTGCTCCTGATTGACACGAAGACAGGCAAACCGCTGCCCTTTGGGACTCTGGGAGTGCACAAGGTACTGGCTCAGCGCCAGGTGTGCAGGAGCGAGCGGGTGTGCGCACGTGCGCGTGTTTCTGTGTGCGCTCTTGCTCTCGACGGAGGGGAATCTGTCACTCATTCAGGGTGGGGCTTATTCTTCGTTTCTGGACTGGTTCTGAATGTAGCCCTGAGTTTAGACGGGTGTTTTGTTTTCTACGTAAAAGGAGCTAGTATTGAGAACTGAGAATCGGGTGCCCTTGTGGTCCAGGGGCTTCCGAAAGCATACAGGAAGGACTGTTCTGTCCAGTGCTTCACGGGTCCACGTTTTACACCTGCTCATTTTTGGCCTCGTATATCTACTACCTCATTTTCCCTTACAGAAAGCTGCCTTCCAGGATGCTAATGTTTGCCTATTTGTTTTTGATTGTATCTACTTCAATGATGTCAGCTTGATGGACAGGTGAGAGATCTGTTTTTGGTTCCTGGGTTGAGAGGTGGGGGTTCAGACTGGACAGGAGGAAGGGGAAGAGGCTGAAGCCTGTGCCTCTTTGGGCCCAGGAACTGGGGAGGAGGGAGCCGAGAGGTCGCACACTTGCCACACACTCAACTCCTCAACTCACTGTGAGAGCCAGTTTGCTGACTGCATTTCCTGAGAGCTTAAGTCAGAGAGGAAACCCAGATCCCCACAGACGTTTCTGTGCTCCAGCAAAGTGGACTGTTGAGAGAAACAGACTGAACAGTGTAGGTTTTCAGTTTCTCTCTCCACAAACAGCACCCAAGGGGCCACGAGGCAGGTGCTTTTCAGCTCAGGTGTTGCTTTTGGAAGTGTCTGCCAGGAAGCTGGGCACTACAGGAGGCCTGGAGGTGGGACCGTCTGAGGGAGAATTAGCGGTCTTGACTTCACTGCATGCAGATTCTTGGGCCTGAGAAACCAGGATTGATCCCTTGCACACCTAGACATGTGTCCCTGCCCCCACCCTCCCACCCTGGCCCTGTCACTGAGGGGGGAGGGGGGAGGAGAAAAGGGGAAGGGGAGAAACTTGTCAGGACTTTGGTCCTGAGAACCAGCCAGCCTTGGGCCTGGGGGCAGGGGGGCGGCTGCATGGATGAGAAATGACAGTGGGAGTCATTTTGCATATGGGACCAGACGGTCTGGGCTAGAGGCCAGTCCTCCCGCAGCTCCGAGACAGAAACCCGAACTACGAGGATGAAGTAGCTTCGTCCCACAGCTCACAGTTGCCCGCGTTTGGTCACGAGGGAGCCCTTGTCGCCCCCGACAGGCAGAACTGTGAGGCTGGGGGGCTTCCCTCCTCAGCACTCTTTATGGGGGTGGGAGGGGCCTGACCTGACCTCCGCTCTCTCGTCCCCCTTAGGCCTCTGTGTGAGCGGCGGAAGTTTCTTCATGATAACATGGTTGAAATTCCCAACCGGATCATGTTCTCAGAAATGAAGCAAGTCACTGTGAGCAAAGACCCCACCCCAGACAGTAGCCTAGTGGTTTGCAAGCAGGGCAGAGAGCCCCTTGGTCAGATGTGACGGGGAGAATGAGTCCTCATTTTCTCACGGGGCTGCCACTGTGTGTAGGTTGTCTCTGAGTCTCCACGTACGAGGGCAGGCCCTGAAACATCCTTCCTAGCTGGGCTCCCTGTGTCTCAAGGCTGCAGCCACTTTCTGGTTGGGAGAACGCCTGCTTTGCGAGCCCTTTGCTCAGTGTGTTCAAGTTGGGTTGTTTGCAGCGGGCGCTTTGCTAATGTGCGAAAGGGAACCACCTCCACCTCCCCACCATGGTGCTCTCTGTTCTCACACCGACCTCAGCGTCTCTCTGTTACTCTCAGAAAGCTGCGGACTTGGCCGACATGATAAACCGGGTCATCCGAGAGGGGCTGGAAGGGCTGGTGCTGAAGGACGTGAAGGTGAGCCGCCCACACCCTTTGCTTGCTTGCTCCCACAGGCTCTCGGCACCCCCAGCCTTTCCCGCCCTGGCCAGTAGAGGGCGGTGGCGGTCTGAGGCGGCCGGGGCTGGGGGGGGCAGCAGGGCTGCCTTTCCAGGGCCTGACGGGCTCTGTTCTGGATCCGCCCTGGATCCGGAGGCTGGGTTTGTGTATGTTCCCTGGGCCGGGAGCTAAGGGCTCTTGCTCAGAGTGGCCTGGGCACTTTGGTAAGGCCAAAATGTCAAGAAGGTAAATCTCAGCCTCCTGGAGTTCCCATTCTAGTCTGAAGTCTCTCTCTGCTCTTCTCTCAGGGTACATATGAGCCTGGAAAGCGGCACTGGCTGAAGGTGAAGAAAGACTATTTGAACGAGGGAGCCATGGCGGACACAGCTGACCTGGTGGTCCTTGGGGCCTTCTATGGGCAAGGGAGCAAAGGTAAGGATGGCCTCGGCCCCTGGGGTGCTGCTTCTGTGAAAGGCACCACTCGGTGTAGCTGGCCTTTTTACTGGCGTGGTCTGCCGGCACAGCTGATCCTGCCTCCCACAGTTGTGGGATCAGGGGCCCCGACCCAGCCCATGTCACCTCAGGCAGGGACATCTGACAGCTACAGACTTGGGCAGGGAGAGGTCAGGCAAGAATATCCCATGCCCTCTGGCACAAAGAAGCCCACCGTCAGCTAGTTTCTGGGGGCCTGGCCACTTTCTTCCCAGGGAAAACCTCAAAAATCTCCTGACTTGGGGGGAAGGTGCGCGGTCTTGAGTCGACAATGTGCCAGACACTGTTTAATTTTTTTTATTCCTCACCAGAGTCTAACAAGTTATATACGATTATCCCCAGTTTCCTGAAAAGGAAAATGGGGCTCGTAAAGGTTAAACTTGTACGGCTAGTAAGAGGTAGATCTAGGAGGTGAGCTTGGCACTCTGATGCCAAGGCTCAGGCCTCTCCCTTCCAGCAGGCTGCCCCTCACCAGGCCTCCATCCACAACTTAATTCACCCCCCCTCGCAGGTGGCATGATGTCCATCTTCCTCATGGGCTGCTATGACCCAAGCAGCCAGAAGTGGTGCACAGTCACCAAGTGTTCAGGAGGCCACGATGACGCGACCCTTGCCCGCCTGCAGAAGGAACTGGACATGGTGAAGATCAGCAAGGTGAGCAGGGGAGCTGCTTGGTCCGGGCCTCTGGACTGGACCTCGTCCCCAAGCCTGGCTGTGCTTGGCGGACGGCAGGGATTGTTCATCTGTGTCCGCAGAAAGGAGAGCCGCTGCTTGGCCGTGGGAGTAGTGCAGTAGGCCTTCAGAGGCTTTGCGTGCCCACCTTGTGGAAGCTGGCCCGCCTGCCCCCCTGGCCACACCCTCTCGGGGCAGGGAGGATCCCGTGGGGTGAGGGTCAGCTTTTTGTGAAAAGTTGCCTCTTCACACAAGCCCCTGACAAAGGGGGGTTTACGTTTTGTTTTGGCTTGGGAACGGCCCAGGATGGCATCTTTTTTTTTCTCCAGGATCCCAGCAAGATACCCGGCTGGCTGAAAATCAACAAGATCTACTATCCTGACTTCATAGTCCCAGACCCAAAGGTACCAGCCCAGTGGCCTGGGCTCCCCCAGGCCACAGAATGAGCTTGCCGCTTCTCTAGCGCCACAGGCACGCCCTCTCAGCCCAGGTTGGGGGTCTGGACTGTTCCGGCCAAGGGATGGGCCGGCCAGTCAGCACTGAGGAATGGTCCTTAGCAGGGGCAGGAGGAGATGAACCATCCCCTAGACGCAGAAATGGTTTGCTCTGGAAGCGACTGGGCCCATTCCTTCCACGCACTGACAGAGAAACTGGGGCCCCAGAGGAGAGCTGGAACTTGCCTCGGTCACATAGCTGCAGCGGCAGTGAGACTAGGACCCATCTCCCGCCCGTCAGCCAGTGCCAGTCTGCGTTGCTTCTTGCTGGTGGCGGGCAAGTCTGCCTTCCTAACCGGCGACTGAACTCCTGACAGAAAGCTGCCGTGTGGGAGATCACGGGGGCTGAGTTCTCCAAGTCTGAGGCGCACACGGCCGACGGGATCTCCATCCGGTTCCCACGTTGCACCCGCATCCGTGATGATAAAGACTGGAAATCTGCCACTAACCTCCCCCAACTCAAGGTGCCAGCCTCCCTTTCACATGTGTCCACCCCCGTCCCAGCCTTGGAGCCCTGGCTCTCTGGCCTGCTCACGCGTTCTCCTTTCCCCGTGTGCGCATGCATGTGTGTGCACGTGCGTGTGTGTGCACGCAGCATCCCCCCCCACACACACACATCTGCTGAGATGGGGCTAGGAGGTTAGTAGAGGGAGAGCTGCCGGCCTCAGGGCCCCCGAGGAGGGAACTCTGCAGCTCTCAGCCTCCGCCCTCCTGCTCAGGCTGGGCCCCAGGCTGTAGTCTCCGTTGCTGATAAGAACCTGGGGACAGAGAACAGTGATTTGCACTGATGACTCAAGAAATGGCCGGAGTTCAGAAAAGCACCAAGAAAGCCAGCTTCTATTCCCTGCCCTTTGTCTCTGTCTCCTTTGTTCCTCGGCCGCACGGGCCTCCATCCTGCCGCAGAGGCCGGTGGCTGGGAAGGGGTTGAGCGCCGCTGACGTCCGTCGCCTCCCCCCCCCAGGAACTGTACCAGCTGTCCAAGGAGAGGGCCGACTTCACCGTGGCGGCCCAAGAGGAGGGGAGCTCCACCACAGGGGGCAGCAGCGGAGAGAACGGGGGTGCCTCGGGGCCTGCGGGGACTCGCAAGGCCTCCAGGGCCTCCCCGAAGCAGCCCTCCCCCGGCACCAGGAAGGCAGGAGGGAGGCTGAGTAGCCCCAGCAGCAGAGGCGGTAAGAGGAGGGAGGGGGCGGGTGGTGAAGAGCGGGCCACGGGCGCAGAGCTCACAGGACAGAGCACGGGGTTCGCCGTGCCCACCGCGGCAGGCCTGGACCGCATTGCTGTGGCGTGTCCAGCCGTGGGCGCCCCCCCCCCCAATCTGCTCAGCCCACCTGCGTGCCCGGCCCCTGGGGGAGCACCCGTGTGACACCCGGGAAGAGGCCGCCTCCGAGCCAGAGGCCTCCTCGGCGCCCAGCAGAGCCAGGGCCTGGCCCTTGCATCGGCTGCCCCCTGCCTTCCGAGCTCCCATCCCGGGCTCTCCCCTGCAGGCCAGCAGCAGACTGTGAAGGCGGGCCGGAAGCGGAAGGCCGAGGAGACCCCGTGCCCAGACAAGGTGAGGGGAAGGGTGCCGGGGCCCGGGGCTCTGCCCATGGGCACGGAGAGGAGCGGAGGCCTTTGTGAGGTGTTGTGGGGACGAGTGGCCAGACCCCCCCCCCCCCCAGCCCGGGCAGGCCCCGCAGGACGGTCGCTCCACCCTGTGCCCTCCCGTTGCCTTGCAGAGGCGGCCAGCCAGCCCACAGAGCCGAAGGAGAGCCGCGCCGGCGGGCGGGAGCTAGAGCGGCCCGGCCTGGGTGACAGAGGCCACAGGCTGCCCCCGGGCTGCTGGTCCCGTCACAGTTTATATTAAAGACAGGGGACAGAGCCCGGTCTGGGTGGTGCGGCTGTGTGAGTTTGTGCTCAGGGCCCAAACAGACCCAGCCCGCGGGGAGCGGGTGTCGTCCTACCTGCTGCGCCGTCCCCTGGTGCCCGCCCTTGTTGGTCTTTGGTTTGAAAACAGCTGTTGGGCCCCTCCTGGATGCGGAAATTAGGCTCAGCCCCGGGGGGACTGCTGGCCCAAAGGTACCGAGGTACACACTGGGTCTCTGTACACGTGGTGGAGCCACACGGTCCTCCTGCCCCCCAGCCTAGTCCCCAGCAGAAGCAGGCAGTCTTTCCCAGCTTTTCCCTACCTGAAGCCCTTGCCCCCGTCCTCGGCAGAGCGGGGCTGCTGACCCCCAAGTCTGGCTACCTGGGCGCCGCGCACTGCCCCGTCCACCAGCACCCCGGAGTCCAGGAGCCACTGGCCCTGCCCACTGGATGGAGCCTGGAAAGACCCACTCTCCCCTTCTCCAGCTTCCCAGTGTGGGGATCCACCAGCACTGCCTCCTTTTCCTCTAGACTGGGGCTGGGGGACTGGCGTTCTGATGCCTGGTCCTTCCCTGCAGTCAGCTCTGAGGGAGGTGGTGGTCCCCCCCACCCCCCGGCCTGGGCTGACCGCTGTGTGTTTGCAGGTGCTGCTGGACATCTTCACGGGGGTGCGGCTCTACCTGCCACCCTCCACACCAGACTTCAGCCGCCTCAGACGCTACTTTGTGGCATTCGATGGGGATCTGGTGCAGGAGTTTGACATGGCCTCAGCCACACACGTGCTGGGTAGCGGGGACAAGAACCCTGAGGCCCAGCAGGTCTCCCCGGAGTGGATTTGGGCGTGTATCCGGAAACGAAGGCTGCTGGCCCCCTGCTAGGACTGTGGCCCTCCCTTGCCCTCAGCCGCACTCACTGGGGGGCCGGTGGGCTGGAGGGTGACGGCAAGGACACGGGGGTGGGGGGGGTGGGGGGGAGGGGATGGCCTTTCTTCTCCTAGCAGTGCGTCTTCCAGAACCCACCAGCTGGGCTTGGTCTCTTCCCGGCCAGGACTTAGGGGACTTCGGGCTGTGGGTGCTGCCAGGGAAGTCCGTGTCTCCTGCTGGTTCACCATAGATCTTTTGATCTGGGTGCTGGTTTGGTGGTCTTTTTGTTTTCTTTTAAAAGAAGTTTTTTTTTTTTTCCTATAAATAAAATACCTTGCAGTTACCCGGTCCTCCACCCCTTCTCCCCTCGTCCTCCCCCTAGTGGTAAGGCACGGAGCGACGCTCAGCTGTTGAAGCTCCGTCCGCAGAGCCACCTGCCCCTTTACGTGCAGGCTCCTTTTAAAGTTGTATTTAAAAGACTGCCTTCAGAAATGCTGCTTCTATTTGGCAGGACTTGTATTCAGCTTGGCCCTTTCCGCCAGGAATGAAGGCTCCTTTGAAAGAAAACAAAATGAATTTTATGACTTTATTCTCTGTGTTCTCCTCTTACAGGGTGTGGGTCCCAGTTTGAAGGGAGGGAACCAGGATCAGGTAGGAAAACGGGTCCTTTATAAAGAAAAGGGAGGTTATTAGAGCTACTCCTCTGGGGGATATAGGACTCCAGGAGGCTCTGCCTCCCCCAAATGTGGAAACAAGACTGGTCTTTAAGATTAAAAAACCCACTCGAGGACAAAACCTATACAGCCTCCTTACCAAGAAAGGCTCCTGTGCCACCCGAGGCTGGTTTATTGGAATAAAAGGCAAACAGTTTCGTGGAGAGGAGTGCTGTTCAGTAGAACTTTCTGTGGCAATGGAAACACCCTGTAAATCTTCACTGGCCAAAAGAAACTAGGCACACTTAGCCACACGTAGCCACACGTCAGGTGCTCAGCAGCTGACACAATTGAGGAACTGAAGTTCTGGTTTTACTTCAGCCTTAACATGGTCACGTGTGGCTACGAACTGCCCCTTGGCCAGTGCGGGGCCGGGCCGGGCCTGGTTCACATCTGAGTTACTCAACATGGGGGCCTCTGTCCGCCCCCGGATCTGCAGGCTGCTTCCAAGAGCAGACGAACTCAGGCTACCTTACGTGAAGCACCCGGCACAGGGCCTGGCACACAGTCGTGTCGAGCTGGGCCCGGGCCTCTTCCCTCCCCGGCTCCCGGCAGGGCCCCACCACGGCCGCATGCCGGCCTGTCGCTGTCGCACTCCCAGCTGGGGCAGGCCCCCCAGGTGGTCCCCTCCTCACAGACTGGCTCCCTGGAGTTCAGTTCTGCTGACTCGTGAGAGTCTGTTCTCTTTTTTTCTTGCTGTCAACAGGTCGCCAGGCTCGTTTGTCCATCTCCTGTGAGTTAAGGTAATGAGACTCAACCTCTGTAACACGCTTTTGTGTCTGGGCCTCTAAGATTGAGGACCACTGCCTCCCCTGGCCCTCCTCCAGTGTGCTCGGCTGAGGTAGTACTCCGCCGGGAGGCTGCTGGCCAGTCAGCCCGGGGGCCAGCTCTGACCCGACCTGGGTCTCTACCTGCCGGCTAAAATGTTGGGAGGAAGGGACAGGAGGGGTTGGTACTGCCCTGACTCTGGCCCAGTACGTTGGTGTTTTTGAATAGGCACCGTTCAGTCTAGCGTGAGTACGGGGAGTAAGACCGTCTTCGATCCACCCTTTGTGGAGACAAAACCGCTCCTCCTCCAAGCGCTGACCTACATAAATTTCCATCCCCGCTCCACCCTCCTCAGGCCGAGCCGCCAGACCGGGCAGCAGAACAAAGCATTTCCCTTAGGATTCTGCCAAAGGACACTGTCACTGCCCTTTGACCCGGCTGCCCTAGACCCAGCCCCCCTGCCCTGACTGGCGGCTTACACTCAGGGTGCACCACCGCAGCCCCGCCAGCCATGTGGGAGCAGCTCAGGAGTGGCGCGGCCTTGCTGGGTGTGTTCTCCAGTTCCCTGTTCAAGGTGTTCGGTCTCGTTCCTTCCGGTCTTTTTCAGGCGTGTTTTTCTTTGCTGCTGAGATTATATTGTCTACAATCCTGTATTTCCACGGATTACCGCCCCCCCCGGCCCCCCCGCAGGCAACAGCATCTTAAACCTCCCCAGCACCGTGCTCGAGGCCTGCCCTCCTTTGAGCCTTTGTTTTCACGCTGCTGGTTGGCAATGGACGGCAGGTCGTCCTGGGTGCCCAGCGGGTCAGCCGCACAGAACAAGGAGGTCAGAGTGCTGCAGCTCAGCCTCAAGCCTTCACAGCCTCTGGGCAAGGTTCCTTCCTCTTCTCCCCTCAAGTTCCAAGGCAGATCTGCACATAATCAAGCTCTCCCCACACAGGCCCGTGCGCACACCAGCTGTGCAGCTGTATCCGAAAGCTACCATTGGTCTCCCAGGGTCACCTGAAGACTTAACTGAGCACGCTGGCTGGCCTCCGAGTCCGCTCTACCCACATCTTTAAGGCCCATCTCTACACGATAAGTGTCAACGTCTGACCTCACTTGGTGTTTCTTCCTTGGTCTTAAGGCTGGTCCTTTTGCTACACAGTTCCCATCCTCTAGGCTATGCCATGGCAGCTCCCACGTCCTAGTTGTGAGATCTCGAGCAAGTCAAAACACGACCGAACTTCCGTTTCCTCATCTGTTGGAACGGGAATGGCCACATGGCCACATGGCCCAAGTACCTCCACAACTAATGCGGTCTCTCAGGAGCCTGGGACCAGCCTGTGGTCTGTCAACTCTCTTGTCAGTCTTAACTGTCAGACCTCTGGTGTCCTCCACCAGATCAGACAGGCATCTGTAGTGAAATTTTATTACAAAATTATAAAGCAGAGCTCTGTAACAAAAAAAATACACATTTGGGTTTAACACCCAAGGAAGTCTGAGAGAATCTTAATATAAGCCACATCTGAAAGATTTCAAATTCGTACAGCATAGTGCACGGATTCCCGTACAGCTTATTGTTACTAGCTCGGATCCAGCCATTCCAAGGCATTATGAACCAGTCGGCTCTCCCAAGTCTTAAAACAAGTCTCAAATGAAATCTCAGAACAATCACAGCCAAAGCCACAGAGTAACTGGAAGAATTAAGATGTTGCATGATAATTAAGACCAAGGATCCATGAGGGGCAAGGGAGAGCACTCAGATAAAAAGTTTTCTACCTAGGTTAGATAGTAACTGAAATGGGATCCCAGCCTTTATTTGGTGTAATAATGATGAATAACAACAAATCAGGGTTGTTAGACACCTTTTTTCCTGAATGGAAACCTTCACCAAAAGAGATTGAGGGGCAAGTTCTTTCTCCAAACTGAGCAAATGATACCAGTTCTAATTCTTACTGAGGTTACTAAACAACCTTCAGGATATTTTTAACTTCTGTCTAGGAGGGAATGTGGGAGGTAGGGAGAGGTAAGGCCTCAGCAGTGAAAAGTTTTAAGTAGGGAAAGAGCCAGCTTCTGCCCTGAAGTTATGACTAGATTGTAACTGAGTTGCATTATACAGAGAGAGACCTGTTTCACAGCGGAATCGAGAAGTAGCTGAATCCTCTGCTGAACTGGTAGGCATTGTAAACTGTAGTATGTACTATGTCCAGCAAAAAGGTGAAACGTCCTCTAAGCAGTCCTCTCTCTTGATTCGCCCGATTCCTACAAAGGCTGTCCCAGAATCAAAGCATCCAGGACTTGGTATGATGTCGAGGTAAGTGGCCCAGTGTGCAACTGACAGCTACTTTACGAAATAAATTTCATTCCTCCAAAGGGGAACAATGGTTGATGACGGGGGAAAGCCAAAGTATGTCTGTACCAATAAGCAGGTCCCCTTGGAGGTTTCCCACTGTTTTCCAACATCCTGACTGGTTCCAGTCTGAGAGAACTTGACTGCATAGCAGGGATGGGATGGGGTGCGGGGTGGCCTGCCAAGGCCCTCAGGTGCATTGGGGTTGCGTAGCTCACCCACAGGTAATGGCAGCCCACACAGCTCCTTCTGATAGCATGTGTCTGTTCTTGGCTAAGCTTCTCCAGCAAACTTAAGCCCTTTGGCTCTTCCAGTGGTAGAACCACCCTAAGAGGGCTTGAGAATATCCAACTCATTGTACGGTCTTTCCTAAAGGGCCTGGAGAATGCTTCTTCCAGACCTGCCCTCAAGTCAGTAGGCTGAGAAAGGAAATGGGAGCAGGGAGTCCCCACTAACCTGGGGAATTAAGACTTGGAGCTGTCTGCCCCAGGGCTGAATCCAGTCTCATTCAGTACCTTCAGATACCCCTTGGCTGTTCAGTTTTGGTCTCCAGGAACTTCACAAAAAGTGTGGCTGGAGAAGAGCAAGGCTCCTCACCTTAGTCTTTATGCCTTCAGTGAGACCCTGTTTAAAACCTCCGTGGGGAAGAGAAGGACTTCATTCTCTGGGGAAAGTCGTCTGCAATTCCTTTGTGATGGAGAAGTCAAAGTTAAGCAGGAAGCCACTGCTTCCGCCCAAAACTTTCCCTTTTCTCATAAACTAAAATTAAGGATGGCGCACAGGCCCTAAGAGCAGCAGAGATGATCCCCGGGCCATCTCACACACACGACTCAAACTTCCCTGCAGATGCTTTCTTTGCTGGCTCCCAAGGTTCGGTCAGGAGACTCAACTGCTTCCAATCCCAGCACTTAAGGAAGCAACCTGTAAATGACTTTGAAATTTTTCAATAGCATTTGTGTTTCATTTCTCACCAGAGAAAGTTTACTGGTCCAAATTTAGTCCTAAGGAGGATCACTATTGGTCTGGTAAGCTAACATCTTTTTGATCTGAAGAAACGAATGTTAGGCAATGCAGCAAGAGACTAGCAAAGCTGGTTAAAGCACAGAAAGCCAGAGAGACCAGAAAGAAATCCAAATGTGCTGGGGAGGAAGAGAACCATTTCTACCAGGACTTCTGACGGTTGGAATGCAGACAGGCCGCTCAGGGATGGCTGGGGTGCGGGGGGAAGGGGAAAACTGTTAAGTTTACAGAGGAAGGGAGGAAGATCTGGTCCAAGTTCTGGAAAAATCCTCTCTTCATCAATTACCATCATTACCCCAAGATCACTGGAACCAGGGACTTGCCCACGCGATCTGTACCAGTTCCCACCAGCCTCGGGCTCCGCCGGCTGAGAGGTGTGCCGCCGAGGCAGGACAGGCATGCCCAGAGGTGACCGCATCTTTGCTCGAAGATTCTCTTGTTAGCCTGCCCCTCTGCAAGCTAGCCAATCTGGAGCCCAGACCCTTCCAGCTCCATCCCTGTAAGGCACTGAAGAAGCCGGCGCCAGCCCTCAGGATCGGAAGACGTGCACGGCTCGGATCACGTACTGCCGGCAGATGGGACACTCGTTCATGCGCTTGCCGCACTTGGTGCAGGTGACCATGTGGCCGCACTCCAGCAGGACACAGTCAATGGGTGAGTCCATGCAGATCCTGCACAGGTTCTCTTCCATGCTGGGCGGCACCGCTCCGTCTGGACAAACAGGGCAGAGAAGGGGTGGAGGGAAGAGAAGCCCGTAAGTGCAGGGGGCGGTGGGGGGACGGAGGACAGAGAGAAGGGGCATGCTGCGGACACACCCCCAAATCCACACACTGCCCTCAGCTAGAACTCCAGGTATCAGGCCCCCGTTCCTTGTTTCATCCACACCTCTACTGGTCAGGCTGTAGAGGTGCAGAACAAAGTACTTGGAGATCAGATACAACCCAGAACAGGACAGCTAAATAAGGCAGAGTCCTCAAGGCTTCAGAGAATTTTCAGACAGTTGAGGCTGTAATGTGAGTAAGTGGCACTTAGGGACTCATTATCCCCCGAGGCAGAACATGCTGAAAAGATAAAAACTGTTTCTAAAAAGTCTGATACAAAGGGAACTGTAGTGAATGGCTCATGAAGGATCGCAAGGCTTCTCAGTAAACCTATCCCCAACTGAATACAGCCAAGGGTCCTGGGGGGCCCCTGTGCTGTCCCACAACCTTCCCCAGGGCTTCCTCTGAGGAGGCTTCCTGGTGGAAGAGCCCAGCAGAGATCGCGGCTCCCTCTTCTGTGCTACCCCCACACCAGCTTCTCACATGGAATTAAAATGTCTAACTTCTTAGCTCCCCCATGACTCTATGCGCTCCTTAATTCAACCAATTCGCTCAATTTCTGCAACTATATACTTAGTATTTGTTGGATGCTCTGAGGTCAGATCTTCCTCTTTGAATCCCGAAAATGCCAATCACGTGGCAGGGGTTCTCGAAATGTCTGATAAATGAACACCTCCCAAGGGAGTCCGAACAGCTCACATTTGTAGAATGCTGTGCCAGGCAGGGTCCTAAGAGTCTTGCATATTTTAACTCTTTGAATCCTCGTGAAAACTACGAAGTAGGTACTCTTACTACTCGTTTTGTAGCCTTGAGGCCACTGAGGCCAAGGAGTTAAGTGGCTTGCCCAAGGGCACACAGCTGCTGAGCAGAGCCAGGATTCAAATCCAGGCAGGCAGGCCTTCTGGGCAAGAGGCCTGACGACAGGGACTCTCAAATCAATATTAACTGCTCAGGGCACAGAGTTCTCAGTAACAGCTAGCTGGCTTACGTGAGCGGGGAGGTGCGGAGGGCATGGCCAGTACCCCACTTCAGTGCGAACAGAACCACCTTCGTGTCCAAAGACCTAGTCATCCCCAGCAGGTTTTAAATGGTGGCCTGAAGCCCCAGCTGGGGCTCCATGCTCAGTGCTGAGTCGGCTTGAGATTTTTTTCCCTCTCCCTTCCCCTCTCTGCCCGTCCCCCTACCCTGTACACTTGCTCTCTCATTCTCTCAAAATAATAAAATCTTTATAAATTGTAGCCTGAACCAGGGAGCAGCCGTAAGTAGGGAGCTGGCTTCGTACCAGTCACCTGTCCCACTCCACAGGGGAATTCTCTGTACTCTGCTGCCCGGCACTTTCTTCTGCTTCTGCTTCCTAGACTATTCAAAAAGTCAACACTTAGGGGGGCTAGCTGTGAAAGGCAGTGAAACCGATTTACCCCTCTGGAGCAGCTGTTGGCCCTAACAGGGCTTTGGAAAAGGGCTGAACTGTACCTATAACTGAACTGGAGTGAATTATAGAATATCATATTAATTTTCTTAGGAATAACAGACTCAACCGACTCAGTTACCAGTATCCCCCCAGGGAATCAAAAAAGAAGGGAAGACAGCAAGTGGAACAGCCCGATCTTGGTACTGGGTGGGGGGCTAGAACCCACAAGGGTTTTGGGGAGCTAAGAAATCAACTCTTCAGGATTTAACAGCTGGAAGACTGCCCCATTCTGAGCAAAAGGCCTTTTTGCCAAATAACAAATTTGGAGTCTTCTGAAAGTTTTAAAATGGTTTGCAGGCCCCCAACGCTACTCTGAGAACATTCTCTCTTGGGGGAAGAGCTCACAACCACACAGCCTTGAAGCTTTCAAAAAGATAGAAGGTATTTTAGAATGAAGCCCAGACCCAGCCAGATGCCTGCAGTGCGTCCTGAGGTCCCCGAAGGCCCCCTGGTGGTCTTGAACACACTGATGGGTGTGTAGCAGCTGAGGTGGTATATGCGCCTCGTGTCCAGAGAGAACACAGGTGACCCCTTTCCTGCTCCGTCTCCAGAGCAGCTCTAGCCACCGCCCAGCCCTGTACAAACAAGGCTCAGGTCACCTCCCTTTCTTTCTGGTTGGTACCAGAAGTTGTCAAGCATCCCAAGTGATCTCCCTGAAGGTCCACAGAGACCCTCCCCACTCGGACCAAAACAGAGTGAAAACCGTAAGGGAAGGAGTGCCGTAGCAGCAGGGGTATGAAAAATGAACCGGATGCGACACATGGCCATCACTCACTTTGCTAAATATTTTACAAATGCTCACTCCCAAGCTCTGGCAGCCCCGAGACCTGCAAATGAAGCTGTCCCTGGGTCTGCCACTCTTCACCCTTCCTGGTGAGGCAAGAATGAGAATTTTTTAAGATGCTGAGAAGCCCTGCTTCCCTGTGCATTTCCCCCAGCTCACTCTCTCGACGCCACTACGCTCAGAATTCTTAGACTGCTAAGAGGAAGCAGGGTTGGCAGAAGGGAAGGACCCCAGAGCTCAGAGCCTAAGCATGGTCCCAAGCAGAAGCAACTACGTACCGTTTTGGTCTTCAGCACCACACACTGAAAAGGAAAGAGAAAGAAGAGGTCTGCATATGTGACAGCGTGAGCAAAGTCTCCCACCAGCCCGTCTGCCGCCCTCGGACTGCTTCCCTGGCCTGGGGACCCGGCTGGCGGAGAGCCCGGCCGGACGCACGCCCTCCCCTCACATGCTGAGAGCTCGCGCACAGCCCCTGCCGGTGTGTCTGATCCGGTCTTAGAGAAACGGATTCCGCCGGCGCGCGTGAACAACACTGCCACGTAGGCAGGACACTGCACGGGCACAGTACCCTCTTCTATCGCTTCTGAAGCCCGCATTAGAACCGGCTGTTCCAGTCAGCCAAGGAGTCTGGATGGAGTGCCCCGGTGGGGCCATGTCCTGTTCCCCAGGACCTCACAACGCTATGGAGATTCTGGGGACAGCCCCAAAGGGAAGTGAGTCTGACTAGAGGACTGGTCAGACATCCCAACTCTGATGAACCAGTGGGATGAGAGAGGAGAGCCTGGAATCGGACTTAACCACTAACAGCAGGCAAGGAATCAAAATGCTGATTGCAGGAGCTAAATCAGTCGGGGGGAGGGGAAGGTTCTGGGTAAAATTTTAGGAAATTAGTTTAAAACAGTCAAACACACTCCTCTTCTGCAGGACTTCTCTGCCTTTCCTATCTACCAGGAAGATCTGTTTTTTTTTTTCCCCAAACTCAATTAACCACAAACCTAGACAACTTACCTTATTGGGCATCGCCTAAAAATGATACTGTGTAGAATGCTTTGGGAAATGACCATAGGGAAAGCCCAGGCTCAGGCAGCATAGATCTATTTCCCTTGTGCCATGGGTTCACCTCCCCATCTCCCAACTGTTGAGAACAGTACTGCTGAGGTACTAGCGGGGATGGCAGGGTGACACGGTGGGAAAGGCTACGGACTCAGTCCAGGAAATCTTCAGTGAAACCCAGGCTCTACAATAAAAGGGTAATGCCAGGGGCGCCTGGGTGGCTCAGTCAGTTGAGCGTCCACTCTTGGTTTCGGCTCAGGCCATGATCTCAGGGTGGTGAGACTGAGCCCCGTGTTGGGCTCCACACTCAGCGAGGAGTCCACTTGAGATCCTTTCCCTCTGCCCCTCCCCCTACACGCATGCTCGCTCTCTCTTTCCCTCAAATAAATAAATCTTAAAAAGGGGGGAGCGGGTAGTGCTAATAATGCCTATTTCACAGGCCGCCCTGAGGACTGAATAAACGGTTACGGAGCCTAGCCTGGTCCTGGCACTCAACTTCAAATGGCAGCTATTATTAGCTGGTGCCAAGGTGGAAGGTGACTCCTTGCTTGGCTAAGCGCACGGACACCCAGTCAGGCCATGCCGTCAGGCTGCAGAACGAGAGCAAGTGCCCCCTGGACAGCGCCTCACCCAGGTGCTGGAGCCCCTTCTGGTCCTTGTACAGCCGCGTCACCCTCTCCATCAGCTCCCACTTCTCACAGCAGCCCTTGTAGTTGACGAAGTTGCGCGCCAGGATCTCTTTCAGCTGCCGCACGGTCAGACCTTCAATGTCCTCCAGGTCAGTCAGGTCAGACAGAGAGGCCCGCCGGCCCGGGACGAAGCTGTCCTCTGAGTCGACAGACTGCAATGGCAACGGTGCGATTGGTGGCCTCAGCTCTCACCTCCCAAGCTCTCTCTCCGAGGACCCCGGAGCACTCACTAGGCCGTGCCCACGGGGACTGACCTCAAGAAGAGCGGGAGCGGAGGCAGGAAGAGTGCCTGGCATGGCGCTCTGCATGGCCAAAGAGGCCACAGTCTCTTCCTGACCCGTGGTTCTGGGCTCGGGCACGGCCAGCCCCCAACCAACCCATCAGTGGGACAAGTAGAAGGGGCATCGGTGTGAGTCACATGGCCCTGATTTTGACTCCTCCACGGACTGATGCTAAACACTATGGAGCCAGCTGCTCCCCGGCCTCGGCCTGTCTGCCCCTCCATACAGGAGACCCAGCACTCCCACCGCACCGGGTTCCTGTAAAGACTAAATGTAGCAGCACAAGAAACCAGCGAGCCTGGTGCCGGTCTCTGCTCTCCCCGCTGCTGCCCTGTGGAAGGGGCAGACTTCCCTGGCGAACATGCCTCTGTGCGCAACCTCGACCACAGCTTTGTGGCCCCGCTGGCTGGCCTACCACGGCTGAGGCCTGACCCCTGCTCATCCTTCCTCCTGATTTTCCGACCTCTTTCCCGTGACGATGGCTACTGTGTGCTAGCAGCAGACGAAAAGAACAAGATTTGCACAGCAGCACCGGGAGCCCGCCCACCGGCAGCTTACAGGACGTCAAGAGACTAGAAACGAGGGGGCCGCGAGGCTCCCCGGTCTCCACTGGGAGCTCACCACTCTGCCATAACAACTGACAGCTTCGAAGGCTAATCTGGAAGGCTAACACTAAGCTCCACCCCTGACAACAGAACTGTAGGACTGTCATCACACACGGATTTTTCTGCATGTCTGAGTCCGCTGGGAGGGTCCTAATCACCGCCTACCACCACCAGAGAAAAGAGCAAACGCAAAGGCACGGACCCGAGCAGAGGCCCCACCTGGGTCTCATCCTCAGCAGGTGCTCTGGCTGTGCTCTCCAGGTAGACGGGCTCCTCTTGGTCCTGAGACACATGGCCATTGGCCTGTGGGAAGAGAAAGGTGCCATCACATGCACAGAGATGCGGGCCTCTTCCCAGCTCATTCCACATCCAAACACGTTCCCATCTCCCCAGGAACCTGGTGTCTCAAACGATAGCATTTCAGAAGCCTGCTCCCTAGTACTGACTTTGTCAGGCAGAGACACGACACAAACAGATTTCAACTCCAAAACAAGAAGGTCGCTAATTTGCTCCCCACCAGGATGGCATGAGAGGCCGCTCACCGTCAGTGTGGTCTCAGTTCGAACAGGCCAAGCGCGAGGAAGAGCACAGGTCCACGCCACTGCAGGACTGCTCTCTAACGGCCATCCGGTCTCTCCTGGACACCAAGCCCCACCGCCCTCCCCATTAACTCCCACCCACTGTCCTGGGCTCTGCCCCGAGCAGCAATGGGCACCGCTTTCTTACAGATCGTTCCCACCATGTCTTTCTGCCTCCACGCTACATCTCCCTGGCTTCCTCCCCTGACACGGAGGAAACAGTTCTTAGACCCTCACCACTCTGTCCAGTCACTGCTCCCACATTCTAGAAATGGGCTCCAACCAGCAGCGCTCACTAGTACTAAGAACTATCTTGAAGCCTGGTCAAAAATTATTTTAATGCACCTAAGAATCTATTAGCCTAAAACTATAAAGACAGATGTCTATGCTTAAGGAGTTTGGAATGCTAACTTCTCAAAAGGTTTTGCCAAACAGTAGTTCAAACTGTGAGCCTCCTCGTCCCATCACCCTTTAAGCCACAAACCCCTCACCAGACACTCTTCACCGACTGCTCCCTCCAGGCAAAGGGCCTGGGATTAGCCCGGAGCAAAGACATGTCTGAGCTCACAGGCCTTTCCTTTAGACTCTCGGAACACCAATAAAGGGCACAGTCCCAGGAAACCAGTCACCCATGGCCTCAACCACTCATTCCAGATTAGGATGCCTAACATAGAGCTGGTTAAGAAGAGGCAAATAACGGGGCGCCTGGGTGGCTCAGTCGTTAAGCGTCTGCCTTCGGCTCAGGTCATGATCTCAGGGTCCTGGGATCGAGCCCCACATCGGGCTCCCTGCTCAGCAGGAAGCCTGCTTCTCCCTCTCCCTCTCCCCCTGCTTGTGTTCCCTCTCTCGCTGTGTGTCTCTGTCAAATAAAATCTTTAAAAAGAAGAAGCACGGGGCGCCTGGGTGGCTCAGTCGTTAAGCGTCTGCCTTTGGCTCAGGTCATGATCTCAGGGTCCTGGGATCAAGCCCCACATCGGGCTCCCTGCTCGGCAGGAAGCCTGCTTCTCCCTCTCCCACTCCCCCTGCTTGTGTTCCCTCTCTCGCTGTGTCTCTGTCAAATAAATAAAATCTTTAAAAAGAAGAAGCACATAACTATAGTGGAAATGAAAGTAGAAATCACCACCACCATCCAAAATGCCAAGTGGTAAGAGGAGCATGCACACAGCATATGTGTACGGGGATGCATCCCACACCCTCTCCCCTTAGCTTTATGGAAATGTGGCACCCACCAGTCTCCTGGTGTCACCTTGGAGTTACAAAGTCTCTCCGAGCCTAACCTGTTCCTAAGGAAGGGCTTCTGTATGTCCTTTTTTTTTCCCTAGGAAGAGAAACTGGATGTCCCACTGCAAAGCATGCTCTCGTCTCTTCAGTTTGCCTACTGGCTAAATTAAAATCTCTTAAATAGTATCTGTCCACCATTTTGCTTCCTCCACCCACTTCTTTCCCACTGCCAGGGCACTAGGGGCAAAGGGCAAGAACTCTTGGGGGCGCAGGCGCCCTGGGCAGACTGGCATCCTAGGTGCGGGTAGTCTGCACAAGTCACTTGACTTCCCCACGTCTGTTCTCCTGGCTTGACAAACGCAGATCTCACCAGGACAGGGGATGCGAGCTGGCACCTGCGTGGGACCCGTAGCAGAAGTTTGGAATTTCTGGTTAACGACAGGAAGTTTAGAACCCCCTGCTTTCATTGCAAAATCCACCTGAAGGTTCTTCAGGGAAAAACAATTCCCTCCAGTTACGCCCTGGCCCACCCCAGACAGGAGTGCTCCACTGAGCCGAGGGAGAAGCCCGCGCGGGAGGCGGACGCCAGGCAGAGCTCGCCTCAGGCCTGGGGACAGCGCAGCTGCCAGGGGAGCAGAGTGTGGTCCAGTCTTTATGCCTCGGTGCCCGCCAGAGCTGAATCAGGGACCCAGTGCTCACACACCGGAGGCCGCGGCCAGCCACGCCGCACACAACCCTGGTGCTGCGCCAGCCGGACGGAGCTCCCAGCTCTTCAGAGCTGCTGTCATGCCAGCCAGTCCTCCCAACAGCCTGCCAGGAGCCACAGTGCCCTGGGATTACTAGCCCCATTTCACTGCTGAAGGCTCGAAGTTTGCCTGAGGTGACCAAAGAGTCAGCGACAGATTGGTCCGAATGCCCCAGCTATGGCCCAAGCCATATACACCAAAGGGTCACTGAGGCACTGAAGTCTTATCTACGGGACACCATCAGCCCTCACGCGCTGGTTATGTCTCCTGGCCTCACCAGAGCCCAACAGCTGCTTTGTGCATCTACCCCCCCTCCCACGGGAGCCTTCTGAGGGCACCCACCATTCTGCATGGCCCCTGCCCGGTTCTCAGTCCAGCCAACAGGCCGCTCTTCGCTGGCCATTTCTGAGCCCTCCCGGGACGATGACAAGGCAACTTCCCGTTCGAGAGCGTGCCAACCATGCCTGGCCCAAGCAATGACTGGCCACAGAAGCCATGACCACCCCCCTTCCCTCGACATGTGCCTTTCCCTCTGTGCCGTGTGATGGTTCCCAACCCACTAAGACGACTGTAACAAAGGTAAGCAGGAGGGCAGTCTGAACAGAACCAAATTTAGAGAGTTAACAGTGAGTTTTCTCAAAATGTTTCTGGAACGAGTTTTTAAAAAATGACTAGCTGGGATAGGTATGTATTAAAAACACAAAATTACCTGGTACCGTGCATGATCATCTCTGAAAAAAACCCAAACAGGAACCTGAGGTCCAGAAAACATCCCTGCAGCAATAGGCAGAAGGGTCTCCCCTAATCATACCGCCCCCCTCCCGCCGCAGGGCAGGCAGGGGAGCAGACTGAGCCCGCAAAGCGGCAGACACAGGCAGGGGCCGCAAACTGGCGCGTACCTGCTGGCTTTCCTGAGCCGGGGCTGGGGACACAGACGTGGCTTGTGCGGGCGAAGAGGGGAGGCTTGCCGAGGTAGGAGGTACTGTGCCGGCGTGAGCCTGGGCCAGGAAGGCCTGCTGCTCGGGGAAGTCGGGGGACAAGGGGGGGGCACGAGTCCTGCCCTCCTGAGAAAGTACACGCTGCTGGTCAAGCACCAAGAGCACCAACTCCTCTTTCTCCCGGCACATTTCGGTAGAGATGTCATGGAGGCTGAGATAGTCCCTCAGGTCCTTCACCTTCATCTTCATGAGCTCCTCCCGCCGAAAGGCTGTGGCTCGGAACCGCTGGCAGAGGAGGCAGAGGTGGGGGCCGTTCCCCACTTGGCTCGAACAGGTCATGCAGAAATTCTTCTTGCAGTCCAGGCAGGTCTGCTGCTTAGACCAAGAGGCAGAGGGAACCATGTCAGACTGAGAACAAGACAGAGCGGGAGGGGGGCTCAGGGCCGCCATGTCTAGCGGGACTCCCCTGATCACTCCTGCTGGTACAAAGCTACCTCCTGTACATCAGGGTGCAAGCTACCTTGATTTCAGTAAACACCACTCACAGGTGGCAGACCCCCCCCCGTAGGCACCTGTGTGCCCACATCCAGGACACTACATTCATTATTCCAGTTGAGACTTACTTTTTTCATTGCAGATAGAGAAACAGAGGGTTTCGATTCTAACAAAAAAAAACACATTTTCATTTAGTCTGCCTCCATTTCTTTATGGTGTCATCTTGGGTGTGTAACTTAGTTTCTCTGGCCCTCAGTTCCCTCATCTGTAAAATGGGGGTGATGACAGTACCTACACCTCATGATTGCCCTACAGCTAAGAGACAACGCATTTAGCGTATATGACACATGATTCTTCAGGGTAAGTATTAACTCTTTTAATTATTATTGTTAGGAAACGCGAGCTAATTTTGGAAGCCAGGATTCAAATCCTGAACTATGATTTTTTTCTACTTTATTGCTGAGAATAGAAAGCAAATGCATAAGTACGATGGTGATTATTATTCATATTATTGATTAAATTTACTGAGAGGCTACTAGGTGCTAGAGCTTGTCATTTAATTTTCAAAGCAACCCCGCAAAGTATTACTCTATGACTGTATCACGTATTAACATACATCATCGGGGTGCCTGGGTGGCTCAGACGGTTAAGTGTCTGCCTTCGGCTCAGGTCATGATCCCGGGGTCCTGGGATCCAGTCTGGCATTGGGCTCCCTGCTGAGCAGGTTGCCTGCTTCTCCTTCTGCCTGCCCCTCCCCCACTGCCTATACTCTACCTCTGTCAGATAAAAAATAAAACATCTTAAAAAAAAAACTACATCACTAATAATTATTAATGTACCTCCCTATCTCAGACAAAGCAAGCGAGGCCTAGAGAGATGAAGCATCGCACTCAAGGGCGGGCAGGGACCAGCAGAGCTGGGGTTCACGCTCAAAGCCTGTCCCTGTGGAACGCCCACAGTCACGCCCTTCCCACCAGGCCATGCTGCCAGACTCCGCCCCGCCCAAGCCGACAGCAGGACCCAGTCCAGGGCCTGGCTCTCCATCGCCAAACCCCCGCCCAGTGCCCCATCCACAGAGGCTTTGCCCAGGCTTCCCGACCCCAGGAAGGCCCACTCAGAGTGCGGGGAATCCAGTGGCACAGAACAGCCTATCCAAGACAAATACTCAGACAGCTACGGGGGGGCGGGGGGGGCGGGTAAGGGGTGGAGCCTCTGGAGCCGATCGGGGAGCTCGTCCTTTGTGCGCGCGCGGGGTCTCAGCCGCACGAGAGCCCGCAGTCGGCACACAACAGCACACGCCACACCACACCAGAGCTTGCTCGACTCACAGGAAGCAAATCCTCAGCCTCTTGCACCACAGGCTGAGCCTGCACAGTGACATCTGACTGAGCTCTGCTCCAGCCGAGCGCAGGCCGCACTCCCACAGCAGAGAGAATTCCTGGGCACACGGGGATGGTCCCGGGAGCACACTCACTAGTCCTTCAAAGAAATGAAGAACTTTTCATCCTCTGGTGACTTGAGCATTAACCTATTTCTGCTCCCTCTTTTCTAAATAGAGAAAACTGAATGCAAACTAACCAGAATGCCCGGGAGACAGATTCTCATAATCGAAATCAGACTCGTGCGGGGCTGGAGAAGTCTGCACAGCTGAGGCAGTGGTGCCTAGCTTTGTCCAGGTGTCCTGCGTGTCGAAAGGGAAACGGGCAGAATGTTCGCCACCCAGGTGTGACTATGGATACTGAAAGGTGTTTCGAAAGGACACATATCAAGCTCCCTCCACTCTCTCTAGTTACAGCCAGACCATAAAATCTTCAGAGGCCGACTTAAAAGGATGCATGGCTGCACTAGCATCATAACGGTTCTGGGACCTGCAGCCACTCAGGTGGAAATTGGACGTTTGGGGCTCTTGGGGGTTCCTTTACATCGAAGGTTTTTCTATCGGGAAATGAAACGCGTTTAGGATGGCTGAGAGTGGAAGGAAGAGGCTTCAGTGTCAGACGCTGTAGGACATGGAACGTGACTCAAGTCCATGCAGTCTGACAAGACCTAGCCTGACACAATTAAAAAGCCCTGAGATGCTCCGTCAGCTAGATCTAAATAACTCTCTATTCTTTCTTCAAACATGCACGGCTTATTGGAGGCGGGACCAGAACGCAAAGGCAGCACCCCAGCTTCTCCGCGCCCCCCCGGCGCACCAGGGACTCTGAAGTCGGCCCGCATCCAAAACACGGCCTCTAGGGAAAGGACGGCGCTCCAGGCTGCGCTCCCGGTTTGCAAAGAAGCCGGCTACCAACACAGACAGGCAGAAAGCGCGAAGGAAACATCCGTCTCAACTCGAGCAAACCGCGCGCGACTGAGGAAGCAGGTGGCCTGAAAGATGAATTAGTGGAGCCAACATGCTTGCAGACACACTGAGAGGACACGCAAACCTCCAGCAGCAAACGGCCGCACCAACGTCAGGGACCTGCGGGGCGTGCTCGCCCTTGCGCCTCTGCCCTTCCCTCTTCCTACCCGGCCACACACGCACTCCCCAGACTCTTCGGCCGGGCGGGGCTCCTCCTCACTGGCCTTCCTCTAGGCTCCTTCTCTCTTTTTCTTTCTTTCTCTTTCTTCTTTCTTTCTCTCTCTCTCTTTCTAAGATTTTATTTATTTGACAGAGACATAGCAAGAGCAGGAACACAACCAGAGACAGAGGGAGACGGAGAAGCAGGCTTCCTGCGGAGCAGGGAGCCCGATGCGGGGCTCGATCCCGGGACCTTGGGATCATGACCTGAGCCGAAGGCAGACGCTTAACGACTGAGCCACCCAGGCGCCCCAACATGCTTTTCAACATGCTTAGCATGCTGGTCCCTGAGCCTGGTCACCATCACTGTCCTCTTTGCTCCTTCTCTGTTCCCTACTCCACAGACTATAAATGATATTTTTATAAAAAGGTTCAAACAAACCTACGGCAAATTCACGCTGCCTCATTTAAACAAAGGTCTTTCCTATTCCTTTCATGCTAATTACTTTGCCACTTCAGCCAGCAGTTGTTCCTAGCATTTCTCAGTGTAAAACAATGAAAACAGTAAGATCTATGACTACCCAACAGACTCTAGATGCACCTGAGGAGTCCTTAAAACAACCACCTTAAATAGAGCAATTTCTGGGGCGCCTGGGTGGCTCAGTCAGTTAAGCAACTGCCTTCGGCTCAGGTCATGATCCTGGAGTCCTGGGATCGAGTCCCGCATCGGGCTCTCTGCTCAGCGGGGAGTCTGCTTCTCCCTCTGACCCTCTTCCCTCTCATGCTCTCTATCTCTCATTCTCTCTCTCTCCAATAAATAAATAAAATCTTTAAAAAATAAATAAATAAATAAAATGGGAACAAATAATAGTATATATTTCGTTAAGGATTCAAAGAGAGAAGACATGTGAAACGCCAAGCTCAGTGCCGGGCATGTGACAAGTCGCCCCTGGGCCTCCTTCCATTTCACCTCAGATCCCAAAGCCACCCCCCTGTCTCCATCCCTGAGTAGACTGAGGCCATGTGGCACCGAGCTCCTTCTAGTCCCTGCTTCGGCCTCCATCTATAGACTCAATCTTCCAGTCTCAGTATAAAGGGAGCGGCACCACAGCCTGCTGTACCACAGTCCCCTGCGACCCGCAGCGGCCTCTCCGGTGGTGTCCTCACGGTGACCGGGGCAGCCAGGCACATCACGACAAAGCTCTGCTACGTGCCCAGCCTCACTGCACTACAGCGAGGCGCAGGCAAAATGCCAATCCTCCTTCAGCTTGTGGGTACAAAAGGACGGGTGGTCAGCACTGCAGGCTGCAGGAATTTGGACATGCTGAATGTCTTCTGGGAGACAGCCTGAGAGTTCAAAGAGCTGGGTTTGAATCCTAGCTCCGCCATTTAATAACCATGTGATCTTGGGCCACTACCTATGTAGCCGGAAAAGGAGTATTTCCATCTCTCCTATGCCATTTATCAGGAACTTGACAAATACAGTTTCTTTCTTTCTTAACTGTTACACTCTAAACCTCAGTGTCTCATATGTAAAATGGGAGTTTAGGGACCCTAAAACCTCTACCATAGAGTTACTGTGAGGCTTAAATGAAACCAAAAGATCTAAATTGCTCACAAAAGTCCCTGGCATACAGCACATAGCTTAAAAAGTAGCTTTCCGGGGAGCCTGGGTGGCTCAGTCATTAAGTGTCTGCCTTCGGCTCAGGTCATGATCCCAGGGTCCTGGGATCGAGCCCCGCATCGGGCTCCCTGCTCAGCGGGAAGCCTGCTTCTCCCTCTCCCACTCCCCCTGCTTGTGTTCCCTCTCTCGCTCTCTCTCTCTAAAAAAATTTTTTAAAGTAGCTTCTCCTCTTATATTTCCCATCATTGCCACTTTAACCTCACATCCAGGGCTACAGACCTACCTCTCTGTTCTGCAGACAAATGCAGAATGCAGGTCGGGGTTCACCCTCAGCCCCGGTCGTGCTTGACCTTGGAGAATGGGCTGCCTCTGGGCACTGGAGCAAGGATGGCCCACACCCACATGCCATCACCCAGCCAGTGACTTCCCCTGCTGCTCGCTAATCTGGAAAACACAGCTGCCGAGCATTTCTCATGAAATCGCTACAGGAAAGAAGCCCCAGTCTTTGTCCTGCTGGGGTCTAGATGTACATGAGATGTCCTCGGCACTGCGTGGGATACAAAGACCAAGCCAATCTGCAGTCAGGCGTTCACGACGACAGCTAATGAAGGGAATGACACCAGTGTCTGCCGCATGCCGCACGGTGCTGGGGCCCTTGGTAGCCCACCTCATGTTATTCTCACGACCCTGTGAGATAGGCATGACGGCTGTACCCCCATTTTAGAGATGGGGGGAAAGAATCTTCAGAAAGGTTAGGTCATACAGCTAGTAAGCAGCAGAGCTGAGGTCTGAATTCAGGCCTGTCTGGGTCCAAATCGACGCTGAGATGCTTTGGTTTTGGGTGGCTTTTCTGTAATGCTTTTGTGAAAGGATCCAGTGTGGGTTACTGGCACCGCAAAGGCAAGGTGGCAGGCATTGTGGAGGGGTCAGCAGACTTGCCCGAGGGCTGAGGTTGTAGCGGCCAAGCCGGCCAAGAACGCCAAGAAGTCAACACTCACCTTCCTGGCCGTGTTTGCGAAGTGGGCCCCACAAGCCTTGCAGCTTGGTTCCGAGCCTGTTGGGGAAGGGAAGGAGCTGTACCCAGGGTTGGAATAGGCCTGCGTCCTGGCTCCCTGGGCCGGTGGGGCCTCCTCAGGCTGTCCATCCAAGCAGAACCAGTTGCAGCAGGTTGCCCACATGATAAAATCTGGTGCAAGGGAGGAAGGGGAGAAAGGTCAGAGTTAAGACACACCTCTGCTCCACTCCCCCATTCCCGAGGGCGCCCATGAGCAGGGCTACTCAGTCCACACCTGCTGCCAGAGTCAGGAGTCGAGGTGAGGACGTGTTTTCGGGGGCCACAAATTCCTTGCCACCTCCTGCTTCACCACACTTGCCACTGCTCCCAGGAGGAGAGCACAGACACCAGATCTGCCAGGACAACATGGGATGCCAAGCTGGCGCACTACCTCTGAAAGGTTGCTGAACCCTGCTGGCTGTGGTTTAATCTGAGATCTAATTTTAAATAAAAAATGGACTTAGCAATTACAAGTGGCCTGAAACCCCCTTTATTCAGGGACACAAACCTGCTCCTAGAGCTCAGAGACATAGAACTTTATCACACGCGTGTGATCCCATATTCACGCTGACCGTGGAGAGGAGGGGTATTATCTCCTTTACACGGATGGGGCCACCCAGGCTCAGAGAAGTCCAGGTCGCACCACTAATATACAGAGAACGGAGATTCTGAAAACCCAGGTCTCCTGACCCTAAACCTAACGTTCTTTTCCTAGACCATACCGCCCCTCCCTTGATTTTCCCTTCGCCGGCCAACAGCACGAACTACTCTTACCTTTGTACTTCCAATTCTACCTAAACCTGTCCCTTAGCACCTCTCTCTGTTCTGCCTGCTGCCACTACACCATACATTCCTTGAGGGCAGGGCAACTTATTCCTGTGTCTACTGCAGCCGAATAGCGTCGTGCACACAGAAGATGCTCAACTAATGTGTGTCGTCTTGCTGAACAGGTGCCTCGGTGGATTTATTAAGAAGTTTTGGAATAGGATTCCCATTTTACATATCAAATATGCGTAGTAGGGACAAAGGGATAGATGACTTTTTAAGATCACAGAGGAAAACCCAATCCCTCAAATGTCAGAATAATCTACAGTTGTGAAAGGGTCCACCAAAACGCTGAGCATCGCTGTGATAAGAGTATGCTTTTCTCAGCAGACCACGGCAGCCTCTATGACATCTGGAGCCTGAACTCTCTGCCTACAGAGATAATAAATGAAACATTTAGTGTTACTGCTCAATCACCAGTTCACACAAAAGAACGGTACCTTCAGCTCTCTGCCTCCTGACTTATAGTAAGTGCCTTTATTAAATCGCAGTTCAGAGACGTGCTAAGCTGGAAAGCACTAACAAGAAGCTGGCTGGTTCAACCTTAGTCATCTCACAGAGGAAGCCAGAGGCCCAGCAGGGGGAACACAGATATAACCTCACACAGCGATAACCTCAAGTCCCCCAACGACTCCTGGGCCTTTTTAGCTTGCAGCACTTCCCGAGACTCCTGATCTAGAATTCATTCACTTTTATAGGCAGGTCTGATCCACACCTGTCTTCCCCGCTTGCCTGTGGCCCCCGTGTGAACAGGGGCCATGACAGTCGGTCAGTGCCCAGCAGACAGGTGGCTCAACAAGGACTACTGAATGAATCACGCGATATTTGAATTTTAACTAATCGTGTTCATTCTTTCCGTTTCCTACACATCAACATTCCTCTCTGACTCACTCTTACTTGTCCACAGCCTCTAACTTCCCAGAAGACAATTGTAATGAATAGTTCACATGGAATAACAAAGGAAAGAGCAGTTAAACAGATGAGTTCTCTGTTGGCAAGATAAGGGTGATAATAGCAGCGTGGCCCCCCTCGGAGAGAGGGATTTTTCAATTCTCTAAATCAGCTGCTGACAAAAGCATCTGAGGCTGCATATGATAATACAAGGGAACACAGGACCCGGACTCAGAAGACCCGGGCCCAAGCCCCACTTGACTACGTACATCTTTAGAACAAGTTCTCCCTTTCTGTGCTTCCACTTTCTCACCGGACATTCTCCAGGCTGTGAGGCACTAAATAAAGATCAGTCGTGGCTCCGGGCATTGTAACAATGCTTCAACTAGTTTCTCTGGCAAGGCTCAAATAAAAAGGAAACCTAGAGGTTTCCCCACAATTACCATTTGGCTCTCCGGACTCGTCCCAAAAAGAGACAGGGACATCCGTGACAAAATCAGCAGAATGGGTCAAGTAATTGAAGGAGCTGGGGACAAAGCAAGAAGCAAAACGGCCTTGGGACAAGGCTGTGGGTGATTTGCTGGCCTCTGTCAGAATCTCCACTCACCCAGGCATGCAACCTTTAGTGAAGCCAATGCCTTGCTGTTTCCAGCGCTAGGTGAGTAAGGCAGAGAATCTGCCCTTGAGGAGTTCATGGTCAAGGAGAGGAACAAGAAATGTAAAACCCAAACGAGAAATTTCAGAGTAATCAGTGCCTTAACAGAGGTTCGTACAGCGTACCGGGGGCTATGAAGATAGAGACACAAGCAGCTCTTCAGGGACGGAGGGGTGACCAGAGAAGACCTCTCAAATGATGTGCCACACGTATCCTCCTGTTGGAGTAGCTGGGGATTCATCAGGAAGCCCAGAGTAAAAGGAATTTTCAAGAAAAAGCAAACAGCATGCAACAGGGCATTAAAGAAACTACAAAATGTTTGGTTGGGCCAAGAATAGGGGTGGGATGGATGAGGGTATGGCAGGCAAACAAGCAGCCACGAAAAACCATGGTAAGGAACGTGGACTTTATCCTACAGGCAGTGGGACACAATGAGCAGTTCAAGTAATCACGTTTTGTGATCTTATTTGCATTTTATAGCGGGCACTCTGACAGGCAGGCTGGAAGCAGACAGCTGGTGTGGCAGAGGCAAGACAGGAGGAGAAAGGGACAGACAGATCTCTCACAGAACTCGTGGGATGTGTCAATGGATTGAAGTGGTGGAAGAAGGGGGAGAGAAAACAGTCTTGGACGAATCCCAGGGTCTCTGAATTACACAACAGGACACAGAGTGGAATCGTTAAGGGGAGTAAGGAACAAAGCCCTCAGGACGAGGCATGTGTCTGTGTGGGGGCAATTGTGATGATGGGTTGCATTTTGTACCCGGGGGACTTGCTGGTGGATACACAGCACACAAAGGGAAGAGTCCTGGTTGAGGCGAAAGTCTGGGAATCCTCAGACCACCAGAAGCATGAAAAGCCGAACAGGGCAAAAGACTGACTGGACAGTGGGGGTCAGAGAGGATGGCCTGGGAGAACCCCCAGGGGCGCCCAACCTAAAGGGCTAGCGGGGGAAACCAGCACAACAGTGGCAGGAAGACTGCTCAGAGGTGGGCAATCTGGAAGAGGGTTCTGAGTTTCAAGAAGAAATGACTGATGCTGTTGAATGACCTGGAGAGTGGAATACAGGAATACAAAATGCCCAATGGACCTAGTTTTAGGAAAATGTGAGCATGCTCTTGGCCCAAGTAGGTAAGGGAGAGAGAAGCTGACTGACAGCTGTAAGTCGGAAAGTGACAGGGAAGTGAGGATGTGCACAGACCCCAAGGATAAACTATTCTCTGAAGAAACTTCTGGCCATGAAGAGAAGGGCCGGAGCTGAAGAGGATCCAGGTCACTAAGACGGCGATGCAGACGCATGCATCGACTGTAGAGGAGCCCCCAAAGATGAGCCTGCAGAGGAAGGGAAGCTGGTAACAAATGGTGGGAGTAAGGGCCAGGAGCAGAAAGAAAGGTGACCTGCTGGGATGCCTGGGTGGCTCAGTCGTTAAGCGTCTGCCTTCGGCTCAGGTCATGATCCCAGGGTCCTGGGATCGAGCCCCGCATCGGGCTCCCTGCTCCACGGGGAGCCTGCTTCTCCCTCTCCCTCTGCCTGCTGCACCCCTGCTTGTGTGCACTCTCTCTCTCTGACAAATAAATAAACAAAATTTAAAAAAAAAAGAAAGAAAGAAAGAAAGAAAGGTGACCTGCCGACAGTTTTGCGGGCAGGAGAAAGGTCACCTCTCACCAGAGACTGGAACGGAGGGAAGAGAGAAGTCATCCAAGAGAAGCTTACAGCCTCCTCAAAGGTGAACGAATGAAGTACAAAGGCAAGGAGGGGGGTGCAGTTAACCACAAGACGAAAACAAACTTTTCCTGCGCACAAGGAATCTGGCGGGGCAATTTCTTCCAAGAGCCGAAGAGGACTTTGCCGCAGGAGGGCCAGGCCCTCTTGGTAAAGCGCAATCGAGAGGAAAATAATGGCAGGCAGGCCGGCCAGCCGTCTGTCGTTTAAATTCCTGTGTTCTCCCGAGCGCGCAGGGAGCACCGGCGGCCGGCGGCGTGCTGGGCCCTGGGAACAGCAAAAGCCATGCCCACCAGGTCCTGGCCCCCAGGGGCCTCCGGGCCCAATGAGGCCCTGCTGTCTCGCTCAACTCTGCCGTCCGGGCAGGAGAGCGAAGAAAGCTCTTCCTCAAGCCGAGAACCAAGACAACCTATCTCCCTCAGCACTATTTTCTCTCAACTTTGCTTCTCATCTTTTTTTTTTTTTTTTAAGATTTTATTTATTTATTTGTCAGAGACAGAGAGACCAAACAAGCAGGGGGAGCGGCAGGCAGAGGGAGAAGCAGACTTCCCACCGAGCAGGGAGCCCAATGCGGGGCTCGATCCCAGGACCCTGCGATCATGACCTGAGCCGAAGGCAGACGCTTAACCAACTGAGCCACCCAGGTGCCCCAACTTTGCTTCTAACCTGAACCGCCTCCTGTGACGAGCTCAGAAAGAAAAGTCGTCAGCCTACGCAAGTCTCTGGTTACTAGGCTCAGAAGGACTTGGCTCTGGGAGAAGACCTGAAATGTGCGTCTCGGTTATTGCCTAGGCCTCCCCGTGCAGGTGGAGGGCTGAGTCTTATCCTGGGCACACGTATACGCAGGGAAGGGACTGGCACAGAAAGGGGTGGGTGGAAAGTCTCCGGGGCTAAAATACCTACAGACTTGCTCAGCCCAGCCGAACAGGGGTACCAACGTCAGGAGACTAGGCTTTTACTCTTTTTGACCTATATTTAAATACCATTTCCTAAAGGGGTCAGTTAAAAGTACTCTCTTGCCAAACTGGAAAATGCTACGCCTAAATAACAACTATATTCGGGGTTACTTCAAGGAGTGCAAGGAAAGAGTTGGTCATTTGAACACTGCCATACAAACTTGGCCGCATTTTCTCCTCCCTTGGCCCTGGCCAGACCACAGGCACACTTGGCATCGGATGATGTTGCCGAAGGGCTGGAAGCAGAACCAGCTGCGGGGCGTGTGATGAGCTCTACCTATGGCCACACTGGGAGAAACTCCGCTCTCCGATCTGCAAGCCTCCCGATCTTGAAAGAAAATGACCAAATCTTCTCGCAGAGCTTAAAACTCTCCCCACCCCACCCCCAGTCCCCTCGCCCTCCTCGTAAAAGAGGACTTGGTGATTTTGGCCTCAAATGCAGTCTCCCACCTCTGTCCCACGGAGCCTCCTGGAAGCCGGCCGTGCCTGCCTCCTCCACTGGGCCTGCCCCGAGGGAAAGAGGGGAGGTGTCAGGCCAAGGGGGATGAGAAAACTTGCTCCTCCCTGTGGAGGAGCCCTGCGGGCGGGGGCCAGGACGGCTAGTCAGCACCTGAGGGTTTGTCAGCCTGACAAGGATGCTGGCATTTCTTGGGAGACAAAGCTCTGCGGAACAGGAAATTACAGTTTTAATAACAGGGTAAGATAAATGACCTAGCCCAGGCAGGCTGAGTACAGTCATAGTTAGAGGCAAGAAGGGAGAGAATGTGACTTCTCCCCGCTAAGTCCTAGAATCCTAAGTAATTTTAAGACAGTCACTTCTCCACTTGTTCACCTGCCCCCAGGCAAATCATTTTCAGCGGATCAGTGGTTGTCATGGGCTTTCCCAAGGAGGAGAGAAGGGTCAGAACGGACCCATGGAGCAGAAGGGTAAGAATGTCGTGAGGGCCCTAGGAAAGTAGGTGCTAGTGTGCAATGCAGCTCCAAACCACCTTGCTAACCACCCAAATCTAAGGCAGTAAAGTCACGTCCCCAAGGTTCTCCTCCAATCTATTTGGATTTTAATTAACTGCTCTGCGTGCCAAGGTACTTCTGCAGCAACGGGCTTTTCACAAACTGAAGATCTCAGAATAAACGGACTTAGGGTGAACCCACTGTGTAAGACTTCACAAAAATCCTTTTTAAAAAACCTAATTACGATGCCCACAATCCTCAAAGAAGTACCCTTCTGACGTGGCAAACGAGAAAGCGGCTCCGTGGCAAGCCCGCCTGCCGTCACTACCATATTCCCAGAATTGTTCAAAGCAGCTGGGCTGTAAGAGCACTAGGAAAAGTTGTCCACGTTGAGGATCATTCATACAGAATGCGTTTTGCTTCATCTTGTATACTATCCTTAAAAAAGCAATTAAAGTACAACTGCAATGACTTTGAAAGGAAATGCTATGAAAGCCTATCAATATGGCTTAGCTATGCCTCTCTGAAATAACGGATAAGTAATTACATGATTTGAGAAGAAAAGAAGAAAGCAGTCATTCTTCACTGGGAGGATGCTTCTCATCTGCCAGGCACTGAGCTGGGGTCTACCTTTATCATGTGATCCTCACAATCCGGCAAGGCACATTAGAGATTTCATCCCATTTTCAGGTAAGAAAACCAAGGTTCTGAGAGTAAAATAACTGTTAAAGCACAGAGCTAGAGGATAGTAAAGCCAAGATGTGACCCTAAATCACTTCAACTGTGAAGCCGGTGCTCTGAGGGCTACAAGAAGTCGTCCTGATTCCACAATAACTCAAATAATAACGATCAGTCTCAGGGAAATGGGCTGCAGAGTATACAGAGCTTTTGCTTTCCATCTCGACAGGAGCTTTCCCATCAGCACACAGGCACGCTCCAAGATCTCCCAGATTTAACAACTCACCCTTGTCACGAAGGAAGTACAGAGTACAACCCAACATGTTACACCAATCGCCCACTGGAATGGCTAAAATGGGAAAACTGGATACTAGCCACTATTGGCAAGGATTTAAAGCAACTGGAACTCTACTATTCCTGGCAGAAGTGTAAACAGGTACAACACGCGTGTACACACACAGTGTAAACTGGTACAACACACAGTATAAAGTGCTAACATACACATACACCATCACTTGGCAATTTCACTTACAGGTATAATTCCTAACAGAAACACATTCACCAAAAGAGTACACGAGAAGGTTCACAGCAGTACGATTGTCCCAGCCCCAAGCTGGAAACCAGTCCAAATGTCCATCAACAGGAGAATGGAAAAACAAATGACAGTATTTTCATACAGCTGTGAGAATATACAAACTAGTGATACATGCAATACAGATTAACGATGAGTGAAGGAAGACAGGCACAAATGAACACATACTAAACAGTTCCGTCTACACAAAATTCAAACACAGGCAAACTAATCTATGGTGTTAGAAACAGGATAGTGGTGGGCGTCTGGGTGGCTCTGTTGGTTAAGCGACTGCCTTCAGCTCAGGTCATGATCCTGGAGTCCCGGGATCGAGTCCCACATCAGGCTCCCTGCTCAGAGGGGAGTCTGCTTCTCCCTCTGACCCTCCCCCCTCTCATGCTCTCTCTTTTTCTCTCTCTCAAATAAATAAAATCTTAAAAAAAAAAAAAACCTATATAGCTATAAGCTTATCAGTATCTATTTAAAAAAAAAAAAAACAGGATAGTGGTTATCCTCGGGGGTAGGAAAATAAATGGAAGGGGATACAAGGGGGCTTCTGGTAACGTTTGGTTTCTTAGTGTGAGTGCTAGTTATATACACAGATGTTAATTTAAACTGTATACTTACCATTTGTATACTTCTCTACTCATATTTCCATTAAAAGTTTTTTAAAGCATCTAGTAGAATATTTGCAAAACATAGTAACAAAATATTTTGACCTCAGTAAAGGTCCTTTTCTCGGCTCTCTTCTACATGGAAATTTCTCCAAATACTTGACTCTACTTCCTCAATCTCAAATTCACTCTTTAACCCTCTCCAGTCTCACCTAAACCATTCTACCTAATTTCTTCTTCACAAGGTCACCATGGAATCCCAAGTGGCCAGATCCAAGTGCCACTTCTCTCTCTCTCTCTCTCATTCAACCTCCCGGCAGTGCCAGACACGAGCAACCCTTCCCTCCTCCATGAAACACTCTCCACAGCTCTACACCATTGGTTTGCCTCCTATCTCAAAAGCCTCCTTGTTGGTTCTCCCCGCTCCCTCTGTTCTTCAGTGAGGTAGGGAGCTCCCAGGCTGTCTTTGGCACCCTCTCTGTCCACTCTCTGTCTCCCAAGGACAGCCCTGTCAGGTGGCTGTGGTTACCATTTTTAAGCTTGAAGATTTCATAAATCCCTCTCTCAACCCTACCTGTCCCCCCGCGGTGACCTCCACTGCCATCTCTGATCTATTACGCCCATTTCCCTCCTTAGACCCTTTGAACTTGCTATTTGCTCCTGGAAGAGTCCCACCTGGACTCTTCTTGCCAGGATACCACATAGTTGGCTCCCTCTTGCCATTCACCCCTCAGTTTAAATGTCATTTTCTAATCTCATGCATAAGAGCACTAACTGATATGACTGGCTTACTTGTGAACTGCCTTTCCTAACCAGAATTAACAAAACACATGAGACAGGGATTTTGCGCTCTATTGTAATTCCAGAGTCTAAAATGGCATCTTGGATGAAAGAACTGCTCCTAACTAGTTTCCCAGCTTCCGTTCTTGCCTCTCTCCAATTCTTTCTCCCCAACACAGACACTTAAAGCTCTTTAATGGAATCCAACTGCATTTTATTTTATGTTTTTTTAAGATTTATTTATTTATTTTAGAGAGAGGGGGAGAGGAAGAGAATCTCAAGCAGACTCCCCGCTGAGCGTGGAGCCTGAAGCCAGGCTCAATCTCATGATCCTGAGATCATGACCTGAGCAGAAACCAAGAGTCGGATGCTTAACCTACTGAGCCACACAGGCGCCTCCCCCCACCCACTGCATTTTAGAAGGAAAACTCAACTCCTGGCATGGTTAAAAGGCCCTGCCTATGCCACTAGTCCCTGCCCGCTTCCCCATTCATGTCCTGCTGCTTCTCTCCTGGCTCACTAAGCTTCAAGCCCTCTCGCCGGTCTCGCACTCCGAGCTCCTTCCTGCCTGGAGTGCTCCTCCTCATCATTCAGGTCACAACTCCCACACCACCCACGGAGAGGAGCCCCCTCAGTCACACCTCTCCCCTTGCCCTTTCCACTGCCCTCCTGGGCACTGCCCATAATCTGTCATTATAAATGTTTGCTTACAGGCTGTCTGCCTGCAGACTGGAACCTCCAGGGGCAGGGACCCCATCTGTCTTCACTTTTTTATCCACATCTAGCAAGTGCCACTTCACAGCAGGCACCCAAATTGGTGCAATGAACGGAGGTCAGAGGAACCTTCAAGTATTTTATCAATACAGCCAATGAGGCAAGTACTAGTTATCTCTCCTTCGGGCCAGAGCATTTTGTCAACATTTACAGTGACATAAAGGGACTATGAAAAAAGTCCTTTATCAAAAACAAAGGGGAGCTAACCTTGCATGGGTTACTTAAGGTTTTGAGCCTGTTTCCTCACCTGTATAAAAGGAATAATCCCTCTCTGTTGGAAGGCAAGTGTAGGGATGAAAAAAAAAATATTCATAAAGCGCCTAACCTATAGTAAGTGATCGATACCTAACATGTTAAAACTATAAAATGGCCACAGCCTAGATGTTCAATAGTGACTACTGGCTGGAAAGCCCAACATGACTTTTGCTCTTTCTCTCTCTGTTCACACCAAGCTTGAGTTTCCCACCACCTAAGGGATGAGGTTGGGTGGGACTCTGGCACAGCTGATCACATCACCCACATAATAAAGAATCAATCCTCATCTTAAGAACTCACCTGAAACTTAAAATCATCTCTCAACTTGGAGGGCTGCTTACTTTCAAAAATAAGTTTGAAAGGAAATTTGAAATCCCTCACAACTGTTTAATTTAAAACAGAATCTCCGAGTCACAACTGGAATTTTCCAGTAAGCCTGCCTATTACAGTGCCCGCCCTGACCAGGGAAGATTTAAACTGCTGGTGACAACACAATGAGCATGAAATAGGCAACTGTTGCATCTGCGAGGAAGTGAGTCGCAGAGTACACAACAGTACTTGCTGGGCCTGTGACAGTGAAGTGTGTTCTCTGTGATACTGAGATCATTTCCCAGACATCTACTTTAGAATAAAGAATTCCGAACACCTAAGTCACAGAGGAGACAGGTATATTGTGGAACTCTAGAACCCAAGGCCTGAATCAGATCGGCAGCCCTGCTGAAGTGGTGTCTGGGCTGGACCTAGGGGATTGTTCACCACTGTGTTCTGGAACACAGAAGAGGAAAACATTTCCAAAGGCTTGAAATCCTAATCCTCCACAGGAGTCCTTAGGATGTGGGTAGTGGACAATGCACATTTCCTAGATAGGAATTTCATTTTGGGGCTCAATTTTTAGAAAATAGACAAGTTAAAATGAAAATTCCCAACTATGTTTTGCTTTCGTCTTAGACTCAGTCAGACATGACCTTAAATCCTGGCTCTAATACTGAGTAACCGAATGAGCTTGAGAAAGTGGCCTCCTGAGCTTCAGTGGAACATAAACTTAACCTACATCTCACAGGCTGGACACAGAGTAGGTGCTCAGTAGAAAGAGGGAGCACACCTTTACCAGCTTTCTAACATTACATAAAGAGCAGAAGATGGTACTAGACATTCAGCAAATGGCAGGCATTACAATAAGGCATGGGGCTAATGATTAAATGTCTGCCTCTCTCCAAACCAGCTCCCAGAGCCTCCATTCACACTAAGATGTCAGACTTCAAAGATACTAGGACTCCTGTGCCCTCCAGTTCTCAAGGTAGACTTTAATATAAAGGATCAAAGTTTTAGGTGAAAGAATTTCCTGTCATGTTACTTAAGGGGTACACAAGGGAGAAATAGAATGTATTCAGACTCAGGGGTTCAGAAGACCCTTCTCAGATGATCCTAGAAAACATCGTTTTTTTAAGTAAAAGTAAAAACACTACAAAACACCTAACATGTGCCAAGTGAGTGGTTTTGTCTGCATCTGTTGTGTATTTTAATACAATAATCCTGCAAACATCCAAACTAAAATGTTCCTTCTGTAAACCCAGAGGCTGGGCCCTAAGGGTTGGCTAACTGCACTAGGGTCACACAGCTAGAGGGTGATTAATTGGTGGTCCTGTGGAAAGAGGGGGATGCTTTCACCACCCACAACTCCCTCCCCATTAGCACTAGTAACTCAGAGCCTGTGTGCCTGGAAAGCAGGTAAATGAGCTGCTTGCGGGAGAGACCATGGACATCACTGACGCACCAAGCCACCCTTTCAACACTTGAGGACCTCGTAAGAGGTGAGGCAGACAAAAAGCCATCCCTGGGAATCCACAATTTTAATTTATACATCCAGTAAGTATCTGCATTTCCGACCTACTAAAACTTACAGGGTACTAATGCTACGAAGAGACCCCCAACTTTCTAAAGAGAAATATTAATCCATATTTAAGAGGTTTCAGTTTCTATTCATGCCTGCCTCTGTTCCAGCTAAAGGAAAGGTTTTTGACTTGTCTCAACTACCTAATGCTCTATTACTCTCCTTTGAACATGTGTTTTCACTGGTGCCCATGAAATAATGATTAAAGCAAATCCTTAGCACTCAGGGCCTCACCCTCCTAGCTATTAGCCCCCAGCTCCGCTGCTGTCCTCCAGACCCTCAAATGCCAAGCTTATTCTGATTTTCAGGAACCTCCCGCAAGCCCTCCTCATGCAGCACTTATTTCCTCAGGAAAACCTCCTCTGACCCTGTCTGTGCTCTCCCAGCATCTCGAACACCTCCCGGTAACTTTAATTCATCTGACTATCTGGTTAGCACTACTTTCGGACAAGCCCCCTTCCAAGCCCGGGGACTCTGAGAGGTACAAAACCAGGCAAGGTCCCCGCCCCACAGGATTACTTGCTGAGGAGTTGAGCACGCTCGCAGCACTGCATTTAATCAATGGGCTAACAATTTGTATGAATTCAAGTATTCTCCCATGGTAAGGGAGTGAAACAGGAGTCTACAGCTTAATTTTGAGCCTTGGTGCCAGGTAAGTGTGATCACCAGGTATTTGAAGTCTTACTAATGATAACAGCAATAGAGCTTTAAAAAAAAAAAAAAGGGACACAAATTCATGCTTGAAAATGCCACAGTCATGATTCCCGGGTGATGAGCAAATTAAGGGCTTTAAACCCAAATAACCATAGCAGTCCCTCGAGGGAAAGGCCTAATAGGAACATGCCTAGCTCACACTTGCTAAAGATAAGTTTTTAGCGTCTGCTAAGATGACTTGAAAAATAGGAACAGTAACAGACTGAGTTTCCAGAAGTAGCAGAAAAATGTTAAAATTATCAGTTATGACAGCATTAGAAAGCCAGAAAAGGGACAGCCTCAAGGATGAACAAGAGCAGGCATGTCCGTCCCCTCCCTGCGTGAGAAGGCACAGAAGGCTTCAGTGGCCTTCCAGCGGCTTTGGTTCAGAACACACAGCACTGTGATAAGAACTGCAAAGAATACAAATTACAGTGAAAACAACACATGGAGAAGTAAAATAACAGAGACAAGAAATGCTAGAAATCGAAGAGGCTCTACCAGATACACCCAGGTCTAAGCAGAGCTTTGCTGGTGGCGACCGACAGGCACAGCCCAAGCAAGACGAGACAAGAAACCACAGCCGAGGGTCTTAGAGCACAAAGTGTTAAAATGACAATTTGAAGAAGGGGAAAGGAGAGAGGTTTCACTTTCTGCTAGTAATAAATGAGCTCTTTTCCTGAAGTGATAACTGTTGTAAACAAGTGAAAAACATACACAATAATCACAAGTTATAAATGTTCTTGAAAACTCCCGGGGTTCAACTAGTCTATGACAAATATCTGCAGAGGGACCTCGGCATCTGCTACGAAGTTCAGGGAAAAGTAATTCTAACCAATGGACTTGTGCCAAAATCTCACCCTCAGGGTCTGACCAATTAAATGGCTGCTTCTTAGTGTGGCCTTCAGGAGAGATGACAGATTGAACACTGCAGCGGAGAAGCCTACACATTTAATTTCAGCCCAGGCATTTTGCCCCAAAGGGCGAGTCAATCAGGAAAGAAAGCAGTTCAGAGTACAGTCTTCAAACAAGCTGAAAACAGAATAAACGGACCTGCAGTTTAATTACCACAGGATCCTTCTTCCATCAAAACTGATGACAAAGCTCCTCAAGAATAAAGAGCCTGATCCCCCTGTACTCTTGTGCAGGAAACAGGATTTACCAGACAGGCTTTTTCTAGACCAAAGAAGCTGCTTTCACGAGCTACTATCCCACTGACTGACTACCGGGTAACCAGAATGGAAACGTTAAGGAAGGGGCACCTGGCGGGCTCAGTCGGTGGACTGTGTGACTCTTAATCTCGGGGTTGTAAGTTAGAGCCCCACATTGGGTGTGGAGATTACTTAAAAATAAAACCTTTGAAAAAACAAACATTAACGAGGCCAGGGATTCGTATGGTGAGCGGGTCTCTGGCACAACCAATGCCCTGGGGAAAGGCAGCGCTTGGGGACATGAGTTCTGTCTAGGGCCAAAATCATGCAGTTTGCCTTTCCAAAGTGGACCGCACACAAGTTACTGCAGGCAAATGTACGGTGCAGTGTGGACTCAACGAGGATTCTAAACCCTGGTGTTATTTAATCCCTTTAAACCTTATTTTCCTCAAAAACAACAGAATCTGCTACATTTAAAGAATAGAAAGGATTAAAATAATGCATGTCAAGCATTTACTCCAGAGCTTAGCACCTAAAAGGTGCTCAAAAAAAAAAGCTGGCTACAAATAAAGAAAATCTTTTTCAAGGTTCTCAAAGTGGCAGAATTTATCTGCTCTCTCCCCTATCTACTTTTTTTAAGACCTGCTGATACCTTTACAACAGACTCAATGTAGTTTTCTTTCTTTTTTTTTTTTTTAAAGATTTTATTTATTTATTTGACAGAGAGACACAGCGAGAGAGGGAACACAAGCTGGGGGAGTGGGAGAGGGAGAAGGAGAAGGAGACTCCCTGCGGAGCAGGGAGCCCGATACAGGGCTTGATCCCAGGACCCCGGGATCGTGACCTGAGCCACCCAGGCGCCCCTCAATGTTGTTCTCTAATGATCCTCCCAGAACTAAAGCACTCTAGGCCCCTCCCACCAGCTCTTAACTTTGTAAGCCCGGGAGACCTTCTCTCAGAGGTGGTTTAGCCTCTGCACAGCCCAGCCTGTTAGATTCCTTCCTAATTCTACCACATTGCCAATAAGTCTGTCACTCTTCCCACAGAGCAGCCAGTTTAGACTTTCTCCCTTAGCTCCTCCACCCCCTTGGCCCCCAGATTCAGAGAAGCGAACACCACCCGCCCGTGTTCGGTAACTGCCCTGCTGCACTGAAGTCAGATGGGAGTTTGCGATGAATCCGATGAATCCAGACCAACCACTCCCTTCCTCCCACAGACCTTTGGCTTGGTTTAATGTCTGATCTCAATCTGAAAATTATGCTGACTTTGCTGAAATGTTTTCTGCTCCTGCGAGGATGTGATATGCCCACTATCTATCCCAAGAAGCAGAAATGGAGATTTCCAGTTCACCTCATGCCACAAAGAAAACCTTCGTATCCTCATCATCTTCTCTCCTTGTGAAGAACGCTTGTGCTTAACCTGGTCTTCAGGTTTTATTCTTTGCCGGTATATCCCACAATAGAGTGCAGACTGGCTCATATTCACTGCTCCTTGACAGATTCAAGAGAAGAAACACGTGTGCTGACATCAGGATGTCATAGTGCTGTTCTCATCGATGCTACTAAGATGTGCCACTTTACCTACTTGCTCCTGGAATTACAAAGTGGAAGCATAGTCTGCAATGTGGCAAGGATGCAGATGGCACAAAAAACATTACCCAGGGCGCCTGGGTGGCTCAGTTGGTTAAGCGACTGCCTTCAGCTCAGGTCATGATCCTGGAGTCCCGGGATCGAGTCCCACATCGGGCTCCCTGCTCAGCAGGGTGTCTGCTTCTCCCTCTGACCCTCTTCCCTCTCGTGCTCTCTATCTTTCATTCTCTCTCTTTCTCGAATAAATAAAAATAAAATCTTTAAAAAAAAAACAAAACAAAAAACAAAAAACATTACCCAGACTTTCACCTGTCCCATATTCATTCGTTTATGGTTGGAGACCATCAGAATAGACCTGTTCTGGAATAGCTCAAGTGGTTATGGTAAGGCACAGATCTCAACATTATTCCCCACAGGATTATTCAAATCCAGCCTGCTGATGAACATAATAAAGCAGATTTCATGCAGTGGGAAGCAATGAGGAATGAGAAGGGGATTCAGAAAAGAGGGGTTCCTAAGACTGTTTACCAGCTGAGTGACATATACCACCCCCTCCAAGCAAACTGCTTATTTAATCTCTTCTCCAGAAATTTGTCTATAGAGGTAAAACAGTTCAACAGTTAGCATTAGATCCAGCCTCCAACACTCAAGGAAATTTTGAATTCAAAGACTAAAACAGCCCCAGGATAATTTGTAAACTACCACACTCAGGAAACACTCAAAAGGTGTGCTAGAAATCCTGGAATCCAACAAAAGGAACCTGTAATTTAAAAGGCTGGTGAATTACAGGCTAAGATTTCCTATTGTTATTAAGAAATAAATAGCCAAGCACAGCTTGGATCCCCCATCTACCAAAAGTAACAGACCAGCAGGCATTCAGGGGGTTCACTTTATAAAGCATATGGATGCAATATGGTGTAAGTGAGGAAAAACCATCATGCACCAGGGAGAATGGCCTGATCCCTAGAAGAAAGATGTGCACCTGTACAAAGGCAAGGCCAGTGAAGGACTAGTTGCCTTAACTCCTTTTCAAACCAGAAACAGAGACATCTTCAGTCAAGCTCAAATACTAGAAGTCTTGACCTTTTAACTACACCAAGTTTCAAAACACAGACACACAAAGTTACAGTAAAGACAAGCACATCCTGTTTGCACTTGACTTCCTGTTCTGGGCGATCTAATTACACTGCCGCTGCCTAGCCACAAAATAGGTAACCTTTCATATCTGCCAACAACCGGTTCACTGAGCACTATTTCACGGACAATAAAATACATTATTCTACCAGTCAGGTAGAAAAGATTCACCTAAAGAGCACCAAAAACCCATCACGAGCCTCTAAGCCACTTTGTCTCTCCTATGCTTCCTAATGACATCTGACCTACATAATAAAAACTTAACACAAATATGCGCTGAGATAAGAAAATTAAGCCTGAAACAGAACGTGGAATACGGGGGCTGGGAAGAGCAAGGAAGATTGGAAATGTTTTTATTATTAAACGTGGGCCCCTTTTCAAAAGTAGAAGGAACATATTCCTATTAGCCAGAATCCCCACTGAGCTGATCCCCGGAAGGGAACCACCAGGAGTGATTACAACAGTTAATAAAGGGCCCTTCTGGTGAACACTGCACCCCCAATCCAACCAGCTACCAACCGGAGTCCACATGTCAGCAAAAGTTTTCCAGTTTTAGAGACCTGAAGCCCCCACTTGAAGTGAAATTTCCACCACTTCCCAAGAGCTAGTAGTTCTCCCCACTAGCTACATTCAGTGTTGGGAGTAAATGCTGGACAATGAATATCCCAGTTTTTATGGACCCCTCAGTTAGCCTCCTTGGGTCTGTTTTCTCATCTGGAAAATAGGAAGGTAAGATGACAAATCTCTAATGTTTCTTCCAGCTATCGAAAAAGTTCCGGGATTCAACACTAGGAGTTAGAGGAAGCTTCTGTGGCTCCCAGCGTTCTTTCTTTGGTCAAATAAGACACCTCTAACACCCCACAATTCAGTGTGAATATATGCCTTGATCTATACCTCTCAAGTACACAAGGATTCTTTTCCCTCTCCCTTGAAATGTGGATCAGAAAGTTTCCCACTGAAGGCAAAATAACAAACCTTAAGGACTATTCTCTTTACCCATGGTCTTTTTATTAAGATCTTAATGTAATTACCACTCGGCCCATGCTGGTCATATGATTCCTGGACAGAATAAAGCCACAAAAGGATGAAGAAAATCTGACCAGCGGCTTGTGGCCCTCCCACACAGTGACTGCTAATAGCAAAAGAATGAGGCAAAATCAGGGTAAGAAAAGGGAGTGGTGAAGACATGCTGGGTGAGTCAGTGAAAGGGAAAGCCCAGCAAGTTTAACAGAAAAGAAAAAGAAATGAGAAAAAAAGAAGAGCAAAGGCGGGAGGGGGGAATCCAAACTAATGAGCAGAAACTTAAATTCTGCTTATCCATTCATCCAACAGACATCGAATGCCTACTATGTTACCTGCAGGGAACTGAACTAGACACTAGAGGAGATAAAACGTCAACCAGATAAATCTGCCCAATGAGGTTATGGTCTAGTAGGACAGATAAAGGCATGTATACAAACTATTGAAATATATAGCAGAAAGTATACTGTGCCATAAAGGAGACATAAAAGAGAATTCTCTACTATGAGACCCAGAGGAAGAAGTGATTACTCCCAGTGAGGGATCAGACAAGGAGGCTTCATGGAAGAATGACATTCCAAGCCAAAAACACAACAGAAACAAGGACACCCAAGTAGGAAATCAAGGACATATAGGTACAGTGAGTAACTGGATTTGATTTGAGATAGAAGTGGGCCTGAAGGGAGGGACGTTAATAACAAGAGCTAGCAATCCACAGAGCCACAGCTAAATTGGTAACTGGATTGGAGCCAGACAGGTGTTCCAAAGTCAGACTCCCAGTTTGAGTTTAAATCCAGTGGAGAAGGAAGGAAGGAGGGTGACAAGTTAGGAGCTTGGAGGAATCTCAGAACCCATAAAATTAAAATAATAATAATAAAATTAACGCAAAATCAATGTGTGCAGATATACTTAAAGTCCCTCCAAAGAGATGCAATGTCTTCCAAACTAAAAGCAAGAAGACAGGAGGACAAAAGGGCTTGGGTAATGGCATTAACATATTTAAACGAAGAACATGACCACATATAGGCTCCTGGCTGGCTCAGTCGGTAGAACACGTGGCTCTTGATCTCAAGGTTGTGAGTTGGAGCCCCACGTTGGGGGTAGAGATTGTTTAAAAATAAAATCTTAAAAAAAAAAAAAAAGTGACCACATGAAAGTGTGATCTACAAACTTAGAAACATCTAGAAAAAATAGAGGGGGTCATTTTGACTCCAGAATCACCCAAGGCAGACAAATACTGCAACGAGGTGACACACCATCTTCTCTGCTGTGGGACAAGGTTCTTTCATGAAGCTTAAATGGGAACCGCACATAGAAGTAGTTAGGGGTATGGGCTCTTAGAATCCAAGGAACTTGGCTCCAATCTAAGTTCATCCTCTTACCAGCTTGGACAGAGCCTTGGTTTCCTCGTTTGTAAATTGAGGATAATGGGCCCACTGGGAGAATTAAATGTCCTACTGTATGCAAAAGCACTTAGTACAATACCGACCATATAGTAGGCAATCAATAACCTTAGCTTTTTTCTAACTTTCCTCACAAAGTATTCTATCATATTATTCCATGCTCACCAAGCAAGCTCGCTATTATTAAATTTCATTTCTCAGATCTCTTGATACAGAAAAGCAATACCCCAGCAAAATCCAGAATCCTGTCAATAGGAAAGGCCTCTTTCACTCTGGAGTAAGAAATTGTCATTCTGTTCTGAGCACAGTCACTCAAGTCTGAATATAGTGCTGTTCCCAAAGACTGACTGATCATTTCCAGATACAAAGCAAAACAAATTTTGTGACCTGAGAACCAGACCTAAAACACAGTGACCAAAACCCTGAGGGGTCTTCCTGAGAAAATAGGTGGCACCCACCAGGCTAGCCCTACCTACTGCCACCCTCAATCTGCAACAAGCCAGTTTGTGTAACATAACTTTCCTATACTTCTTCTCCACCTTTCACTTCACCATACCCTTCAATCACGTACTATGGCGAAGCACTTTACCTGCCTCTCTGACCTTCTGGAGGTCAAAGATCCCATCTTATCATCTTGGCATTCTTTCCTCCATATCCCAAGGTACCTTGCATCAAACAGAACTACATTTATTATAAAAATGAATTTCAAACACAACTTTCTTTAACAACACAATCCATTGCAATCCACCAGTCCTACACCCCGAGGCAGGATTTATTGACCTCTTTTGATTTACTGAACTCTTATTCTATGTTCTTCTTCCAACTCCCCAGCCTTTCCACACCTGAGCTACCGAGTATTACAGAAACGTCAGAAGACTTTATTTACTGGGTGCCCAACAAATTCATACAACTGGGACCAAGCCACCACTGGGCTCAGAAGTCTTTTATTCATCTCTAGTTGATGTCTCCATAGCAACTTCCCAAAGAGCAGCGTTGTGCAGGGTTGAGGACATGGGTCCTGGAGTTAGACATAATTCAGTCTTCCCCTGTGACCTCAGTCAAGGTGCTTAACTTCCCTGATCTTTACTTGTTTCTGTAAAATGAAGAACCTAAATGAGGTAATTAATGCAAGCCCTTAACAACACTAAGTGCTCAAAAAGTGGGATCTAAGTCCTGACTGTTTTCTACTTTGTCTAAGCTCAGCCCCTCTCCTCCTCCACTCCTTTGAGTAACTAGAAACCTCCTCACCTACTTTACCAAAGCAGTTCAGTTGGGTTCCGACTACTTATTTTGAGGCAGTGGTACCATGGGAAGAACACAGAGATCAGGAGTCCAGCTGGTGCCCTACATGAGATATGGGACCATGACCCGTTTCACCTTTGCTTCCAATTCCTTGACTGTAAAATGGGTATTTTAATATGTGAGAATGAAATGGGAAAATATGAAAGAGCATCAAGCAGATGAGGGGAGAGGGGAAGTAAAGTGAGGTGATAGGCTTTCAAGTAAAACAAACCTGGCCTCAAATTCCAGTTCCACCACTTAACTACCTGTGTGACCTCGGCAAGATTCTTGTGTGTAAAATGGGGGAAATAGCGCTGAAGGGTTTTGAACAGGTTTAAAACAACATACAGACGACTTGGCATGTTGGTTTTCCCCCCTCCTTTCTGCCTCTTCTTTCCTTTCCATCTCAAACACTCCCCTTTATTCACTTAGACCAGAACAGCACCATTTCTGACCATCAGTTAAAAAAAAAAATTAGCGCATCTCCAATATCTCTATACATAACAGCAAATTAAGCAAGGGCTACTGTACAAATGTGCTGTGTTCTATCTAAAACCTAACACTAAAAAGAAATTTCAGAGAGGAAGATAAAAATATAGAAAAACTTAGCTCTGGTATTTCCTTCCCAGACCCCAAAATAAGATCTTCCATATTCTTTGACTCTGGAAATTCATTCTGGGAGTCACTACACTACTAGGCACCCTTTTTAGAAACAAAGATACAGAGAACAGACTTGGGGCGGTTCCTAGCCCGGGGACACTCATGGGGTCGGTGCTCAGCAGACATCAGCCTCGGCACACCTGCTTCTCCGTGCAGGTCTGCGGAAGCGAGCTCTCAGCCTCATCTTCCCTTCTCTTCAGTTCCCTACTTCCCCCCACAAAGCTTTGGTGCCCTGTTTCACCCGCAGGTCACACAGGTGTTTGCTCACTCCACTCCACTTCACCGAAAGCCCTCTCTCCAACGTCACCAGAGATCTTCTGACGGCTGAATGCATGGCTTTTTCCTAAGTCCTCCACCTTTCTGACCTCCCCGCAGCCCCAGCCATGGGTGACCTACCCATGTTCTTCCTGCAGGCTCCTTCTTCCCCTTCCGTTTCCACTGAAAGTGCAGTAGCTGACTCCCCTTTGACTTCCAAGACCAACCTTTCTCCCTGTCCTTCCCTGGCTCCTCCTTTTTGCTCCCTGAGTATACCCTAGGGCTCTGTACTTACCACTCTCTCCTTCTCTAGTGAATTCTACTGGCTCTTTTAAAAATCGGGGGGGTGCGGGAAGCCTGGGTGGCTCAGTCATTAAGCGTCTGCCTTCGGCTCAGGTCATGATCCCAGGGTCCTGGGATCGAGCCCTGCATCGGGCTCCCTGCTCAGCGGGAAGCCTGCTTCTGCTTCTCCCTCTCCCACTCCCCCTGCTTGTGTTCCCTCTCTCACTGTGTCTCCCTCTGTCAAATGGATGGATAAAATCTTTAAAAATTTATTTAAAAAAAATAATAAAAAAATAAAAATCTGGGGGTGCCTGGGTGGCTCAGTCGGTTAAGTGTCTGACTCTCGATTTCAGCTCAGGTCATGATTTCAGAGTTGTGGGATTAAGCTCCTCGTTGGGCTCCACGTGGCCATGGAGCCTGCTTGGGGATTCTCTCTCTCCCTCTCCCTTTACCCTCCTTTCCTGCTCATGCACACGCACATGCTCTCTCTCAAAAAATTAAATGAAATTAAATCCATCCCACAAATAGCCCATTCTCACCATATACATTGCCATACCCTGCCCTGTGTGCCATTATCTTTCTCAAGAACTAGAGCAAACACCTCCTGACTGGTCCCCTCTTTGCCACTCCTTCTCCATATAGTGCTCAGATTCCACCGCTTGTCACTCTCCTGCTTTAAAACCTTCAGTGGCTTCCTATCATGCTTTTCTGGTAAAGCTCAGACTCCCCATAGAGCCCACAAAAGCCCCGTGTGATGTGGGCCCTGTCTTCCTCTCCTGCTTTACCTCATGCTGCTCCCCACCCCCATTCACCTCACTCTAATCCCTTAGTGGTCCTCTTTTCAGTTCCTCAAAAATAAAAAGACTACTTATTACCCCCAAGGTCTGCACACTTGTGGTTCCTTTCCTGCCTGGAACATTCTCCACAGCTCTTTTCACCAAGTTGGCTCCTTACTTATCAGCCAGACTTCTGCTCACCTGCCCTATAACGCAGTTGTGTGGCACACGGTGGAAGCTCGGTGAGTATTTGTTGAATGAACAGATTCCACAGCCTTTAGTCAGAGAACCCCAAATTGAAATACCCGGAATCAGTCTCACCCTTCAGTTTCAGCATCTTGTTTCTAAATGCTTGCTAGATAGGGATCCATACCTTGAATTTAGCATAGCAAGTACAATCAAGACCCAACCCTTCATCTCTTCCTAAACCAGTTCCTCTCATCTTCCGAAATTACACGAGCAGTTTGATCTACACCTCCACTTCAGAACCATGAATTTCCCATTCATTTGCTCCACCTGTCCACAATTCTAACCAACCTTTAAAACTGAATTCAAATCACTTCACTCATTCATGTATTCAATCAACCACTTATTCATTCAACAAACACTGAGTGCCTTTTATGAGGCAGGTACTGTGTTAGACACAGGAAAGCAAAGCAGACATATTTTTGTCTACTCTCTATCAAATAATCACACAAATGTTATAAATTATAAAAATTATAACCTACAAAATGCTAGGAAGGAAAAAGTGCTAGAAACTAGAAGAAAAAAATGTGAGGCATCAAAAAACATTCCTTTAATGATGGGCTGATTGAAGGAGATAGAACTTAACCTAGGCAGACTGGAGGATAGAACCTGCCAGGTCCCAGAAGCAAGAGGAGATCAGCAGGCCTATCTTAAGGCACCTACCATTCTGCCTTATATATTATACCTATCAGGATCAGTCCTGTTCCCTTCCCCAACCGCCATCCTCATTTTACCGTCACCTGAGAGAAAGGACATAGAGTGTCCCATATGTGCCACCACCCCCCAGAAGATACTGATTAACATGTCTGGTACTATGGAATCCATGCTTGTAAAAAGTTCCCAGACGACTCTGATATGCAGCCAAGTTTGTAAATCAAATGCCTAAACCATCTACTCAATAAACATGTATCAGTTAGTCTCTCATTAAAAATCCCTAAGGTCAGGGGCGCCTGGGTGGCTCAGTTGGTTAAGCGACTGCCTTCGGCTCAGGTCATGATCCCAGGGTCCTGGGATCGAGCCCCGCATCGGGCTCCCTGCTCGGTGGGAAGCCTGCTTCTCCCTCTCCCACTCCCCCCGCTTGTGTTCCCTCTCTGTCTCTGTCAATTAAATAAATAAAATCTTAAAAAAAAAAAAATCCCTAAGGTCAGTGTGATAAACTTTCCAAAATTGGTCACAATAATCTCAACCATACTGTATGGCCTTTTGCAGTGCGACGTTGATACTCTACCCTTCCAGAAGTGGACTGAGTTCCCTCCCCTTGGACGTGGGCTACATTTGTGACTTACTTTAACCAAAAGAATGAGGCAAGTCATGACGCAGGACTCCCAGGCCTAGGCCTTAGGAGGCCCTGTGGCTTTCATTATGGTTGCCTCGGAAGCCAACCACCTTATAAAAGGAACCCAATATTGATTAATGAATGATGAGAGACCAAGACAGAGTCAAACCTCATGGAGGAGAACCAAGATGTCTCAGCCAAAAGCTAGCACAGAGACCCACGTATTGTGAGTGAAGCCATGTTGGAGCCCCTAGTCCAATGAAATCACATGGAGTAAAGTGGTAGGTCCTTCTTCCCTGGATTATAACTCACAGAATCATGATCCATGATCCGTAAAATGGCTGTCATTTGGGGCGCCTGGGTGGCTCAGTTGTTAAGCGTCTGCCTTCGGCTCAGGTCATGATCCCAGGGTCCTGGGATCGAGCCCCGCATCAGGTTCCATGCTCACTGGGAAGCCTGCTTCTCCCTCTCCCACTCCCCCTGCTTGTGCTCCTTCTCTCGCTGTCTCTCTGTCAAATAAATAAATAAAATCTTTAAAAAAAAAAATGGCTGTCATTTGAAGCCACTGAAAGTTTTAGGGTGATTTGCTAGACAGTAGTAGATAACTGAAATAGAAATTCAACTCACTTTTAGCAATCATTCAACTGTTTCCCAGCTTTGATGATCACAAGAAACTCTTCCTTATATTCATTACAATTACTCCTCCTTCAAATTAAGCCCATTTCCTCTTAAATCTTTGAAGTACAGGAAGAACAATTAATCAAAATCCCCCTGGCAAAAACTATTCTTATACTTGAAGATGGTAATCAAGCCATCCGTTAGCTTTTCCTTCTGTAGGCTAAAATCATTCTTTTTTTTTTTTAACTTATAATGATAGGGCTTATTTTTAAACTTTTTAATCATTTTTATCCTCTCAAGTACTGGGGCAGCAGGGGTGGGTGGAGAACGACAAAATTGGATGCCACATACCAGTATCTAACAGAGACTATTTCCTAGCCCTTATGGTTCATCTTTCCATAATCCAATTCCACAAAAGTTTATTACCCTACAAATGTAATCATTTACTGAAAATACTATGAAATGTTTTGGGCTCTTAACACTCAGCTTACTCTATCTTGTGCTGACTCCCTTCACTCATCAACCTGGTTTGACACTCCATTATTGAATTTTTTTTTTAAAGATTATTTATTTATTTGACAGAGAGACACACAGCGAGAGAGGGAACACAAGCAGGGGGAGTGGGAGAGGGAGCCCGATGTGGGGCTCGATCCCAGGACCCTGGGATCAGGACCTGAGCCGAAGGCAGATGCTTAACAACTGAGCCACCCAGGCACCCCTGAAATAGGTTTTTAACAAATTCTAGGTATTTGAAGCACAATAAAAAAGCTTGAATTTGGAGTGGGCACACCATTAATTTCAATCAAGTTCTCTAAACACAGTCAAGACCTTTCTGTAGGTCAGGCAGGCTCTGGGTACCTCCTTCTACCTTGATGGTAAAGTGGCCTTATAAAAGGCAAGATCTTTAGCACTTGCCTATTAAGCAAAGGCACTTTTTCTGTAGAACCCAATAGGGTATATTTAACTACAAAGAGACAAACCAGTTGCTTAATGCAATGTAAAAACATGTTGTCTCTCTGAAGTCTTACCTGAATGGACGCTTCAATGTCAAAAGTAGCTTTATAATCACCAGTAAAATAGGCATAATAAAGCCTACCCAACAGAGTATTGTAGGTATCAAATAAAATGATACAAGGGAAATAATTTTGTAAAGTATTATAAAGATGTTAGGTGATACTGTGGAACTAAGTTTGTTTCAGCAAGCCCAATAAATCTTCAAATTAACTTTGGATGGTTACCTGATGATTTCAGGTGAAATATATGGAATAGCACCATGGGCTCAAGTTCATCAAATAGGAATTAAAAACATGCCACCTAACAAGAGAGCTTATGGATTTTCTAATACTGCCAAGACTAATAAACATGTTGGGACTAATGGTTTGAATGTGGGGACCCACTTCAGCCAGTGTCTGATGGTGTCAGTCCCTAGGCCAGGAACAGGTTCAGTGAAGGAAGAGTCTACTGGAAGAAACAGACAGTGCTGCGGAAGTCCAAATAAGTACTTTGCGAGTCAGAGCAAGGGAGGCCACTAGGAAGAGACAGAGTCCTAGAACAACATCTATAGCCAGGGACTGGGAAAATGGGAGCAGTTCAGTGAGGATGGAGAGGAGAGAAATGACTGGGGAAAGGAGGGAGATGAGCCAGGTAAGAGTAACATTTAGGACAGAGTCACATCGTGAAGGGCTTTACCTATCAAGCTAAGTAGAAAACAGGAAGCCAATGGCACTCTGAAAACCTGAGAATGATTTGGGCCTTTAGGAAGGTAACTTTGGCAACAATGTGGAGGAGACAGGAGCAGAGAGAGACCTATGGTGGAGTGGCAAGATTTGATGGAAGGTACACCTGGCTGGCTCAGTCAGCAGAGCATGCAACTCTTGTTCTCAAGGTCATTAGTTCAAGCCCCACACTGTGGGTAGAGGTTACTTAAAAATAAATAAATAAAGTCTTAAAAAAAAAAAAAGATTTGATAAGGCTCTCAACCAGAAGTTACAAACTCAAATTCCTGGAGGCAACGTGGATAAAATGTGTTATCTTTAGTCTTTAACATCTGGGAGAATGGTTACCTGTAATCTTTGAAGAGTGCAGGCCCTGCCTCAAAGTATTCACACACAAAATCTGAAGCCACTGGGCTGGTTAAACAAAATGTCTAGTTTATGACCTCTAGTAAATTAATGCAATACAGTGGGAATGAAGAAAAGCCACACATCAATCAAACAGTACTCCAATAATATCATCAAAAGCGCTTAGCAACCACAGATTTAGCATATTTAGGTGACGTGAGGCATAAACAGAATGAAGAGGAAGACCTGGTGGACGTAATTAACAGAGTTCAAACCTACAGCAATACAAGTAGCCAACTGATACTGGGTGGGGGAGATAACGTATGCCATTTAAGATGCCTTTTGAACACTCTGGTACGTTTGTAAGTTGGATAAAGTTTATCCAGCTGGAAATAAGGATCTGAAGCTTGGGAGAGACAGCTGGGCTGCTAAACATACTGAGGATAGCTGAATTTATGGGCCTATTTGAGATCCCTGGAGTAAGGGGGGTGGCAGGGGAAGAGTGGAAAGATGCCCAAGGTGAAGTCTTGGAGCCTCTCAACATTTATGGGATAGCCAAAAGAGAATGCAAAGAAATAATAGAAGGACACTCTGTAAACTCAGAAGAGACAAAGTAACCTCAAAGCCAAATGAAGAGGGTCACTGGGGGAAAGAAGAATGGCCCAAAAGTGCCACATGCCAGGCCGAGATTAAGTAAGGTGGAGGCTGAAACCACAACATTGAGTTTGGTAATCTGGAGTTTACTTGTGATCTTCAGGAAACATGAGTAAGGTAATGTGGGCAGAAGCCAAAATAACAAAGTGTTGATAAGAGGATCAGAGTTGAGGGAGTACAGTATAGGTTCTTCCTCACTCTACCCTTACTGAGAATCAATTATGTGCCAAGTAAATGGATATCATTCTAACAAAACAGACACTGATTCTCGACATATCCTATGATCAGAGTAAATACAGTGTTCTCCTGAGTTCTCATCCAGTCTTGGTGAATAGGAAGAGACTTCATAGAAGAAGTGACTTCTGGGCTGAAGCCAGCCGGCTAGGTGGAGCTGGGGCAGGGTGTTGTAGAGATAGGGGGCTTGTGTACAGGCCTGGGGTGAAAGAACACCTGGGCCATTTGAGGGGAGACCGTAAGGAGCAGAAGCAAACTTTGAGAGGGGCGACTGCCTAGCAGTGAGGCTTAAGCGTTAAAAAGTTTGGAAGTGAAGAACAGGAGGGAGATAGAGCAGTAGTCTGAAGAGAATTAGGGATGAGGTGAGGTTCTTCATAGTACCTCAGAGAAAAATATGTAAACTCACCGGTAAGGCAGTGTTCCCTACAATTCAATATTCCCAATGATTAGATAGACAATAAAATACTTTTGCTTCTCTCCTGTCCTTTAATAATGGTTTAATTTGACTAAACTACTTCTCACAAGACACAGAAAGGACAGAAAATACAAGAGCAAAAGATGGATAAAGCTGTAAACCTGACATGTTTGTCTTCTCTAAGGTTTCTATGATAAATGGTCTACTTAGGACTAAAACCACATCCAGATCCCAAATGAAATGAAACTTTTCCCCTTAAGACACCCTCCAAAGGGCTGAGGGACTGACTTTAAGATACCCAAATTTCTAAGGCAATTCTGAAGACAAAGGATTTCCCCAGTTCCTCCTGCAGCTCGGTTTAGCTAATGAAACAGAGAAAACAGTCTGGGGTTACCTGATTTTGCCTGTTTCAAAACATGACCACAGCAGAGAGCAAGCTGCCTCCAGTTCCTGCCGCTGAGGTCCTTGGAGCCATTTCAGATGACCTCATCTCAGGAACCAACAGCAGCAGCTTTCAGGCAAAGTGAATGGTGCCGCCTGGGGACGTATCTTTGGTAAGCAAGATTGCAACAGAGCAGGCAGTTTACCCAGGGCAGTGCTGACTCATGCGAGGCAAAACTCCTATTTCCCAAACAACCCAGCCAGAGCCAACCACAATCAACTGCGACTCAGAAAAGAGGCGCCCCACTGATTTTTTTAAATCCAGTGCTGATTACTGGGGGCAGGTCCCTCATTGCCCTCCTGCTGGTGGCTCGGCTGCCCCTGGAGCCCTTACCTGGAAGGTTCCAGTGGTCACTTTCTGAAATTTCATTTGAGAACAGCCCGGGGCTCAAGACAGCAAGATTACTGAAGGTAGCAGGTTCACAGCCCTGAGATTTCCCCCGAGAGGCTGATAAAGAAGTCACTTTGCATTTACAAATTAGAACCTCTGGGTCAGAGGAAATGGGGAACTTGCCCCGTCATCGCTAGGCAGGTCAAATCATCAGAGTGAATTTTTGTCAGCTTTAACCAGGCTCCCAGTTCTTTTTCCCCCCACTAGGCCATCCCTGACCTATTTCCTTAGACAATGCAGAATCTCTAATTAACACAGAAGTAACTGAAGGCTTTAATCAGCTGCCACACACAGCTAAAGCCACATTATCCACCATCACACCTACCGGATGCTTAAGGAATCCAGGAGTCTGTGAAAACTGTATTAACACTTGCTTTTAAAAGAAAAATCCCTAAATCTGTGTCGATTCTCATTTATTGGCCAGCTTATTAAAAAATCAATTCTAGAATGACTGGCTCATCAACAGCTATTAATTATTATTGAATTTGCACTGACCAGCTAGAATGGGCTTTGGTGCTACGTAAAGAAAACAAAAGATTAAGCCCTTGCTTTCTGTGTTTTTTTCATTTGACAAGAAAGAGACATTAAAGTTCATATCAGATCCCTCTGTTCCCTGCTCAAAACTTCCCAAGGCGATCAGCTCTTCCTCAGCATGGGCATTCAAGGCCACCACACCTAGCCTTGTCCATCCTTCAAGGTGGGTCCCACGTGGCATGAACTCCAGATGTAGCTGCCAACCCAGCTTGTCACTCAATAAATGTTATTAGGTTAATAAAAATGTATGTGCAGACCGTCAGAATTTGGGTTTAAAAACTATGCTACTTAATTCTATTCCTTTTCAAGGGGCTAGTTTAAAAAAAAAGTTATTTATCCAATTGGCTTAATTCCCCTTAATTACACTATTCCAGTAGGATAGCCACACTGAGCTTTTATAAGGTTTTATAAAATGTTCCCTCTTTTATTCCTCCCTTTCAGTGTTTTCTTTTTCAGAAAATGGCTGTGTTTAAAGTTTTCCTACAGTATGTGTTAATTAGTTCTTTTCAAATGATAAAAGCGTCTTTACAGCAGTTGGCAACCATTATCTCATGGACCACACTTTAAAAAATATTTCTGTAGTTGATGATAAGTCACAAACATTCTAATATGGAGCAACCCTCAAGACACGTACAAAATGGACAGAAAACCTCTTTTGAAAAAAACACATTACTGTTAGAAGCTTCTGGCGCGTTCTATATATTAGTGAACTTTAAATAAGGATGAGAAAATTCAGACAGTACTGTTCCCAGGAAGTAAATGTGAATTATATAAAGAGCAATATGGCAGTCAGAAGCATCAGAATTTCCTAATTCTGGGGCGCCTGGGTGGCTCAGTCGTTAAGCGTCTGCCTTCGGCTCAGGTCATGATCCCAGGGTCCTGGGATCGAGTCCCACGTCGGGCTCCCCGCTCAGCGGGAAGCCTGCTTCTCCCTCTCCCACGCTCCCTGCTTGTGTTCCCTCTCTTGCTGTCTCTCTCTCTGTTAAAAAATAAATTAAAAAATCTTAAAAAAAAAAAAAAGAATTTCCTAATTCTGCTAAAATAAACACCATTTAGTAGGTGAGGAGAACCATCGCAGATTATCATTTCCCTGTTTGAATCTTTTTGGTTTTGCAAGAAACACATTCAAATATCACTTGGTAATCAAATTGGGTTAACTTTAAGTTTTTTACCGTTTTATGAACTAATCTTTTCCCTTTCTCTCCCTTTTCTCTTAACATCTCCCTTTTACCTACTTTCCCCTCCCTAACATCCTAAATGATACTGCACATTTATTCTGTTCAACAAATTAATCCTATTTATGTCCATCTCCTTTCTTATTGAGAAGGGGTTGAACTGATAAATCCAAGTTTCCAGGAACTAGTGGCTGGCTGTCTCACCTTGTTGAGAATTAGGGACATTGCCAAATTCTAACCTTTGGAGTTCTAGGATCTTATAATGTTTAAAAAAAAAAAAAAAACTAAAGTACCTCCTCTTCAAAAAAGACAAATGAGCATCAACCAAACATCTATCATCTAATAAATCACAGAAATTAAACGTGAGAAATGAAGTAAATTTTAGGATACTCGAGAATCCACTGTAGGGGTACTTAATCAACAGGGGTGCTTATTAAAAATGGTTATTTCCCATCCCAGTCCCTCAGACATTCTGGATTAGCACAAATGGAGAGGCCCCAGAATCAGAATTTTCAATAAGGAACTCCCTCTCCCACGTGATTCTGATGCAGGTGGGCCTTGCATATTTTGAGATGGGTCATACAGCTATGTTCCCTGAGCACTGACTGTTCACAGAATGAAAAGTTTTATTTCAAAGACCACCAAAATGAACAGTAGTCTCACTGAGTAGGTCTTAGACATTAGTCCCCTTACCCACCAGAACCGCCAAGAACATAACAATTGAACTGTATTTATTTTGTCAATTGGACCATTATTTTCTTCAAGACTCCAGAGACAATTATCCTAACTACTCTTTGTCACCCACAGTCATTATACGGAGACATTTTCACACCTGGGATGCAGTACAAGGGGCTTAATGGAATTTTTATGGCTGTGAAAATTAAAGTCCACTTGACTCAACAGAATAGTCAAATAAAACAAAGGATAAAACCTCCCCAAAGGTGCGGATTGAAAGTAGAGGCTTTTGACTTCCTGATGAGGCAGTTTTGCCCAGAAATTCAAACCATGGGATGCTATGTAGCTCATATGTCTTCAAAGTACCCAAATGCCAACTTATCACCACGGCATCAGCCAACGCAGGCTCACTGTAACATTTGGAAGCACAAACCTCCTGTATAAAATGGCCTCTCCTGGGAGACAAACGCTATCGCCATGGTGGGGATCATTCCATCTTGGGGCCAGAAGGACCAGGCAGTCCCTTTAATCTTTAACGAGACACTTTCATGTTCAGATGTAGAAACTGGCACTGCGTGAGGCCCAACCTGCCTCACAACACTTTGCTGCACAACCCCCCCCTCCCCCCGCCGCCCCGGAGCTGTGTGAGGGCACGCGAAGTGAGTCTGTCCCTGCTGGTACAGTTACCAGAATCTGTCCTATAACGTAATTGTGGGCACTTGACTATCCGCTGTGGTGTAATAGTTCAGAAAGGTATCCAATATCAAGGGTACAGCAACTGCCTCCCTCAAGCACACTGAAATACTAGATCCCTAAATGTCCGGGAATTGAAAAAGTAGCAAGCCTGCAGGAAAAGGAAGAGTCCAAAGCTGACGGGACACAGGCTGAGGCCCTAATAACAAGATGGGGGGGCAGGGGGAGGAAGTCAGCGAATCGACCAAACTGCCATCCTGGGCAGCTCAGTTGGTTAAGTGTCTGCCTTCAGCTGATCCCAGGGCCCTGCTCAGTGGGGAGCCTGCTTCTCCCTCTCCCTCTGCCACTACCCTCTGCTTGTGTTCTCTCCTTCTCTCTTTCAAATAAATAAATAAAATCTTAAAAAAAAAAAAATAGAAACCTGGCAACAGAAATCTTGGAACCGCTTGACAGTGTAACTTCCTATACAAAGCTATTTCTTCATTTTTTTCCCCAGCTGCTAATACAGAAGGGCAGGGAAAGGCCCTTGTCATCCAACTCGCATCACCAAAACAACTCCCATAGCTTTATAATGGAGTGATTAGTAAGCTCAGGCCCTATTCCCCAGTAACCAACCACGCTCTCAGAACAAAAATTCTGTCATTCAGCTCAAAAGATTTCCCAAATTCACAATTCTTCTTTACTGCATACCTCTGGATTCTTCTCAAATACATCCACGCACACTCTCTTCTTTCTCTCTGCTCCCTGCCACCCCCTATAGTCACACCCCACCTCCAGTAAGTCAAACTTACCAACTTTTCACGTTAGTTTCCATTAAAAATGCCACAAGGTTAAGTTACCTTCTTGCAGGTTCCCAAGCCTAGGGGGCCTTTGTTCACATGTATTTCATGTGGATGGGTGACTTCTAGCCAAGTAGCTAAGGTTACCTGTTCACCTACAGTTAATCTTCAAACTAGCTTATGTAGGCTATGGAAATAAAAGGATAAGACTGCACAGCTTGAATATCCCATCAAGGTAATCAAAATAATGGAAGAGACAGAGAAGACAGGAGAGATTTCAAAATAAAGACTGAACTGTGCATTTCAGTAGCACTTGAGAAAACACTCCATCTGACTAAGCACTTGATGAGGAGACTAATACCCAAAGGACTGTACATTCTCCAAAGATTACTGTGCTCACAGTTCTTGCTTTCTTCAAGGTTCATAAAATCAGACCTGCATTATTTATAATAAAGCAGATAGGTAGATCCTAACATCCAGAATTTCACTGATTTCCTTACAAATAAAGCTACCACCTTATTTCAACCCAAACCCATGTAACAAGGAATAAAACATATTTTGTTTAGGTCTTTCAAAGGTATCTCTCAACCCTTTTCTTTTTTTTTTTTAAAGATTTTATTTACTTATTTGACAGAGAGAGAGAGAGAGAGACAGAGCGAGTACAAGCAGGGGGCGCAGGAGAGAAGCAGGCTCCCCGCCGAGCAGGGAGCCCGATATGGGGCTCTATTCCAGGACCCAGGGACCATGACCTGAGCCGAAGGCAGAGGCCTAACCAACTGAGCCACCCAGGCTCCCCTCAACCCTTTTATAAGAAAACAAAAAAAGGGTTAGAGAAAGGAATGCAGCATGGTCCCAGGCTGAAGCACTTAAAAAAAAAAAAAAAAAAAAATCACAGGGAAAATGCCCATAATCCATTATCCATTGAAAACCAAAAAAGCATTAACAGAACAGCAGTTGGGGACTACACAAACACACACACAGATATGTACATAGAGTGAAAAAAAATATACAAAACATACAGCTTAAAAGTCTAGAACCACTGGGGCGCCTGGGTGGCTCAGTCGGTTAAGCCTCCCACTCTTGGTTTCGGCTCTAGTCATGATCTCAGGGTTGTGAGATCAAGCCCCGCCATTGGGCTCTGTGCTCAGTGTGGAGTGTGCTTGAGGATTCTTTCTCTATGCCCCTCCCCCCCACACCTGTGCATGCACAAGCTTGCTCTCTCTCTCAAATAAAGTCTTAAAAAGAGTCTAGGGCGCCTGGGTGGCTCAGTCGTTGAGCGTCTGCCTTCGGCTCAGGTCATGATCCCGGGGTCCTGGGATCGAGTCCCGCATCGGGCTCCCTGCTCCGCGGGAAGCCTGCTTCTCCCTCTCCCACTCCCCCTGCTTGTGTTCCCTCTCTTGCTGTGTCTCTCTCTGTCAAATAAATAAAGTCTTAAAAAAAAAAAGAGTCTAGAACCATTTAATAGTAGTTACTTCTGATAAGGGTGATGTTTACCTTCTGCTTTATATGTACACTTCTGTGCTATTTTAGTATTTTTAAATGAGCTGTATAAGCTAATTAATATCACCAGAAATAGGATCACTCGACAAAATGAAACAATTTGAACAAGTTGGTAGGGCCAATTCTAAGCCAAATTTTCAGTGTATTTAAAGCTATATTCATTGAGGCACATTTCTAAAGAATATACCAGAAATTCATAATTCGAGGATAGCACTGTTTGTTCACTTTCACTGGCAGCCCTGTGCTAGGTACTACCGGGTAAAGGGCGCGAGTCTCGTGCTCACCGTTCTTGCTTGCCCCACAGTGAGTTTTGATTGGTCTTCCCTCTCTCAAGGAAACCACAGCCAGGGGATAAAAGAGCAACTCAACAGACCACTGAATGCTGTAGAGGCAGAACCACGAAGCATGCTAACAACACACGACTCAAAAATCTTTGCTCTTCATCAGTCAGGTCAGTTTTATCAAGTTATCCGATGAACTTACAAACCAGATTTGCTACCTAGTAGAAAAGCTAAAATAAAAAATGGTGACAATTCCAAATGCTGGCAAGGATGTGGAGAAACTGAATCTTCTACATTGCTGGTGGGACTGTAAGGTGGTACAGCCACTCTGGAAAACTGTGCGGCAGTTTCTTTAAAAAACTAAACATACACTCTCCATCAGACTCAGCAATTGCATTCCTGGGCACTTAATCCAGAGAAATTAAAACCTGTGCCCACAGAACACCTGTACGCAAATGTTCACGATGGCTTTATTTATACTGCCAAAAACTGGAAACCACCAATATGCCCTTCAACAGGTGAATGGTTGAAGAAACTGCGGCCCATTCACACCACAGAATACCACTTAGCAATAAAAAGGAATGGACTACTGCTACACGCAACTTGTCTGGAGGGCATCGCACTGAATGGAAAATGCTGATCTCAGAAGGTCACATATTGTGATGATCCATTTCCATAACATTTCAGAAATGACAATATTAGAGAGAGAGAGAGAAGAGATCGCTGGTTGCCAAGGATTAGGGATGATGTGGCTCTCATAGTGCAATTACTCATTCCACTGTTCAATCACTATGGGGAACCCAGAAAGGCGAAAAGTTTGTAAAACAAAGCACATTTCTTATTATTTTGCAGTCCCTACTATGCTGGGGGCTGAGGGGGGAAGATTCTTTAAGCATGGATCAGTTGCTCGCCCAACCACCTGACATAACATTTCAGGCATTACCCGCGCCCAATCCCTCCCTGCATTTGCATCTGAGCCTTGAGTAATGAGCCAAAAGCAGAAGTAACCCCGCGCAGAGTGAAGCCTGCTGTAGTCCCAGCTCAGCATTCAGCTGAACTGTCCTGCTTGAAATCAAAAGCATCAGAACACTGCAGCAATTAGACAAGGAAATTGTGAAAGACGTGGTTACCAGGCAGGGCAGCTCACATCTGACAGGCTTCTGACCACAAGCTTTTCTTACAAAAGTCTTAGGAGCAGTCTCCAAAATTCGAGGGAGAGGTTAGCAGAAAAACTTTCCGGGATGCTTCCTCTGATTCTTTGGGCCAGTCCTCACAGGGCCTCAGAGTAGGGGAAGCAAGACACGGGTCTCAAGCCCGAATAGCAAAGTTTTACTTTCTCTACTGATCAGGGCTTCTTCCTGAAAGAGGTCTGTCATCATTTATGCCACTACCACTTACAACATGAGGCCAGAACATCTATACATCTTATGTAGAAGGCACTTTACTGAGAAGGCCTATCGACAAACAGGAAGACACTCCCCCCACAAGAAAAAAAAAAACTGAAAAATGAACCGCCACCAACAAATTCTCCTCTAAGCCAGGGCTCTAGCTGCTTAGCCAAATGTGCTTTTAAGGGTGGACTGGCTTATACATCAAATATCATTATAATGTTAGAATTAGTAATAAACTCTAAAGCAATCTTTTAGTGCTAACAGAACTAAAACTAGAATACGTAACAAGTATTATTAATATCATTTTTAAACCACATTCCACACAAGGAGGCCCATGTATAAAAAATTTCAAAGCCCACCACTATATGAAATGGAACCTACTTCTGAAGACCTGCTCTGAAAAGTTAATCATCATAGGTGAGCCAGTGGGGTGAGGCCACTATAGCCTGGTGATTGAGAGCCTGGCCTTTACAGCCAGAAGGGTTCAAACACTGTGTGGCCTTAGGCCTGTCACTTAACTTCTCTGTGCAGTGTTTTCACATCTCTGGAACACAGATACTAGTATCTACACCTCATAAACTCTGGGGAGGATGAAATAAGTTCCTATAGTAAAGTCCCTGCACACAGCCAGTACACAACGACTGTTGGTAATTCTTCTACAGGTAAAATATGGCACAAAGACAAGTATCACACAGCAAAAGAAATGTCAGTCTTACACAAAGCTCTCTCCTACTTTTAAACACAAGTAAGCCTTCCCCTAACTCCCACCAAAGAATGCACAGAATCCCATTCAGAAAAATTTATCATTTTACGCAATGGAATGAGTAAAATACACCCTGCTGAGCATGCCTAATGCTTCCCAAGCTCTCGTGGGCAACATATGATTTCAATAGGAAAGGGGACTGTTTTGTAAAGACAGTTTTATAACATCCTTTACCAAATGAAATGTTCAAAGTGAAAATTCAAGGCTTCACACAGCAGGCACAGACTTTCAAAAACATCTGTACCCTCACTCATATTCCCCATCCTTCTTTCTTAATCAAGGTTATAACCAAAATCCTCTGAAGGCTGCCACACAGCCCAAGAGCATGCCATCCTCCTGAATGGTCACTGACGGGGGAAGGCAGTATTCTCTTCACAGCCCCAACCCCCACCCCGCCGCAGTCAGAAAGATGGGAGTTTGTTCTAGAGACACTTAAAAAAAGTTTGGACTTGAATCATCTAGACAAGATGCCACACCTTTCTCCACTTCTAGGAGTCCCAACTATTCAGGGGACAACCGCAGACACTTTGGAATCAGAAACATAAATTGTTTCCAAAATTGTTCAATAATGCTTGTCCAAAGGCCCCAGTAGAACTGGTAGTTTAGACAGCTGTGCTAGGAGCGACAGAAGCAGCATTTTCTAACTAGTATTGCTTCAAAACAATTGAAACTTTCTCCAGCGCAAAGTCAAGACACAGGGAGCACTGTTCTTTGCGAACATCCACAACAGTTTCATTTTTGTTTAACCACCAAAATAACAGCTCCAATAATCTATCAAGTTTGACATTTTATCCAACTAAGCAATTAAACCAGGATGCAAAGCATGCAGAGATATTTTCCCCCCTGCTCTGTATCAACATTCATTTTGACATTGCAACAACACAAATGATACTTCTTCCTAGACTACTTATAAAAGGCTTCTAAAAAGCAAACTTTAGTGCCTCAAAAAAAACTGTGCGCCCCCAAATTTTGTCTTCTACCTTTAAGCAGCTTTATTAATGGTGAATAAAGGCCAAGAAGCTGAAAACTCTTTTTTAGTATTTAGTCAAAAGAGGTCAAGATCCCTCCTGATACAGGGCGCCTGGGTGGCTCGGTTGGTTAAGCGACTGCCTTCGGCTCAGGTCATGATCCTGGAGTCCGGGGATGGAGTCCCGCATCAGGCTCCCTGCTCAGGAGGGAGTCTGCTTCTCCCTCTGACCCTCTTCCCTCTCGTGCTTTCTCTCATTCTCTCTCTCTCAAATAAATAAATAAAATCTTAAAAAAAAAATCCCTCCTGATACAGACACCAAATGCAAGTTCTACTGACTTAATCTTAAGCATATTAAAGGTAAGCATCCCTCACCTAATCTCCAAGTATAAAAATTATGGTTGTGATCTAGCAAATCACCAGGCGATGGAACTTCTTCCCCCAAGTAGGAATGGGAGCCCTCAGCTGGTTGCTTCATTTACAGGTAGCAGAAAGAAGAAAATGATCTCACTGTCCTCAGAACCACCTAGAACAACGTTGTTCAAAGTGCCTTAAATCCCTCCTCTGCAAAATAAAGGCAGCCCCCGAATTTCTGAGTTTCTCAACATCATCACCACTATCATCGTGGTTGTTGCCATCGGAATCCCCAATTTCAGTCCTTGATTCTGTAGGTATAGGCTAGGAATCAAGAAACTGGATTTTTTACAAGTGCTCAGGAGATTCTGGTGCACGCTAAATTGAGATCTGCAATAGATGATGTTACCAATGTTTTTAGGAATAAAAAAAGGTCATAATTTGTGTGTAATCCCTGATAAATTATCTTAGATGAAGAATATTTTTAAATCAGGATGTTAAAACTTACAGAAAGCATATTTTAATATGCTTTTATAATATTTGTGATATGTAACAACAAATTTCAACTTTTCCCCATTTTTTAAGTTTATTTATTTTTACGATTTTATTTATTTATGTGAGAGAGTGAGAGAGAGCATGAGAGGGGAGAGGGTCAGTGGGAGAAGCAGACTTCCCGCTGAGTAGGGAGCCCGATGTGGGCCTCGATCCCAGGACTCCAGGATCATGACCTGAGCCTGAAGGCAGTTGCTTAACCAACTGAGCCACCCAGGCGCCCTATTTATTTATTTTTAAAAGGTTTATTTATTTAGAGAGAGTGAGTGCACGCCAATAAAGGGAGGGGCAGGAGGAGAGCAAGAATCTCTGACTCCCTGCTCAGCGCAGAGTCGGACAGGGGTCTCATGACCCTGAGATCATTACCTGAGCCAAAATCAAGAGTGGGTCGCTTAGCTGACTAAGCGACCCAGTGGCCCCTATTTCTTCTTTTTTTAGTAATCTCTATACCCAAGGTATAGAGATTGAACTCACGATCCCGAGATCAAGCCAGTCAGGTGCCCCAAATTTTCCCCATTTTAAAAAAATGACGTTTGGTGGGGGCACCTGGTTGGCTCAGTCAGTGGCGTGCACAGCTCTTGATCTCAGGGTTGTGAGTTCGAGCCCCAAGTTGGGCAAAGAGATTAAAAAGAATATTTTAAAAAAGATGTTTGGTTGGGAAGACCAAATGTAAATTAAAATACATGTAAATATTTACATTCTATGGCATCAAAAACTGCTTTCTTGACATGATATTCAGAACTCTTGAGTTTTGTACCAATCCCTTCCAAATAAAACCAGTGGCTTATTTTTATGTTTGGAGAAAGATCTCAGGCTGCTGTTTGTAAACTTTTCCACAAGTAACAGCGCAGGTGTGGACAGCCTGCATCTCAAATAAAAACCAACTGAGATGTAATTGCAAATGTATTTTCCTTTTTAGTATTAGTTTTGGTAGTACAAGAGACATGTTCATGTGCTGTATGAAAAATTTTATTAAATAAATAAAATTTAGGAATCTGATGAAGATCATCTGGAAGTGAAGCAGCAGAATTACTATCATTTTTATGTCCCCCAGTAACTAGTTGGCTCACTGTCCCTATTCATCAAGCTGCCGGTCTGCAACTATGTCAACAATCCAGTCCTGAACTAGACCAGTAGGCATGGGGGTGGATGATTCAGAGTCACGGGGAGTGCTGGGTCCAACTACATGGTGAGGGTCATAAGCAAGGTGGAGTGGCCTCTGTCCAACTCTCTCGGAATATTCTGGCACCTCTCTCCCCACCTGTTCCATAGCAAACACTAGTGAAGGTAAACTTCAACTCTCACTCGGAATGACTAAGCAAACTCTTCCATCAGTAAATAAAATGACCAAGAATGGTACCTGAATCTAGTAGTGCCCAAAAGGACGAAACAAAGGTAGACAGATGTGAGAGAAACTGACAGACTAGGAATTTTCCACTGTGGACTGGGCAAGTCCTAGCACCTGCATTATTGCTCCCCACCTCCTGCCCACTGTACAAAATGTTAGCCCCTGACTCGCCCTCTTCGCACCTCTGTAAAATCCAAAAATGCCCACACAACGGCTGCTAATTTGCAAAAACAATTCCTCCCTCTTCCTAAAACCGTCCTTAACTGCAGATTGCTCCGACCAGCTGAACTTCAGCTGACCCAATCCTGCTAAAACAAGCCCTAGAAAACACTCTGCTCTTTCTCCAAACTAGAATGCTCCTTTTGTCCAGCATTTTCGAATAAAGGCTTATGCTCTGGTGAATCTTCTTCCACACCATGTAAAATAATAATTTAGCATGGTCAAGAGGAAGTATAATTAATTCGTTGTGGCCCCACTGACTCAAGACCTAGGGAAAGGTTGGAAGCAGAAAGAGGATGAGAGCTGCTTGTTTCTCCAGCAGATGTCTTAACCATCATTAAAGTTAAAAAAAAAAAAAAAGATGAGATTCACAGAAAATCCTGGAGGGACAACACACTTTTCTATGTATTTTAGGATCAAACATATTGATTCCTGTGCCATAAATCTGTACGCATGTGATCTAGACTGAGACTGGAAACATTTTTCTGAAGCAAATGAGTAAAACATGAAGAGGAGGAGGTGGGAGAGGATGACGCTACATTTACTTAAGAAAAGCAGAAAAGCCTTTTTTTTTTTTTTTTGCAAATCTCTTAACATAATCCAGCAGTTGCAAATAAACAATGGTGCTGATTACTAACCAATTACATTTAACCACTCAGAGGCCAGCAGAGCCTCCAGTTGGCCTACCTTCCTGTATGTAAGTTTCAGGATGATTAGGCAGCTTTTTTTTTTAAAGATTTTATTTATTTATTTGAGAGAGAGAGAATGAGAGAGAGAGAGCACATGAGAGGGGGGAGGGTCAGAGGGCGAAGCAGACTCCCTGCCGAGCAGGGAGCCCGATACGGGACTCGATCCAGGGACTCCAGGATCATGACCTGAGCCGAAGGCAATCGCTTAACCAACTGACCACCCAGGCGCCCCAGGCAGCATTTCCTTAAGAGCATCAAGGCAGTTAAAACGTCCTCAGCGGTCAGACCAGCTCCTGGTGGTTCAAATGGGGGGTGTGCTTCCCCTACTTTTAGAACCGGCCTGGTGGAAACAAACGGATGTCCGAGGGAGCCCTGACCACCCCACAACCCAGAAACAATGAAATCCTTTCTTGATATGCAATTCCAGAAGAGGGCTGAGCACGTTAAACTGGGAGATAGAAGCCTGACCTGCAGCACCAGAGAGGGCCAGCTTTAAAAAGTCAAGTAATGCTCAACAAAATTTTTTAGGAGTTCAAAAGCAGCACGAGGGGTGGCTGCTGAGGGAGCAAGACGGTTTTGCTTATCTTTTCATAGGCGAGGACAATGGAGAAATTACCAGACCAAGGTCACTTTCCATAAAAAAAAGTTGGAAGCCTTAACAAGAGATAAAAACCTGCGTAAGTCATGACTCCATGAAATCCGCGGCCTGGTGAGAATCTCTCCAAGAATCCCGTAGGAAATGAAGTGCGGATTAGAGTAATTAAATGTAAAGTCTCCTTGAGAGCAACTTCTTGTTCCTGAAGACTAGAGCCATTTCTGTGAAACGTATCACAGACAAACTGTGAAGAGGATTTGCTAGGCATCACAGCTTTTCCACACTCACATCAGGTCTGAAAACGCTATGATCTAAAAAGAACAGGGCAGTGATTTGGGGAGGGAATTACATAATACACCTTATCAGAGAAAAGCACTCCATTCTCCAGTCTTTGCAAAAGGTCACGTGCTCATGTAAGTGTAATATACTTAGGGGTTTCAAAAATTACACACATTGCCTCAAAAGAGATGGAGGGAAAAAAATATAATCACGGGGTAAAGGCCAAACATTCTCTCCTCTGAATGCTTAAATAGCCAATTATGTGTCTTAATACATTAATTCTATGGAGAGAAAGACGACTATTACAGGAAAGTTGAATAAGACATCTTAAAAAATGTACCCTGGGGCCTAAGTCCATTCAACCGACAGTAAAATCACCCCCTCAAAAAAGCAGTTTTATGCAACATCTAGTATTTTAATTTCCCAGCTGCCAAAAGAAATATATAAGGAGCAGAAATTAAACTAATTATGTCAGCAGCACAGTGAACAAAACTTTAATTGTATTACACACTAGTTAGACATTTGCTGAACAATATGAAGGCCCTTAAGGGTAGGAACTTCTTTAGAATATAAATGATCCCCAATCAAATGACAAAAATTAGTCTGTTTGGGCAATAAACAGATTCATGGTTTAGATATAAAATTTCAACCATCATAATCCAATATAAAAAATAAATATCTAGTATAAGAAACAAATCTCTAAAATGGCTTTAAATCACTCTCTGATTTACATATGCGGTATCATTAATAGGTCCTTTAAGCCAGCATTGTACTAATCAGCTTTTTAAACATCCTGCCCACAAAAGGGCCTATTCATTTAGCTGAGAGACAGGTGTTAGCAACCAGCAACCTCTTTTAGCCTGGAGTTTCAGGGGCTTGGCTTGCGATTATTGTGGCATGATTGGCAAGTCGAAAGGAAGGGCCCTTTGAAAGACGGGAAGGGAGGAGAGAGGGAAAGAGAAACAAAAGAGACCAAAAGGGAGAAAGGAAGATGAGGAAAGAGATGGATGTCAGCTGCTACTTCACGGGGCCACCCTAATGGCCAGCCTCCTGGCCTGATGGGAGTGCCTGGGCTACCACCCAGATGGACAGATGCACATGGCTGAACTCAGAGATTATTAATTCATTCCTGCGGACAGTAACTCTGGATATATGGCTACACTCCACTCATTCTAAAAACAGTTTTGAGTCCCTAGGACTCTCTCATCCCCTATCATCCAGTTCCTAACTTCAGTCCTCACTCTTTGATAGACTATGAAGGAGCTGATAGAGTAGATACTCCTGGAAAGAGTTACAGAGAAAGCCAGATTTTGAAAGACATCTTGAGCCTTCGGACTAAAAATCCTAGCAGAAAGTAGGAGAAGTGAACATTCATGGAGTTGCCTGCAATGTACAAAGAATATATTTTCTCTCTTTTAATCCACCTAACAATTCCACCAGGTATGATTTTCATCTTGGGGATGAAGAAAATGAAGCTGACAGAGATTAAGGAAGGGGTCTGAGGTAGCATAGCCAGGAGGCGGGAGAGCTGGGATTCAACTCAGTTTGAGTTGTACTCAAAAGTACTTTCAGCACTTTTTCTTCCTTCCGTGAACTCAGCAAAGGACCTGTGACTAAGTTGTATCGACTATTAAGCCTCCATTAGTTTCCATAAGTGCTTCAGCTATGAAGAAGTGAAACATCTGGCAAGTTGGCTTTATTTTTAAGTCCTACATGCGGAGAATTCCCAGGCACCCCTCCTACCCAACACTGATCATAACTAGATTCAACTACCGAGTCCAACCTCCAGTTGTTTCCACATTACCATTCATTTGTCCACTCAGGAAATAAAGGAAGCTACTTTCACCAACCCTCCCTCGTGACTCCTGATAGATAATACAGCAGAGGGGGGCCTCTCTGTAAAGTAATTTACATAAAAGTTGTAAAAGCTCTTTGTTATCTTGTCATGACTAGGAAATGGGCTATTCTAGCAAATCTCAAACATCCTGGATAACATAATGATGCTTTTAAAGGGACAACCATTTAAGAATTTCAAAGCAATGCAGCAGTGGCTCCCAAACCTGGTTGTATATCAGAATCACTTGGGGAGCTTTTTGGAAATAGAGGCCAGAGTGGTTTTTAAAATGTAAATTCTTGGTCATCACTTTTCTACTCAATCAAATCTCCAGGAGGTGGGGCTGGGAAATCTGTACTTTTAAAGAACCCCTTAGTGACTCAGCTGCGAACTGCAGCTTCCAAGGAACGCCTGGCTTTTGGGAACTCCTTGCAATAAAACACACTAAAAAGGCCAAAAGCTGCACTGAATACAATGTGACCATCTTTTGCTGATTCAGGAAGACTTCAGGATCTCCCAACAGCTCTGGTGCATCATTCACTACTGGTCACCAATCACTGTATTGGCACAACCAGAAAAGAAAGGTTAAGATTTCGAATTGGTGCAAAGCTGGAAAAACCAGCTTCGGTTTTACTATCAGATTCAAAAAGCTGCTTTTCCCCCAGAGGAAACATAAGATTTTATGCTTGCTTTGTAAAAGGAAAATGTTTAAAATCATGCGGGAGGATTCTCTCAACCAACTGTTTAGCTACAATTCAGAATGTTAACAGGCCCAAATGCATCAAAAATGTGGAACACTCAACCTGCAGAAGAGAAAGCAAAGGAACTTCATGACCATCTTAATTAAGAGAAAGGAAGATAATAGGTTTAAACTAAGAATGGCATTACAGGATTAAATAAAACCACTGTCCTGACCATGGCAACCGATAAATCCCAGAAACTGGGAGAGCTGAGGCCTATGATTCCTTCCCATCCGGGATGGCTTTCATGTCCTATTAAAAGTCCTACTTAAAACTCTGTTAATAATATAAAGTCACAATACAAGAAAATGACCAAACCATTTCCCTATTGAAGGAATGGGAGTTCACGTGTTTGTATATAAAAAGATTGTCCTTGTGTGTCAACGATACTTCAATTAAAAAAAAAGACCAAAAAAAAGGTAATAAAAAGATCGTCCTTTTAATTGCCAAAATCTTTCTTACCTAAACACAAGTAACCACTACCAATAACCAGTAACCAAGCAAAAATAATAACCAGTAATCATTACCAAACAATAACAACGATGAAGCAGCTAGTCCCTTGAGACTCACCAATAGCAATTTAAACTATGTATTCTCATTAAACTCTAAGTTATGACTTAGTTCTGTATTGCAGGGGTGATGAGATTCCAAGGTGCAGAGGCTAAAACTTTCTTCCCAAAACAAACACTATGGCCAGTACAAGTCTGATATAAAAGTCTCTAATCTACCATTAAAACAATAGCACTATTAATGGTTCTATTATAAGAATAAAAAATCAAGGTGGAGGGCGCCTGGGTGGCTCAGTTGGTTGGGCGGCTGCCTTCGGCTCAGGTCATGATCCTGGAGTCCCTGGATCGAGTCCCGCATTGGGCTCCCTGCTCAGCGGGGAGTCTGCTTCTCCCTCTGACCCTCCCCCCATCTCATGTGCTTTCTCTCTCATTCTGTCTCTCAAATAAATAAATAAAGTCTTTAAAAAAAAAAAAAAATCAAGGTGGAATCATCCCCCTAACACTCCTTAAGTTTCTGTAGGTGTTTCCAGGAAGTCCTAGGCACAATACTCTTACAGATGGGTGTGGCTATATTAAACATCACAGTGAACATGTAATGAGGGAAGAAATTGTGCCTTTTTTTTATATTGTTGCTGTTTTATCTTTTTAAATGCTGGTAATTGAAAATGCTTTTTCAAAAAAAGAAAAAAGAAAATGTTTTTCCACTATCTTAAGAGGCCTTAAAGATGCATTCCTATTAGACGGTGCTAAGCAGTTATGTCAACCAGCTTGGCCATGAGAAAGATTAAAAACAAATTAATTTCTAATCAGAGAACAGCTCTTTTTCTGTGCATATTATTTTAGGAGTTGGTTAAATTAAGTCAATTTGGAGGATTTAAAGCCCTTGATCCCAATGTAAACAGAGTAACAGCTGTCTACCTGACCAATTTGTAAGTTTTAAGTGGGCTGATCTTTGTAACTAGATATAGACATTAAGTGTGTGTGTGTCCTAGATTACATGGAAACTTTCTTCAAGCACAATCAAGTTATTATATAGCCCTGCCACATCAATCTACAATTGTTATACACAATTTCCAAACTTAAAAAAAAGACACCTCTAAATAAACTGTAGTTTATGAGTTGTACTCTGAAGTCCAGAATTATTAGGAAATATGCCACAACGTTTTAGAAATAACTGCCATCATCTATGTCCTTGAATGTGAAAGAATACAATCAGGAAAAAAGGATAAAGAAGTTGTCAAACCTAAAATCCCCTGAACAGAAAGGAAGCAACACTGCACCTCCCAACCCTGGAATTCTGTATAAGAACTCAGCAAAGCACCGTGTCCCCTTGCCTACTCCCATTCCTAGAAGAATGGCTCAATAAAAATGGACAGCTTGGCCACATTTCAGTAACTTGAACCGTCACTGGGAAAATCACAAGGCTCCCCAGGCAGCTGTAGCCACAGGAGTGACGGGAAGTCTTCCCTGTCCTTCAAACCACCTGTAAAAGGGATGAATAAGGAACTTACTGCTTTCTTAGAAGGCCACATGCACCTGTGGATTCATTAGGTCACTGTGGCCTTTAGTCAAGGTGCAAAGTGACGGTTGTGGGTAAAGCCTTATTTCCAAGCTAACAATAATTCTTCCCTGAGGTAGACTGGGAGGAGCTTGATACAATCTTCCTTGATTACACAAGCAGTTTTCTCCCATTAGAACAAATACAAACCAACAAAAAGGAGAAAATATGCTCTTGTTATCTTCTGCCAACTCGAAATCAAGCTCTGAGCAGACAGATGCCTGCCATGCTGACTCCCCTGGTCTAGCCAAATACTTCCCTATGCCTGGTCAAACGTCTCAGGGGCAGCCCGCTGCGAGGGGCCCCACTTCCCTTCTCCGTCTTGGCCATTGGCGACCTCACACATCACCTCAAATAAACGGAGGGCAAATCCCTAGAGGGAAGAGTGGGCGGAGGGGTCGGGGGGGGCCACATTCCCAAACTTCTCCACCAAGCCTCGGAACTCCAGCCCCCTCCTTCCAAGAAGCCTCAAGGGCTCCTCCACAAGGAAGCAGGGACAAGCTAGTTCCTTTATAGGGGGCACCAGGCCGCCGCGTACCTGACTCAGTTTCCTCTGCCGTAAAGAGGCATCTTTCCCCCACAAACCAACTGAACCTGCAGGTCTGTAAGGCTTTCGAGATATTTGAAGATACCCGTCTCGGGTCACTGCCCCCACAGGTGAAATGCTTTCTTTGAAGGGACTTTTAATGGGACAGGTGCGAGCTACCCCGGATGCCGAGACTCCCAGCGAGGCTGGGAGAGTCCCAGGCCGCCCCCCGCACAGAGGAGGCGCCTCCAGACCACAACCCGGGACTCGAGGTCGAGCCGCACTCCCACCCCAACCTCCCCCAGGACCCCACCCAGGCCGGGCACCTCGCGTATCCCAGCGCCGCCGCCGCCGCCGCCTCCTCACCTGCCGCGCCCGCCCGCCCGGCGGTCCGCACCTGGGAGGGGAGGGGCCGGATCCGGGCCGCGGGCGCCTCAGGCAGGGGGGCTCCGGGCTCCGCCGTGGCGGCGTCTCCGGGGCTGAGGGGCACCGGGGGGCGGTCGCGACATCCTCACGGGCGGCCCCAGGAAGTTGGCCCCCCCACCCATCACCAGCCGCACTGCCCGGCCGCTCCCGCCCCTCGCGCGGCTCCGCCCCCGGCGCGGCCCCGCCCCTCTCAGGAGCGCGCCTCTGCTCCCGCGGTGCCCCAGCCACCATAGAGAGGGGCGAGGCGCGCGGCGGGCTAGAGTGTGGTCTCCGCGCGCGCCCCCTGGCGGAGCTGAGGCTGCCGGAGGCGGGGCTGGCTTAGACTGAACCTGAGCCCCGCAGCCAGCCGCGGAGGAGTCGGTTCCCTGGTGTCGGGGCATCTGCTGCCCCTCGTTGCCTTGGTCACCGGACTTTGCACGGGGAGCTGGAGTCCAGGTGCGAGGCTCAGCTAGGTGGTGGTCCAGCTTGGTGACCTTGAGCGAGTCCCTTAACATCCCTGAACTCGTTTCGTTGTAAGAGTTTGCGGGTTGCCTCACTTTAATATTTCATTGTTCCTCCCCACAATGCTCTAAGCAGGTGAGGGTTCCCCAGATTATAATGGAGGGAACCCAGGCCCATCAGGGTCCACTAGCTTATTCAAGGTCCCGTAGCTGGAAGCCAGATGTGTAAGACATCAAAACCCATGCTTGTCCCACTCACTCGCCGGCACCTCCCTCATCTAGCATGAGTTAGCTCTACCTTAGGAGGATGAGGAGACTGCTCCGAGAAGGCCTTGGTTGAAGGAAAAGGACTGTGCTCAGGAGCCCATCCCGGACATTCATCAGCCATGTACTTTTTAGCAGGTACTTAACGCCTCTGAACTCCAGCTTCCTCATCCCTGAAACAATTGGTATGGTTGTTAGGAGGTAGGGTGGCATGAGGATTAAATGAGCTAATGCATTTAGAAGTGCTTAGTAAACTGTAAAGCACCAGGGTTGCATGGGGGATCATTAGCCAGTGTGGACGAAGAAAATACCTAGTCATGAAAATAATATACATTCTAATCATTATTCTGACCATGTCTAGTGACAATTTTCTTCTGCTTTTAGGTTCCTATCGAAACCTCCCACAGTTGTTCTGAGCAATTTACATTTTAAAATAAGGACTATCATGAGAAAAAATGACGTAAAAATACTATCATTTATACATGTGGACTGTCACTCCATAATATTTCTAATCTTCACAACCCAGCAAACTGAGTACTATTATTCCCATGTTATTAACGAAGATCTGAAGGTTAGGTAATTTACCCAAAGCCACACTGTTTGAAAAAGGCCAAGCTGAAATTTGAAACCAGGTCTTTCCACCCCCAGTAACTCATGGAAATACTGGCCTTCTAGAGGCCTCCCGCCCCTCATCTTTTTCCTACCTGGCTACTTTGGTAACTTTCCTTGATGGAATTCTGTCTTCTCTGCTTCTCTCCAGGGCTTTATTCCCCCCATGAAGGCATTTACTGTCTCCTGTTTTCCCCCATCTGGTTCCTTTCCTCTTGAGATGTCAGGACATTGTTCATCCTCTCATTTCTGAAATGGATTTGTGACCTGTGATTAAGGCACAGCATTCTCCACCTGATCTCTCCTTCTCTTTGTGTTAATTATAGTATAGAAAGTTAATAGGTCCAGAACAAGGATGGGGTGAGACCAGAGATGTTTTTGTAAGCTCAGTTTACAAGCTGAGTGCTCAGTTCCAAAGGGAAGTGCTCTCAATCCACTGGTTGGACCCAATGACTGGACTTTAGATTCATGACATCCTCTGGAGGTCATTTTTTTTCCTGGGTCCTCTGGTCCATATTACAGTTAAATCATGGGAATGCTGCTAAATAATGTACATATCACTGAAGCAAGGAGGTCTCAGAGCTGCATTTACCCACACTCCTCCTTTCTCCACCTTTAGCATTATCACCATCACTATTTTTCATCTTTAGCGTGCCCTTCTGCAGAGGCACTCAATAATGCACCCATTGTGCAAGTAATCTAAAATCCTTTTCGGCAAGCAATAGTATTTAGTAGTAATAAAACACTAATTTGTCTACCAAGTGACATATTTATAGGAGCTGTTTACTTTGACATATTTTTATTATTTCTACTCATTTGCTAAGTACTTTCCAATACATATTTATGAAGCACATGCCTTTCCCCAAACAGTGGTGAAAAAATAAATCATATTATTTCTTTTATTAGTAGCAGCATGGCTTGTAAGTGCTAGTGCCCTGATTTTTGTTACTTCTGGCACAAACTGAAAGAATTAATGGTGATTGAGCACCTACTATGTGCCAGACATTCTGTGGAAGGCACTTTACATAAATTATCTGTTAAGTTCCCCTGAGACATATAATTTTACCAATAAGGAAAATATAATTTCCCTGCAACACAGATTTTACCAATGAGACAGAGACATTACCTTGTCCAAGTAATTTGACCAAAAAGCATTTTTTTTAAAGATTTTATTTATTTATTTGAGAGAGAGAGAGAGATAGTGAGAGCAAGAACACAAGCAGGGGGAGTGGGAGAGGGAGAAGCAGGCTTCTTGCTGAGCAGGGATCCCAATGTGGGGCTCGATCCCAGGACCCTGGGATCATGACCTGAGCTGAAGGCAGACACTTAATGACTGAGCCACCCAGGCGCCCTGCCAGAATGCATTTTGAACCTAGATCTTTTCCTTATCCAAAACCCCAAATCATCATTCCATTTCACCAGCCCAGCCTCGTAACTTCTCTGGACCTAATAAATTATGTAAAATATAAAGAATTCCTTTCTAAAAGAGGCTGTATATATTACCCCAGAATAGAACAGAGATAAACAGACACGAGATGCTAATCCCAATTTTTCTACAAGAGGTAACACTCTAAGGGAGTTATTCCCTAAGAAATCAATGGTAGGATATTTTCCAAATACTTCAGAGTATTAAAGTAAACACAAGGCTCTGTGCAATGGCACTCGTCACACTACCATGAAGCTGGCCTTACCTGGACAGAACGAAGCTGTCACCTGTACCTTTCAGGCATTGGAAGCCTCACAATGATATGACATTTAGTTCCATTGTAGGCCTGGAAAAGCATTTGGTGCTTTAAATAAGCTATATGACTCCAAAGCAATTCTATCCATCAGGCATTATTATTTTTTAAAGATTTATTTGAGAGAGAGAGACAGGGGAAGGGCAGGGGGAGAGGGAAAGAGAGAATCTTCAAGCAGTCTCCCTGCTGAGCACAGAGTCTGATGCAGGGCTCGATCCCATGACCCTGAGCTGAAATCAAGAGTCAGCCACTTGACTCACTGAGCCACCCAGGCACCCTATGCAGCAAGCATTGTTTTCCCCATTTCACAGTAGATGAAACTGAGGCTTAAAGAGTCTAAGTGATTCATCCAATGACACCCAGCAAGTAAGTGTCAGAGCTAAGACCGAGTTAGTTGAGATGTAAAAAATCTTGTTCCTTGGGGTGTCTGGGTGGCTCAGTCAGTTAAGCGTCTGCCTTTGGCTCAGGTCATGATCCCAGGGTTCTGGGATCAAGCCCCAGCATCTGGCATCAGGCTCCCTGCTCAGTAGGGAGCCTGCTTCTCCCTCTCCCTCTCCCGCTCCCCCTCCTTGTGCTCTCTCACTCTCTCTCAAATAAATAAAATCTTTTCTAAAAAAATTAAAAAATCTTGTTCCTTGACTTTGTATTCTTTTCTGCATAGACCCATTGTCTTCTGGCAAAACCCAGGCTTTAATTAAGGCTGTTATACCCAGAAACTACAGGGAGGCAGAGAAGGGCTAGGGTTCAAAGGCTATTCAAGGAGTCAGTCTAGTGCAGCAACTGAAGTACAATTGTATAGCTCCAGGATGCAGACCTTCCATCGACTGGGAGAGAGAGCTCTGTGCATGGCCACTGTAATGGCCAGTACCTGGCCTCCCTCTGCAGGATAAACAGGAGACACAATGAGGTCTCTACCTTGATAAAAGGTCACTACAGGGAACCTACAGAACAATGATAAAATACTGGAAACAGCACACTAAATTCAGGAACAAGACCAGGACAATGGCCATGGGTGCTTCTATTCAACTTAGTACCTTAGTCTAGCCAGTGCGATAAGACAAGAAAAAACAAATGAGACACCTTTTTGAGGGTAACATTTTTTTTTAATTTTTATTTATTTGAGAGAGAGAAAGAGAGTGAGCATGGTGGTGGGGAGGGGCAGAGAGAGAAAGAGAAGAATGAGCAGGGGGAGGGGCAGAGAGAGAATCACACCCTCCTGCTGAGCAGGGAGCCCAACATGGGGCTCAATCCCAGGATACTGGGATCATGACCTGAGCTGAAAGTAGATACCCCACTGACTGAGCCACCCAGGCACCCCTGAGGGTAACCTGTGATGAATAATATAACTAGCTCTAATTTAAACTCCATGCATCACAGAGCCTTCTCCAATACCCTTCCCCAATATACCACTTTGAACTAACTCTACCCAGTACTATTCCATGCCAGAACACAGCAAAAACCTAGTGGGATATGCACATTTCTAAATCCCTTATCTCTTCCTGGCTCACATCTCAGGTGTTTGTTTGTTTTTACCATTAAAAAAAAGATTTTATTTGAGAGAGAGAAAAAGCATGAGTAGGGAGAAGGGGCAGAGGGAGAGGGAGAAGCAGGCTCCCTGCTCAGCAGGAAGCCTGATGACTCTGAGATCATGACCTGAGCCGAAGGCAGACGCTTAACCAACTGAGCCACCCAGGTGCCCTGAAGAATGTGTTGTTTTTTTTTAAAGATTTTATTTATTTATTTGACAGAGAGAGACACAGCGAGAGAGGGAACACAAGCAGGGGGAGTGGGAGAGGGAGAAGCAGGCTTCCTGCTGAGCAGGGAGCCCGATGTGGGGCTTGATCCCAGGACCCTGGGACCATGACGTGAGCCGAAGGCAGACGCTTAACAACTGAGCCACCCAGGCGCCCCATGACCATTGTTTTTTATTCAGATTTATTTTCCCCTAAACCTCCAGTTCACTTTCTAAGTTTGTTTTTTTGTTTATTTAAGTGATCTCTACACCCAATGTGGGACTCCAACCCATGACACCGAGATCAAGACACATGCTATTCCAACTGAGCCAGCCAGGTACCCCTCCAGTTCACTTTAATACCAACGATATCTCCCTTCTCCATGTGTGTACCAGTCTCTCATACATTTCCTAGGGGAAATTGGAAAGAGCTGATAAAGTAGATCTCTGATCCAGCTTTTTATGGTGAGCTAAGCTGAAAAAAGGTCAAGATGTGTAGCCTTGGCTACTATCTGGGTAGAATATAAAAAAGAATTTTATCAAAACAGTTACATATTCATAGCTGAAGGCAGCATGAGGATGGAAAGAAGTAGGGTTTTGAATGAGACAATTCGAGTTTGGATTCTGGTGCTGCCACTTATTAGCCTTATGTCCTCAGCCTTGCTGGACTCCTAGTCTGTAAAATGGAATGATTCCCCATGCCACAAGGCTAATCTAATGAGATGCATACATGACCTAAACACATGAAAGCCCTGATAAACTTGCCTTCTGGACTACGGCAGACACTTCAATTCCTCCACACAACTCCCTCCTTTCTAGTAGCACCCCCATTTCCTTCTGATGGCCATAGCACGTGCTTAAGGAAAGCCTGTCCCTAGCCCCAGCTCCAGGGCTATTTTCTGGTTGATCTGAGCCAATCATAGACCAATTTCCTTTGCCATGATTTCAATGTGGGTTCAAGAAGCAATTCTGCACTAATTAGATATGAGGTAAGTCTGCTTTGGTTGGAAGCTGAGTTTTAACTTAAAAGGACACAAGGACCACGTTCCTGCCTGTAGATATTGTCATGTCTGGGTTGATGTTCAGAATGGCTACACCCAGACCTTAACAAGGAGAATGAGCTTGAAGACAAAACCAACACAAAAGGAGAACAAAGCAGAAAGAGAAAAGGGGCTTTACACCCCTTCACACTGAGCCACTGAATGAGCCAATCTTGGACTTCATGTAACTGGAGATAACGTCCTTATTGTTGTAGCCTCTTTCAGCCAGATTTTGTTACTTGCAGCAGACAACAGCCTCCATGATACATGGACCTTTTGCCTGAGAGTCTTTGGGAGTTCAGGTGCCTGACTTAAAGTCATCAAGTGCTAGCCCACAGTAGGGACCCAATATTAATTTTGTCTAATCTCAAACTTGGGACATACAAGAATCCTCTCTAGAAAGATACATAAAAAGATACTTTGGGGACTTAATGACTGTCTAGGTCAGAAGAAAAACATTCCTGCATTCCTTCTTTGCCACCTTTAAAATGCATGAAAGCCCACCCACTCATGTAGTTAACCATTACTGAGCTCCCAGACTATGCAAAGAGCAAAAGAAAAATTGAAATGGATCTTGAGCTCAGGGTGCCTGGGTCGCTCAGTCGGCTAAGCATCTGCCTTCGGCTCAGGTCATGCTCCAGGTTCCTGGGATCGAGCCCCGCGCGGGGCTCCTTGCTCGGCAGGAAGCCTGCTTCTCCCTCTGCCTCTTCTCCTTGCCCGACTTGTGCTCTCTCTCAAATAAATAAATAAAATCTTTAAAAAAAAAATGGCTCTTGAGCTCATGGGCAACAAATGCACAGGAAGATGAGTGGTAGAGAGAGGTTCTGATGTCTATCTAGACCATACTTGATGCATAAAAAGGGAGGCTGTCAGGGTGAGTGTGCACCAGTCACAGAGGCCAACGCCATCAGCAAAGGAAGCCAGAGGTGCTTGGGCACAAGAGGCAGCCTGGCCCGAGGCAGCCTGGCCCGAGGCACGCAAGGGGGACTGCTCAGTGCAGTGTGCCCCGAGTGGCGTGTGCAGGGGCAGCAGGCAGTGCGAGAGAAAGCTCTGGTCTGAGAGCAAGGTCTGAGGAGGAAGCAAGCTGTGAGGGACAAGGTCCTGCAGGATGTCACAGGTGGTCTGGAGCAGCAGCGAGGCCACGTGGTGATGGCCCTGGCACCCTGAGCTGGGGTTAGGACCTGGTGGGAAGACTGCTGTGCAGATGGCAAACTAAAGGCAACACAGAGATCCAAAGAGTCTGGCTTAGGAATCAGGAGTCCTAGGTTGCTGCTTTGCCACGGGGACCGTCACTTCTCTTTGGGCCTCAGCTTCCCTCTGTTAAGTGACAGGGTGGGGCACATGGTCTTTACAGGCCTCTCAGACCCCATTATTCCAGGGTCCTGACTCACCACATAGAGGGAACATGGCAGATCTGCCCAGGGCAGAGAGGGCAACCAGGCTCCACCTCGAATGCCCCCTCCAATTAGGAGGTCGTGCCTGCCTGGAGGGCCGTGCGGAGAAAAACTGCAAAACACTCCCGAGTTCCACAAAAACAGAATGCTTGGGAGATTGGTGAGACCCCCCCACCACCACCGGGGCTCAAAATGCTCAAATGGTAGGAGTGGCAGGGATTTGCCACCCCCTCGCTTAACGTCCCGTTTCCTATGATGGTTGTAGAAATGAGCCAACCACTCATGGTATGAGGATATGGAAGGTTCGTTTCTCCTGGGGTCCTTTCTGCAGGCAGCAGGGCCAGCCTCCCCCCAGTCCTAGGCTCCCCAACCCTTTCCTCACGCAGGCAGATACCCTGGAGCCGGTCTGCCGCTCACTCCTGATCCTCCATGCTTCCTGCTTCTGTCTCTGCTATGTTCATCATCTCATGTCCTATCTTCCCCCCGGAACTCTGCCCCCTCCTATTCCTGCAGCCAAGACACAACTAATTAATCACGACAGGCTCTCTAACCGAGAAAGGCGAACTTCCTTTAAAAAATGTGGACAGTAAACAATTCTGATCATTTCTCTACTTTGCCTTTTTATTATTCCTTCCCTGGTGTCCTCCTCTCCCCCCCAGCGAGGGCTACAGCTCTCAGATGGACGGCCACAGTGCCGCTAACAGACGGGGGGTTATTTCATACACTAGGGCACCAGGTTGTGGTACAGCTGTCAGGAAGAGAAGGGGAATTACATTGCATCTCAGAGCCACCGGCAATGAACTTCTGCATAAAGGACTAGATTTGCCATGTATTATTTACGCCAGCATCAATTTTCCCAGCTGCCTCTATTTACTGTGCAAATTCTCTCCTGTCTGTTTATGGGCAAGGCCATGGTTCAGCACCTCTGGCTGTGAGGCACCTCTATACTGTGGAGGGGCCCTACAGGGCACCATGCATAATAAACAAATAGCTGGATTCACTGTGGCCACATCCTCCCTTCCTGTTAAATTATATCCCTGGGACTGCAGCAAGTTCACAGTCTCACCTAGTCATGGTGATGCATGCAGGTGCGTGAAACCAAATAAGCAAGAGGAAAAAAAAGGAAGAACTGTTCTTTGGAACCTCACTAGGAGAAACTGAAAAACACCCTTCTGGGGGGAAATCAGGTGGCTCTGGGGCTCAAGGAATTTCCCGTTTGTATTTTTAAGAGCATGACATGGATAAAGAAGGGCTTTGCATTTACAAGGTTGCTTCCACCCAGTAACTCAAAGACAAAGCTAGGGGAAAGGGAGCTCCATCTTACAGATGGAAAAACAGAGGCAAAATAAAAAAGAGAGAGAGAAGCAGAGGCTTCCGGGCTCCGTCACTGTGTGAGGATGGAGCGTGGGTAAGATGGTGACACACAGGGTTCTGTCCGGTCACTAGCAGGCCTCTTCAGAGAGGCCGGAGGCCAGGGTGAACTCTGCTCGCAGGGAAACATATATGATAGAAACAAGGAAGAAAACTTGGCACCAGCATGAGTTTCTGGGTCCTTCCACCACCAAATCCTCTCTTGCCTGTAGCTCTGTTTCCACAGAAACAGAAGCTGAGGAAACAGAGATGTCTCTTCTGCCCGCCCAAGAGCTTCTACTGCAGTCCCAAGTACCGGGTGGCAGTGACCAGCAGCTGCTAGTGTGCAGAGAGGTGGGGCGCTTGATGCCCCCCCTTCCCAATCAACAGCACAGTCATATCTGATCTCCCTGGGATGCTGGGCTCTGCTCTGGAGGCGCCCAGGTCCCAAGGTCTACCATCTCCTGGAAACCTGTTGGCTGGAAGAAGACAGGAGGGAATGGTAAGTTTTCGAGTTAAGCAACACAAGCAGGCAGCATCTTTGGTTGCCGGGTCTCAGCGTCCAAGAATTCCTCTATGAGACATCTGGGCACACAAACACCCTCAAGGGCCCAGATCCCTGCCTTTCCCCTGTGGCCAGCTCACCAGACGGGGAGATTTGGTCAGACATGCCCTGCGCTGACTGCCCGATGCTCCTGCTCCTTCGTCAATGTCCAGGAGAATCCGGGTGCTGGGTACAAAGCTCCAGGAGCGTCCAAGGGCAGGTCTCAGCTCTCCACTGTCTCTGTCTCGGGTCATGTGGTTGGTTACCTGAGGCAAAAAGAAGCAAAGACTTCTAGATTGATAATGCTGGTGTAGAGGATATCTGTTCCTTCTGCTTCATTCTACAAGTGGGAAAAGTGAGGCCCAACACAGAGAAAGGACTTCCCCCAAGGCTCCCTGAGTTATTGACAGCTGGTCTGGAACTAGAACCCCAGGTCCTCACTCGTGCTCAACTCTTTCCCGAAATCACCATGCCTCAGGCTTGACTCCAGCAGAAGGTCATAGGGCATAGGTCCGGGAATAAGCATCTCTGTCTGCACTTTGCTGGAGGGAAGATAGTGGTGGGCCTGCACCTCCTACACCCCCAACCCAGCAGACAGGCATTCTGAGACTATACCACCCAGCCCTTTGTGGCAGGGAGTACATCTGCCTGTAGGGGGTCATGGGAGCTTCGAAAGGGAGGCTGTAATCTGGTCAGTCAGTTCTCCGGTGCCCAGGATAGTCATAGGTAGGCTACCTGAGCCTCACAGCATCCCTTGATGAGAGTCTCCCCACCAGCCCCCCAACCAGGGGCAGGGGGCTGCAGCTTGTTCATCACTGAGTCCCCACTGCCTAAGCCAGGGCCACAAGCAGGTGATCATGTACAGCCTGAAGTCAGGAGAGGGAGGCCCTGGGACTCAACTTAAGAACAAAAGAACACTGCTGGTGGGTGTACGAATTAGTATAACCTTCCTGGAAATTTGGTGGTATACATTTAAAAATGTATGTATTCCCGGGGCTCCTGGGTGGCTCAGTTGGTTAAGCATCTGACTTCAGCTCAGGTCATGATCTCAGGGTCCTGGGATCGAGTCCTGCATCGGGCTCCCTGCTCAGCAGGGAGTCTGCTTCTCTCCCTCTGCCCGCCCCCCACCCCCCAGCTCATGCTCTCTCTCTCTGGTTCCCTTTTTCTCTCTCAAATAAATAAGTAAAATTTTTAAAAATAAATAAATAAAATAAATTTTAAAAAATGTGTATCCCTGACTCTGTAATTATACTTTTAGGAGTTTGAGAAAATAATATGAAATGTGCAAAGAAATTTAGGTATCAGGGTGTTCACTGGAGTTTTACTTAAAGATTTATATATTTATTTTAGAGAGAGAGAGCAAGCATGTGAACAGGGGAGGAGGGGGAGAGGGAGAATCTCAAGCAGACTCCCTGCTGAGCATAGAGCCCAGTGTGGGGCTCGATCTCACAATCCCGACATCATGACCTGAGCCAAAATCAAGAGTCCAATGCTTAACCAACTGAGCCAACAAGTGCCCCAGAGTTTTACTTAAAACAGAGGAAAACCAGGGGTGCCAGGGTGGCTCAGTCGGTTAAGTGTCTGCCTTCGGCTCAAGTCATGATCCCAGGGTCCTGGGATCGAGCCCCATGTCGGGCTCCCAGCTCAGCGGGGAGCCTGCTTCTCCCTCTCCCTCTGCATCTCCCCCTGCTTGTGCTCTCTCTCGCTTGCTCTCTGTGTCAAATAAATAAAATCTTTTAAAAAAAATTACAGAACACTTATAAAAAAATGAAAAAGAAAACAAAAGAGGAAAACCAGTAATGACCAGAAGGCCCAAATCAAGAAATAGATCATTATGGGATACCAGGGTTTGGCAAACTACTCCCGACCGGCCAAATGTGGCCCCAAAATTATTTCTGAAAGTCAAGTTTGGCTGGAACATAACCATGCCCTCTGTTTAGGGCCTCTCTGTGGTGGCTCTCACGCAATCTAGGCGGAGCTGAGTAGCAGTGACAGAAACCATATGGCCATAAAGCCTCGACCATTTACTCTCTGGCCCTTTACAGAAAAGTTTGCTGACCCCTGTACCATAGGTATTAAATAAAATATGTAACTGCGAAAAATGGCATTCTTAAAGCATCTATTTAAAGACATGGGAAATGGAATGAGATGAGTCGGGTTTTTTTAAAACACGGTTACAGTTGAGTTGGAAAGCTGGTTAAAAGTACACGCATATATGTAGAGAAAAGAGATTCTACGGAGATATATAAAAACATGAGTATGTTTTCTGTGGATGTGGAGATTTACTACAAATTTGACTCCTATATTTAACTATTTTTTACCCTATGAGAAGCATGCAGACTTTAAAAAAAGTCCTCCGTAAGCAGAAAAAGTTACTTCGGAGGCAAAAAACATCCCTTTCTATGAAGCACCGGAAAAGGCAAAACTATAGGGACAGAAACCAAATCAGTTGTTGTCTGGGGCTTGGGGACCTTTTTGGGGTAACCGAAATATTCTAGATCTTGACTGTGCCTTGTAACAAGAGCAGATACGTTAGTAACTGTTAGCCAAACTTCAAATGAGGAGAAAGTTACTGTGTGTGAGTTATCCTTCAATAAACCTGTCTTGAAGTAAAAAGAAAACCAAGACTGTCCCTGACCCCTTGGCTATTTATGTCCGATCCCATCACAGTCCAGGGCTCTAGATGGCCCAGGGAAGTTGGGCTAAGATCCTTTCCTAAAGGGCCACGTTGGGGGTTAAGTTGCCATTTAAGTAATGTAAACAGCTGGAACTAGAACTCGAAGTCAGGTCCCAACTTGGCAAAGCCCAGGGAGCAGAGATAAGACCAGCAGGCTGGCGAAGCCCACATCCTCACCACCACCGCCATGCCAAGGTCCCGGGCCAGGGTCTTCAGCTCTCGGGCCAGCTGCATCATCAAGGCCAAGCCTGGAGGAGGAGAAGCACAGGGTGAGGGCAGCAGGGCACCTGGGACTGGGCTGACCGGGGACTGCATTCCAGAGCTGGGAGGCAAGATCACGTCCCGGACCTGGGCTCTGCCGCACCTCTTACCTTCCCTCTGCTGACCTCCCAGAAGTGGGGAGACCACCGCAGTGACCGAGTCCACAACCACCACCTTCACCGTCACGGAGGCACTGCTCACCTGGGGAGAAGCAGAGGCCATAAACCAGTTGGCCTCTAGGGAGCGTCCAATATAGGGCAAGCTTGCTCCTCTATCAGAAACCTGTAAAGGGGGCGCCCGAGTGGCTCAATCGGTTAAGCATCAGCCTTCGGCTCAGGTCAGGATCCCAGGGGCCGGAGATTGAGCCCCGCGCTGGGCTCTCTGCTCCCTCTGCCTGCGCTCTGCCTACCTGCCAAAATGAGTAAGTTAAAAAAAAAATCTTAAAAAAAAAAAACTGATAAGAAATAAGTTCTCCAACCCCAAATACAGCTGTGCAGGCATCATGGAATTTCAGTAAGGTCTTTTTTCCCCATCTCCATTTGTAGGTATAATAGATTTTACTGAAGGCTTGGGTGATAGAGGGGGTTTGAATCACAGGACACCACAGATACACGAAAATAATTAAATTTGAGAAATCCCTGTTCCAAGTTCTGTGGCCCCAGTCACGAATTTTCTTTCTTTTCTTTGTTTAACTTATTTTTAAAGTAATCTCTACACCCAACTTGGGGTTTGAACTCACAACCTCAAGATCAAGAGTCACATGCTACACCCACAGAGCCGGCCAGGCCCCCAGTCCTGAATTTTTTTTAGGATTTTTTTCCCTAAAGTTTATTGATTGATTGATTGACTGATTGATGGAGAGAGCTCACACGCGTAGGGGAAGGAGAAAGAGATGGAGAAGGACAAGCAGACTATCCCAGGCCCTATCCCTGGACCCTGCGATCACAACCTGAACCGAAATCAGGAGTTAGGTGTTCAACTGACTGAGCCACCCAGGTGCCCCAAGATTTTTTTTTAAAGTAGGCTCCACACCGAGAGTGGAGCCCAACACGGGCTTGAACTCAGGACCCTGAGATCAAGACCTGAACTGAGATCAAGAGTGGGATGCTTGGGGTGCTTGTGTGGCGCAGCTGGCTAAGCAGCCGGCTCCTGATTTCAGCTCAGGTCGTGATCTCGGGGTCCTGGGATCTAGCCCCACACTGGACTCCCCACTCAGCAGAGATGCTCCAGGATTCTCTCTCTCTCCCTCCCCCTCCTTCTGCCCCTCCCCTCACTCATTCTCTCTCACGCGCTCTCTCCCTCAAATAAATAAATCTTAAAAAAAAAAAAAAAGGCGTGGGATGCTTAACTGACTGAGCCATCCAGGCACCCCCAGTCCTGAATTTTCTTAGCGGCCATCTTTCTTATGGCCAGCCTTCTCCACCACCATCTTGCCAGGCTCTTCTCCCTCTTCTGCTTCCTTTCCAAATTCCTAACTCCCTGTGCTGAAGGGGTTAGCCTTCTCTTTACTTCAGTCTCCTTCTAGATCATGCCTCTAGGGCCTCATCTTCCGCATCTAAAGCAGTTCCGATACAGACTATATAGACAGCCATCTGTTAAAACCATCATCTTTTGTCTCCAAACATGCATTAGCATCATTCTAGTTTCTTGGACCTAACCTCCCTTACTCTTTATGTCCAAGTCATTTGCTGATTCTGTTTCCACAACGTTCTTTCTCACTTCATGCGGGCCAAATCTTGGATTTTCGGCATAATCTGGTCTTTTGCATGTCTTCCTTCATTGTCCAGTTACTGACTCTCATGTCATCCACTCATCTAAGACAGGATGGCAGAAAAGAAGAGAAGCTAAAACTGAAACCAGCTTAGCTCTTCCTCACTCTGGGAGAGCAGGTTAAAATCTCTGGCTAAAATGCGGACAGCCGGCCTTTCACTGCTGGTAACTATGGAGCTGTCAGGTCGTCCGTGGCAGACAGGCCCGAAAGCGGCCCCTTGACCTCCACCTCCAGGTATTCAAGCCTTGTGTAATCCCTTCCCCCAACCGTGGGTGAGTCCTGTGGCTGGCTTCTGACTAATACAGTGTCAAAGGTGCTGGAATGTCACTCTCTTGATGAGGCTATGCTATATGGCAGAGGTGATGGGACGTCACTCCCAAGATTACGTTATGTTACATGAAACTGCATGTTGCATTTTGCTCTTTCTTTTTTTTAATTTAACTTATTTGAGAGAGAAAGAGTGAGAGCACGAGTGAGGGGAGGAGCAGAGGGAGAGAGAGAGAGGGAGAAGCAGACTCCCTACCAAGCACAGAGCCCAACGAGGGGCTTAATCCCAGGACCCTGAGATCGTGATCTGAGCCGAAGTCAGAGGCTTAACCGACTGGGCCAGCCAGGTGCCCCTTGCTCTCATCCTTGTGCTGTTTTGATGAAGGCCGTGCTGTGAACTGCCTATGGGAAGGGCCGCAGGGCAGAGAACAGTGGGAGCATGGACAACTGCCAGCAAGACACTGAACCCCCTAGGAAATGAGTCCTGGTGACAACCTGAGTGAACTTGTATGCGGATTCTTCCCCACTTGAGCCTCCAGATAAGAACACAGTCCAGCTGCCATCTTGATTACAGACTACTGAGATCCCAACAGAAGCCCCAGCTAAGCCGTGCCCAGACTCCTGACCCACAGAAACTGTGAGGTAGTAAACGTGTTAAGTCATTACGTTTGTGGTAACTTGTTATGCCATAATAGAATATATACTATCATAATGGTCTTCCAGTAAAAAAACACAAGTCATTTGACCTGGGAGTTGAGAGATTTAGTTCTTATCCTAATTATGTAGTGACTTTGAGCAACTTACTGAACTTCTCTGGTCCTCACTCTCCCCATCTCTAGAAATGAGAGGGCTGGATTAGATCGGGGCTACTTGACTTCATGTCTCAAAACACATGGGTCATAACCAGCTACAGCTCCTATGGCAAGTATCTGTTCAACTATTAAGTGTTCTAAAGTTTGTAGAAATCATTTACTTTACACACGGTCTTGGGTATGCCCATAGGAACATGTTATGCTTTGGGATCTGAGAAAGTTTAACAAGAGTTGAGCTATTCTAAGATGTCTTTCTAAATCTAATAGCCTGTAAATGAGTGCACCAAATCCTGTCTAAGCACCCAGCAGGTAAGATGGGGTACCAACCCAAATGCCACTCTAAACCCCTCTTCCTTGTTAACAGGATTCTGGATGTGTTCAGGTAGTGGGCAGAAATCTGATGTCATGGAAGGTGGGCCCAACCCCTAGTCTAAGATACACATAAAACTCCATTTTGGCCAACTAGATGTAAGGCGAAGTCTACTAGTGGGTTTTGGAGAAAGATTTTTCTTTCCTGATAAAAGGGAAGAAATGCAGAAAAGGGGCCATCTATTACTGCCCTGAATACGGGTGTTGATCTGCGAGGACGTGATGCTTAGAGCTATAGCAGCCACTTTGCAATCACGAGGGGGAAGAGCAAGAGAATCAGACACACCAACTGGAGCCCTGATACCATGGACCTGCCAACCTCCAGACTCATGAGAGATAATTAAATGGCCTCAAGGTTCAAGTGCCTGTCACACAGACTCTATTACTTGCAGCTGAAAGTAATCCTCACTGATCCAGGAGGGATGAATGCAGAAAAGAATACGACATGATCCTTGCACTCAAGGGTCTTACTGTTTAGTGAGGAAGATGGGCAGGTAAACAATGAGGCACTCAGGAAGGAATTAAGCATCCAGGAATCCCATCCCATCCTGTGGCAGGCACAGCTGGAGTCACCAGATGGCACATCTGCATTTCCAAACAGTCTGTCCTAGGACACCTGCCCACATGCAGACAGCGCTGACAAGCTGGGTGAAGCAGGGAGGGGCAGAACAACAGGCTCACCTGCTGGGACATGGCACCCCGGAAGTCCTGTAGCACGTCCAACATCTGGAAGATGTCAAACGCACGCACCACCTGGATCCTCTGGAGAGCTCCTGCCTAAAGGGGTAGGAAGGAGAAGGAGGGGCTTTGGATAAGAGGGAGCAGGGGCTCAAGCAAGATAAAGAGGGATTTTAAAGCTGAGCAGAAAGAGACCCCTAGACATAAGGACTCTGGTCCAAGATGGCAAATGGGCTTTTTCTCCGGGGCCAGTTCTCACAGTGGTGGCTGCCTGGGTGCCAAGCTGCAAAGCCAAGTCACAGCTCAGTGGGAAAGTATGGCAGGTCTGATTAGGAACATCTGCCATGGCAAATAATGGGAAGGAAACACAGATGCCGCGTGCCTGCCAGCCCTGAGTTAGGGTGTGCAAGGAGCTGGGTCACCTGGGAGATCAGTGTGGGTAGCATCCAAGCTGGGATAATGTCGTAACAGGAAGAATTGAAGAACACAGGAAGAATTAATATAACAGCACGTTTCAAAGCCAGAAATGACTGTTCATCCAAATGGCCAAAATTCTTGCAATATAAGGGATAATGGGGTCTTTCTGTGTCAGAACCTCAAAGGAACTCAAGCCTCCTGCCCCTTACCTGCTCCTCCTCATCTGGAGTTCTGGCCTGAAGTAGCTGGAGGATGCGGGAGGCTGTCAGTCCTCCATTGGAATCAATGTACACAACATTCTGCTGTAGGCCATAGGCCACATTTGCAGCCACACAAAGACATACCTGAGGAGACAAGGCATTGGGAGAACTTGAGCCCCCAAAGAAGGCCCAGAATGGGAGCCCCCCACCAAATCCTGTCCAGATCCCAGTGACACGAATTGGCCATATTCAAGCCCCACTTCTCACCACCCATCTCTCTGAATCACAAGTACATTGGCAGAAGCTCCCCCAGGGATCCAGAGCTATGCACCCACCCTCCCACTTCCTCCCCACCCACCACCCCCCATGTCCTCCTGGCTGCCGGCTGCCCATGTACCTGGGTTTTGCCGCTACCTGGGCCTCCTACAATCTCAGTCACTTCTCCAGTGTAGAGACCCGCATCAAGCAGTTTGTCCAGGCTGATGAAAGAAGAGGAAGGAAGAGAATCAACCCAGCGGACTGGTGGGAACAGAGGGGAGTAGGAACTAAGAAGAAAAGCAAGACATTCCTTCCCAGCACTGCTTCTGTCCAGAGATGGTCTGAACATCTCTAGGGAAAGAGGGCACGGCTACAAGCTCCTCCTTGGGCCCCTCCTCATCTGTTCACGCCCAGCCTGAAGATCACTCTGCTCTCCACAGCGGTCTCTGCACCCCAGCAAAGGGTCCTCCTTCCATTCTCGACCTTAATCCCTTACGGGTTTCCTTGGTAGCATTTCCCATAATTTGTCATTATTTATTTATTTATTTAAGATTTTTATTTATTTGAGAGAGAGAGAGATAGCAAGAGAGAGCAAGAGTGGGGGGGTGCGGGGAGAGGGAGAAGCAGACTCCCCAACAAGCAGGGAGCCCGATATGGGGCTCGATCCCAGGACCCAGGGATCATGACCCGAGCCGAAGGCAGACCCAGGCACCCTCGTCATTTTTTAAACTTTGAAATAATTATAGATTCATAGGAAATTGCAAAAAAAAAAAAAAAAAAAAGATTGCACAGGACGGTCCCATGTACCCCTCCCCTCACTTCCCCTAATGGTGGCCTCTTGTACTGTATGACATCACAAGCCAACCGCGGTGCAGTCTACAGAGCTCATCCAGATTTCCCCGGTGTTCCGTGTGTGTGTACAGTTCTGTGCAATCTTATCACACGTGTAGGTTTATGCAACCACCACAAGCAACACACAGAATATTTCCATCACGGTAAGTCTCCCTTGCGTCACCCTGTTGTAGTCACACCCCTCCATCCCACCCCGAATCCCTGGCAACCACCAACTGTTCTCCATCTCTGTTACGATGTTACTTCAAAAGTGTTACATACAAGGAATCACACTGTATGTAGCCGTTGTGGCTGGCTTCTTTTGCTCAGCATCATTCCCTTGAGATCTGTCCAAGTTGTTGTAGCTGTTGCTTTTTATTGCCGAGAAGTAGCCCATGGTATGGATGCACCAAGTTTGTTTAACCATTCACCCACCGAAGTCTGTTTCCAGGTTGGGGCAATTGTGAATCAAATGGCTATGATCATCTGTGTACAGGTTTTTGTGTAAACCTGTTTTTCTTTCTCTGGAATAAATGTCTAAGAATGCAACTGCCAAGGGACGCCTGGCTGGCACAGTCGGTGGAGCGTGGGACTCTCTAACTCAGGGTTGGAAGTTCGAGCCCCACGCTGGGTGTAGAGATTACTTAAAAATAAAATATTAGGGGCACCTGGGTGGCTCAGTCGTTAAGTGTCTGCCTTCGGCTCAGGTCATGATCCCAGGGTCCTGGGATCGAGCCCCACATGCATGGAGCCCTGCATGCATGGAGCCCTGCATCGGGCTCCCTGCTCTGCGGTAAGCCCATTTCTCCCTCTCACACTACCCCTGCTTGTGTTCCCTCTCTCACTGTCTCTCTGTCAAATAAATAAAATCTTTTTAAAAAATTAAATTAAAAAAATAAAATATTAAAGGGGTGCCTGGGTGGCTCAGTCAGTTAAGTGTCCAACTCTTGATTTTGGCTCAGGTCATGATCTCAGGGTTGTGAGACTGAGCCCAGCATGGGGCTCCATGCTGGGTATGGAGCCTGCTTAAGATTCTCTCTCCCTCTGCCCCTCTCCCCTGTCTCTTAAAAAAAAAAAAAAAAACACAACTGTTGTATGGTAAGCACATGACAATTTTTGTTTTTTAAAATTTAAATTCAATTAATTAACATATAATGTAATATTTGTCTCAGGGGTACAGGTCTGTGATTCATCAGTTGTATATAACACCCAGTGCTCATTACAACACATATTTTCCCCAATGTCCATCACCCAGCCACCCCATCCCCCACACCCCACCCCTCCAGCAACCCTCAGTTTGTTTCCTGAGATTAAGAGTCTCTTATGGTTTGTCTCCCTCTCTGGTTTCATCTTGTTTCATTTTTTCCTCTCTTCTCCTATGATCCTCTGCCTTGTTTCTTAATTCCACGTATCAGTGAGATCATATGATAATTGTCTTTCTCTGATTGACTTATTTCGCTTAGCATAATACCCTCTAGTTCCATCCACGTCATTGCAAATGGCAAGATTCCATTTTTTTTTTGATGGCTGCAGCACATGTTAATTTTATAAGAAACAATAAACCACTTTCCCGAATGGCTATGCCATGTTACTATCCCCAGCAATGTATGAGTAATCCAGTTTCTCCACATCCTTAACAGCATTTGGTCTTGTCACCATTTTTTGGTGTGGCCATTCTGGTAGGTATATAGTAATGTATCTCATTGTGGGTTGTTTTTTGTTGTTGTTGTTGTTTTCTATTTTATTTAAAGGGGAGGGAGAGGGACAAACAGACGTGGGGCTTGATCCCACAACCGTGAGATCATGACCTGAGCTGAAATCAAGAGGAAGAAGCTCAACAGACTGAGCCACCCAGGTGCCCCCATTGTGGTTTTAATTTACATTTCCCTAAGAACTAATGATGTTTGACATTTTTTCGTGTGATTATTTGACATTTGTATGTTCTCCTTGGTAAAATATCTGTTCCTGTCTGTTGTCCATTTACTAAATGGATTGTTTCACTGTTGGAGTTTTAAGAAATTTTTTTTTTAAGATTTTATTTATTTATTTCAGAGAGAGAGCATGAGTGCGGGGAGGAGCAGAGAGAAGAACAAGCCGACTCCCCTCTGAGCAGGGAGCCTGACGCAGGGCTCGATCCTGGAACCCTGAGATCACGACCTGAGCCGAAGGCAGATGCTTCGCTGACTGAAACACCCAAGCGCCTCTTAAGAATTCTTTATATATTCTTGGGGCGCCTGGGTGGCTCAGTCATTAAGCGTCTGCCTTCGGCTCAGGTCATGATCCCAGGGTCCTGGGATCGAGCCCCACATCGGGCTCCTTGCTCGGCGGGAAGCCTGCTTCTCCCTCTGCCACTCTCCCTGCTTGTGTTCCTTCTCTCACTGTGTCTCTCTCTGTCAAATAAATAAATAAAATCTTTAAAAAAAAAAAAAGAATTCTTTATATATTCTAGATGCAAGTCCTTTGTTGAATATGAGGCTTGCAAATATTTTCCCCACTGTACAGCTTGTCTTTTTCTCTTCTGCAGAGCAAAAGTTTTAATTCTGAATTTTTTTATTTTTTTGATTAAAAATTTTATATTTCTTTTACTGATCACACTTTTGGTGTCAAGTCTAAGAACCCTTTGCCTAGCCCTAGTTCTCAAAGATTTTCTCCTCCGTTTTGTTCTAAAAGCTTGACAGTGTTAGGGCGCCTGCCTGGATCAGCTGGAAGAGCATGCAACTCGATCTCAAGGTTGTGAGTTTGAGCCCCACATTAGGTGTAGAGATTACTTAAAATCTTAAAAAATAATCCAGGGGCACTTGGGTGGCTCAGTTGGTTGGGTGTCTGCCTTCGGCTAGGGTCATGATCCCAGGGTCCTGGGATCGAGCCCCGCATCGGGCTCCCTGCTCAGCGGGAAGCCTGCTTCTCCCTCTCCCACTCCCCCTGCTTGTGTTCCCTCTCTCGCTGTCTCTCTGTCAAATAAATAAATAAAATCTTTAAAAAAAATGTTTTAGCAATTCAAAGTCATTGGCTTTTCCATGTAATTATCAGAATAAGCTTTATTTTTACAAAAAAAATATGCTGGGACTTTGGTAGGAACTGAATTAAGTTTATAGGGCAATTTGGGGAGAATTGACATCTTTACTATGCTGAGTCTCCCAATCCATGAATACAATGTGTCTCTCCATTTATTTGGGTCTTCTTGATTTCTTTCATCAGCAAGTTTTAATTTTCAGCATACAGCTCCTATACCCGCTGTTAGATGTAGACCTAAGTATTTCATTTTCTTTGGAGCAACTGTAAATGGTATTACCTTTTAATTTCCATTTCCACATGTTCAAGTATATAGAAACGCAATTGACTTTTATGTGCTAATCTTGTATCCTGCAGCCTTGCTGAATTCACTTAGTTCTGGGAGTTGGTGATTATTTTCTATGTGCTTGTTTTTGTCTCTCGTCCCCATTTGGCCCAGAGCACCCAGGGGCAAGGACACTGGCACAGTGCTGGAAACAGAGGAGACACACAATAAATGTTGCCAGAGAAACAAGCAGTAGAACAGTAGTATTTAGTTACTATATTGTCGACACTCTGGCTGTGGAAGCCTTCAGGTAAACTCAAGACATAGCCAATTCCTAATCCATGTTCTGTCCTTGAACCACCCTGAAACAGGTCACTAACTACACTGTACTCCCTGCCCAACCTGTGGCCTGAACCACAGCCCACACCAATGACTCTGTGTCCTGACCTCACGCATCCCTTTTCCAGCCCTGCAAACACCTTCACGGGGTCCAGTACTTTGAAATGGTTCTCAGAATGGTCTCTCCCATGACCCTTCCGTGTGTGCCAAGCAGCACCTTAGAAAAAACCCCATTGATTCCAATTCCAAAGACGCCCTGATTATAAGCACAGGGCTCCGCCAGTCAAAACACTCCACCGACTGAGCCAGGCAGACAGCCCTCCCCAAGTGATTCTGTTGTGTGGACAAGTTTGGGACCCACTGGCCTAGAGCAATAAAGTCAGAATCTCTAAAGGTGGGACCCAGGCATAAATATTTCTTAACCTTCCAGATGATTCTAATGTGTAGCCTGGCTTACCCCACTGGCGTTGACTCTCCAGACCAGAATCGACCTCATTCTTGGCTGTGAGGACGTTGCAGAAGGAATTACCAAATCCGCCTCTCAGCCGACTTCTCACCTGTGTTCCTATTTCACCTCTCCTACTGCCCAGAGGACCCTCCTCCCACTCACCTCTAACTCAGTGGAGACAGACCTCCCCCCACCTGCCTCGTGCAGCAAAACCACACCTGGGCCTTACCACCTGTTCTGAATACAACTGATTTCTGGGACTTATCCTCCACCTTTCCCTTGGAATTAGCTTTTTTTTTTTTTTCCGGCCATTCATTCCAACGTGGCCTACATACCTCACATTTCCTGAAGGCCTTACTCTAAAATGAGGGAGATACGGAGATGAACAAGACATAGCTCCGGCCTTCAGGGAACCACTTATCTCCCCCAGTCGATACAACTTCTTGCAAGGTACACTTCATACTCTGGTGTCCTTGTAAAGACTCAGTGCACAACAGGCTCTGAGATGGCCCACAGCTTTTAAAAAACGCGTTTTCGGGGCGCCTGGGTGGCTCAGTCGTTAAGTGTCTGCCTTCGGCTCAGGTCATGATCCCAGGGTCCTGGGATCGAGCCCCACATTGGGCTCCCTGCTCAGCGAGAAGCCTGCTTCTCCCTCTCCCACTCCCCCTGCTTGTGTTCCCTCTCTCGCTGTGTCTCTGTCAAATGAATAAATAAAATCTTAAAAAAAAAAAAAGCGTTTACTTTGGGTGAATGAAGCATTTTCCAAATGTCTGACTACATAACTCCCTGCCTCCCTTTTAAGAGTTACATCCGTCCAGTGTCCACAGAACACTGTGAGCAGGACTAGAGACCTAGCGCCTGATCTGACTCTTCATGCCTACATCCCACCAGGAAGCAGGGCCTGTTGTACCTCATTTCAACACGTCTCCTGCTGTCACCTGCCCTGGATCGGACTCACACACCCCACCACCGCTGTCTCTCTTGGCCTCTCTCCTGCAAGCCTCCCCAGTCCTGTCCACCCTGCACACCTCTGCCCTGTGCCGACAGCTCCCTTTCGCATTACGGCCTCCCACCGGGAGGGAGGCACCAGGGCTGGGGAGTCAGAGTCAGGAGCATGATGGATGTGGCCCCAAGCTCCCGGCGTCCTACTTACTAGCCGAGCGAACTTAAGCGAGCCACTTAAACTGAGCCCCAGCTTCCTCGTCTCTCCAACGGTTGAGTTTAACTGTAACGCACTCATCGGTGGTGGTGGAGAAAAAATGAAAGCATGTGCTGCGAAGTGCAAGATCGGGACAGGCATTCACAGAAGGTCTGTCTCCTCCACAGGGCTTTCTGGAACCACTCTGATCTCCCTTGCTACAACCCACTGTGGCCACAAACCTGTCCATATATCACTGGACTGCTCCCTAACTGCTTCCTCTGCCTGTTGGTTTCATAAGTAGCCGAAGCCCCAGGGCTGGTTCGGGTTAATTGGTCCCTCCTTCTGCTGCCTCCACACATGCTTCCACCTTTCTCCCGCTGACCAGCTCTTCTATCTACCCACTAGGCCCCACGCTCATAAAGTGTAGGAGCTGTGCCAGACTTGTACACCTATCATCTGCACATACCTGGCACCTGGTAGGCACAGAGTCAGTGCTTGATGGATAACAGCTGCAGACCCCCACCCAGGAGGAGCAAGCCCCATGCTGTGCAAACCTTGCCAAGAGAACGTGTCAGGGAAACAGCAAGGGCCAAACCAATCCAGAGACCTTGCTGGTGGCAGAGTTCCTCATCAAATTACACACAGGCCAGGAAAGAGATCAGATTCCCTTGGCCAGAAACTGGCTGTTGTCTTCCAACTCTTTCCGAACAACACAGAGGAATGGGAGTCCTCCTCCACGGAAGCTCTCTTGGCCCCTCTTGCTGCAGAGTATGGGGAACACTCCCGGTTCTGATCAGGTATCCCAGGGCTGCTCCCCCGACTCCTCACCCCTCCCTCCTCTTGGGCTAAAGGCAAGTTTGGTTAATAATCACCAACGCGCAGGATCACTGAAGAGATTATGTAACTTAATGTCAGTGGCTGGCACCTAGGAGGCACTTGGCGAGTGTCAGTCCTGCCACGTTCTCTTGCCCTGTCCCTAAGTAAAGTGGGAAGCAGGGCCAGAGCGGAGTTGTTCTGGTCTAATAATAATGAAGTACTGACATCTTGTGTTACAGGATAGTGGTTCTCCACCAGAAGCAATTTTGCCCCCCTTGGGGTCATTTGGCAACATCTCTCCAGACATTTTTGATTGTCACAACATGGGGAGAATGGAGGTACAACTGGTATCTAGTGAACACAGGCCAGGGATGCTGCCAAAAACCCTATAATGCACAGGACACAGCACCCCCCCCCAACCAAGCAATTACAAATCCCAAAACGTTCAGAGTGTGAAGTCGAGAAACCCTGTTGTAGGGTGAGAGACCTCAGAAGTCCCGACCATCTGTCCATGTTGCCCCCATGGCTACTTGAAAAACCCTGCTCTCTCTAGCCTCAGGCGTTAAGAGGCCACCCCGGAGGCAGTCCTGTTCTCTGGCCTCTCGCCGTCCTCCCCAAACACATACAAACCTTCCGATGCCAGTGGACAGGATGGCAGTGGAAGTCTTTAGTTCCTCGTAGAGATCAGCGCCATTGCAGGGGAAGGCTGAGAACTGGGCCAGCAGCACCCTTCTCAGGGCGACCAGGGCCTGCGGAAGGGGCAGGGGCAACTCAGGGTGGGGCCGGGGATGCTGCAGCCCAAAGCAGCCCAGGGTACTCTGCAATGGCCGGCCAGAGGAGGGGGCAATCCCAGGGTCTCATACGCTCCCCCCACCCTACTTATCAACCTCTGGGAACCCTCTGCTCCTTTGGCTCAGGGGTGAGCATTTAGACTCACCTAGGTTTGGACCGTGGAGATGGGCAGCTCACCTTGTAAGACAAGCCACATTTCTGGGCCACGTCCTCCAGGTCTGCGGAAACCAGGTCCACCACTGAAAACAAAACCCACGTGGTTGATTGGTAGGAAGGGAGGCCCGGGCTTTCCACACTGGGCTTCGCCTCTACCTAAAGTGGGGTGACGGTTCTGCCTCGGGGCAGGCAGGCTCAGGGGGCCCAGGTAAAACACAGAGCCGCAGGGCCTGGCGAGGCGCCCTGGCGCCCGGCACCCGGTAGGGGTTCTGCCCTCCCCGCGGGGCTCGGCGGGCCCCACTCCCGCCTTCCCGAGCCTCTACAGAGCGCGGAGGGGACGGCCCCTCCGGGGTGCGCCGGCGCGGGGGACGCCGAGTCCGCGCTGTGCCCAGCTGGGGGGCGCGCACGCGGTCACCTGTCTTGATCCCGCGGCTCCTCAGTTGCCCGACCGTGTCGTGGGTGAGGCCCGGGCACAGCCCGGCCCTGAGCACGCCCATGTTCCCTGGGGGCCGCGGGGGCGCCGGGCTCGGGGCTGCTTGCCCCGCGGGCACCCGCCGGGCTCTCTGCTCACGCCCGGCGGCGCCCCTTTCCGGAGGGGACGCAGGCGGCGGCGCGGAGGGGATGGCCGCCGCCGGGTCCCTGCGCTGCGCTGCGCTGCGGCCCCGCCGCTCGCGCCTCGCCGCGCTTCCGCCTTCCAGGCGCCAGGGACGGGCCTGCAACGCCATCTGCTGGCCGCGCGGCGACAGGGCGGTTGGGGCGGAGCCGCGCGCGGGCCGGAGCCACGCCACGCCCCCGCGCCGTTTCGGGCGGGCGCCCCGAGTGCTCGGCTCCCGGCCCGCCACGCCCCGCACGCGGCGCCCGCACCCGCCTCCCCCCGCCTCCCCCGGGCGCGCGCGGAGACCGTGCTGCGCCCGCTTCTGTTTTAAACGCTGGGCGGCGGAGCTCGGCCAGACAGATCGTCCGTGACCTCAGGCCCCTACCCGTTAGTGATGAGGATAGCGAGGAGGAATCAAAGATACTGGGTAATTACAGATTGGATGTCAGGTGCTAAGCAGCAGCAGAGCGCAGAGAGGGCATCTGCATCTCTAATTTGGAAGGAAAAAAAACAAGAGTATTTTTTTGGATGAATAGCAACAACAAAAGCCCTGCTGATGTGGAACATAAAAAATATGATTTGGCATTTTTAGATGTCCCTTTGCTTTGCCTCGTCCTCTGGAAGACATAGCACAACTTTACAGGGATACCTCCTCAGAATCCAGTGAGACCCGTGCTGGTTTTGTCCCCATTTCACAGAGGCGAAAACTGAGGCTTGGCCAGGTGAAGTCACTTGCCAAAAGTTACACAACCTGTAGGTGCAGAGCCGGACTTAGAGTGGACAAATCCACATCTGAGTGCAAAGCCAGTGCTGTTTCAATAGCCTCTCTTCCTACTGTCGAAGTTGTGTATAGGTTTTCCTATGGTAAGGTGGTTTCCTTGCGAGCAGAAAAATGTCTGGCCCATATTTGTATTCCTCTGCGGCACCCACCATTGTCACTCAACACATGAAGACACTTGTGGTGAGGATGTGGCACATTTAGAGTTCTAGCCGTAAAACCTGGCTGTATGTGGGCTGTGAGCCCCCTGAGCCATCTGGACTTTCCCTGTGCCTACCGACATAGTGGGGATTTGCTGCCTAGGATTTCTGGGTATAGAGCCTCAGCATCCTAGAGACAAAGTCCCCACTCCCAGAGACCCATTTCAGTCCCGCTTGTTTCCCAGGGACGCTGCCACCTCCCACTGTACCCAGGAGCCTTCTCTCACCACCCTGCTCCTCCTTCCCAGAGCAGCTCCGAAAGGAACAGGTGGTAAGCATTTTGAGATCTTCAGAAAGAGGCAGGGCTGTTGTAACCACAGAGCATTAGAACTGGAAGGGGCCCAAGGGGTGATGTAGTCTATGCTTTGTACCCCACTCCTGCCATTGGCCCTGGGTAGCAGCAGCTTCAGATCAAGGGGGAGGCTGGCCCTTAATTGTTACACTCAGTGATGATTATGAAGTCAGCTCATTGCACCCCCATCCCACCTAACTAAGGGTGGGTCCACTGCCCCCAGTTTCTCTCTGCTTCTTGTCAGCTGTGTAGTGACGGCTGTGGTCCGAAACAAACGAGATGGCATCAGAGACACTATGTAAAGTGGGAGATGGGGAGGAGACCATGCTGAAGAAGGAAACCCTCAACATTCTGAATGCACTCAATCAAATGTCGAAGCCCTTTCCAAACCCCAAGTCTATGAACAGGACCGTCACTACCAAAGGACTCCCACTTTCCGCAAGGGGCAGTTTGGTTAACTTCTTGCAGGAAGATACCGTCAATCTACTGTAAGAGACAGTCTGGTCCTTTCCTCCTTCCTAAGGCCAGAGTGGAGGGGCGGGGAGAGGGGCTTGAAGAAGAAATGAGGCTTCCTTGGCCTGACACAACCCATCCCTGGACTCCCCGGGAAGAGCACGTGTGTAGGTTGCACTACGGAATCCTGATCCCAAATCAGTTCTTGGAGGCTTGGAGGCCTTCTGCTCCAGAAGGCCTGGTTTTCGTCAGAGCTTTGCAGACAGTACTTCTCCTGCTTAGTCCAGCTGTGGTCCTCACCAGTCCCACACACCCCCATTCAGACACCCCATTCCATTCCCTGATGGCGCCTCTTCCTCATTCCTCCGTTTCGCTGTCTTTACCTGCCTGATTAGGTCCCCCCAATAGTCTGCCTGCCTTCAGCCTGAAGTTTACTGTTCCTCCTTATGATTTTGGGTTCTCTTTAGCTCATTCCACAAAACTCTGAGCACCTGTCAGGTGTCTGGCCCAATGTCAAGTTCTGGGAATGCAGAGCGGCAAAACATGCCCCCTGCCTTCAAGGAGCTCTCTGCCTGGGTGTGTGTGTGTGTGTGTGTGTGTGTGTGTGTGTGTGTGTGTGTGTGTGTGTTGGGGATGCTAGGCAAGAAGCAAGAATAATACGGCGTGGTCTGTGCTACAAGACACCTTGAGGAACCAGAGGGGGCTGTCAATGTCTTGAAATTCTTAATAATTTTGAAGAAGGGGCCCCCACAAACTATGTAGCTGGTCTTGATTACTTGAAAGGGATATGGCATCCAGTCCCTAAGGGACCTGTAAGTAAGCAGGGATGGCTAAAGTGACAGATGCTTGTAGGAAATGTCATGGTAGGAAAATATTGGGCTAGGAGCCCAAGTTCAAATCCAAGTTCTACCACTTAGATATATGACTGTAGACAAGTTAATTAAGATCAGGGATCTTCAGTCCCTCATTTGCAAAATGGGGCTAACACTCATCCAGCAGGGCTGTCAGAAAGATCATAAAAAATGGTCAAACATATAGCTCAGTGCTTAACTGCTTTCTGTGCCCACTTCAGCACTCCTGTTTTGTGGGGGGGGGGTGTGTTTTTAAAAATATTTATTTGTTATTTATATTTATTTATTTATTTATTTATTTATTTTAGAGAGAGAAGACACACATGAGTTGGGGGAGGGGTAGAGGGAGAAAGGAGAATCTCAAGCAGACTCCCTGCTGAGCAGGGAGCCCGACCCAGGGCTCGATCCCACAACCACGAAATCATGACCTGAGCTGAAATCAAGAGTCGGATGCTTAACTGGGTGATGGACATTAAGGAGGTCACGTGATGTCACGAGCACTGGGTATTATACAAGACTGACGAATCACTGAACTCTACCTCTGAAACTAATAATATGCTATATGTCAATTAATTTAATTTAAATTAAAAAAAGAGTCAGATGCTTAACTGACTGAGCCACCCAGGCTCCCCAGCACTGCTGTTTTGAATGAGTGAATATAAAATAGATTCATGGGATGCCTGGCTGGCTCAGTCGGTAGAGTATGCGACTCTCTGATCTTGGGGTTGTGAGTTCGAACCCCACATTGGGTGTAGAGATTATTTAAATAAATAAAACTTAAAAAAAATTCCAGAGCATATCACACATAGAGTAAGTACTGGTTTGTGAAATGTGTTTTAGGTATTTTTTTAAAGATTTTATTTATTTATTTTAGAGATAGGGATAGAGAGAGAGATCGCACATGAGTGGGGGGAGGAGGGGAGGGACAAGCCGACTCCACTCTGAGCACAGAGCCCAGTGTGGGGCTCAATCCCATGATCCTGAGATCATGATCTGAGATGAAATCAAGAGTCAGCCACTTAACCGACTGAGCCACCCAGGCGTCCTGTGTTTTAGTTTTATGTGTATGTTTCAGTATACTAGGTAATATGTATTTACTTTGGGTCAAGGTAAAAAAAAGATTTGAAAGCCAAACTTACTAGATTCTGTACTTTATCAGTAAATAAATAAATAAATAGAATGAAACACGTACAAGGTTTTTCTTTGTAATAGCCAAGAATTGGTAAAAATACAAATATCCATGTAATGAAAAATGTACAACAGTTAAAATGACTGAACCAAAGCTACATGCGTCAGTACAAACAATGTTGGAGCACGTGGCTGGCTCAGTCGGCGGAGTGTGTGATTCTTGGTCTCAGGGTTGTGGGTTCGAGCCCCGTGTTGGGTGCAGAGATTACTTAAAAATAAAGTCTTTTTAAAAAATAAAATTAAATAAACCAATGGGGAGTAAAAAAAAAAAACAAAACAAAACGAGCTGCTGGTGAATATGTATTGGATGATACCATTTATTTATGTGAAGTTTTAAAATATGCAAAATAGTAGTCGATGTTGCTTAAGGATAGCAGACATAGCTCACAAACCTATAGAGACACATGTATAATGATACACAGAAAATCTGAAATGTGCTGTACTGGTTACTGTGGAGTGGGAGGATGCGAGCTGAGGTGGGGGATAGAAGTGTCCAGCGGGCTTTAACTATACTCGTGAGGTTGTCGTTCTGAAATTGGATGGTGGCTAAGTGGAAGCTTAATATCTCATTCTTTATTTTCTCACTTTATCATGCCTTCATTTCATTTTTTTCCCAGTTTTATTGAGATACAGTTGGCATATAACATCATATCAGTGTAAGGTGTACAACATGATTTGGTGTGTGTGTGGTGAAGTGATTGCCCCACTAAGTTCTGTTTCCATCTGTCACCACACATGGTTACAGATTTGCCTCTTGTGATAAGAACTTTTAGGATCCGCTCTCTTAGCAAGTTTCAAATAGACGATATTTTTTTTTGAAGATTTTATTTATTTGACAGAGAGAGAGCGAGCACAAGCAGGGGGAGCGACAGGCAGAGGGAGAGGGAGAAGCATACCCCCCGCTGAGCAGGGAGCCTGATGCGGGGCTCGATCCCAGGACCCCCGGATCATGACCTGAGCTGAAGGCAGACACTTATCTGGCTGAGCTACCCAGGTGCCCGACAATATAGTTATCCTACTGTATATTATGTCCCCGCTAATGTATTATTCTTGTTTTATAAGGTTGTTTTTTTTTTTAAGATTTTTATTTATTTATTTGACAGAGAGAGACACAGGGAGAGAGGGAACACAAGCAGAGGGAGTGGAGAGGGAGGAGCAGGGAGTCCGATGCGGGACCCTGGGATCATAACCTGAGCCGAAGGGAGACGCTTAACGACTGAGCCACCCAGTCGCCCCTAATGTATTATTCTTGATTATCTTGTGTATGTCTAAAATATCTCATAATTTAACAAAATTTGGTTGGAAGGAAAAGTTTTTGAGCATCTACCCCAATATGTGTAAATCTATGGGTGCTATTGGTAATTTTACACGGTACATATTAATATTGTTAAATGTTAGAAAATCTAAGTAAATAAATTAGTAATTACTGTTAAACAGTAGAAGTAAATATGAGTAAAGCTTATTGTTCTTTTAGATACTTTTTAGATATTTTTCCATACCTCGCTAGACTGGCTGGGCATTCCCCCAGGAGTATTTGCACCCCACTGTGGAAGGAGGATTTAAGCTGTGAGCGGTGTTTCTCAAATATGGTTCTCCAAATACATTCCTCTGAATTGTCTAAAGATCTTATTAAAGATACTTTAGCAGGGGCGCCTGGATGGCTCAGATGGTTAAAAGTTTGCCTTCGGCTCAGGTCATGATCTCTAGGTCCTGGGATCCAGCCCCATGTCAGGCTCCCTGCTCAGTGGGGAGTCTGCTTCTCCTTCTCCCTCTGCCTCTCCCCCTGCTTCTGCTCTCTCTCTCTCTCTCTCTCAAATGAATACATAAAATTAATTTAAAAAAGATACTTTAGCAGCTTCCCCAGTCCCATCCCAAAGTAGGGCAGGGACCAGGAATCTGCATTTTTCAGTAAGTGCCCTGGTGGGTTTCATGCCCTGCTACAGGGTGCTAAGGATGTTCTGAGCTATTCAGAAGCAGCTGGGGCTTCTGGCGAGTCAGGCGCAAGGCCTGCCTTCGGGGAGCTTCCTGGCTGTGCGGGCCAGGGTGGTCTCCCTCAGCAGGCTCCCCTGTCTCCCTCCCACTCAGGAAGCCGATGCCAGTGGAGGACTCTGAATGCAGTTCCGACGACACCAGCATCTCCCCCATCTCAACCACCTTGCTGAATCCCATCAAACTGGCTGTGACCCAGCCCAACAGCAACTTCTTCGCAGGGATGCTGGAGGGCGAGCTGAACAAACTCAGCTTCTCCTCCGTGGGCAAGGATACAGAAAAGAGGGACCTGGCCCTCTGCCCCCACCAGTCGAAGTCCCAAATTGCCCCTGGGGGCCTGCTGGACCTTGACAACCCTGAGCTGGACACAGACACCTCCTCGACCCCCTCAGAGTCCTCTGTGGTCATGGATGTGCCGGAGGCACCCTTCATCTGTGAACACACCGTCAGCGATTCCACGGCTATGGTACGTTTCCCTCTTGGTGCATTCAGCGCAGGCTCCCTGGCCGCCCCCGTGTGCCAGGCACTGAGCTGAGCTCCATAGGGAGTGTGAAGACGCCTACCACCTGCATCCTGACCTCGAGCTCCTGGCTCAGGAGAGAGGCCCTGTCTGTAAGGAACTCCAGTGCTAGCTGGAAATGGGTGCGGTGCTGTAGGAAGAGTTCAGACCGAGTGTCACCGGGAACTCAGAGGGAAAGAAACGTTACATCCAGGTGCAGGAGTAAGCTTGGTGGCTTTGGTTAACATTTGAGCTGGGACACAGAGGTAGGATCTAAACATCCAGGGATGGGAGAACGGCATTCCAGGGAGGGGCTGATATGAGCAACGTGTGGGAAAATGTGGGAGCAAACAGCCAGGTCCCAGTTCATGGCTTCTCGAACATTTCTGTGCCTACGGATCCAATCATCTTGTTAAAAATGAGATTCCCGGGCCTCATCCCTAGAGATTCTGATTCAGTAGGTCTGAGTGGGGCCTGAGAATTTGCACCGCTAACATTCCCAGATGGTGCCGATGGCCGGTGGACCCCATGTTGAATAGCACTTTTCTAGAGTCCAGGACAGGGAACAGAGGGGCGAAGTTAGTCCAGTCATTTTTTCAGAGGTCCTACAATGTTAGGCTACTATATAGATTTTTCTGTAAGTGGTAGAGAACAGCTCTTGCAAAGCTTTATATCCGACGGTGGATACAATTTGAGCTGTATTTTAGGAAGATAAATCTGGAAGTCCCAGATGAGCAGTGTCTCTCAAAGTGTGGTTCTCAGACCACCAACAGCATCAGCATCATATGGCAACATGTTTGCAATTTAAATTCTTGTCCCCTCCACCTCGGGCCTACTGAATCCGAAACTGTGGGGGCCAGCAATCTATTTTATCAAGTCCTCTAGGGTATTCTGATACACACTCAAGTTTGAGAACCACTGGCCTAGAAGGAGGGGAAACTGGGAATGGGAGACCAGACAGGAGGCAGCAGGGCCAAGAATCTGCAGTGTTGTAAAAACTCCCTGAGCTCCTTAGCCGGGCTCGGCAACCACCATCATAGCCCGAAGTACGTGGGCTCTGGAGCTACTGTTTTGAACTTTGGCTCTGGCACTCTGTGTGACCCCAGGGCAGCCACTCGCCCTTTCCGAACCTGTAACCTCATCTGCAATGAGCAAGGTAGACAAGATGATCTCTAAGGGCCCTCTCAACTAGTCTAGAAGAAATACGGGATGGGGTACACTCTGAGGTGGGTGGGGCTGCCCAGGGAACCTTACACCTTGGAAGCCTTACACCTTCCATCAGCCCTGCCCCAGCCCCGGGAGGAGCAGGGGATGGGAGTGGGGCCCTCAGACCCATGGCTGGGGGTAGGAGGGAAGGGAGGACAGCCTGGAGCAGGTCTGAGGAAGCCTGGGGGGCTCTCTTCCTCTAGATTTCCTGGACCTATGCCTTGGGCAAGCAGCAGGTCAGTTTCTACCAGGTCCTGTTGCAGGAGGTGGCCAAGACAAATGACAATGAGCCACCCAAGGCAAAGAATCGCCCATGGATCTTCAACAAGATCTTGGGCACCACTGTCAAGCTGATGGAACTGAAGCCTAACACGACTTACTGCCTCACCGTCCGTGCAGCCAACACAGCTGGGGTGGGGAAGTGGTGCAAGCCCTACAAAGTGAGCACTGGGAGAGGAGAGCCCGTGGAGGGGGGTGTTGGGGAGCAGCAGGGAGAGGTCTGAGCCAGGGGTTTTGGAGGCTGGGGACACCCTGATGCCCCCACAGCTCTTCTTCCTGCTGGCTTTCTGCCTGGGAGAATGAGCATGAATTCCAGGCTGCTTTCTTCTGGGAGTTGAAGGATTAAGCCCCTCTGGGGCCCACTGGGGAATGCAAACTCATCTATTCACCAGCATCTCTGTAATGTCCAGCTTCCAATGCCGTTAGCTTTGGAATTCTTCAACTCAGTACCAAGAATTGTGAGCAGGCCAGGGAGTGAAGGGCACATTCCTGTGTTTCCCTCAACGCCCTTCAAAAGGGGGGTAAAGGGCAAAAGGGGGACAAAGAAGGGAAGGGAGGTGGGCAGGGGCATGGGGGGAGGCCTGAGGACAGATTGCTCTGGGGTTGGAAACCTCACACAACAGGGAAGGCATGGGTTCGTACCTGTTTCGGGTGCCCATGAGTAGGTGGTAAGGCTATCCAAGACCGCATCTGACCAACAAGGAGCTGAGCTAGGGTCAGGTCTGGGAAGGAATTCTGAGGGGTTGTTTTATTTCAGTTTGCAACTGTGGCCGCTGACTTGAACAGCTTCCCTGAGAACAACCCCATCCAGATCACTGTGCAGCGCAAGGAACCCCAGAGGAAAACAGTGTCCCTCAGGCTGGAGGACATGCGGAAGCTCGAAGATCTGGAATACCTATTTCCCTACTAAGGAGGGCCCCAGGAAGCCCCTCGCCTACCTTCAGCTTCAGCCCAGGGCTCTCAGGAACCAGAATCATGAGATGGGACCACCAGCACCATGCCAGGAACTGCTGACTAGCCCACCCGGGGGCTGGTGGCAGTGGTCCCCAAACTCCACCCCTGGGTTGGGGCCGAGGCTAGGAGCTCCACTCACCTGGAGACGCCAGAGGCCAGGTCAGGTCCGCCACTGCCCACAGCTGCTAGGCATCCCCCTCCCCAGATTCGGGCTCAGTCCAGATCCCTCATTAAAGCACTGCAGGTCACCTAGCACCCCGGCTTCTGTTTCATGCCAACAGTGGGGCTGGCTGCCATCCCCCTTCCTAGCTTCTGCCGGGGCAGGGAGTCCAGGTTGGGGGGTAGGGGCCATGAAACACAAGTGTGGCCGGCCAATCCCATCCCCACCTACTGCTGGGCTCTGCCAACATCAGCCCTGTCCCCATGTGAGGAAGAAATGTTACTCAAAGACCAGGAAAGACAGCAAAGCTGGACAGAGGCGGTGGCAGCCTGTGGCTGGTCAACATCAGATTCGAGCTCTGGAAGGACAGGGTGCAAAGTGCACAGGCTGGGGGCACGGTCTGATTTCCTCCTGGTTTTTCCAGGATGCGAGGGCACGGACAAACTATTTAAGCTCCCTGGGCTGGTTCAGGGACGCGAGAACCCTACAAGCATGACTGCAGGCTTACTGCGAGGCTCACAGGAGCACACGGCAGGACCAGCGCCCGTGCAGGGCAGGCCCTCGGCAGTCAGCCCCGCCCCCCCCCCGCCCCCCTTCGCCCTTCGTGCAGCCTCCATGCAGGGACATGAGAGGTGGAGACTGAGAAGTGGAGCGTGAGCGCAGGGTCGGGGAAGGGACAAGAGGTTAAAAAAGCCATGGCCCTGGGCAGTCCATACAAGGACAGCTTAGAATCCACCCTGAGCAGATCGCCTGAGCATCAAAACAGGAGCAAGTGTTGGCAGGATGCTTGGAAGGCAACATCTTGGTCGAGAGTTTGAGGACATCCCGGTAGGGATTCCCTTCATTCCATGAAAGCCGTCCTGGGCCAAAGAACCATTGTCCCCTGTCACGCCACACCTCCTGCTGCTGCAGCTCTCACCCCTGCACGCTCCGGGACAGCCGGGACAGCTGTTGCCTTCCGCTCTGTACCCTGAGAGCCCAGCACAGTGCCCGCCGCACTGCGGGACCTTGAGAGGTGTGCCATGTGGGAGAGGCGCGGAGGAGAGCAGCCCTTGAGCCGCCCTGGCCCGCACAGCTCCCTACAGTGACAGAGGTGGTCTGATCTGTGCTGTCCCAGCCGTATGCCAGCGTCGCAGGACTGCATTCCTAGCCGTCCGGGGAAACGGAGACCGCGCATGTGGCTGGCATCCACCACACTGGACAGCGCAGGCTCAGGTTTTCCTCTGGCCACTCTCCTGGGCTTCAGCCGGTCTCCCCCGCCTCCACCAGCCTCTCCCTCGTAGGCACGGGGGAAAGAGACGAAAGGCAACTTCGGGGTCAGCAGGGTTTTGGTGCAGCCCAGAGGGAAGGGTTAGACAAACTGACTTAGCATAGTCCTCAGGTGAGCCTTGGGATTCTAGGACACGGAACGACAACCCGAACACACAAAACAGAAGTGATTTATTAGGTCACAGAATCTCGGGTCTGACTCTGAGTAAAAAGAACACTTAGGAAAGGAGAAGGGGCAGCAGCAGGGCTCCAGTCATTGCGTGGCCCCCCCCACCTCCAGCGAGGTACAGAGTGATAGCCAACGGCTGAGCTCACTGGTAGTCCCCCGTGAGCTCCGCTCTCCTGCTCTGGGGAGGGACCCCACTGGGGGCTGTTCAAGGGCAGCAGGCCATGCTCATTTGCAGGGTCACCACCCTGGCCTTGGGTCTGTGTCAGGGCAGGCGGCTGGCAGCGGCAGGTCCAGGTGGGGGTCCCAGAGAACTTGGGATTTCTCATCTCCTCCATCTGTGCAGAAGGGGAGGGAACAGCATGGGGATCCCATCTTGGGAAAGGGAGGCTGCCATATAGTCCCAGGAGTCTACGACGGGGGAGAGCTTGTGGTTCACTCAATCATCAAGAGCCTGGCTACCATCTCTGCTCTAACTACCCAAACTCAGGTACACCCACTGCCTGCCCCGGCCAAGACCTCATCCCAGGGCCTGGCTGCTCGGATGTCCACTGGGGGCATCTAATGGCAAACAACAACTATTCTCTACAAGTACACACGCTTCAGCTTCCCAAGTGTGTTCACCTCCCATCTTGGAACGTCCCGTCTACCAAGGCTTGGTAACTCCCAGGAGGCAGGTGAACCACACTAAGACTTCGCAGTGAAAAGCCAGAGCCAGGGCGCCTGGGTGGCTCAGATGGTTAAGTGTCTGCCTTCGGCTCAGGTCATGATCCCAGGGTCCTGGGATCGAGTCCCGCATCGGGCTCCCTGCTCCTTGGGAGCCTGCTTCTCCCTCTGCCTCTCTCTCTCTCTCTCTCTCTGTCTGTCTGTCTCTCATGAATAAATAAATTAAAAAAAAAATCTTAAAAAAAAAAAAAAAAAAAGCCAGAGCCAGGACTGGAACTGAGAACTATACTGCCTCTTGCTGGAGGGCCCCTGGGCTTGCCCCCTGGAGAGCACCGTCAGGATCTCCCATAATCCCTGTAATTCCGCAGCCCTCCCTTTTAACCACCAAGAGAACCTGATGCCACACAGTCTTCGGCCCCTGGAGAGCCCTTAGAATTCTCCACCCGAAGGGAAAGATGCAGAGTGACCGACTTAATGGCAGGAGAGCCAAGCACACACTCACATCCGGAGGCATTTGTCCTTGCCACCACTTGCCACCCTCTGGCCATCTGGACTCCAGTCGACAGCATACACCTAACCCGAGGTGGGGGTTGGGGGAGGCACGTCAGTGAGGAGGGTGGGGGGGGCAGGAGGGCCAGGCTTCAAGCCCACCGCCCACCCCACCTCTGCTCACAAGGGTCCAGCCATACCTCATCTGCATGGCCTGGCAGGTCCGCAGCCAGCTTCTGCGCCTTCACATCCCACACCTTCAGCGTGCTGTCGCTGCTGCCGCTGACCAGGAGCCGGCTATCGGCTGACCACGCGATCTGGTACACAGCAGCCACATGGCCACGCAGGGAAGCCAGGTACCTGGGCCAGGAAAAGGTGATGATGGGCATTAGGTCTTCAAACATGTCGGAAGGGGGCCCCTGCGCCCACAGCAGTGGTTCTCAACCTTAGCTGCCCATGAGAATTACCGGGGAACGTTTACAAAACCTCACTGCCTAGCCCCTACCCCAGTGTGATCATTACTAAGGTCATAACGATTTTATAAAACTTTTCCAAATGAGCTGCTTCTAGAATGCCTCTTGCCAGGCCTCTGTACCTGGACAACTTTGCATGACATAGAATCCAACGGAGCCACCTGCTTAGCCCATCTTGTCTGATACCCCCCCTAGCACAAGTTGCCTGCTGGCAGGTGGCATGGAGTAAGGGGGCCAGGCCCACCTGGAACTTTCAGAGCAATACAGATGAGCTATGTCTATTTGGACAAGATTAGGCCTCTCTGGGACCCCGCTTCCTGTCTTGAAAAACAAGGGCTGCCATGTGGCCCCAGCAAGGGTCTCCCTCATCCCTGTTCTCTTCTTGCCCATGCCCCTGTCTCTCCTATGACCTCATTAACCTCAAGCCCACGGTGCCTCATTACACCAGTGCTTCTCAGACTTTAATGGGAGCGGAACCACCTGGCGACCTTATGCAAATGCAGATTCTGATTCACAAGGTCAGGGTGGGGCCCAAGGTTCTGCATTGCTATCGAGCTCCCAGATGCGGCTGCAGCTGCCGGTGTGTGGACCACGCTTTTAGGAGGGCCAGGAAATAATTAGACCTCAAACCTACACTTGGGCCACATGCCTGGCCGTCTTAAGATCATTTCTCTCCTTTGACATGAAAGGAGCTAGCATTTCAGTGCCCATTTATTGCCAGTCCTAAATATACCATCTCATTTAACCTTGGAAACGAAGCTGAGAGGTAGGGTCTGCATATTACAAAAGAGGAAACAAAGGCTCAGAAAGTCTAGATGCTTGCGAAGGCCACACAGCCAGGAAGTGAAAGAGCCAAGCTCCTTCCAGAGGACTAGGGCCCTTCCTCTCCATGCCCTCACTCACCTGCCCGTCCTGCCGTCCCACAGTTTGACAGACTTATCGAAGGAGGCACTGGCGACAATGCGGGAGTCAGGGGAGAAGAGCACCTGGTTGATGAGGGCCTGGTGTCCCGTCATCCGTGCAAGGGGCTTCTTGTCCTCTGCTGGGGACCACAGGAATAAGGTGAAGTCGTCTGAGCCAGACACCAGCCTCTCTGGGCCCTGGCCCTAGGAGAGGCAGAAAGCACACCGTGTTGGACGTGGCCTCAAACAGGAAAGCCCGACCTTGGCAGCAAACACACCACTGATTACCCCACACCAGCACAAAGGCCAGCGCTAGGAGAAATGAGGCCTGGCCAGCTACCAACTCACACGGGATCCCTGGCAAGTCACTGCCCCCAAAACGAAGCTTTATGCACATGGAATGGTTTCAATCACTGTACACAATTACAAGAAAAAGCAAGGTACAGAATAGTGTGTTAAAAAAGGGAAGGATTGGGGCGCCTGGATGGTTCAGTTGGATAAGTGTCCGACTCTTGATTTCGGCTCAGGTCATGATCTCAGGGTCGTAGAATCAAGCCCTGAGATGGGTCTGTGCTGGGCGTGGAGCCTGCTGAAGATTCTCTCTCTCCTCTGCAAACCACCCCCTTCCCTCTCTCTCTCAAAAGAAAAAAGGATTTTGTATGTGGGTTTGTATGCATGTGTAAGTATGAAGTCTCTGGAAGGAAACACGGGATACTAGCAGCACAGGATACTTCCAGAAGGAATGGAAGGGCACAGAGATGGGAGACTTTTTCACTACCTACTTTTTTGTGTTCTTTGATCCTTGGACCCCATAAATGTGTTTGTTTTTTTTTTTTAAAGATTTTGTTTATTTATTTGAGAGAGAGAATGAGAGATAGAGAGCACGAGAGGGGAGAGGGTCAGAGGGAGAAGCAGACTCCCTGCTGAGCAGGGAGCCCGATGCGGGACTCGATCCCGGGACTCCAGGATCATGACCTGAGCCGAAGGCAGTCGCTTAACCAACTGAGCCACCCAGGCGCCCAATGTTTTTTTTTTTTAAAGATTTATTCATTTATTTATGAGAGAGCATGAGAGGGGGGAAGGTCAGAGGGAGAAGCAGACCCCCCGCTGAGCAGGGAGCCGATGAGGGACTCGATCCCAGGACTCCAGGATCATGACCTGAGCTGAAGGCAGTCGCTTAACCGACTGAGCCAGGTGCCCTTAAATGTGTTACTTTAAATAAAGTTAAAAAGAGGGACACTTGAGGGGCGCCTAGGTGGCTCAGTCATTAAGTGTCTGCCTTCAGCTCAGGTCATGATCCCGGGGTCCTGGGATCGAGCCCCTCATTGGGCTCCCTGCTCAGCAGGAAGCCTGTTTCTCCCTCCCCCACTCCCCCTGCTTGTGTTCCTTCTCTTGCTGTGTCTCTGTCAAATAAATAAATAAAATCTTTAAAAAAAAAAAAAAGAGGGACACTTGAGTGGCTGAGTTGGTTGAGTGTCCCACTCTCGGTTTCAGCTCAGGTCATGACCTTGGGGTTGTCAGATCAAGCCCCGTGTCAGGCTCCATGTTCAGCAAGGAGACTACTTGAGATTCTCTCTCTCCCTCTCTGCCCCTTCCCCTGCTCATGCTTGCACTCTCTCTCTCTCTCTCAAATAAATCTTAAAAAAAAAAAAGAGAAAATGCAATAAATAGATAAGCAAATAAATGAAACAAAATGATTAAAACGATCCCTATGTGTTAAGATTTTAGGAGTGTAAACTAGGATTATCACGAAAAACTTTCTGGAAAAGGAAAGGGGGGAGGGACCTGGGTATCTGCAGTGTTTCAGGGACCAGTGGGGGACGAGTACAGAGCTGGGCATGCTGGTAGCTGGCTCATACTCACCCGCACCAGGTTGTATCGCCTCAGAGCCCCATCCTTCAGCTCCTGCACTGTGGCCAGGTACCGGAGGGGAGAGGAGGAGATGAGGTGACCGATTAGAAAATCCCACGCCAACAGCAAACACCCCGGCCCAGGTCCAAATCTCGCACATTAAGCCAGAGAAGTGGCTCCTTCCCGCCCACTCACAGGACCCTTGGAGGTCTTGGGCGTTAACCGAGGCCTCGGCAGGCTCAAAGGCGCCTGTACGCAGGGCGTAGTCAGTGCTGAGTGCCATGGTATTCACCCAATGGCCGTGGCCTTGCAGAGTCCGGCACAGCACACCCTAGGGCAGAGGAAGTCAGGTCAGACACACTCCCGCCCCACTCTCCACCCTAGGGAACCAGTACCCCCAGGTTAGCCCCAGAAGACAGTGATGCGGGACTCAGAATCAGGACCCTCATTCATTGTGATCTTAATCGAATCACCCCTCTGGGCTCAAGTCTCTCCTCATGTCTGAGATGAGTGTACTGGGCCAGATCATGGTTTCTGAAAGCATGTTTCATGGGAAGGAAGTGAAGTATGTGGGAATACATGGGCTCCAGTCAAGTAACTCCGGGGTACAGCAGGTTCCATAAAGCTAACAGGCTTCCTAGAGCAGGAACGTCTGGCCCGTGCTAATGTACACTGGAACCTCCACTATCATGCAGCACCAACCACAGGACCCACCATTCCCGAAGTGCCTCCCTGACCTGGACCTCAGGACCCACCGGCCAACCTGCCTTCTAGCCCCAGCATCCCATGGCCTGAGATGCCCCCAGGCTTGGGTTCTGGACCCTCCCGGCTCTTACATCATGAGCCCTCCAGACTTTGATGGTGCGGTCCTGGGAGGCAGAGTAGAGAAGCCCGTCCCCTCCCCACCGGAGACAGGTGACTGACTGCGTGTGCCCGGTGAGGATGCGCTCACAGCGGCCTGCAGTTGTATCCCAGACCCGCACGCTGCCATCCTTGGAGCTGCTGGCCACATAGCGGCACGCCGGGTTCCTGCAGAGGGGGACATGTGACCTCACTTCTGACCTGGCAATGCCCACAGCACGTCCCCATGTTCAGCTCGAGGGCCAGGGACAATGATGCGAAGGCTTCCTGACCCCAAGATCAAGCTGCATTGCAAGGCAGCTCTCAGGCCCCATGATGAGCAGCCCCCTCTCAAGCAGCAACCACACGCTTGGAAGACTTGCCCCACTGCCTGCCATACCATTCCTGTTGGTCGGGCTGGCCATCTCGCCCCCTCAGCAGGGGAGAGGACAGTTTTGAGCCCCTAGCTCCTCATTCCCACCCCCAGCTCCGTCAGTATCACTTACGCGTGGAGGGGCTCCCAGCTCAGGCCCGTGATCCACCTGCTGTGGCCAGCCAGGGCCCTGCCCACCTGCTTCCCTGTGCTTGGGTCCCACAGGAGAATCTGAAGGACAGAGGCTTACTCAATAACCCTCCCCGAACTGTCCCTGGGCCACTGCAGGTCACCGCCCACTGGCCCCAACCCATCATTCCCTAAGACCCCAGAACCTGATCTGACCCAACTCCTAGGAAGGGAGCCCAGAGTCCCTGCCTAGTTACCCTGACCACCACCTACCTGGCCATTCTTGCAGCCTGAGGCCAGCTTCTTGCCATCTGGGGACCAGGATATGCTAAGCACCCAGTGTCTGTGTCCTAGGAAAGCAGGGGAGGGAGAAAGGAGGGAGCACATCTGTCTTTATTCCCAGTGCCTAGCAGTGCCTGGCACTTCTCAACTAGTCCCTGAATAAATGAGCAGTCGAACCAAAGGAGAGATGAGGCTTTCTAGGCAAAGGGAGACTCTACCCCAAGTGCTAAAGCCATGCATCCTGCTGCATAGATAATACTTCCACTTTCTAATAATTCCTCACACGATACATGGTATGAAGTGTTTGCACACGTCATCCCTTATAATTCTCATGATAGCTCTAAAGTATGGAGCAGGAACGATTCCCCCAATTTTTCAGATGATAAAACTGAAGCTTGCGGGGCACGCCCTACATACACGAGATCACCCGGCCGGAAGCATCAGCACCAGCTGGGAGCTTGACATGCAAATTCTCAGGCCGCATCTCAGAACTAAGGAGACCAAAACTCTAGGGGTGGGGCCCAGCAATCTGTATGTTAACCAAGCCTCCCAGGTGATTCTGATGCATGGTCAAGTGCTCAAGTTTGAGAACCACTGTGGTAGAGGCTGGATGTAAGTCAGGTTCTCCTTGCTACCAGCTGTCAGCACAACCCACAACCCACACTTAACTCTCTGGTCCAGTTTGTATGTAGCCTGCTCAAAGGTGCGGTCTCAACCTAGAAACAGGCCGCTGCTAACTGGCCATGAAGGGGCTGAATCAGCTCTGAACCTCCTCAGGAACTAAAGGGCCTGAGTAAATGATTGCGCATCCGCCACTGGGTTAAGTCCCCCTACAGAGCTAAGTGAGTACTGACCCTGGCATGTGAAATGCGGTGTCTCGGTGCTGAGATCCCAGAAGCGCACAGTAGTGTCTCCGGAGCCACTGGCCAGGTACCTGGGGAAGAAGAGAGGCCACCTGACCTCTGCAGTGGGGCCAAGGGGTCGGGCCTACACCAGAACACTGCACATGTGCGTTTCTGCCGCCTGTTCAACTGTCTTCTGGGCATAGAATCTGGGGCTGGACTTTTCTCTCTCCTCTGAGAAGGAGAAATGTAACACTGATCCCATCTGGGAGAAGAACCCCAGGCGGCCATTTCTCTCCTCTTCCTTTTCTAAAAGGAACGGCCACAGCTATAACCAGGTTTGAAGCTGCTCATTAGCCTCGTTATGATTGCAAAAAGCAAAGAAACTCAGTTTCACAGATGATGAATTAAATCACAAAGTGACTTGTCCGGGTCACCCAGCTAGGGAGCTCGCAGCTCAGCTCTCCTGAGATCAAGTCCAGGAAGGATTCTTCCAAGGTGGGTGTCCTTCAAGACCAAACCCCACCGGGGATGTCCCTAACCTGCAATTTGTGCCCAGAGCTCAGGTCTATGATAGGCAGCCTGAGGTCCTATTGATTGTAACTTGGGGTACCCTCCCCACCCCAGCAAGAGGCTGCACTCCCACACTCCACTCCACGATTCTGCAGCTGTCCTTACTTTCCCGTGGGGCTGAAAGCCACAGAAATGACCGCCTCGCTGTGACCTTCCAAAGAGCTAGTGCAGCGGGTCACAGCACGGACCCTGAAGATGGCCTGTGGCTGGTAGATGATGTCAAGGACCTTCTCTGTCTCCACGGCCTGGGACTCCAGCGTCTTCCCCAGTGACGAGATGATCTCGGCATCATGGACATAGAAAGCCAGTGGCAAGGGATCCTCCTGGAGGGCAATGGCAAAGAGCAACTCCTCCATCAAAGGACAGGCAGGAACACTCCCCACTGAGCTGTGGGCAGGTGAAGCTTTATTCTTTTCAGCCACTGTTTGGGATACCACCCACCATGCCCACTGAGCAAGGCCTTTTTTATCCTCAAAGAGTAACTGCAGGACACTTACATAGTACTTTAAAATCCTTTATCTGCATCTCACAACAACCCTGGGAGGTAGGCATCAATACTCCCACTTGACAGATGAGAAAACTGAGGCTCAGAGCAGCTACAAGTAATTAGCCCAATGTCTTATTGCTAATGACTAATTTAAGTGCTTCAGAAAAAAAATTAAAGTCCTGAATTAGTGTTCATATACAGAATTATGCAGTGTTTTCTAAACCACCACACCATGCCCTACGATGTATAAGCAGCATCGAAAAAACTGGTTGAAAATGCAGACTCTGGGGGCACCTGGGTGGCTCAGTCGGTGAAGCATCCGCCTTCGGCTCAGGTCATGATCCCGGGGTCCTGGGATGGAGCCCCACCTCAGGCTCTCTGCTCAGCGGGGAGCCTGCTTCTCCCTCTGCCCCCCTCCCTGCTTGTGTGCTCTTTCTCTCAAATAAATATAAATAAAATCTAAAAGAAAAAGAAGAAAGAAAGGAAGGGGAAGGGAAGGGAAAGAAAAGGAAAGGAAAGGAAAGAAGAAAAGAAAAGAAAAAATGCAGACTCGGCTTCACTCCCAGAGTCTTGGTGTAGTAAATCTGGGGTGGGGTCCAGGTACTGTGTTTTTAAGCCCCAGCATTTTGATAAACACTGGCTTAGAAGAGCAAGGGTTTTGAATCTGACATTCGGGAGTTCCAATTCCAAATCTACCACCTACTGCGTAGCACCGTACAAATCACTGAATGCCTCTGGGCCGCCCTGTAAGATGGGGATATTAACGGGGAGCTGTGTCGAGGAATTTGACGATGCATCCAATGCGTTCAAAATGCGGTCTCTTTCCCCAGATGGACCCTGATGGCGCGCAAAGCGCTGTCACTGATTAGATCTCCTGACTCTCCCCCGAAGTAGGTGGCCCTGCCACGGACGAGGCGCCAGGGTGGTTCACCCACTGTCGCTGAGCAGTGGGACCCCCGAACCCCAGACCTTGGGTCTCCCGATGCCCTGCGGGCCAGACCAGGGCAGGGCCGCCCGCCCGGGCCGCCGCTCACCTGGGCCAGCAGCGCGTTGCACACGAGCTGCAGCTTGTCCGGGGTGATGTCCACGGGCACGTCGAACGGGGAGCCCAGCAGCTGCCCGCCCTCATCCTGGAACTGCACCAGCAGCCGCTGCACGTCGCGCGCCGCCGCCTCATCCTGCGCGCACAAGCGCGTCGGGGGGTCAGCCACGCCGCCCGGCCGGAAAGCCCCCACTGCCGCCTCCCTCTGGCCTCGGGGACCCCGGACCCGAGTGCCCACGCCCGCACTCACGCACACCCACCGCCGCCGCCGCCGCCGCCATCCCGCGTCCACACGTGGAGGAGAAAGACTCTGGCGGGACGGAGCGCCGCCCCCGGGGTCGGGCGGCGCGGCAGGCCGCGACATCGCCCCCTGGTGTGGCGGAGGGGAAGTGTCACGCCGTGCGCGGCCCGGCGTGGCGGCGGGCGCCATCTGGTACCTCCCTCCACAGCCTCCCGTTGGACAGGTGGCCGTCGCCCCATTCAGTCCCTCCCAGTGCAGTGCGGGATACGAACGGCCTTTGGTCTCTGTAGAACAGGGATTCTTGCCCCACTTCATAGATGGGGAAATCGAGGCTCTGAGCGGTTTATTGATTTTCCCCAAACTCAAGAGACAGGAAATGGCGGAAGACTGAATTGGCTTGGCAGCAGCAACCTTGCAGGGGCGGCTTACAAAACCAGAGCCTGTTCGCTTGAAGGCGGAAATTACTATTTTTTAAAATGGATCAAATCAGTTCATAATTCTTGAGTGCAAAAGCAAAAAGTGTCTACAGTTTTCAACACTGTAAAGCAATAGCAACTATGATGGGAATGATAGCAACGTGTTAGGCGTTGTTCCAAGTGCTTTACCCATGTAACTCATTTAATCCTCACAAAAACCCTTCTGGCCCCACATTACAGATGAGGAGCTGAGGCAGAGACCAGCTAACATGGGGGCTCTTACCAGAAACCTGGGATCTCCCTTGGAGCTCTGCCCACATCCCAGGGGTCTCAAGCTCTGTCAATCTGGCCTCCTTAACCTGTCCCAAATCTCTCCCCATCTCCTCTCTCACACTCTGGCCTGAGTCACTGTGATTGCATACAACAGCCTCTTCACTCGCCTCCCTGTTTCCACTCTTGCATCTTCCTGAGCATCCTCCACACTGCAACCAGGGTGATGTTTTCAAACCAAAGATCTGGTGGGTCACTGTCCACCCTAAAACCCTACAGTGGCTCCCATTATAAGCAGGACAAAGGTCAAACTCCTTATGATGCTCCACTCAGCCTTACTTACCTGTCCAGCCACTCCTCTCTCTTTAAGATCGAATTCTTCTGGCTTTTTCTTAGTTCTTCCAAGGCATGACCCTTCTTGCATCAGTGCCTTTGTACTTGCAGATTTCTCTGTCTGGAACTCTTATGGGTTGAATTGTATCCCCCCCCCCCCAAATTCGTGAGCTGAAGCCCTAACCCCCAGGGTCGCTGTATTTGGAGATAGAGCCTATATGGGAGTAATAAAGGCTAAATGAGGGCATAAGAGTGGAGCCCTAGTCCGATAGGATTGGTGTCCCTATAAGAGATATCTCTTATATCTCTCCCGCTCTGTCTCTTTCCCCCTCTCTCTCTGCCCCACGCCTCCTCCTCACACAGAAAAGAGGCTATGTGAAGACAGTGAAAATGTGGCCATCTACAAGCCAGGAAGAGAAGCCTCACCAGAAACCAATGTTGATGGCACCTTGATCTTAAACTTCTAGACTCCAGAACTGTGAACAAATATGCTTATTTTTCAAAAATTTCACTTATTCCAGCCATTCTGCCTGTGGTGTTTTCTTACAGCAGCCCACGCAGACGAAGACAGGAACAATTCCTCATTCTTCAGGTCTTGCCTGAAATATGCATGCATTCATTCAGCAAATGTCTCTGCCAGACATTGTTCTAGGAACGCTTCATGTATTAACTCATGTAATCATTTACTCAGGAAACCTTCTCTGAAACAATGCTATGTTTCCCCATTATATGTTTTTTCAAAATATCCTGGTGTTCTTTGTATTTAGAAATCACAGATCCATGGAATGATTTCATCCATTCATCCAATGAATATTGTTGAGCCCTTGTGTAAGCACTTTGATAGCCGCTCGAAATATGTAAGTGAACACAATAGACACAAATTCTTGTCCTCACAAGTGGTCTTGGCTTCCACTGTCATTCACACTTCCTGGCACATAGTAGATGCTTAAGAATTGGTTGGGGTGTGAATTACTGAATCAGGATTTTTTTTTTGTATTGTTTTGTTTTCTAAGATTTTATTTATTTATTTGACACAGAGAGAAAGAGAGAGAGCGCACACAAGCAGGGGGAGTGGCAGGCAGAGGGAGAGGGAGAAGCAGGCTCCCCGCTGAGCAGGGAACCCGAAGTGGGGCTTGATCCCAGGACCCAAGCCAAAGGCAGATGCTTAACCAACTGAGCCACCCGGGTGCCCCTGAATCGGGATTTGAATCTAAGATCCTTTGGACCTTAAAGTCAGAGAACTTGAGTTTTCTGCCAGTGGCAGGATCCTTTATCACCTGACTTCGTTGCTACAGAGAGCTTGCCCCGTAAAGGGGCTCAGGGTTTAGGACACCACGATGGCAGGGAATCCCTCCCTACATTCATTCATGTATTTATTCAGCCAATAAACATGCATCAGACAAATATGCATCAGGGCTGAGCCTTGGGTCCAGAGGCGTAGTAGAACTTGTCCAAGTCATAGCTGTGTCCAAGGTTACAGAGCGAGGAACAGAATCCAGTGTGGGTGACCCACCTATGCTTTTTCTTCAGTGCACTTCTCTGCCCTGGTCGGGTAGGTTTGAGGATATATGCGGGGAGGGGCCAAAATGGCAGTAAGTGAAGCAAAGCATGAGCATGGAGACACTATTCATTCCTCCATTCATTCATTGAGGAGACCCGCATTGGGCACTGACTCTGCCAGGCTCTGTGCCAGGCTGAGGGGTTGGGGGGGTGACAGCCAAACTGTATGAGATGCTGTCCTTTGTTCTTGCCCCCTGGGAGGGAGCTCATGACCCAGGTTTGGAGACACTGGAAGGCGAAAGAGTTCTGAGTCCATGTAGGAATAGACTCAAATTTGTCTCAGGAGCCCTCAGTCAGATGGGGAGAAACAGGTCCTGCCCCAGGGGAGACCTGCTCTGGTGGTGAAAACAGTTTTTGTCCCAGGAAGACCCCCTTCCGAGACTCAGCTTGCCAGGAGAGTTCCCAGGTGGATTGGGGGCAGGGTTACAGTCCTTGGGCTCAGGGAATTCCTAGACTGACCCAGCTCTCGCCCAAGGAGAAGACCGTAGTCTAGTGGGGGATATGCAGAGCCCATCGTCCGGGAGCTCCCAGTGTGATGGGAGAGGTAGACTGAATGCATCCACTCCATACAGATGGTGGATGCAGGAGAAGGCGTGCACACTGAAAGAAAGCACCCACTTGCACTTAACCAAGTTTGCAAGCCGCTCTGTCTTTCTGGAAAAGGAAGGACCTTTTCAGCAATGAGTGCCGGAGGGATAGGGGACTTGTGGGCAAGTAGAAGAGGGGAAGGAACTCTCTTCCCCCCTTCCATCCCTCCTCCCTCCAGAAGTGCATTTCTGGAAGTCTCCAGTTGGTCCTGGACCTGGGCAGCTGCTCTAAGTCTGCCAGCCCCTCAGCTGTCACTCGGCTCCCAAAATAGCAGCGGCTGGGGGGAGGGAGAGGAGGTTGTTTATCTGGGGTGGACGGGGACAAGGGGCATTATAACTGTGCCTAGGGAGGGGGTCTCCCTCCTTTCTGGATCTTTCTCTCACTCTTTGTGGTATGAGTGCCTGAGTCCAGGACAGCCCCTGAACAGGACGCTGGGGCAGAGGTTAGTCAGCGCTCCCACGTGGTAACGACTGTCCAGTCCGGGGAGGGGAGGGCCCTGAGTATCAATGACAGACTCCAGGGGCACCTGCCCCTGTGGCCAAATATGGTCTGGAGCCCCTGGCAGGGATGATAAAGCCTCTTGGGTGGGGGAGGGGACAGACTAAGGCTTGGTGTCCCGGGGTTCACGAGGGAGCTCAGCGGAGCAGCATCACAGGACAACAGATCAGGAGCACTGTCCTCTAAGCAAGTGAGCCCCCCTGGGGGGTGCCCCAGACTGGGGAGGGAGAAGGGGGACCGAGAAGAACTTGTAAGGCTTGCAGTGAGAATTCAGGCCTTTGGCGCCATCTGTCCTGCTGGGAGGGACGGAGGGGGAGGCACAGGGACCCTGAGACTCCCTCAACCATGCTAATCTGCAAGCAAATGTATCAAGTCCTCCTGGGGGGGATGGATTCAGGGGTGATGGGGGTGGGTCCTTTCCAGGCAGAACCCTCGCCTTCCATCCTGGTCGGAGGAGACCCTGGAGCTCCAGACCTCAGGCCAGGAGTCCAGCCCTGGGTCTGGAGTAAGGGGCTGGCCAGACGGAGCTGCTCCTGTCCTGACAGATGGCGGAGGCCGAAGCGGTGCAGCTGAAGGAGGAAGGGAACCGGCATTTCCAGCTCCAGGACTACAAGGCTGCAACGAAGAGCTATAGCCAGGCCCTGAAGCTGACCAAGGATAAGGCACTGCTGGCCACACTCTATCGGAACCGGGCAGCCTGTGGCCTGAAAACGGTCTGGAGCGGGCAGGGCGGGAGGCTGAGGGCCAGGGCTGGGAGGCAGGGGTGTGGAGGCAGCCCCCCAGCCTGATGGGCATTGTCCATTGTTCCAGTCCTCTCTCCCGGACCCCTCGGGTTGGAGGAGGGCACCTCCTACTGCTTTCCTGGACCCACTGCCTGACCCACTCCTCCCGGAGACAGAAATTCCTCCAGTTGGGAGTCAGCCTAGTGGGCACTGGCATCACGCCAGGGGTTTTTAAATGTTATTTCAAGGCATCTTACTAACAGCCCAGTTAGCTACCGTTTCGTGCCCATATCGCAGATGACAAACTCAGGGCTCAGAGGGCTCCATAACCTGCCAAGATCTCCCAGGTAATTAGCAGCAGAGCCCAGATTCAGACCCAAGATTGCCTAATGCCAGAGCTCATCCACTCCTCCATGCCCAGCGAGCGAGGGGCCCGCCCTTGGGCCCCCGACAGCCAGCAACTCCCCAGCAAACCCTCTCGGGCTGCCTCCGCGTTGGACCCACTTTAACCCCGGCTCCTTCTTCTTCCCCCTTTCTCAGGAAAGCTACGTTCAGGCGGCTTCAGATGCCTCAAGAGGTGAGCGCCCCTCCCCCAACCTCTGCCCCTCACCCCCCAGCATCCCTGTTTTGTCTAAGAGGCTCTTTATCAACTGAAGGAATTACAGATCAGGTAATGTCATCCTAGGCATTGTAGGCAGGCTTCAGATGTCCAGAGAGGCCATCCCTAAATTTTTGCATTTTTGCAACTTGCATTATACATTAAATCATAGGTCAAGGGAGATACTTTTGTTAAAAGATGTTTCTGAAAATCCTTATGGCATGATAATGACACACGCTCCTCTGTTGTAAATTAGGGTATGCTCCTCCTGCGGTCCCAGGACTAGGGCATGGCCCAGTTCACTCTGTGGGATCAGGCTCCCTGAGGGGAGGAGGGAGGCAATAGCCCAGTCCACAGGGACCGGGGAGAAATGAACATTAAAATCAACAACAACAACTCCAAAAACCTTTAAACTTAGCTTTAGCTTCAACTTAGGCTTAAGTGCATCATCAAAATGGGAAGACATCTCTTGGCTGCAGCTTTTGGGTTCTGATCTGATTACTATTCTTTTAGGAGAAAGAGAGTCTGAAGTGAGTTCAGAAGGGAGGGAAGCAGCTGGAGAGGGGCCTGGAAATACAACCCCTGCAGAGCAGTTGAGGGAAGTGGCAATATTTAGCTCGGGGAAGGCAATTCCCAGGTGGGATGGAGAGCTGCCTTCAAATACCTAAGAGGCTGTCACAAGGAGGAAGGACTGGATTTCAACTCAGGGGTTCCAGGGCTGAACTTAGGACAAAAGGGCAAACTCACAGGGAGATGTATTTCAGGTAGGAAGAGGGAAGGGCTTTCTTGATGGAGCTGCTTGGCTGCCTTGAGAAGGAGGGAGCTCCCCACTGCTGGAGGTATGCAAGTACCCGTTGGATGAGCACTTGGCGGGGATCATGACGTAGAAGAGACTGAAGCATCAGGCGCTAAATGAGATGGCCCTTAAGCTCCCTTCTGACCTTGAGACTATGATTCTTACTGCCTCCTTGACAAAGGGGAGCTTTGGGCCAGAGAGTCCACATGGGTGGATAATCTCCACTGAAGACACAGAAGCCCTGGAACTGGGGACAGTGGCAGGGAAGGGAGGACGGTGGTCTGCAGCCCAGGCCCCTGAGGCATCCCTGTCTCCTTCGTTAGCTATTGACATCAACTCCTCGGACATCAAGGCTCTGTATCGGCGATGCCAGGCACTGGAGCACCTGGGGAAGCTGGACCAGGCCTTCAAGGACGTGCAGCGCTGTGCCACCCTCGAGCCACGAAACCAAAACTTTCAGGAGACACTGAGGAGGCTCAACACCAGCATCCAAGAGAAGGTGAGCTGGACCCCTTCGCACAAGCCTTGGCCTGCCTCCCCTCACTCCTAGTAGGGACAAGTTAGGGAAGCAGGCCATCAGGGGAGGTCTAACCCTACCTCCCCACTCTTGGATGGAGTGAACACCTGGCACAGGCAGGCGTCGTAGAACAGCCAAGCAGATGCACGCATCCACCCATCTTTGAATGATCAGAGGTGCTTGTTTGAAGGAGCAAGCCAGTCAGGACCAGAACATGGCTCTCTTAAATTTCAGGTGGAGACTTAAAAAAAAAAAAAATTGTAACTTAGTATGTATGTAACATGATCTTCCTCTCTTTCTAGGAGGACAAAGGCAGTATTGAGGAGAGGGTATTGCTGAATGATAGAGAGTCAGGAGCCAGGAGGAACAGGAAATCTTTTCTAGGAAAATGGAGTGGGGTGGGGAGAGCTTGGATCAGAGGTAAGGACTCCTGCATCCTAGTCCTGGCTTAGGTACTGATTTTCTCAGGGATCCCTTGGGGTGTCAGCTCCCCCTCTGTAAGCGCAGGAGGGTAACTGATCATTAAGCTCCTTGCACCGAGACTCAGTAACTCCTCGGTGCCTGGGGCAGCCCCATGCCACCAGCACACTGTCCGCAGTGCAGACTCAGGGGCTGTGTAAACAAACTGAGGAGTGACCCAAGACGAGGTGGCTAACGAGAGACCCCCTAGGAGGAAATGAGCCCGGGATGGAAATAGGCAAGCCTGTGGACCAGCAGAACAGAGGAGGAGGATGTACAGAAGGAGCTGACAAAGGGGGGGTGGTGATCAGTTGGGTCATTTTATGGTGGAGTCAGAGCACAGGAGTTGGGGCTGGGGGTGTGAGGGGATGAGACATCCAAACATAACGGTTTTAATCTGTGTGAAGAGATGCTTCAAAACTGCTTCAGATTTCTGATCCTAGACACCTAGTTCTGTTCTAATTATTAACTAGACTGCAAAATTGGGGTGATGATCTGTAGCCTTCCAAGACTTGTGATGACCCAGTGGGATAGCGAACTTAACTAGACTGCCAGCCTTGTGGGGCAAGGACTTGATTTTGTTCACCATTCTACCCCCCAGCATCTGCAATAGTGTCTGGCACGTAAGAGTTATTCAGCAAATGTTTGTTGAATGAATGGGTGACAGCGTAGGGGCCCCGAGGAGATACCCTAATATTTACTGAGCCACCTGGAATGTGGACCCCTGCCTGCCTCCTTTCCCACTCCCTCCTCTCTCCTCAGCTCCGTGTGCAGTTCTCCACGGACTCCAGGGTACAGAAGATGTTCGAGATCCTCCTGGACGAAAACAGTGAAGCTGACAAGCTGGAGAAGGTGCGTGCTGGGAAACTGGCCGGCCAGCAGAGGGCGCACGCGGGGCACCCACCCCCGTAACTCTGCTTCCGCTGCAGGCCCGCCCCTATCTCTGGACAGCGACTCCCAGACTGCTTGGCGGTTGGGGGGGGGGGGAGAGGGAGGGGGAGGAAGGCGGCCTCTTGGAAAAAGTGAACAAAAATAAGCCAAAGTTTAAGCACTTTGGAAAATTCCCTAATTCCGGCTATAAAGTCCAGGACTAGAGTGAGACTGAGGAGGAGAGAGTCATGTGGCAGGGTTGGAGTCTTTATTTAAATTTTTGATATTTTGTTCATCATGGATTTTTTTTTTTGCGTTACATTGCATTGATTTTGATATTTTAAAATATTGCATTAGATACTATTTATCTCGATTGCTGAGGTTTTTGATGTCCCTGTAAATTTTCACCCAAGGCAAGTGCCTCACTTGCCATACCGTGGTTTCCACCCTGAGAACGTTAAAAATGGCATGTTAAAATAATGTTCTATTCCATTATAAATTATTGCAAAAATTCATCCTGAATATGAAAATATTTGCTCATGATACCATCCTCTTAGCCAAATTTGTTGCCTTTTTTTTTTAATGTTCCCTTCTGGTCTTTCTTCAGAGGAAACAAACTGAACATCTGAATGTTTTGTTTTGTTTTATAAAGATTTTATCTATTCATTTGACAGAGAGAGACACGGTGAGAGAGGAACACAAGCAGGGGGCGTGGAAGAGGGAGAAGCAGGCCTCCCGCAGAGCAGGGAGCCCGATGCGGGGCTCGATCCCGGGACCCTGGGATCCTGACCTGAGCTGAAGGCAGCTGCTTAACGACTGAGCCACCCAGGCGCCCCGAACATCTGAATGTTTTGATTTATAAGAATTTGACAGACAATGCCTGAGGAATTTTTGTTAGTTTTATGGTCAATAAGTCCATATAATATGCAAATACCTTTTATAACAAATTGTTGTGAGGACTTAGTGAGTTGTTATTGATAAATGTACCTGGACAAGTACAAAGCCCTTGACTGGTAGAGTGACAACGGTTCTGGTGGCGCTTGTCTGGGATTCTCTCGTCCATCTCCTCCCCAGCATTCCACTCCTCCTCTGTTTGCTTACCTTCTCCTGCCTCACGAGTTCTTCCTCCAACCCCAGCTTCTCAGGTCCTGCTGAGGTCTCCTCTCCTGGTCTGGGGCCATTTAAGGTATATGTATCCTCAAGGCTTTAGAGTGGGAAGACATTGGGGAACTTTCTAGCTCAACTGCCTAATTTTGGAATCTGGAATACAGAGAGGTGCCATGACTTGCCCAAGTTCACACAGCTAGCACATCGCAGAATCAGTACTCACACAGAACTTTCAAGACCCATTTCCTGCTCTCTCTGCCCACCACTTTCCACCTTCCTGAGAACCCCTGTAACTTCAGATTGTCCTGAACAGATAAACAAACAAACCCCAAATGCCAAAACCATATTCAAGGGAAAATTTTAAAGGAAAAGAATTCTCCATGTAAAAACACTTCTGTTAAAAGATAAACCGAGGCGTGTTAATAATGTTGAGTTTATTTGGACAAAATCTATTCAAATGGGGTAGCACCCAAACAGGAAGTGGTTAGGAGCTCTCCACCCACAGGAGCTGGGGGAAAGACTTATAGAAAAGAGGTGGAAACAAAGCAACCAGATTATTTGATTGGCTATAGCTTAAGCAGTTATGTTACGTGGGAAAGCCTAGTTGGCTGTAATGGTTGTTCTTACGTTTCAATTTTTTTTTTTAATTTTTAAAATTTTAAAAAAGATTTTATTTATTTATTTGAGAAAGAGAAAGAGTGAGAATGAGCGGGGGGGGGGGGGGGGAGAGGGAGAACCCGGCACCCGGCTGGGCAGGGAGCCGGACATGAGGCTTAATTCCAGGAACTTGGGATCATGACCCGTACAGAAGGCAGACACTTACCGACTGAGCCACTCAGGTGCCCTTAAGTTTTGATTTCTTAACTCAGACATTATAGGCTTACGTTTGTGTTTGCTTACATTAGCTGCTAGGGCATTAAAGCCACTCATTCTAAGGGCCTCCTTGTTTAATTAATTTAACACTTCAATGCATTTTTTTTAGTCCTTATCCATAAGCATATATACACAGTTTTGTTTTAATGTAAGTGCAATCAGAGTGAACCTACTATTTGGATTCTGCTTACCAGTGTTTTTCTTTTTCTTTTTTTCCAATTTGCTGGGTCATCTTTTTATTTATGACTTCAGTGGCTATACTATATTTCATCCAGTTTGGCTTTATGCAAGTTACTTTGTTTCTTCTTTTGAATCATGTTCTTGGGCTACATCTCCAGGAGTCTGATTACAGGGAAAGAATCCAGTATAAAGATGTTTTGAAAATCCAGTCCTGGTGCCTGGGTGGCTCAGTCAGTTGAGCATCTGCCTTCAGCTCCGGTCATGATCCTGGGGTCCTGGGATAGAGCCCCACAGTCATCCGTCTCCCTGCTCATCGGGGAGCCTGCTTCTCCCTCTGCCCCTCTGCTCCTGCTCGTGCTCTCTCTCTTTCTCTCTCTCTCTCTCTCGCTGGCTCTCTCTCAAATAAATAAATAAGTAAAATCTTAAAAAGCAAAGAAAAGAAAATCGAGTCCTTGCACCAGCCCCTGCATCGGCCCCTGGCCAAGACTTTGGGACCCCCACCTCCTCTGTGACCCTCATTGTGTCCTCCCCCCTCAGGCTGCCAACAACCTCATCGTCCTAGGGCGTGAAGAAGCAGGGGCTCAGATGATCTTCCAAAACAACGGAGTGGGCCTGCTGCTGCAGCTCATGGACACCAAGAGGCCCGAGCTGGTGCTGGCTGCCGTGCGGACCCTGTCGGGCATGTGCAGTGGCCACCGAGCGAGGGTGAGGACCTGGGCCTCGGGCTTAGGGTGACATGTGGGCTGGGAGCGGCTGGCATAAACAGACCCTCATACAAAGTCTAAGGTGTGCCCCCCCCCATCCTTGATTGTATGGTCCTGGTTTCAACGGAGAGATTGATCCTCTGCATTTCCCTTCAAGCTGGAAATGCTTTTATGCAAAGATAAGGTTATTGAAAGTGGTTTATGAGGCAGAGCTGAATACAAAGGCTATGATGGTTGGCATTTATCATACTAAATCTTCCAAACCCAGTGTATGCTGTACGCTTAGAGCACATCTCAATGCGGACTCACCACATTGCACGTGCTCAATGGCTCCCAGGTGGCAGGTGGCTCCCGTGTCGGACAGCCCAGCTTTCAGCCTCTGGAAAGAGGCATGGCTTGTGTCACAGGCCTTCCCAGACCTTGGGCCCCACGAGGCACTGGCTGCCTGGGCTTATTTCCCTCCAGCACGGGCAGGGTGGGGAGGGTCATCCCCTACTTCCTCACCTGCTCAGCAGCTGGAAGAGAGGGGCAGGCAGCTGATGGTGGGTCTTGCTGGGGGTTTAGGCCACGGTGATTCTCCATGCAGTCCGGGTAGACAGAATCTGTGGCCTCATGGCCGTGGAGAACGAGGAGATGTCTCTGGCCGTCTGCAACCTGCTCCAGGCCATCATTGACTCTCTGTCAGGAGAGGACAAACGGGAACATCGAGGCAAGGACGAAGCCCTGGTTCTAGGTAAGAGGCGGTCCTCTGTGTTTGTCGAAGGGGCGGGGGCCAGGGAGAGTCAGTTGCCTCCTCTGACGGCTCAGTCCCTGTATGTGGAGGTGGCCTGGTTTTATTTTCATATTTATTTTCTAATTATAAAAGTAAAAGAGGCATGGCAGCATCATTTTCAATAACTTAAAAGTGGAGGCAGGGCGCCCGGGTCACTCAGTCAGTTGGGCATCTGCCTTCAGCTCGGGTCATGATCCCAGGGTCCTGGGATCGAGTCCCGCTTCGGGCTCCCTGCTCCGCGGGGAGCCTGCTTCTCCTTCTCCCTCTGCCTGCCGCTCCCCCTGCTTGTGCTCTCTCTCTCTCTCTCTCTCTCTCTGTGTGTCAAATAAATAAATAAAATCTTTTAAAAAGTAAAAATAAAAATAAAAGTGGAGGCAACTCAAGCGTCCACACAGGGTTGAATGGATAGATAAAATGTGGTCTATACACACAATGGAATAATATTCCGCCTTCAAGAGGAAGGACATTCTGACACAGGCTACAACGTGAATGAACCTTGAGGACATTATGTGGAGTGCAGTAAGCCAGTGATACAAAAGATCAGTGCTGCTTGCTTCTACTTATATGAGGTATCTAGAGTAGTCCAAATCGTGGAGACAGAAAGGAGGATGGTGGTCACTGAGGCTGGGAGAAGAGGAAATGAGTGGTTTAGTTTTGGTTTTTACAGGATAACAAAGTTCTGGAGATTGATGGTGATGATGGCAGCAAACAATGTGGATGTTCTTAATGCCACTCAGCTAGACACTTACAAATGGTTAAAATGAGGGGCGCCTGGGTGGCTCAGTTGGGCTCCCTGCTCAGCGGGGAGTCTGCTTCTCCCTCTCCCTCTGCCCCTCACTCCCCCACCTCCCTGTGTTCTCTCTCTCTGTCAAATAAATAAATAAAATCTTTTTAAAAATGGTTAAATGATAAATCTTATTCATGTATGTTTTAGCACAACTAGAAAAAAGTAACAGAGACTTCTTGGAAAATTTTGGAAAAATTTAGACATATGTAAAGATGAAAAAAAAAAAACCCTACCTGTAAACCCCCCTCCAGATAATTATTATCGCTGCCAGATGTGTCTTTCCAGTCTTTTTTTTTTTTTTTTTAAGATTGTATTTATTTCCTTAACAGAGAGAGGGAGAGAGAGCACAAGCAGGGGGAACGGCAGGCAGAGGGAGAGGGAGAAGCAGGCTCCCTGCGGAGCAGAGAGCCCCACTAGGGGCTGGATCCCAGGACCCTGAGGTCATGACTTGAGCGAAGGCCGACGCTTGACCAACTGAGCCACCCAGCTGCCCCCTAGGTTCTTGATGTGGTTCTGACTTATTGTCGTAATGGTCAGCAAGTCATTCTTTTCCTGTGCTAGAACCTCTGGGGGGTCCGACATGGCCTCGCTTGTACGGCTGGTGGCAAACAGGACATGTTGGCCAGGACACCCTGGTTTTTCTCTTTTTGGCCTCTCTAGTGGGCAGCTTGGGTGTCTGTCAAGCATGGTGGCCGCATTCTCAATGGACCAGCCCCAACGTACAAGTGCTTTTAAGCTGCTAGGAGTGCTGTAAGTCCCATGACCAACCTGGGGCCAGAGTGGAAGGGGCAGACCCTGAAAGAGGTGGTTCTGTTGGTGGCCACAGCGTCCTTGGGAAGTAGAGAGCTGCTGGACATCTCTGCTAAAGAATTCTTCTAGAAACTGATTTCAAATCCATCTCTTTGTAGCTTCCATTGCCCTCTGAGCCCAGTTCTGCCGTCTGGAGCCTCACAGAATAAGTCGGTTCTCTCACCCTTGTGACCCACCCTTATCTTAAAACAAGCTATCATGTCCACGGATGACTTTCCTTGTCCAGTTAGAGATAGCCTCAACCTTCATCCTTCATTTATATGACATTTGTGGGAGATCTTTCCTTTTCCGCCTGCCTGCCTGCCTCCCTACCTCTTTTCCTGACTCCCTCCCTCATTGCCTACCTGCTTGCTTCCCTGCCTCTCTGCTTCCCTCCTTGCCTGCCTCCCTGCCTCCCCCCTGCCCACCTGCCTCCCTGTCTGCCTTTCGCTCCAACCTTAGAATGAGAGCAAAATTCCCTAAGATGTAGAGAAGTCAGACAGGGCAAAAGCAGGAAAAAGCATTTACCTTTTAATCCCTCAGTGGGCAGGGAAGATGTGGCATCCCATCTGAGGCTTGAATTCAGGCTCCCGGCATGCCTGGATCTGCAGGGAGTAAGATGTCTGTAAGGAGTATGAATTTCTTTTCTGGAAAACATTTTGTTAAATCAGGTTATTAAAAGCTACATGAAGTGTCCCTGGCTCCCTGCCAGTCATGCTTAGGAATAAGGAACTTTCTAAGAACCAGAGCTGTTCAAGTACGCGCGAGCTGCGGTAGAAGTCAGGGCGCAGTGCAGAGTGGCTGGAGGGCCACTTGGGGGTATCGTCTAGGGATTTCTCTCCCCTTTTGGGGGGTGAGATGGGCAATACTATACCCTCCTGGGAAATTCCAACATCCAGGAAGCAGTGGATTCCGTATTTCCGGAGTCCTTCTGGAAGCCTCTGCCATTGCTCGTCCTATAGATCTGAGACTCCGTCCTCTCTCTTTACCCCTGTCCTCTCCTTCCTCAGACACCAAGAAGGACCTGAAGCAGATCACCAGCCACCTGCTCGACATGCTGGTCAGTAAGAAGGTGTCTGGCCAGGGCAGGGATCAGGCCCTGAACCTGCTCAATAAGAATGTCCCTAGGAAGGACCTCGCCATTCACGACAACTCACGTACCATCTATGTGGTGGATAACGGTGAGGAGGCGGGAGGGCCGGGGGCTCACTCCAGCCTTTCGAGTGGGCACCAGGGTCTCTGGCGCTGAGCAGAAAACAGAAAAAGTGTGGCCCTTGCCTGGGACAAGGCATTAGCAGTTAGGAACCACCAGGGGCTGGTGAAGATACAGACCAAGGCGCAGCTCTGAATTCAGGGCCTGAACACACCCAGAAAATGTCCAGACACACTGGAAAACACCTGGGCAGAGCTGCCTCACCAAGGGGGACCGTGCCAAAGACAAACAGGACTCCCCCAACCATGGGGTAACGTTCCTGAAGTCTCGGCGTTGGCAAAATACTCCACGGGCCTCCTAGAAGGGAGAAATGACATCAAGTGTCCTATATATAAAGCACAGGAATGAGGTTCTAGCAGATAGTCCCTATCTATCTGGTCAGCTCCAGGGTGTTACACCTCTCCCAAATCAACTTAATTGTTCGGGAGTCATACCCATGGCTTTATAATCTACTGTGAGGAACTCCACAGGTTTAATAGCGCATAGACCATCCTCTGTTCTAAAGGCTCAGATTCGCTTTACCCTTTTGAAATGGATCTTTTGTTTGGTTTTCACAGGTCTCAGCAAAGTGTACCATAACAGATTACTCGAGCTTATAAAACCTCCTCCCTCAGCACCTCCCCTCCCCTCCCCAGTCCTGGTCTTCTTCGCGTGTATTTCAAAGGGGAGCCACAGACCTCTTTCTGCACTAGGACCGAGGTCCAACCACACAGTTAATGGCGAGGGCAGGTGGGGAGCAATATTTGTTATTCCAGGCGCCAAAATAAAGAGCTCTTGGGTAAAAATAATGTGGACTCGCGAATCCTGTTACACGAGTAAAAAGCTGCCTCTTTACTAGTGTAAAAAGTACATTGGGAGTACATTGTACGAGCCGGTCTGGGAGACTTGCACTGGGGAGCCATCAGAACATCCAGCCTCAAGTGAGCTTTTGGGTTCAGGGAGGGGCGGTGATGGCTGAGGACAAGGTCCAGAGTGTTCTAGCAGAAGAGGAATGAGATGCTCAAGGCAAGGGTGAGAATGGAAGGGAAGCGTGGGGGCTGAGGTTGGGGAGGTGGTGGCCGGTAGAGCAGGTGCATTCAGTGGCTCTCTCTGAGAGCCAGGCTGGGGAGTTTGGGTTGGTTCATCAACCCCCTTCCATGACTCCCCAGCCCTGCCAGTGCTTCTGTGGGGTGGTAAAGTGTGCACGACAGAAAACATACTGCTGAGCACTTTTAATTGCCTCCTAGCATCTACCTTGAGTGCTCCTCCTCCCTGCTCACCTGCGCCAGCTAAGGTCGGACCAACTTGGAGCCACTCCTAAAACCTGGCTCTGAAGTCAGGCTTTCAGTTGTCCCAGAGGCAGCATGACATAACGGTTAATATCATGGGCTTTGAAGTCAGGCATGGCTGGGACGGTGTCCTTGCTGTGTCACTTACCAGCTGCATGATCTTAGGCAACTTACTTGACTTCTCCGTGTCTTGGTTTTTCTGCTCTGAAAAAAAAAAAATGAGAATAATGATTTTTAACCAGGGGGGTTTTGTTAGGATTAAACAAGGTAACGTGTCTAAAGCTCTTGGCACATAGTAAGTGCTCAGAATAACTTACAGCTCTTAACTTTGTTGGAGCGAATTACCCCATCTGTGGTGTCACAACTCTGTCCTTATCACACCTCCTGTCCTTATCACAGGTTATTGTAATCTTTATATGACTGTTCCTTATTGCACTGTGAACTTTTTGAGGGGAGGATTGCATCCTTTATTTCAGTATTCGCTTCCTAAAAGGTGCTAATTTATTTATTCACGTATTCATTCATTTATTCAACAGGTATATAATGATTGGATTAGCCTAATGGGTAATAGGAAGTCAGTGAAGATTTTTCAACAGAAGAGAGAAGAGGTAGTAATAATAAATAGCAAATGTACCATTTACTAAATAAAAAATAAATGTTCATTGAGTGATGATGACATGTCTGGATTGGCCCCAGGTGGCTTCCGTACATGATCTCATTGAGTCCTCAAACGCTGAGGTAGGTAGAGTATGGTTCCCATTTTACAGAAATGAGGCCTGAGGAAGAGAGAATATCAGATAGTATTTAAGGAACGTTATACATCAACCCACAGGATGTCAGCGCTTGTACAGCCCTCTGAGATCAACTCGTCTTAATTTTGTAAATGTGAAAATAGAGGCCCACCCACAGCGGGAGGTGAATTGTTCACCTAGGGGCAGAGTCAGGTGTAGAATGTGGGTCTCCTGGCCCCATGCCAGTGCCCTTCACTCTGGGTAAGCCATGTCCTGCCTAAAGGCACGCTGGAGAGAAGCTGGTGTTAAGACAACCAAACAAGATGGTGTGTTTGTGAGGACAGACGCCAGCAGATCCAACACCATCTGTCCTGCAGGTCTGAGGAAGATCCTGAAGGTGGTGGGACAGGTTCCAGATTTGCCATCCTGCCTGCCTCTGACCGACAACACCCGCATGCTGGCCTCTATCCTCATCAACAAGCTCTACGATGACCTTCGCTGTGACCCAGAGCGCGACCACTTCCGCAAGATCTGTGAGGAGTACATCACGTGAGTCTCATGGGATCACTCTCTGTGTTAGTTATTGATGGCTGTATAACAAATCACCCCCAAATTTAGCAGCTTGAAGTAATAGTAACCATTCATTCTTTCACAATATGACAGCAGTTTGGGAGTGGCTAGGCTGCCTGGATCTGGCTTTGGGGCTCTCAGGAACTTATAGGCACATGTTGGCCTGGGCTGCCATCATCTGAAGGCTTGACTAGAAGATCTGCTTCCAAGATGGCGCGCTCTAATGGCTGGTTGTTGACAGGGGGCCTCAGTTCCTCCTGGTGTGGACCTGTCCACGGCTGCTTGAGTATCATTACCATGTGGTAGCTGGCTTTCCCAGAGTGAGCGAATCAGAGAGAACAAGGCAGAAGTGGCAATGTCTTCTATAACCTAGCTTTGGAAGTCACACACGATCACTTCCACCACATTCTCTTCATGAGAAGCAAGCCATAAGGGGTGGTCTACATTTCAGAGGAGAGAGTTAGGCTCTACCTGTTGCACAGAGGAGCATCAAAATATTTTTGGACTTATTTTAAACCTATCACAAGCGCCTGCAGTTGAAAGAACAAATTTCAGCTTATCCGAGACGGAGACCCGGTGCTGTCGAGACTTTAAGCACTCTGCGGTCTCGTGGAGCCTAGACAGCAGCCTGGGACCCTCAACAGTGGCCTTCTGGTCCCTGCACCGCCACTCTGCCATTGCTGTGACTCAGATGCTCCGAGTCTCTGTTTTTCTTTATGTGTCCCCTTCCTTCTCTTCTCACTGCTACACCATCTTTTAACCGTTTATTGCAATGATCCTCATGCTTGTCAATTATTCAGAATTCTGGGACCCCCCCCCCCCGCCCCGCTTGACTCAGTAGTCTGGGCTGTGGCTCAGGAAGCTACAGGTTTAAAAAGTATCCCAGGTCTGGAAGGGTGGAGACACTCTGCTTTTCCTTTCTCCCTTCCAGGAGCTGGCAAGCTTTTCCTCTAAAGGACCAGAGTAAATATTTTACATTTGGTGGGATGTGCAGCCCTCTGTTGCTTATTAGAAAAACAAAACAAAACAAAAAACAAACAAACAAAAAAACCCCCTTTAAACTGTAAAAACCATTCTCAGCCTCCCAAATTTGGCCAAGCAGCCAAAGTTTGTCAGCTCCTGTTCCATCCCGTAGCTTCCATCCCTGCCTGGATCAGTCACTGAGCCTGAACGGGTGGGGTCACCTCCTGCAGCAGAGGTGCCTGAGGTGGGCCCTCCCCAAGGGTGTAAGCCACCCTACTTCACCAGGCGCTGTGGCAGGGGCTGGGGCGGGTGGCAGGAGCCAAGAGGGCAGACCCTGACCGATTATGAAAGGCTCTGGCTTCCCTGGCACGGAGTGGGCGTCAGAACTGGAGGGGCTCTCTGAGCTTCCAAAGCCGACCCTCTCCCCCACAGGGACTTGCCCAGGTCACCCAGCCCGCCAGCAGCAGACGAAGGATCACAGCCCAGGTCTCCCAGTCTGGCTTGGTGTGGCCTTCTCCTGTCCAGACTACGCCGCCTTCTTTCTTCCCATTCATCACACTATGCACTTCTGGTCCCTCACATCAGACCGACCTGGGCAGATCATGGAAAGATCAGAAAACTTGTCATCTCTGACATCCTCACATGGAGATTCTCCCATAGAGTAGAGAGAGTCGATTCCAAAAGCAAGGCAGACCTTTCATTTGCTAGTGGGGGGGGGGAGGGTTGGGACCAGATGGGGGAGCAAGCAGCTCAGGCTACCGTGTGACTTGGTCACACTGCAGAGTGATGCCGTGTGCCAGGCACCACGGTATGCCCTTCCGTGTTGGTGTGGCTGCAGTACTGTCCCGCTAGACATCCCAGCTGCTGGGAAACCCGTGCACTGATAGCCCTCGCCTGTAACCTCTCTTTGGGACCTCCCTCAGCTGGAGACAGTCCCCAGGGCGGCCAGCATCCAATGACTCATCCCTACCCCCAGCTGGGAACAACTCTGGAATGGTTGTAGCACTCATCACAGGCTGAGGCTTTATGCTGACTGAGTTGCAGCCCAACGTGTCCCTCTGCCCAGTCTTGCTTCCTTCCCTTCTCCAACCTGAGCTGATCCCAAGAGCTCTCCTTCAAAAACTTCCTACATGTCAACCCCCATCCATCTGAGTGTGCTTCTTGGGGACACAACCCATGGCATGTCTGTTATATCACTTACCCTCACCGTAACTCTGATAAGTAGTAGTACTATACCATTGGTTTCTAGATCAAGAAACTGAGGCTCAGAGAGGTTCAGTGAATTGCCCAAGGTCACACAGCACATGAGTGGTGGATCCGGGATGTGAATTCAAGTCTGTCTGCCCCCAAATCCCACACTCTTCCCACCCGCCTCAGCCAGTTCTCTTGACCACCTTACCCTCTGTTTTAGGGGCAAGTTTGACCCCCAGGACATGGACAAGAACGTGATTGCCATTCAGACGGTGTCAGGGATCCTGCAAGGCCCCTTTGACCTGGGCAATCAGCTGCTAGGACTAAAAGGTGTGATGGAGCTGATGGTAGCGCTGTGCGGCTCGGAGCGCGAGGTAGACCAGCTGGTGGCTGTGGAGGCTCTCATCCACGCGTCCACCAAGCTTAACCGCGCCACCTTCATCATCACCAATGGCGTGTCACTGCTCAAAGATATCTACAAGACCACCAAAAACGAGAAGATCAAGATCTGCACACTGGTGGTGAGTGTTGGTACCAGATATGGTGCAGGACACCAGGGATGCCAAGATGAACGGGGCATGGCCCCTATCTGGGAGAAGCCCACGCTGTAGGGGGCACTCGGACCCACCCACGGGCCCCTGCAGAGCAGGGTGAAAAGCAGGAGGCTCTGAGAACGGAGATTCAGAATGGTGAGCCCTTACTGTATAACCCCGGGGACATTTGCCTCCGTGCTTTTGAATGACGCTAACCCTGAGGAGATTCTGTCCAACCAATATTTTCAGAGAAACTCTAAAAAGTCAGTTTGTGTCCTTAATCAGTTTCTGGATGGCACAGGTCACCTGTTTCAATGTTTCCGATTTCATTTTACAGAAAGTCTTTTCATGGGTCTTGTATTTTGCTTGTATACCATTACAGTGACAATTTGAGCCACTGATGTGTTTTCCTGTTTATATCAATTTTTAAAGAACTAATTATAGCTTCTGCCATCATGAGTTTTCTTTTATGGAAGGCACGTTTTCCTAATATGAGTGCAATTTCTCCTGGGTAAAATTCTGCACATCTAAATTTGTTACCCACAAGGTCTGATTTCTGTGCCAGTTTTTGTGCGAGAATAACCTTCACCGTTGCAGTTTCAGATAAGATGAGTATTGTCTTGTGCTTTTTCTTCAGAACACTAAACATCAGTGGGGTCCAAATGGTGATAGAAAGGGGCAGGGTGCAAAAGTCCAGCTTTGTGGGACACCTGGGTGGCTCAGATGTTTAAATGTCTGCCTTTGGCTCAGGTCATGATCCCGGGGTCCTGGGATGGAGCCTCGCATCAGGCTCCCTGCTCCGCGGGGAGCCTGCTTCTTCCTCTCCCTCTTCCTGCCACTCCCCCTGCTTGTGTGTGCTCTCTCTCTCTATCTCTCTGACAAATAAATAAATAAAATCTTAAAAAAAAAAAGTCCTGCTTCATGAGCATCTACCCTGTCGTAGAAGCTGAGCTCAGGGAAGGCATCTTGGAAGAGGTGACCCCTGAGCCGGGTTTTGTAGTAGGCATAGAGGTTTGTCCAAGCAAAGGTAAAGGGGCAAAGTGTTCCAGCCACAGGGACTTATTTGAGCAAGGTCTTTTGTCCCCAAGTGTGTCTGACTCTACAAGCCTCTCCCCCCCCCCCCCACCACAGGGACTCTGTAAGCTTGGCTCCGCGGGAGGCACGGACTACGGCCTCAGGCAGTTTGCTGAAGGGTCCACAGAGAAGCTGGCTAAACAGTGTCGCAAGTAAGGGGCTCCTACTTCCCCAGGCCCGCCACCCCCTCTCTGGGATGTGCTCCAGAGGACGCCGCCTTATGAAAGGCCCCCCACCTACTACCCAGTACCCTGAAATGGCTTCATCTCTTGACCTGAGCCCCAGCACCCTTGCCCAGTGCTCTTCCTCTCCAATTTCCAGGTGGCTGTGCAATGCATCCATAGATACCCGGACCCGGCGATGGGCAGTGGAGGGCCTGGCCTACCTCACGCTAGATGCCGACATGAAAGACGACTTTGTCCAGGACATCCCTGCCCTGCAGGCCATGTTTGAGCTGGCCAAGGCAAGTGTGGCCCTGACCTCTGGCCTCAGGAAAGGTCTCCTGGGTTCAGGCTCACAGGGTCTTCCGCTGAACCTGGGAAATGAGGCTCCTGTGTCTTCATCCCAGCTCTGGCCCTCCTACCCATGTAAACCAGATTGGTTATTTCCCCCTGTCTGGCCCTTGTTTTACCTGACCATAAAATGGGCTCATGACTCTTCATGGCTTCCAGGCAGTGGGAAGATGAATAAGAGGATGGTATTTTTTTTCCTGGGACCCTCAGGAAGTGAGGTCTTGAGGGACTGCGAGGCAGTGCTTAGCCCTTTCTGGGTCCCTTCCTCCTTCCCAGCACCTCCCAGCCTCCTTTCCTCCTCTGCTGGGCTAATGCCCTGGCTCTTTTCCACCACCAAAGGGAGGAGGGGAGGGAGGGAGTTTCCCCGGGGGCCAGACCAGAGGTGTCCGGCCCCTACCCCACCCCCACCAAAGCGTGCTGGCCTGGGTTTTTGAAAGAGGCACCGAGTAAGCTGCACACTCAGGGGGCCCCCACCCATGCTCTCAGGGGAGCTGTTGCAGGTGCAGGAGAAACTTCTGCCCACCCCGCATGAGCCGAGCCAGCTCCCAGTTCCGCCCCCCTCCTTCCTCTTCTGCCATCTGCTCTTCTCCAAGCTGGGCCGCATCAGCCATACTCCTCCCAAACCAACTCACCGGCCCGGCCAGGGAGCCGTCCTGGAAGCAGAGATTTGTTCTAAAGTTTCCTTTCTGCCTTTCCCCTCCTGCCCCCACCCCCACCCCATAACTCCAGACTGCTGATAAGACCATCCTGTACTCAGTGGCCACCACCCTGGTGAACTGCACCAACAGCTATGATGTCAAGGAGGTCATCCCTGAGCTGGTGCAGCTCGCCAAGTTCTCCAAGCAGCACGTGCCCGAGGAGCACCCTAAGGTAGGGCTAGGGATGACGCTGGAGGGCTCCCTGTCACCAGGCTGCCAGAGAGGTGAACAGAAAGGTGGTGATGTGTGTGTGTGTGTGTGTGTGTGTGTGTGTGTTTGGGAGGGCTTGGCATAGGACACAGAAAAATTGAAGAGGATCATGGATACATTTCCCCCACTAAGTGGTGTTCATTCCCCGCCTAGTTTTAATGTTTTACGTGGGGTGGAGGGTGAGGATCCAGCCATTTGTAGTCTGAAAATCAAACGGAGCCATGATGAACGTTTATGTTGTTGGTTTCGCGGACCTCAGACAGTGTATTTCATGTTTCCAACACTTATAGAAATTTTGTTTCCTAGGATATCTAGATTTGGGGATATGGGTACTAAGTAGGAATAATGAGAGGGGGAGAGATGCCAATCAGCAGTAGCCCAGATGTCACAAATCCCCTTGGGGCCCTCCCCAGGGATCCCCTGCACTCAAGGGTATGCTTTGTATGTGGTTTAAATATGAATGTATATGCATTGTATTTCTAGCCTGTAAAAGATTTAGATTTGTTTAAATGGTCAACGTAATATAACCACATTGCAAAACAAACAAAAAGGTGGACAGCAGAGAAAAGAAAATGACCACTCATAATGACATCATCTCCCCTTGACCACTATCAGCATTTTGGTATATTATATTACCTACCAGAGGCTGTTTTTCTCTGTGCATCTTTTTTCTTTTCATAGTTATAATCAGAATGTTGTTATTATTTTGTGCCCAATTTTGGGAAAATAGGTGTTTTCCATATTGCTACGCCATTATTTTTTTTAAGTTTCTATTTAAATTCCAGTTAGATAGCATACAGTGTAATATTAGTTTCAGGTGTAGAATTTAGTGATTCAACACTTCCATATATCACCCGGTGCTCATCACAAGTGCACTCCTTAATCCCTGCCACCTGCTATGTCATTCTCGGAATCAGTTTTTCAGATTTTATTTTTTTTAATTTATATATTTGAGAGAGAGAGAGAGAGAGAAAGCACAAGAGGGGGTAGGGTCAGAGGGAGAAGCAGACTCCCCGCTGAGAAGGGAGCCCGATGTAGGACTCGATCTCAGCACTCTGGGATCGTGCCCTGAGCCAAAGACAGTTGCTCAACCAACTGAGCCACCCAGGTGCCCCCCCTTTTTTTTTAATTTATCGGAATCAGTTTTTAAAGCTGCATAGTGGTTCATGCAGGCAAGGGTATATAGCATATTCTTCTGCTGTAAAGTTCAAATGTGGCTTCTAGAGATTGCCCATGACGGCCAGCCTGTTCCCAGCCACTTCAAGAATTATCTGTAGAGACTGTTCAACCCCGGGGGCAGACTTTGCATTTCCAGCACAACCCAATCCATTGTTATGTCAACTTTATCTGCTCCCTAGCCCCTCTCCCTCCTGCCTAATCCCTCAACTTCCCAATCCAACTTCGCCACTCCCCCTGCCAATAAAAAGCCAACCTTTGCAAAAAAAGGAATGTATGGGTCATCTAGGGTTTTGGATGATCTCTTCGATTTCACTTCTCTGTAGATGAAGATCTTTGGGATGATTTTCTTGCCACACCAGATGCTCAGGCTCTGTACTGGGAGTGGGGGAGGGGGCAAGGAAGAGGAGAACATGCCAGACACCCCCTTGGCTGTTGTTTGGGCAAAGGGAATCTGGAAGAGTATATCAGTTTCTAATTGCTGCGGTAACAAATTGCCACAAACGTAATGGCCTAAAACGACACAAACTTATTATCTTCCAGTTCTAAAACTTCCGGTGCTGACCTATTTCCAGGTCAGAAGTCTAAAATCAGTCCCATTGGGCCAAAGTCAAGGTGTCAGTAGGGCTGGTTCCTTCTGGAGGCTCTGAGAAGATAATCTGTTCCGTTGTCTCTTTCAGCTTCTAGAAGCCACCTTCCTTGGCTAGTGACCTTAAATCACTCCAGCTTCTTGCTTCTGTTGCCACACCTATTATTGACTCCGACCCTCCTGCCTCCCTCTTGTTGAGACCCTCGTGATTATATTGGGCCTACCCAGATAATCCAGGATTATCTCCCTGTCTCAAGATCCTTGATTTAATCCTATCTACAAAGTCCTTTTTTTGCTGTGTGAGGTACCGGCCACAGGTTCTGGGGTTTGGGATGTGGACACCTTTGGGGGCCATCATTCAGCCTGCCACTAGCAGTCAGAAATGCACCACCTTTGGTTCCCATATAGTTTGGCCTGGTGCCCAGGCTCCTTCCCCACTGCCACCCTTTCGTCTCCCCAGGACAAGAAGGACTTTATAGACATGCGTGTGAAGCGGCTTCTGAAGGCTGGGGTCACCTCCGTGCTGGCCTGCATGGTGAAAGCGGACAGTGCCATCCTCACCGACCAGACCAAAGAGCTGCTGGCCAGGTGGGGCTGCAGCGGGCCAGGGCTGGGGTCCGAGGGGTCTGCGGGCGGGAGGCTGGGCGGGGATAGAGGTGGCAAGGGTGTAAATGAGCGAATGAGTCATTGGGGGGCCTGGAGAGGAGACGGAAGGGGATCAACATCGAAAAGTGACGTGGCGGGGCAGGGATCACAGGTGGACGTTTGCATTGGGTGGAAAGAGGTCACTGTCTATCCTGGTTACCTGTCTCCCAGGCCCTGTGGGGCACCTGCTCTTCCACAGACAAAAGGCACAGTTTCTGTGCAGTGTGATGAGGAGGCAGACAGCCTCCCAGTTACGGCACAGAGGGTTGGTTGGAGCACAAGCCAGGCTGGAGGTAGGTGGGAGGGCAAACCAGGAAGGCTTCCTGGAGGATGTGACAACTCAGTGGAACCCTGAGGGGAGACACGGAGCCACCCAAATGCCAGGGAGGAATGGTTCTGGGCAGAAGGGACAGCATCTACAGACACTGAGGACAGAGGGAGAAGGAGTGAATGAGATGGGGTTCTCCTACAGTATGTCTGAAACATGGGGTGCACAGGAGGGAGTAGTGCTAGTAAGACTGGAGAGGGGGACAAGGGCCAGATCATGGAGGTCCTGGGGTGCATCCAGGTTGAAGATTTTCTCCTGGCTGATGGGCAGCAAGGAGCCATTTGTTGTCTCCCCAAATAGGGAGGGGGTGGCTCTTGGCAGCCTCACTTGGCTTCACTTTCTTCCCAGCTCCTTATATCCATGGCAGTATTGGCCAAGGTGGCTAATGCTGGGGGCAGGTGCAGCACTTTCTAGAGCTTCACCAGGTCTGACTGGCTGGCCTGCGGGTGCCTGGGAAGGGTGCACATTTTGTGTCCTTCATCCTCGCCCTACAGGGTATTCCTGGCACTCTGTGATAACCCTAAAGACCGAGGAACCATTGTGGCTCAAGGTGGTGGCAAGGTAATTGGTGGGATAAGGTTTGCCATCCTAGAAGGTGATCCATGGGGAGGAGCGTGTGTGTGTGTGTGGGTGTGTGTGTGTGTGTGTGCGCACGCGCGTGTGTGCACATGCAAGTGCGCACTTGCTCTTTGCCTGGCCCAAGAATAATGTACCCTGTGCCCCAACCCAACCTCCCGGAATACTGTCCTGTCGCTCATGGCCCCAAACTGTCTTCTGCCTGATTTTATGGTGTGGAGTCCCAGTTAGCCTCCTTGCTCTTGGAAGGAAGCCTGGTACAGTTGCACAGACCGTGGACTATTGATCTTTGCATTCTTGCTTGTCCCCTTTTTAGCTGCAGAACTTTGGGCAAATTACTCAATCTCCCCGAGCCAGTTTCATCTGTAAAATGGGGCGGGGGGGGGGAATTGCACAATCACTCTGCAGAATGTCACGAGGATTACAGAAAATACATTTAAAGTTTTGGCTCATAGTAGCTGCTCAGGAAGTGGCTGCTGTGATGATTAGATTTGACTTAAGTCAGGGGATCAACACAGATCCATTTGTTTCTCCAAAAACCAGCAGTGTGGATGGGTGGCGGAGAGTGTAGGTGAAGACATCGAAGTGTGCCGGGAAGCAAGGGAGTGAATCCCTGATTCTGTATTTAATCGTTCTCTGTGATGCTCAAGCCTTGCTTGTACTGCAGAGGCAGACAGCTGGAGAGGGAGGGTGGGAAGAGAGGCCTTCAGTGTCCAAGACGGAGGAGTGACCGTGCCTTCTCTTGCAGGCACTGATTCCCCTGGCCTTGGAGGGCACGGACGTGGGCAAGGTGAAGGCCGCCCACGCCCTGGCAAAGATCGCCGCCGTCTCTAATCCGGACATCGCCTTCCCGGGGGAACGGGTGGGTGCCAGGTGCCGGGGTAGGTGGGATGGGGCAATGGGAGGAGTCTCCTCTGCTCCCAGGGACCTTTCCCCTTGTCACCCTACCCCCAGCCTGGGAGGGGGCATGGTGCCATCACACAGAGGCCAGTGAACTGGAGGTGCCTGGACTCCAGGCTTGGCTCTGCTTCTGACTTAACAGGACTGTCCTCTTAGAAACTGGGGTTATCTCATCTGCAAAGTAAGGGAAACAGTCCTGCTTCTCAGGGTCATTGTGAAAGCTGCATCAGACAGCGGGTGGACAAGCATTTTGGAAATTCTAAAGTGGGGCACCCATAAATGGTAGGGTCTGGGGGCACATGGTCTCCGCCCGACCTACTTCTTGACCCTTCCACACAGGTGTATGAGGTGGTGCGGCCTCTCGTGAGTCTCCTGGACACACAGAGGGATGGGCTCCAGAACTATGAGGCTCTCCTGGGCCTCACGAATCTGTCGGGGCGGAGTGACAAACTCCGGTGAGTGAGGTGGGGAGGGAGGGAGCGGGTGTGGAGGGAGGCGCCTCAGAATGTTTCATATGTAGTGTGTGTGCTTTCCTCCGAGGACGGGATCGAAGGCGGGTAGGCACTTGCAGTGGAAGGGATTTGAGTTAGCCCATAGTGAACGTGTGAAGGCAAAGGAGATCATAAAGACACTTCTTTCTGACTAAAGTGGTAAAAAAGATACCCAATGGATGGGTGGGGATTCCTTCCTGGGAGCAAGGGGATGGTTGAGAGAATTAGGTTACAATTTGTTCAGTTGCAAGGAGCAGAAAACTCAACTGCAACTGTTTTAAGCATAAAAGGAATTTAATGACTCATGTAAATAAAAGTCTGGGGTGACCACATGCGGTTGCGGCTTGATGCAGGCGTTACAAAGCTTCCCCCTTCCCTACTTTCTATTCTTCTTTACTTTCCCTACTACTCCCCACTTTCCCACTTCCGTCCACTTCTCCTGCCTGTGTTGTCTTAATTCCCAAATGGATTCTTCCCCTCTGTCACGATCACAAGGGTCACTCCAGACCTCACATCTTCTTGGCTTCATGTCCAGCAGGAGAGAAAGAGTTTCTCTTCTGCAGCAAAAAAAACCCAGAAGAATCTAGCCTGCTGACATGTTCATCCCAGACCCCATGGCTATGGCCAGGATGCTATGCTGTCATTTAGTTTATGCCCATTGGTGCCCTTCCTGGAACTGGGGGGCAGGATCAATGTCATCCAAACCATGCTGGCTGAGGATGTGGGAGGGAAACACCAGCAGGGCGGAATGGCCCTTGGGTGGCCAAAAACTCCAAATGCTCACCACGGAGGACTCAGTGGCCTCCCTTCCCCACCTCTGACACCCTAGGCAGAAGATCTTTAAGGAGAGGGCCTTGCCTGACATTGAGAACTACATGTTCGAGAATCATGACCAGCTGCGGCAGGCAGCCACTGAATGCATGTGCAATATGGTGGTGAACAAGGAGGTGAGGTGGGCTCGGGATGGGGGCGGGCTCAGGATGGGGGCGGGGAGTGATCTTGGCATGAAGAGTCAAGCCACACAGCAGGGCCTGGCATGAGATTGAGGGTTACAGTGGTATTAAGGTAGCCTTTTGCCAGAGAACCCAGGAACCCCTGTATCTCTCCTGGAGTGCAGCCCCCTTCCCTGTAGGGACCCTGAGAAGAATACATGTACCAAGGAGACAAGGAAAACACACAAAATAGTATTGTTCCTAGCTAAGGGTTTAACCCCTAGCTTGAGCTGAGTGAGATGGAAGGTACCATTTCCCTAAGTTATTTATGTCTGAATAATCTTTTAGCAGAGAAGGATGTAAGACCAGGGCCTCTTAGAGGCCAAAAGAGGCTAGACCACTTACATTTTATTGAAGCTCCCCATACATAAAAAAATGAGAAAAACAAACACAGATACAAACAATTTTAGGATATTTTAAATTTTTTTTAGAATAAATATATCTTTTTAAGATTTTATTTATTTTTTGACAGAGAGAGGGAACACAAGCAGGGGGAGTGGGAGAGGGAGAAGCAGGTTTCCTGCTGAGCAGGGAACCCGATGCGGGGCTCGATCCCAGGACCCTGGGATCATGACCTGAGCCGAAGGCAGATAGATGCCCAACGACTGAGCCACCCAGGCGCCCCAGGATATTTTAAATGTTAACATTTAATGAACTATTGCTGTTCCCCTGGAAACTGCAGTGCACTATAACTGTGTTCTTCACAGAGTAATTATAGGATTTATATAAATAAAATGAATTCAGAACATGCCAATAGCTTCACGGTCCAGTGATGGGGAGAAATTATAACCATATGGTGAATGAATGTCTTCTTCTTTCTGTCCTGCCAGAGTAATGCTATGCCTGTAGGTATAACCTCATCAGAGGTAACAATAGGGCCAAATCTGAGGCCCTTCTTGAACACAGGCTAAGTGGCCCTTTTGGGCCCTCATATAGGGCTTAGTGGGAGACCCGCTCTCTTTTCTCTCAATTCTTACCTCAAGGTCTTGGATCTTCCCACTGGTATAGAATGAAAACCCAACCAAGGAAAGCCTGTTGAAGTAAAATAAATCAAATCAAATCAAATCAAATCAATCAGTCAATCAGTCAGTCAATCTAAACAGGATCCACCGGGGAGCTGGCCTGAGGCTGGCCTGGGGGGCTGGCAGCCTCGTGGGAGAAGAGAGTATATCCAAAGAAAGCGGAGGGGAGGGACGATGGGAAAGGGAGACAGGCTTCCTCTGGGAACATCAGCTGCTACAACAACCCCAATCAAAATAAACAGTGGTCCCAACAGGATAGAAATTCATTTCTCACTCACATCACTTCTTGCTCACGTTTGGATCCAGTGGCTTTCTTCTAAGCGATGACTTGGATCCAGGCTTCTTCGACCATCAAGAACTATCCGCAACCCCCCACCCTAAAAAAGAACTGTCTCCCTCTCTGCCACTCTGGGAGTGGTCTCCACTTGAATGGGGAGAGAGACCACAGGAAAGGCCCCTATGGTTCTCCGCCATGGTGGCCTGGAAGCAACCCCTATCACTTCCTTTCACGTTCCATGATGAGAACTAGTTTATGGCCACATCTACATGTGAGAGGAGGGGGATGTAGTCCTTTGGGGGTATCTGCTTCCCAGTCACCACTGTGCCCCATGCACTGACCATCTCTGTCATCCTCTTGCCTCTGAGGACCACTGCTCCGGCTTCAGGGAGATGCAGGGGGAGGGTCATAACCTGGGCAGCCATGACCGACCTTTGACCCTTTCAGAGCTCCACTTCTAGGAAACCTGACCCAACAAAATGCCCTTAAATGTGACCAACCAGCTTTTACTGTGGAGCAGGTGGTGGTGGTGGGGATCGGTGAACCCTGAGACATGTCAGGGCCCTGGGCCCTAGGAGGCTCTACTCCTGGCTTTAGGGTCCTTGGGAAGCTCATCCCTCTCCGGTTGAATGGTACAGCAGCTCTCGCTCTGTCCCCTGCTCTTGCCCAACCCCTGCGCCTTCAGGGACTGCAAAGTCATTTTATGGCAGACCCTGAAGGCCTATCTGTTGTGGGAGAAGCATACCAGGCTTCCCCAAAGAGAAGTGAAACATGGCTCTTTGGGCAACATCTGCCATTCATGGGTGTGTGCCTGCCCTTTCCCCTGGTGTGGGTAGCTGAATGCAAACAGGGGTGGTAGCACTATCCTTATCTCTTTAACTTTGTACCTGGAGAAGTTTATAGCCCCTTTATCCAGTTAATCAGAGGAGACTTCCTGGGGGAGGTGGTGTGGGCCAGCTGCTCAAAGGAAAGCTCTGAAGAATCTTGGGTCAGAGAACATGGCTTCAGGTGCCTCTTTCCCTCTCCAGGCTGGCAGGTGGGGTAATTTTTGTCTGAGCCACGTACCTGCCTCGCTCCCATAGGTACAGGAGAGGTTCCTGGCTGATGGGAATGACCGGTTGAAGCTGGTGGTGCTGCTCTGCGGGGAGGATGATGACAAGGTGCAGAATGCAGCCGCAGGGGCGCTGGCCATGCTGACGGCAGCACATAAGAAACTGTGCCTCAAGATGACCCAAGTGGTGAGAGTGGGTCCTGGGGGCAGGAAGGGGACTGCCTTGTGTGATCCTCTCCGGGGAGACCAGCCTCCATGCTAACACTTTCCAGGTCCCCGGGTATCTGTTCCTCCCACCTTAGAAGGAGGGTCTACACTGTGTGGCCTCTTACATCCATTGTGGGGACTTCCCACATGAGCTAACTTGGGTCCCTCCCACTGTAGTTTCACCCAGTGACTTTGGTGGTGCTTATAGCTCAGTACTTCAGAATGATAACAAGGAGGACCACACTAACACTAGCTACTGCTGTGGCACCCCCGAGCTCCCCAAGAAGACCATGGACTTGGTGGGGGTACCGTAGGGAGCTTGTGGTTTGGCAAAGAGATGGCAGATCCTCTTATGTGAACATGATGCTCAGATCCTTTGGTGGGACTGTGGCCGTCTCAGCAAAGTGGTATATGTGCAATCACGAACATGGCAGTGCAAAATGAAAATGTCTTCATTTCACCGAACTGAACTTAGTTTGTGGGCATCAACTCCACTGAAGACAAAAAATGTAAGCATCTCAATTCAAATGTACTCGTTTGCTTTAAAGGCAGGCTCTTATTTATTTTTTTTAAGATTTATTTATTTTAGAGAGAGTGAGCACACACAGGGGGGAGGGAGGGAGAGAGAGAGAACCTCAAGCAGACTCCTCACTGAGCAGGGAGCCCAAGGTGGGGCTCTATCTCATGACCCTGAGATCATGACCTGAGATGAAATCAAGAGTCGGACGCTTAACCCACTGAGCCATGCAGGTTCCCCTGGCAGGCTCTTTTAGGTAGTCAGTTTAAGGTGTGTGTGTGTGTGTGTGTGTGTGTGTGTGTGTGTGTGTGTTTGCACACATGCCTTCTCTGAGTTGCACAGGTGCTTATGCTGTCTGGCACCAGAGAAGGGTCTCTCTGCCAGATGTAGCTCTTCCTGGTTGGTCCTTGGGTTTTAGCATTGCCCCCTAAGGCAAATTTCTCAAAACTGTAAGGTGAGTCACCTGGAGGGCTGGTTAAAATACTTCCCCTAGCTATTATGAATCAGTAAATTAGGTGGGGTGCTTCTGGCCTGGAGACCACACTTTGAAACCCCCGCCCTACAATGGCCTCTGCTGAAGTAACTGGTCACACAACTTCAATCAACAGACTCCCACAGGGCCTTCTGTGACTCACCCACTTCCTGGGCTTTAGATGATGCTCTAAACGTTTACATTTATTAAGTTATTCCATCCTCCCAACAACCCTGGGTGGTGGGTATGGTTATTATTATCCCTATTGACCGGAGAGGAAAACTGAGTGCAGAAAAGTAACTAGCCCAAGGTCACACTGCCAGGTAGTTGGGAAGGGATTGGAATCCTTCAGTATTGCTGACCGTCTCCTGGCCACTTCTTTCTTTTCTTCCTGAGGGGCTCTGAAATCTTGGCTACATTTCTGTGCCTGGGAGCAATGGCACGGACCTGTTATATTACCCATCAACCTTAAACCTTCCCTGAATCCTACCACAGCTAGATAGATTTTCATTTCCTTTTCTTGTGGTAGGAGGCTTGGTGCAGATTTGACAAAATCTGCCTAGAAGCCAAAAAGCCAATAATTCGTCTCTTCTTCCCCTCTGTGCCTGTCTCCCCATTTGAGAGGGGTCCATGTAGGAAGCTGTCCCTGTTGACAAATGGAGGGTGAGGTAACAGGTGCGAGGAAGCAAAGGGGAAATCCTTGGATTAGTGGGTAAAATCATCATCTCTGTCCACTTCTCTTTGTTGAGCTCTTACTATGCTCCAGCCCCCGTGCTAAGCTCTGTCCATGCACTAAATCATCACAATGTGAAGAAGTAGGTATACCAGATGATGGAGGGGCTCCTGAAACTTGGGGAGGTTAAAAAACTGATCTAAGGTCATATTTGGTAAGTGACTAACCTGGGACCTGAGCTGGTCTCTCTGACTCCAAAACCCATACCAATAACTATTCTTCTCTGCCGCTCATGTGTCTCTGTTGAATTCTGTAAAGTCAAGCCTCCTGGTTCTATTGTTAGCTCCAACTCTTGTCTCTTGGGGTGATCAGATGGTCTAGAGTCCTGCCTTCCACATGCACAGTAGTCGGGCTGCTTCACAACTGGGAATGGAGAAGAGGGATGGGGGAGGGATGGAGGAGAGGCTGTGCTCCAGACTCCAGTATTAATTCCAGTTGCAGTCCGGACTGGTGGAGCGCAAGCCCCAGGCGTGCCTGGAGCTCATGTCTCTAAGGGCACTTGGGTTGGCAGAAGCAGGCATTGCCCGTGTGCCCAGGGTTAGAATCCTCCTTTCTGAACACCCTCCATCCCTATTCCAATCAGGCATGCAGTGGGTCTGTCCCTTTGCTTCTCCAGATGTTTAAAAAAAAAATGGACAGGTGGGTGTTTATTCTCTACTGTTTTCGCGTGTGTGATCATAGCTGAGTTACTTCCCCTTCCTACGCCTCAGTTTCTCCACTTATAATATGAAAGGGATTGGATTATGTCAAGTTCCTTCTAGTTTTTGGGTTCCCACCTGGCTCTGGTAAGGAGGTGGGCATCTGTGAGCTAGTCCCAATGGGCTCAGGTAGGCGTATGTTGAGTCCCATGCACATAACCAGATACATGCTTGCCTTCTGTTTACCTTGTCCCAAATGTCCCTCCGCCATCCCTCCACTGATTTCTCTAATCCTTCTTTATCCACCTCTGCCCTCCAGACAACTCAGTGGTTGGAGATCCTCCAGCGGCTTTGCCTGCACGACCGGCTGTCAGTCCAACACCGGGGCCTGGTCATTGCCTATAACCTGCTGGCAGCTGATGCTGAGCTGGCCAAGAAGCTGGTGGAGAGTGAGCTGCTGGAGATCCTGACTGTCGTGGGCAAACAAGAGCCAGATGAGAAGAAGGCGGCGGTGGTGCAGACAGCCCGGGAATGTCTCATCAAGTGCATGGATTATGGCTTCATTAAACCAGTGTCTTAGGGGCCCACACAGCTGCTGGGGCTGGTCCTGTAGTATGAAGAGTCCTAAGCTGGGAACTCAAGGGGTGTCATTTCAGCGGGTGATCTTAGCAGTGACAATGAAGTCTCCATATAAAAGAAAGACGAGTGTTCCCTGAGTTGTCGACCTTCCCCTTGGCCCTAGGACAGTTTGGATGTTTCATTGGCTCTCTTGCTGTCTCCTTACATCTATCATGTTCCAGAAATTCCTAGAATAATTTTCATCTGTGATTCGGAAGACAAGTTCGATAATTCTTTCAGTACCCATTCCAAAGGCCAGGATAATGGGCTGAATTCTTTGTATTTTGGAAAATGGATTTTGTGGTAAGGTAAGATCTAACAGGTGTGTGAATAAAGAAGTTAGTGCTATCATATCCGGATGTTGAGCTGTGCTGGTTTTCATAGAGAACACTTTTTGTGATCATTCTCTAAGTGGAAGTAACCCCAATGTCCATAGAAAATGGATATATTGGCATTAATGAAATTGCAATTTCCCCTAAGACATGGCGGCCATCTGGCTTCAGTGTGTTTAAGGCTTAAGGCTTCTGGGCAGGAAAGCAGGCAGTGGTGAAAAGAAACTTCTGTATGCCGAGGTTGCAAGGTGGATTGGCAGGAGGGCGCCCGTGAGAGCATCATGTGGAGTCGGGATTGGACTAAACCACCCCGGAGCCCCCACCATGTGCGTGGTCCGCAGGAGGCGCCAGGTCAATCAGCTCTGCGGGCAGCCTGCTCCTGAGCCCTTCCCGCCTTCGCCTTCTTGGGCCTGTTGGGCCTGGCACCATGTGTGTGCCCAGGAAATACTTGTTCGTTTTTGTTTTCCCTGAACCCCAACACCAGCGCCTTTTACCATCTATCGCTGAATCCCAGCTTCCTGGAGGGGCTAGGAAACTCTGCCTTTGACACATCCGCTTTAAGAATTTCAGTGATAAGGGGCGCCTGGGTGGCTCTGTCAGTTAAGCAGCTGACTTCGGCTCAGGTCATGATCTCAGGGTCCTGGGATCGAGTCCCGCATCGGGCTCCTGGCTCAGCGGGGAGTCTGCTTCTCCTCCTGCCTGCGGCTCCCCCTGCTTGTGCTCTCTCTCTCTCTGACAAATAAATAAATAAAACCTTTTAAAAAAGAGAAATTAATCACTAAGACAAAAGGGGAAGAGTCGGAGGCTCGATTTCCTACTTCCTCCCCACTGTGCCAACACTCACTTCCTTCCCTGGGTAGGGGACAGGGCACATCTGGACAAGTCAAAACAGGAACCTATCCGCTGGAAGTGCCCCTGGGGTGAGGGCACGAGAGCCTGAGTGGGGAGGCCACCCGGGGCCACCCACCTTAGCCACCACTGTTGTCCTAACAGGCATGGATGCCCAGATCGGGTAGATATTGCTGTTGCTCGGTGCCCCCCACCTCCATGCCACCCTAGCTGGGCAGCCTCCCCCTGGGGTACAAGGAGGCTGGAGCGCACTGGTGCCTCCACGGAGGTGCCTACGCAGTGGGTGGCAAACGGGTAGGGAGGTTCTTCCAGCAACTTAGCTCAGGGCCTCAAAACCTTGCTTCCCCCCACCCCTCAGAGGTCTAGTGGCTCCCTCCTGATCACTGTTAGCTAGATGGGACTGCTGAGGCAGGCACTGCCCCACGAACTACTCTCCTGGCCAGGCAGGGTCGCTTCCTGGCTCCAGACTCTGCAGAGACTGCCCCAGAAAGACCAGCGTGGACGCCTTAAGGCCGGGGTGACCAGGGCCGTGGGGTGGGTGGACAGGGCATGAAGCCAGATGCCACCACCTGCAAGCACTGGGAAGCCCAGAGCACACAGAAAGGAGGGGGGCTTCGGGATGATAGAAGAGAGGCAGTGGCAGCCAGGGGTGACAGTGAAGGGCCCTTTGCAGGGACAGGTCCAAGGATGCTCGGTGAGGCGCGAGTCTCCAGAGTTCCTGGACGTCCCTCCTTCCCCAGGTTCTGAGAGCAGGGAGATGCCCAGAAGGGGAGTTGCAGGTGCATCTGTGGTGCTACTCACAGACCGAGAGCTTACACAGTAATCTCCGGGAGGACTGTATAACCTCTAAAGGGGATAGAGATAAGGGAAACGCTCCAATACAGTAAAATACCAAGCCATAAGGAGGAAGACACCTCTGTCACCTCCCTTGTCTATGTGGTTCTGCCAGTAGGCTCTCTGGCACTGACCTTTGGGGTTCCTAGGTCAGCGGGCTCTTTCCCTCTCAATATCCATCGAAATACCAAGGTAAGAGATTTCCTCATGGTTCACAGAATCTTTCATAAAATGTGAAAGATTTCAGAGGAAACAGCCACACCGTAAGCCAAGGTTCTGGGAGCCAAATGAGGTAGGTTTGAGTCTCGGGTACGAACAGGTTCCTGAGATTTTATTACAAAGGGTTGTATTCCAGATGATTGCCTTTGAGTCACCGCCTTGGAAGGACAGCATTGGGTGTGGCGGGTAGGTGCTGGGCTACCCCATAAAGTCTGTGTATCCCAGCCCAAAGATCAACCATACTCCTGCGGGTATGGTCCCACAGACTGAGGCCTGCCTGAAGAAAGATTTCCTCTCCCATCTATTCATGGTGGGTGGGGGAGCTAGAAAAGAATCATCTAGGGCAGAGCCTGAGTCTGGGGGTACTGAAAAGTGGGCTGAGGATATCCCCTGGGGTCTGGGAAGGGAAAGTGCTAGGACCTTCTTTAGGATTGATTGGGTGGCTCATATGAAGTTGGTAGTTATTAAAAAAAAACAAACAAACCCAAAACATGCCTGTGGTACAGACCCCAGGATACCGATGCACCCAGCCAAAAAGCGTATTTCCTGTGACATTCTGCCGTCCACCAAGTTTGGGGATTTTGTACCAACAAATTGAAAGTGTCCTCATGGGGCGCCTGGGTGGCTCAGTCGTTAAGCGTCTGCCTTCAACTCAGGTCATGATCCCGGGGTCCTGGGATAGAGCCCCACATCCAGCTCCCTGCTCAGCGGGAAGCCGGCTTCTCCCTCTCCCACTCCCCCTGCTTGTGTTCCCTCTCTCGCTATCTCTCTCTCTGTCAAATAAATAAATAAAATCTTTAAAAAAAAAAAAAGAAAGTGTCCTCAGGCTTTACAATGGTTGATGAATAAGTCATAACTATCCACGGCTACCGGTTACACTGAGCTTACATATTTCTGTACAACAAAGGAGTGTTGTAAATAAACTCTTAACATTAAAAATAAAAAAAAAAGGTAATAGAGGTCACGGGAAGGGATGAGGGAGAAGCCACTGCTGCCGAGCTGGTGTCACCTGTGGCTGGGAGAGCAGAGCATATGCTGGTTGGCCCCAGGGGAACTGATTCCGCCTGGTGGCATGGGGGTGGGGTGATGGTTCCCAGCGCCCAAACCAGTAGAGAAGGTCAGCCCCCTAGCTTGACAGCAGTTCCGGGTTAGAAATGTTAATTTAAATGAAACACAAAACTCCCATGCTCCTCAGAAACTAAGCAGAAGCAGAGGTTTTATTATCTTCATGCATATGGGAGACAGGGAAATGCTCTCCTTCCTTCTCCTGGCTTGAAAAAGCAACTTTGCAAGTGGATAGCACGTCCAGGAAAACAGGTGTAGATTTAAATGTTGTCAGAATTGCACATCATTTAGTTAAACAACACATCCAGAGAGCGGGCTTTTTAGCAGTTCGGGATTTGCTTTCTTGGGACGCAGCAACAGTCTCTATAGTCCGGGTGTTCACACAATTCTCCTTTGCTAGAAATAGCATTTGGAAAGACAGCTCAGCCAAGCTGAGTCACACCGGCTAGTCTAAGCTATAAAGGGACGTAATCTGTTTATTTTACACTCAGAAAACTATACTCATGGTACTTTTCAGGGCCAGGCACTGCAATTTCACTAGTTGCTCTGGAGAACACAAATGCCAGATCCCCAAAACTCAAAACTTAGAAGATGCAAGAGGGTCAGAATTATTATTATTTGGACTGTCAAGTGTGTGGCCTTTTACATTCAAGAATATGGGACTATAAAACACAGATTATAGAGAGAGCCAGTTTATATGGAAAAAAGCACTCCATAATAGCAGACAACATGCTGCCTACTACTTTCCAGATAATTATATTATAATAAGAATATTTATAAATTTAAAAAATCAGAGTTGCATTATGCACATGGCGAGTTGGTCAAATAGTTCTGCAAGGCTTTAGTATAAAATCAGCAGTTTCCTGCCTGCCCTCTTTCCTGCTCCCCAAAGGCGAACACTTTGATATTTCTTTTGGTATATACCTCCGTTTCCAAACAGTGCCATTTTCAGTTTTGTATACATACCATCTATTTGTCTATGAAAGACTTAGTTCATTTACCTTCCCTCCCTAGCTTCCTGTCCCCACATCCTACCAATGTCACCATTTGGGGTTAGAAAAATATTCAGCATTTGCCTTGTTATGACTCTCTAGTCACAGCTGGGCTAGGTGATATACTACGACCGCATTTTACTTCCCGTACAATTTTCTGCTTTGCTCAGAATTTACAATCATCTTACTTTTTGTCTAGTTTTCTATGTATGTGACACAAACTTATCTCCAAATCCTCTGCCTCAAACGAGGAAACGTTTTGTTTTTGTTGTTAATCACATTAAGTGTCAATACATTAAAGTATACCATCCATTAACGTCAATTCAGATTTCCTGTCTTCAGGACATATTCCCCTTGAGCCCTCTGCCCTTGGGTCCTGATTGGGGACCCTTTAGTGCCACTCCCCGGCTGTCATCCCCGGGCTCTCCCTTCACACGTATCCAGGGGCTTTTTTATCCGTTTGTTTTCTTTTTGCTTTTCCCCAGGGTTCGATCCTTGTATTCTGGACTGAACTGCTTGCAGCTCTATATTGTGGGAAGGGTCCAGGGCAATGCTTGGGGGGCACCAAACTTTCCCTGGTCACAGGAAACAGGGCACAGGGTTTTATAACTGTTATGAGGATTGGTGTAACTTTCCTCTTTTCTTTTCTTTCTTTTTTTTAAATAAATATTTTATTTATTTGCCAGAGATAGAGACAGCACAAGCAGGAGGAGCAGCAGGTAGAGGGAGAAGCAGGTTCCCCACTGAGCAGGGAGCCCGATGCGGGGCTCGATCCCAGGACCCCGGGATCATGACCTGAGCTGAAGGCAGATGCTTAACGACTGAGCCACCCAGGCATCCCAGCTTTCCTCTTTTTGAAGCTAAATATTGGCAGCAGCAGGGCGGTTTGTCTTCCACAGATGTTATTCAGCCCTGAAGAGTGATTGTAAAGATGAGGTGTCTCTTTTGGCAACGCTTGCTGTCAACCCAGAGATAGGGAAACTCCTGAAACTCACCTCTGCCGCCCATCTGGTTGTTCAAACAGCTGGTGATGGAGTTTCCTCCTCAAGGTCTGTAAGCTGCTCGCTCAACGCAGAGAACTTCTCATTTGGTGGTTGTGCCAAAACCCACAATTGCACGTTCTCTCTCCTGGTGTCCTCACGTCTCCTGAGCTCGGCAGCCCTTAGCCCTTCCTCACCAACGCTGAGGTCTGCTGATGTACCTCCCAGCATTTCTTTTCTCATTCTCACTTTTGGACAATTTTCAAGAAGAGAGCATAGATGTCTTTGTGGTGGGATCTTAGAGTTGCCTCTTCAATGAGCAGCAAAAAGAAACGTTAAAAAATCCGCTGCAACTACTGGGTATTTACCACAAAGATACAAATGTAGGGACCCGAAGGGGTACGTGTACCCCAATGTTTATAGCAGCAATGTCCACCATAGCCAAACTGTGGAAAGAGCCAAGATGCCCATCGACAGATGAATGGATAAAGAAGATGTGGTATATATACACAATGGAATATTATGCAGCCATCAAAAGGAATGAGATCTTGCCATTTGCAACGACGTGGATGGAACTGGAGGGTGTTATGCTGAGTGAAATAAGTCAATCAGAGAAAGACATGTATCACATGACCTCACTGATATGAGGAATTCTTAAT